>NC_134211.1:61706602-62331602 GCF_965140235.1 Caretta caretta | reverse complement strand
GTCCCAATCTTATTAATCTCTCCTCATACGGAAGCTGTTCCATATCCCTAATCATTTTTGTTGCTCTTTTCTGAACCTTTTCCAATTCCAATATATTTTTTTGAGATGGGGCGAACACATCTGCACACAGTATTCAAGATGTGGGCATACCATGGATTTATATAGAGGCAATCTGATATTTTCTGTTTTATTATCAATCCCTTTCTTAATGATTCCCAACATTCTGTTAGCTTTTTTGACTGCCACTGCACACTGAATGGATGTTTTCAGAGAACCATCCACAATGACTCCAAGATCTCTTTCTTGAGTGGTAGCAGCTAATTTAGACGCCATCATTTTATATGTATAGTTGGGATTGTGTGGGCATGGGAGGACAAAAATATCCCCCAGGGAGGCATAAGTCTCAGTCCTAGAGGTCACTGGGTCCCAGTAGTTAACTGATCTCATTGAATCCGGCACATCCATGGTTTTAGTGTTCAGCAGGTCCTTACATAATCACGACAGAACAGTCAGAGAAGAGTCCCGCCTGAAGCTCTTGGTCAGTGCTGGCAGAGGTTGATTCATTGGCTTACTAGCTGGTACCAGAGTTGGTACCCTTGGATGCTTGCTCCTGCTACTTTACCCTTGTGGTCAGGAGGCTTAAGCAGATATAAGTCTTTAAGACATGAGTGCGAGAACTCGCCTGATCTGGAGGGAGTTGGGGAGGGATCTGGGGTGCAATCTGTTCTTGTACCTGTGAGACTGTCCCTTACTCTCAAGAGAAGCCTGAGACCATGGTCTTTGGGTTTATCAGATCTGACCTCTGCTCTGGAGCTCATGCTCAGAGGGGCGCTGCTCAAGAACTGAGGCCAATGTAGAAGAGGATATGGGCCGACTGGGGTCTCCTGGCTTTCTCTATGAGGTACTTCCTCAATCGAGGCTTGTCCCTCTTGGATCCAGGGAGAGAAGGAGAGGCAGATACTAGAGTGATTGGGATATGTGCCTCCCCAAGCCAGCAGAGACAGTGCTGGTGTTCATCACTGATTAAGAAAGAGCGAGGACAGGAGACACAGTTCTTAAACCTTGGAACTCTGGGCACAGTCCTTACCCAAGGGGTGGGGGAAATGGACAGTGTTCCCAAGATGGGGAAAAATTAATCTACACTAACTATAATAGACTACCAAACACACTAAAACACTAAGAATTATATAAAATTATATTTACAGATAAGAAGCTTAAGACATAGATGATGCTGACTCAGGCCATGTGGTGGTAAGAAGGAACTGGAGAGGCGGTCAATCTACACCTCCTCTTATACATTTGGTACTGAGCAAAAGGAGCTCCAGAGTGCAGGCCAATGGACATTAATTGCAGGGTTTTCTGGCCTCAAGAGCATGGCACACATGCATGTGTGGAATACATATAGGGACCACCACATGAAGAAGAATGGGGAATTACATAATTCCACCCTAAGTATCCTTGAGAAAACAGCAGCAAACCATCTTACGCTGTGCATTCCTAGGGAACCAACAGCCAGAAGCAAAAACCATTTAAAACATGATTCTGACTTCAGACTTGCTATGAATAAATTTAATTTTTTTTAAAAAAACCTGCATCATTTACAGTTCTTCGACAAATCCAGCTGACAAAATACCATCCAGATGTTTGCTATGCAAGAAC
Source organism: Caretta caretta (assembly GCF_965140235.1). Lineage (NCBI taxonomy): Eukaryota > Metazoa > Chordata > Testudines > Cheloniidae > Caretta > Caretta caretta. The sequence goes on along the minus strand of NC_134211.1, from coordinate 62,329,943 downwards.
AACGAGCAACAAAGCCAGGCAAGAAGTCTAAAACTTAATAAGTGGAGAAAGAATTAAAATGAAAAGAAGAGCAGGGGACAGAGTGGGAGGGGAAACCTGCCTGAAATCTGATATCATTTTAAATGTGACACAATAGTTAATTTATTCTGTGCGTAGGACATCAAATTTATTAGATTTTTTTTCCTTCAAAACCACGGGGGCTTGGCTGGTGAAGCCTGAAATTGTTGTTCCATAACCTTTGCTTTTAAATTAAACAAATGACCTCAGAATTTGGAGCAGTTTTTCACTCAGGGGAGAGAGTATGCCATTAACAGAGTGCCAGAAACATATTTAATTATACAAGTCCCAAGAACTCCTCAAACGAGTGCAGACGTCCTGCATATAGATTTCAGGGAAATTACTAAAAGTTCATGGAGCTTCATCAAAACGTGAGATGTGAAGGGAGGCACATGAAAGGTTCTGTATCAAAAGGGTAAATTCAATTCGGGAGATATTAATCTGATTACCTAAGAGGTACTGCAAATTGGATATGCTCCGTTGTGCACCATATCCAACCTGGACAGATGGAGGAGCCTTTGTGCTCCATTTTCTGACATACAATTAGTTTTTAAGAGACTATTAAGTTACGGATACAAAGTTAAAAAAAATAATTCAGGAGTAGCATGTACAGTACCAGCTTGTAGAAAGAGACACTGCTGACTTTATTTCCTTGAGTCACCCTGGAGATTGCCACCATAAGGAGTTGACTTTGGTGTTTGTGTTTCAGCCTGAATGCTCTCTACACCTGCCTGACAGAAAACCAGTCCAGCAACATCCCTAAACAAAGAGCCCTGTATAGAGCTTTGGAAACCCAGACTTGCACAGACTGCCAAACTCAGGCAAATTTTATAAATTACACCATTTTATCTAAACTATGAGTAACTGTCATATTCTCTTGGCGCTCCCTCCCTCCCCCGCATGCCCCCCCCCACATCATTAGCAGTTACCAGAATCTTTGTATGTATATAAACAGAATAAATTCTCCTTTCCAGTCAGGCTCCGCCTCCTTCCTGATTTTGCTGTTTCAATCCTTTGTTTTCACTACCATGACTGTGAATGATGATGTCATGGACACTGGATTATGAAATCGGTAAACAATATGGGCAGGCTTGTGGAAGGTGCTTATTAAATGGGTAATTTTCTGTTTCACATCCAAATATCTCATTGGTATTGAGCATTGCTGGTGGGAGAATGATTCGCATGGTTGGGTTCACAAGTTCAGAGCAAACACTCTCAAAGTTATTAAGCAAAACTTCCATATTTTCTTATAGGACAGACTGTCGACATTACAAGTGATATTAACACATGCAGTGACTTACAAGCATTTCATAGAATCTAAACACAAAATACATCCTTATAAGACTAATACCTATTTTGAGCAAATCTTACCATACAGGTAAACTGGTCTGGTCTCCAGCTATGAGTTTCTCAGTTCTTAGCTAATGCCTGCAGCCTGGGCAAGAGCTGGCATCTGCCCTTCCAGCATCGTAGCCACAATGAAAATGCTTTTTGTTTACTTCTTCATTTATATCCCAAGATCGTAAGATCACTGCTAACATCCACAGGAGTATGCACAGATGTATGAATCCAGCCACAGACTTACAAAAGCTACAGAAAGAAAAGATCTAGTCCACCCCCTACTAATGCAGAATTCTGCCCTTTGGTATTGTATTTTGTCCGGTATAGTTTTAAATGACTTCAACAATGGAGCCAGGGCTATCCAGTCATGAGTTAAAGGTGCAGCTGTTATGGGGGAGCTGTTTTGAGAGGCAGACGCAAGGCAAGCCACACAGACAGAAGGGCAAGCAGGGGATGCATGAGTTATTAATGGTCAGTTGGTACACATTGAGCAGTTGTGACTGTGCCAGACATCCTAGGTGAGGAGCTGCATCTGCTGCCAGCCAGTTGGTGGGAAAGTGGGATAAAGAAACAATTCCATGAAAAAGGGATGTAGCAGGGTGTGCAGGATTACAACCCCTTGATCTCTGTGCTGTTCCTGATGCACTACCAAAGTGGTGTGCCAGATCTAACAGATTACATTTTCCAAGTGGACTTAAAGGCACTCACTGGGTTGATCCTGCCCTGGAAGAGGGCTTCTGCCACTTCCCTTGAGCGACTATTCATCAGTCCAACAGATTCCATATATTTTTTCCATAGAGTCCAACAGATTTTTCCTGATATTCAGCTCAAATATTCTTTTGTTCAGCTACATTTCATTCATATCCTGCCCTACATTAACCCCTCCCCCTCTTCAGGTACTTGCCAAGAGTTACCAAGTCCCCACTTACTCAGTGAGTGTCTACACTAGCCTTTTTTCCTTCAAATTTCCCATCATTAATGGTCGGAACACTAGCACAGAGCAGCCTTCAGTATTTTAACCACCATGTCATCTAATTCTGCACAAAACAGATCTAGGTAATGCTATGGTTAAAACAGCAGCCGATGCTGGATCCTTGTCTTTCCTAGAGTTGGATCATTGCTACTATGGGAACAGTGCTACAGAGGGAAATTTCAGAGAGAAAAAAGGCTAGTGTAGACAAAGCCTTAGTCTAGCCAAGCTATGCAGATTAAGTTATTTTAATCTTCTTCATAAATCAATCTGTCCAGCACTCTGATCGCTTTGGTTGCTCTTCTCTGAATGCTCTTCAATTGTTTGACATATTTCTACTGCAGAAAGACAAGCAGCAGCCAAATGTGATGCACCCCCTGTTCAGTGTGTAAAATCTGCTGCTTCACAACCAAAAGAGGAGCTCAGAAAATCTCCCTATTTTGATTATATTCAGAGATAAGCCATTTTTGTTGATTTTTTGGGGGGAGTGGGCTTGAATTTATCCTTTTAGGAGCAGCCCATCCCCAGAAAGAAGTTCACTCACATGCCAGCACCCCCCCAGCTCCAACCTCCAAAGAAAGTTAACCAATTCTAAACTTGCATGATTTAGGACAATAAATCACAATTACAATACTAAAGCAGGAAATACACACAATTTAAGCAGAAACACCAATACATTCATTTTTATTACAAATAAGGGGAGCCATTAATCATACAGTCTGCCTAGAATTAACAAGGAGTCCAATTTTCAAACATCCTGCAGTAAATCCAGAGCAAATCCAGCTGGAAAGCAGACATGTAAGTGGAACTAGAATATAGGCATGAGACTTTGAAGTCTGTTCCCTCTCCCTCACACACACACATACCCATCAACCCTGGGCCACTCTTGCATGATCTCATTTTGGAGAGTGAGTCATATGCTGTACATGTTTCTGCAGGTCAACAGCCATCCCTTCACAGGGATGTTTTCCCATGCATATACATCCCCCAAACTCTACTTTCCTAATGAAAAGAGATCAGTTGTTAGTGCTATATAACTCCACAGAACACAGGGCTGCATGCTAGTGAAACACAAAGTCTCAATTTTACTTCTATTTCCCTTACCCAATGTATATACAAAGCTAGTCAAGTGTGAGCCAAACTGAGTTTAGAAAATGTATCCGGACCTTGGGTCCCATCTTCATTTATTAAGTATGTTGAGGGATTAGCATGGCAATGCCCTGACATGGTTAAAGCATGGTATATAAAGGAGCGAACCATAATTTAACTCTGTTCAAAATCCATGCCATAACCCTGTAAACTCCCTCTCAGTGTGTAATTATAAGCTCCACTAACATAAACAAAAGGTCCGATCCCTTTGGATGCCCATTACTACCACCCACTGACATCAAGGAAGCCAGCGCACCTCTCCAGAAGTGGAGTCAATACACAGCATAGAGCAAGCAGGCTTTTGGAGAGGTGAGAGCACCTGTGATCATGTGCTGGTTTTGACAACAGTTATTGAAAATGGTTTTCAGAAAAGTCTGAAGACGGGAAGCATATTTGTGGATTTGACAGCAGCACATGGCATGGTCTGGCCATGGGGCTCTAGTCAAATTGTCAAGAGCACTCCCAGCATGAGTAGTCAATGTCATTGAACTTCTCCTCTGCAACAGGTGTTTCCAAATGCACATGGGAGACAGAGCTAGGGCATGGAAAAGACAAACCAACAGTCTATCGCAAGGGTCTGTGCTGGCACCCATGTTTTTCCAACATGTACACAAAATGACTTTCCACTTACCCAATTCTGCAAATTCACATTAAACAAATGTAATTTGTTTAGACGTCCAAGCACGGTCATTTGCAGAACTTGAAGACTCCCTAAAGGTCACTTGATTAAGATGGCCAAATACAGTAGTCAGTGGTATTTACAACCAAGTGTGACCAAAACAGTTTTGACTGCATTCCGTCTTTACTGTGCCAGAGCAACCCAACAACTGACTATCTTTCTCAGTGGACATTTCTTGAAACAGGATTCCCACCCTGTCTACCTTGGAGTAACCCTAGATAGATCTCTCACATATCTTCGTAAAACTGTGACTAAGGTGAGGTCACATAACCTTCTAAGCAAATGGGCCATCAGTTTGTGGGGAGCAAACGCTCAAACTCTTTAATTATTCAGTTTAGACCTCTGTTACTCTGCATCAGAATACTATGCTCCAGACCGGCTCCATTCGTCCCATGTCAAATCGGTTGACACACAACTGTACTCAACCATGCGCATCATAATTGGGATGCTTCTACCCACACCAATACTCTGGATCCTAGAGTTAAGCAACATCACTCCTCCACACATCCATCATGATGACACTAAAGAATGGTTGAGAAGATCAGGGCAAACACACACCTCTTTGACCACCCAAGAGCATGCTTGTCATTGAGGCACCCATTGTGGACCTGCTTGCCCTGCTCAGATTTCTCTGCAACATCAACATGGTGTGAAGAATGGTCTGCAGCTGACATCAGCAACCAGTCTATTATAACTGGCCCCGCCATGCATTTACCCAGTTCGATTTGCCTTGCCACTCATGAGTCCTTCTGAACTGATTTTGAATGGTTCAAAATATACAAAGTAAATATCCTTAATTCAAACTCTAAGTTCTCAAGCACCATTTTTCTTTGCCATCCATAAATTTCAATTATCATAAATGGAAATATTTAATCATCGGTTTGTGTGTGTACAGTGAAATTGATGTTTATGTTATCTACAGATAAAAATCTAATTCTTCCAAGCCTACCTATACTACTTAATAAAGGCACTAATATCCATTAACAAAATTGGGGACTATTCCCTCTCTGGTGCTCATATGCAACTCAATATTAGGTGGGGTCTTTCCTTCTCCATGTGCATATCTGAATTGTTTTGGGCTCTTTCCAACCCCACCTCTGTAAGGCTTTGTCTACACTACACAGCTTTCAGCGACATGGCCGTGTAAATGCTGTTCGGGCAGTGTAAATGCAGTTCGTGGGCACTTTTGCAGACAAAATACTTCCACGACCTAGGAGCGGGGTTCATGTTGTTGACAGGAGAGCACTCCTGCTGACAAGGAGCCATGCTTTGGCAAAACATTTGTCTTTTGGGGCAGGGGTGGGGGGATGGGAGGGAAGGCTTTTTAAGCACTTGTCAATGACAAAACTTTTATTGTTCAACTGGCAGTGTAGACAAAGCCTAAGAGTTGGGTATGCAAGTTCCATGAAATTAATAGGACATACTCTCTTCTCCCCGACAAATGCAGGTACATAAATTCCACTAATATTACAGGGGCCTTTTCAAGAAGGAATATAATCAAGACATCTTTGATGATTGCATAGCACTGTACAAGACTGAAATGAAATATCTCAATCATTAGGAAAGATACAGTACTGTCAATTATAATGAAAGAAAGACCTGGGTTTTGCTTATCATCCAAATACATACAAACCCCAGAAAGCTAATTCCGTGGATTTGTATTCTAAAAAGATAGACTATTTGTTTATGAATTGTCCTTTTAAAAAAAAAAAGTACTCTAGTTAAACTGGGTATCTGACAAATCCTCAGTATTTCACAAGATGTCAAGACAAAACCTCTCTTCTGTCAGACAGAACTTGTGTAAACCAGCCTGTAAAGGTTTTAAGGAGCTTGCGGCCATAACACTAAAGAGAGTAATCTAATATATGTCAAAATGTTATGATTCTTTCTAATGTTTTTCAATATGAAGTGCTGGAGCACTTCACAGGAACAAGCACAGTTTCATGTGGCTTATAAAACTACAGAGGAACAGCACTGATTAAAAAGCATGTTTAATGGCTGTCTCATCAGCTCTAAGCCTCTGCAAGACAGAGGTGTTTGTGTTTTCACAGGGATTAACAATCTTTGTGACTGAGATAAGATTACCGGTAGGGCTAGCCTTAAAAATAGGAACTGTGAAGTTTGGGGGCCCTTGGTCATCTTATTAATTCCCTGCCTGATTTCCTCTCTCCATTCAGCAGCAGGCCTGAAGGGGAGTAAATTATAGTACTTGCCTGCGTAGCTACCCTCTCCGGTAGTGGGACTCAGGCTTTTTCCACAGGATTTTGAAGTGCTTTAAAACAAATCAGTCACAAAGTAGGAGAGATTATCCCCATTTTAAAAATAGGGAAACTAAGGCACAGAGTAGTGAAGTGACTCTCTGAAGGTCTCAATGAATCAAAGGTAAAGTAAGGAACAGAATCCAGGCCTCCCACCGAGTCCCTTGCCTTGTCCACTAGACTAAACTTCTTAGACCAAAGGAGGAAGGGTCCTGTCCGGTGAGGGTTGTGTGGCACCTTCCAACCTTTCATCCCCACAAATTGGAAGGCCACCCTTGCTCCAAAGTCTAATACAATTTAAGATGGCAATGATGAGCAAGATTGAAAGGACACGCTAAACCCACTGTTACACTTATGAATTAAAAAGTACTGTCCAGCAATCTGTGCTTGTTTTAAAGAGAATGAAAGGGAACACCAGCCTTTCCAGACCTAGCAGAAACCTACAGACCAAGTCAAGTCAAAGAATATCTCTAACTTTTCCAAACAAACATTTCAAGACAGCAGCTAGTTAGCTGAGATTAAAGAAATCTAAGAGTTCCCTCCCTTCCTCCCTTTTCTTATACCGCAGTGCCTGCCAGAGAGGGCAGGGCTCTGCTCTTGGCCACAGCAACATGGTCATGACCTTTGCCCAAGTGAGATAGGGCATTTGTTTGATCGCTGTAAGAGGCAGCTTTTGGTCCTGTGGCTCGAATATATATTAATATCATAGAGTCTTTTGGTTTAGAAGGGTCCTTGAGTGGGTTATGCCATCACATCCCCCAACACCAAAGTAGGAGTGGCTTAATTTTTCCTAAACCTGGGATGTTTATTCTTAATCCTGAGCATCCCCACTGATGGCAATACAGAGCCTTCCTTTGCACCTCACAGAGTAAATAATTAGTAACAAATAAATTATCCTACGTATGTTACTTCCTCTTCTGTTCAAAGAATATCTGTGGAAACAGACGGCATTTTTTCTAATTTATTCTTTGTGCAAAACTATTAAAGTACATTTTTTTAAAATGTTGCTTACGCTACACATTGCTATTCAAGCTTTGCGGCAACTATGAGATAATGTGGTGTGGGGTACCTAGATAGATGGAAAGTGATTAGTGAATTGATATTGTTTCTGTTCCGTGAATGGATGTGCATTTCCCTTAAAAAACAGATTTCTGGGACAAACGCTCAAGGAAAATTAATTTAAAACTTGCTTTCCACTAGGATTCAAACACGCAAGCCTACAATTCACTTTTTCCATGAGTGCACATGCTGGCATAACCCGATCATGTGAATGATTGCAAAAGCAAAATGAAAGGGCACAACCATGGCCACAGTGAATTTGTTTAAGTATCTGAATGCATATTCACAGAAAGTGTTTTGCAATAGTTGTTAAAAAGCTCTACTTCTAATATTTGTTTAACCTGACACAGCTTAAATCTATTTCTTCTGGGTCTTTCCATTACTAACAAGGATATTTTGAGTTTGTCCTCATTGTAACACATTGGTATACTGAGGGCTAGCTCCTCAGGTAATGCTTTTGAGCCTGGTGACAGCTGAGAGCCGGTTTGGCCCTCACTGCAACTCAGAGCAGCCATGAAGCTGCTCTAAGTTACATCTGGTTGCAACAGCCCAAAAGGGGATTATTCTATAAACCAAGATTCACTGAAGTGCAGCAACACTCTGAACATGCCCCAACACAACCTCTATGTTGGGAGCTGCAAGAGGGTTGGTGTAGGGCCAGCTATGCTACACCACTATACACCATTGGAGGATTCCTCTATGCATGAGGAATCTTCAGCTGCCCAATTAAACTAACTACATTTGCATTGCGTCTGAGGAGTGGTACAAAGCAGATTTAACAGAGCCCAGGATCTTGCTCACTTTATTTCTGCCTGTATCACCTCCTCACCAAAAGCCAAATTCAGCCCTTCTGAAATGCCACTGATTTAAACCAGTTACACCACTATTAATTCAGCCCTAAAGATCTCTACTGTTGTAGGAAAATATTACCTTTTCTTATGCAACCTTTTAGGACCCAACCCTGCAACTGCTCCAGGGTAGAAATGAGGTGGGGATTGGGCCTGATCCAACACATGATAATGGCCCAACAAATTCCTTTCTAATGCACAATCAAACACAGGAGCAAAGAATAAAAGCCACTGTAGCATTTTGTTTCTTCCTAATAGCATATTTAGAATAGTGAAAGGTTCATTTCTGGATGTTTTTCTAAAAGATTATCCATACGCCAAACAGTTTACAGAAACATGACTTTGACGTGGCTAACATAAGGTTTTAGATATATATAATCCAACAGAATTAATTCCTTGTGGGACTAATATTGTATTATGGATCCCTTCACAACTAGGTTACAAGCTCAAATCCAGCTCAAGTTGGTGATGAATGAAAGGAATGATGATCTTATGATAAGAACATGGTCATGAGTTCCAGATTATATTCCTGACTTTATGTGTTGGGGTATAGAAACCCCACACTGGACAACAAGGGGTTATGGAGCTGCTCTGGGCTCAACCAGCCCTGGTCCGCCACACCTGCAAGAGATGTACAGTCTGGAAGAGGAGTTAAAAGGGAGCAAAACAGCTCACTTGTGGGCAGACCAAGGAAGAGAAAAGAACCTCTGCCTTGTAGGTCCTGAGAAAAGCGCTAAGGGAAGGCAAGATCTTTCCCTCAACAACTGCCTGAAGGTCACTCCCTGAGGGAAGGGAAGACCTGTTTCTGTTATATCCAGAGAGGGAGGCATTCACCACCACAATTTACTAACCCAGTTTATTTGTGTTGATTCCCTGTGTTTTGTTTATGGACTACCCCTGAAGGGGAGAGACTTGAAACTGACCTGCACGGAGGGCCAAGGCATGGCAGAAGGCAGCCACCACCCCAGGAGGAAGACAGCTACCACACCACGCCCGGCTGCAAAGAGATGCCAAGCAGTGAGCCTCCCTTAACAGCCTCCTGGGACAGACTGCAAACTTTGGACAATAGCGGGCTGGTAGAAAGTGGCCATGGGAGAACAGTCTTAAGGTGCTCCTGAGCGTCAGACCCTTGTGTCACCCTCACAGGGCCCTGGGCCGGATCTCAGTGGAGTGGGAAGGATCAGGCTCCCCTACCAAAAGTCCCCTCTGCATGTTGAAGGGCCTAAGCTCTGACCACTGTAAAATGGGAATGATAATTACCTGCATCACAGGGGTGTTGGTAGGCTAGTTCATGAATGTTTTTAAAGTCATTTGAGCTACTCAGCTGATAAGAGAAATAAAATTGCAAAGTATTATTATTATCTGCAGGTTGTTTGGTGGTAGTATCAAATGAGTTTGGAGGATGTCTCAGTCCAATTCCTAGTGAACCAGTGTCCACAGTGCAAAAACCATCATGACAGCTGAGCCCCTTGCTGGCAGATAGGAAAAGTACTGAATGGGTCTGAATTCCACCTTCACTCACAGAGGTGGTTAGTATAGGTGAGGATTGAAGCATTTAGTGGGAGAATTTGTAGGAAAAACTTGCACCTCTGCTGCCTGTTTTTTCTTGTTCTGGGGATAAAGAGAGATCTTCAAAATCCCACAACTATCACTCCAGCACCTTTCACCAGCATGAATTCACCTAATTAAAAAAAATTCACATACAAAGGTCAACAAATCCCACCTCATTCAGGGCGCTCCAGGGCAAAAGTTCGAAACAATGGCACCAGAAAATTTAGACACACAACTAACTCCCATTACTATCCACAATAGCTGCATGAACAACTTAGCGTAATCACTACAAAAAATTATACCTATGCCATCTTCCAGAGTCCTGATTTTAGAATACCATCATCTTTGCTTGCATGAGCCACTAACACAATTTTTCATGTACAGGGAATCCAATACTATCTAACAATAGATGTATATTTCAGCATTTTTTTCAGGACTTTTTGACATTAACCAAAGCCACAAATTACATTTAACAGAGAAAAAACCAGTTATGAACCTGTTCTGTAACTGTTGTTCTTCAGACGCATTGCACATGTCCATTCCTCTCGGTGTCAGTGCGTTCCAACGGCTGTTGGAAACGTTTCCCCTCAACAGTACCCATTGGGCAGCACAAGTTTCCCCTGCTGCCACACACCATTGTGTGCATGTGACAGGTTTCAATCGGTCCACCGAGCCTCTAGGGGGCGATGGAGAGTTACTGTCCCACTGGCAGGCCTTAGTCACCCGTTTCAGTCACTGGGGAATTAGCGGAGAAGGTGTGCCAGCCCGAGTCTGTGGCGCGCCCCTCAGGCAGGGGAGCGCTGGCACGAGTCAGTGGCATTTGGGATTCTGCTACCCAAGGCAGGTTGGCCGGAGTAGGGGAACGCAGACCCACCCAACTCCACTGCGTTCCAGCCCAGGGCCCTGACAGTGGTGGGACGAGAGGGTCCCGCTGCTGGGTCACCAGGGAACCGTCCACGCCACGCTGACCAAATACACCCACCACACTGTGCAGTTCTGCCCTTGGGCTACTTCCTACCCGATTGCTCAGGAGGGCCTCTCCGGTCCCTCCAGCTCGTCCGGGTATTCAGCTGCTGGCAGCTCCAGCTCCCGCTCTGTGTCAGGCTCACGCTGGCCCGGGTTACAGCCTGGCCCCTCCAGGTCCTCCGGGTACCCGGCGGCTGGCAGTCCTGGTCGCCTCAGTCCTTCCTCCAGATCAGGTTTCACCTGGCCCAAGGCCTCTCCTGGGTCGGCAGCAGGGTCTGGAGGGAACAGCCAGCAGCCTGTATCTGTCTCCCTCCCTGGTGCTGCCCGCACTGGGCAAAGGGCCCTGCCCTTTGTACTTCCTGTTCCACCCCTCCCCTTCCGGGGATTGGAGTATGCTTGGTCTGGCCCCACCCACTCAGGCTGAGAGGGTGGCTCTTTACTCTCTGGTTCGGAAGGAAGCCACCCTGGCTCCCTATAGTGCAGATATAAAGGGCAGAGCTGCCCCTAACCCTCTCAGCTCCTTCTTGTTGCAACTCCAATGAAGGGGTTAGGAGGATGGGTTGTGGAATGGATATATCCAACATATCTCAAAGAACAACTGTTACGGAACAGGCTTGTAACCATTTTTTCTTCTTCCCACTCTAGCATCATCTCTGGAGTCTTGAGGCACAGCATAGTGGGAGCAAACGTGTGGACCAGGTTGCCGCTCTACAAGTATCTGCAATTGGAACTTGTGCCAGAAAGGGCACTGAGGCAGATTGAGAGCTCGTTGAATGAGTGATGACTCTGTTGGATGGAGCAACATTAGCCAAGTCATAGCTCATGCATATTCCAGATGTGATCCAGGAAGAAAGGCTCTAAGTGGAGACTGATTGACCACTTACTCTGTCTGCAACTGCTACAAACAGCTGTGAGGATTTACGAAAGTGTCTGATTCTGTCCAGGTAAAATGCTGTGACCGGTGTTATCTTGACCGGTGATCTGCTAGGGCACTCTAATTCTCGACTCTGGGAGCCACCGTTACCCAGCTCTGCTGTGAGAACCCCCACTCTTGGGCTGTTCATGCACAGCCTCTAGCATGTAAGCTGCTCCCAGATACGTGAGTGAACACTTTTGGCCAGCCGCTGCTTGGATTGTACAACCAAATGACACTAGCCAATATCTCCGGTCCCAGACACAACCCTAGGAACCTCCGTCTTGCAGTATCCAGTTATGCCTGCTCGACGCTGCAAGCTTATATCAGTTCAGCAATTTAACAAAGAAATTGATATGTACCAGGCTTGTTATCCCAAGGGGAGTCTCTGGCATGCTTCAAACCAAATGCATTGCTTCAGGTAGAATAAACAAATGAATTTATTAACTACAAAAGATAGGTTTTTTGTGATTATAAGTCAAAGCATAAGAAGTCAGATTTTGTTAAATGAAATAAAAGCAAAACACATTTTAAGCTGATCTTAACACTTTCAGTGCCCTTACAAACTTAGATGCATCTCACTACAGGCTGGCTGGTTGCCGTTCAGCCAGGCTCTCCCCTTTGATCAGCGCTTCAGTCGCTTGGTGGTGGTGTCTGTAGATGGAAGAGAGAGAGTGCATGGCAAACGTCTCTCTTTTTTATCATGTCTTTTCTTTCCTCTTGGCTTTGCCCCCCCTCTTCAGAGTCAAGTGAGCATTACCTCATCATAGTTCCAAACTGACCACGGGAAGGGAGGTGACTCACTGGAGAGTCCAACAGATGCTTTGTTGCTGCCTAGGCCAGTGTCCTTTGTTCCTGTGAGGCTGGGATGGGTTTGTCCCATACATGCCCTGATGAGGTGTGAACTGCCCCTGTGCTCCTGGAGAGTTTTTCCTGGGCCTCTGCTCATGGAGAGTTTTTGCCTGGGCTTGTTTTAAGCCATGAGGACACATTTTCAGCCTCATAACTATATACATGAAATTACAACCTATAACATTACTATAACAACAATGCTCAGTACATCATGAGCCTTCCAAAGACACCCAACATGACAAACTTTGCATTGGATACCACACAATCATATTATAAGGATGAACATGGGGGTGCAGGGTGTTTTCCCGAGGTACAGAGCGTCACAAATGCCGATGCTCTTCTGACATCAAACATACGCAAATGCTCTTCCTCCCTGGTCGTGTGTGCTTTGGGTAAAATTCAGGTGAATAAATTGGCTGATTGATATGGAAAAAGGAAACTACCTTTGGGATGAACTTTGAATGAGGATGCAGGTAAACCTTGTCCTTAAAAAAAGACTGTACATGGAGACCCTGATATTAATGCCCACAGCTCCCCTACTCTTCAGACCAAGGTAATGGCCACCAAAAATACCACCTTCATTGATAGATGCAACAGCAAGCAGGTAGCCAATGGTTCAAACGGGGGATCCATAAGTCTTGGCAATAGTAAGTTTAGATCCCACAGAGCAATGGGGTCTTGCATTTGAGGGTATAATTTGATTAAGCTCTTTAAAAATCGCATGGACATATCATTGGAAAAAACAGAGCAATTGTCAACTTTAGAATGGAATGCTGAAATAGCAGCCAGATGTATTTTGATGGAACTAACCACCAAATCTTTGTATTTCAGGAATAATAAGTAGTCCAGAAATGTTGAACTGAAGAACTGGTTGGTGATAGCCTTACTGCCAAGACCAGGTGGAAAAATGCCTCAATTTAGCAAGGTAAGTTCTTGTAGAAGACTTTCTACTATTTAGTAGGATCTTTTGAACATCTTTTGAGCAAGCCTGCTCTTGCGTGTCTAGCCATGGAGCATTCATGCAGTTAACTGAAGGGATTGTAGGCTTGGGTGGGGTAGGCAACCGTGATCCCGGGAGATTAGCTCTGAGTCTAGTGGAAATGAAATTGGGGTTTCACTGACAGCACCAGGAAAGTGGAGAACCAGTGCTGATAGGCCCACACTGGGCTACAAGTATGAACTCTAGCCTGGTTCTGTTTTCTCTTTAGCAATACCCCTTTGGATGTGTCATACAGGATGGAGAAATCTCCTGTGATCAGTGTGAGAACTGGTGTAAGAGAGTAGCTGATAAGACCCACCAGAAAGGTGCAACAAAGAAGAAGAGTGAAAACCACCTTACTTACTATATCCTGCCAAGTTGCAAATTTGACATCAGGTCAGCAATACTCTTTGAGGAACCCACTAGAGGAAAAACCTTGCTTACCACAGTAGAGTGGGGCCTCTGACACAACTGAACTCTAAATAGGGAACTTCTCTACAGTTGTCTGCAGCATGTAGTATGGGCCCAACTATTCTTGGAATAGCTAGTGTGACAAAGTTCCTCCTCTGCCTTGGTGGGTCCTGCACTTATTGGCGGATTTGCTTGCCTCAGAGATTCATGGCAGCCCTCAGTTTGGCCACTCTTACTAGCGGCTCAAACCTGCCGTCCACTCAGCTAACCTCATCACTGGCCAGCATGGGGGAAAACAGAGAACAATCCCCGCAGTCTCTGTGTCCCATCTAGTGGGTCGGGGACAGGGCAGATCCCTTTCCAATTTAGACCTTCCCTTCTGGTGTTTCTCACAGACCAGGTCAACTCCTCCTGTGTCCGATCAGGAGTTGGGGAGGATGGGGGGGAGCCCAGGCCCACACCCTACACCGGGTTTCAGCCCAGGGCCCTGTGGATAGCAGCTGTCCACAATGTTCCCTGTATCAGCTGCGTGACAGCTACAACTCCCTGGGCTACTTCCCCATTGCCTTCCTCCCAGTACCTTCTTTATCCTCACTGCAGGAACTTCCTCCTGAAGCCTGATCACACTTGAACTCTTCACTCCTCCAGCAGCACGCCTTCTCACTCCCTGCTCCTGGCACACGCCCTTACTAACTGATGGGAGGTCCTTTTTAAACCAGGTGTCCTGATTAGCCTGCCTGCCATAATTGAATCTAGAAAGTTCTTAATTGGCTCCAGGTGTCTTGATTAGCTTGCCTGTCTTAATTGGTTCTGGCAGGCTCTTGATTGCTCTAGGGCAGCCCCTGCTCTGGTCTCTCAGGGAACAGAAAACTGTTCATCCAGTGGCCAATATATTTGCCTTCTACCAGACTCTGTATCCCACTGATCCACTGGGTCTGTCACACTAGAAACTGCAGTTACCATACAAGGTGGTGATCGGCTTTGAATTCTTACTCGGAGTTACCTTTTCTGCTCAGGTTTCAGAGTAACATCCGTGTTAGTCTGTATTCGCAAAAAGAAAAGGAGTACTTGTGGCACCTTAGAGACTAACCAATTTATTTGAGCATGAGCTTTCGTGAGCTACAGCTCACTTCATCGGATGCATACCGTGGAAACTGCAGCAGACTTTATATATACACAGAGAATATGAAACAATACCTCCTCCCACCCCACTGTCCTGCTGGTAATAGCTTATCTATTAATATAATAGATTATTAATATATAATTATTAATATAATAGATTATTAATAGATAAGCTATTACCAGCAGGACAGTGGGGTGGGAGGAGGTATTGTTTCATATTCTCTGTGTATATATAAAGTCTGCTGCAGTTTCCACGGTATGCATCCGATGAAGTGAGCTGTAGCTCACGAAAGCTCATGCTCAAATAAATTGGTTAGTCTCTAAGGTGCCACAAGTACTCCTTTTCTTTTCTGCTCGCTGATAGATACACTGAGAAGTTAACTCTCTTATTATTGCATGAAAATGTGTAATTATTGCTTCAATTTCTATGGAAAATACAATACCCTGAAATTAGCACAGAAAGAAAATGCAGTATTATGAGAAAGGTGTTACAAGGCATGGTACATTTGTGTAGCATGAATGTAATATTGAGATCTGCAGTTTGAGCCACTGTACTTGAAGTATGATTGGTGTATAGTCCAGTGGACACAAATGAAAGGTTATCCTCTTTGATTTGTGGCAAGGTGTTTCTCTTTTGAATTGCTGATAATTACAATCAATGAACAGGTGCATAGGATTTACCATATCAGATCAAGCCAGTGTCTAGTCAGTATCTTGCCTCTCACAATGGCATCAGAGGAAGGGGGAAAACCCCCTAGTGCACATGGCTAATTATGCGCCAGAGATACTACGGAGGAAAATACTATAGAACTGGACATTGAAAATTTCTTTGTGGCCCCTAGGAAAGGTAGTCTTTTGGTTAACATGGGTGATCTTCCCCCTTAAATGATGAAAGTTACGAAGAAGTTTTAAAATGTTTTTGAACTCCAGCTATATTTTATGCTAAGCTTGATAACCCCAATCCCATGTGCCCCCGAATATCAACAGGAGACTGCAAGTGATAGTGGGGATTTGTGACAGTATCAAGTTTCAGCTGTGATCAAATGGAGCTCCTACCTTCAGAGGGGGACATGTCATCAGCTGGAGACACCAGGTCTGCCTGGATATCAAGGCCATTACTCAGCCGTGTGGTAATCTGATTTGTCAAGATAACCTGCAAACAGGAGGAAAAATTAATTATTATAGCTACTGGAGGGCAGGTAGCAGCCCAGACGAGAACTAGAACATACAAAGACAGAGAGATAACTCCACACTCTGACCTTCATCAAGTTCATTTCTCCTGGAAAATTTGGAGCTACTTGCAATAACTCGTCAAAGGGATATTGTAAAAAGTACAGCAAACTGAGGAGACTTTCGAAGTTAGTCAAAGACAAAATATTACCTACCCTGTATATCCATACTGCCTTTTTTCAAGAGAGACTGTAATGGGATCCTGCCCCAGAGAGCGCCCCCTGTGCATAGAAGTGGTGTTGCAGGGATCTTTCCGCTCTAGCACCCCATATTGCATGTCACTCTGTGATCCAGCCAGGTCACCTTTCAAGTTCAGTCCCCTTTTGGGGTAACAAAAGCCCAACTGAAAATCCAAACAAATGATCCTTCTCCCCATCTTGGGCTATGCTGAAGCTCCCTGCTCTTCACCCTTACTCCTGAGCCCTGCAGAGTTCTTCTTTGCTCCTGCAGCTGAGCATTGCCACCTAAGACTCTCCTCCTGGAGGCTCTTTTCCTCCTAGTGGGTATCCCTCTGCCACCCTATATATTTGCATGTGGCCTTCTGCACTCCCTAGTTCTGACGGAGACCAGGAGCAGAAATGCTGAAGTACAGCACCATGAGAAAAGCTGTTGTCATCATATTTCCACATTGACCAGAGGTAGGCAGAACTCCAGATCTCACAAGGTAACCTGTTTTCACAAGGTTTCCTGCCATGTTTTACTGATTCAAGAGATTTTAGTAATAATAATACAACTTAGCACTTATCTAGTACTATACAAATATTAATTCCTCTTGCTGAGGGGATGAACCATTAGCAGTATAAATTCAAAGCTCAGTTATTTTTTCTAATGAGAGATAGAAACAAACTAGTACAAACGCATAATGCCAACTATACAGTGAGACTGACTGGGTAAGTGTGGATCTATTGCAGTGTAATCATTTGGTGGCAATGTAAGTGATTACCATTTCCCCAGAATTACCAATGATAATTGATCCCCACTCTTGGAGACTGAGCAAAGCTATAGGCATGGGTCTAAGGGGCCAAATCTGCTAATGGTTGCACGTGTAAGTAACCCAACTCCATGCATACTCCCACTGAAGTTACTGGACCAGAGCTTCAGCTCTACCTGACACAGTGAAGGAAGGCACAAAGGTGGCCTAAGTTGCACTCAGGTGCAATGGACCCCAGGAGCCTCTTCTGGTAGCTGGGCATCACCATAGGGCAATGACTCCACCACAACAACATGCTCCCTGTGCTGGGTACTAAAAGGTGGATTGGCAAAGAGCTGGCTCCTTACACTAGGGGAATTCCCAGACAGCCAGTTATGTCAGCATGCTGACTGCTTTGTATCACCAGAATGGCATCCAGCAAAATGGCATAGAGGGAACTGTGGATCTTCTCCAATGGGAATAATCATGAAAGTAATGCCTGTGTGTTTGCAGGACTGGGTGTTAAAGCTGTGACAAAGTGGGGTTTTCCCCTTGTTATATTGTATGTAAGCATATGTGAGTCTTACTGTTTTGCATGAATACTATGTGTGCCTCAGTTTCCTTGTGTATTGCACCAATGCCTAGGTGATGGGGATAAGGGTGTGTGACTTTTGCTGAGACCCTTAGGGACTGGTGAGGCTGCTCCAGCTCCCTGCTTGTAAACTATGGACAGTGCCTTTCGTAACCTGAGAACCAGGAGCGGGATGCAAGCAGTGACACTTTGCCCAGGAAGTGAGACAAAGACCAGAGAAGGAGCAACGGGCATGTCAGAGGCCAGCCAGAAGCGTTGAGTTCAGTCTGCTGAGGGGACTCAAGGATGGGGGGAGTCCAGGGTGTCTGGCCCGGAGTTCCCCCAAGATGGACTTGGCTGAAAGTCACTGATTTCTGTGCTAACAAGTTCTGTTCTACACTGTGTTCCTGTCGATTAAGAAACCTTTCATTTTACTGGCTGAGAGTCCCGGCTGACTGCAGAGTTGAGGTGCAGGGTCCTTTGGCTTCCCCAGGAGCCCCGCCCAGGCGGACTCGCTGGAGGAAGCGCACGGTGTGAAAAGGGATGCTGAATGCTCTGAGGTCAGACCCAGGAAGGCTGAAACTATGTAAGCTTCTTGCCCTGATGACAGTGTGAAGCATGCTACACCAGAGTCCTGACTGGCTTCATACATAGCAGGTCCAGCATGTTTGCCTGGTGCCTCTGTGACAGGCTCATCGTGAAAGTTTATTACAAAAGAGAAACCCCAGAATTCAGGTTTTCAAGTAACAATCTGGTACACACCATTAATGTCACTATCATCACAAGAACCTCAGCACAGAGCATGTACCTCAGATACCAATAGAAAATAAGCTATTCAAGGGGGTGGAAGAGTCAGGCGCTTGGAAACCAGTTTTATGATTATAATAGGACAAACCTCGATTCAAATGATAAGGTAGAGCCCAAGGCACAAGCCTGATAGAAGCTTATAGAAAACTCCAAGTAAACAGAGGCAGATGTAAAAGGAGGGGTAGAATAGAAGTCACATCATTATACAGTTTGAAAGAGAAACTTCAATGATTAGTTGTAATACCTAAAATTAAATAAATATTTGCTATATGTATATATGCATTCTGGTATGGTACGATGTTTTTATTGGCACAAGTTTGCACTGACCACATTACTCATAAGTGTCAAAGGCACCCATGAGTGATACAGTCAACCCAACCCTGGGCCAAGATAAACAAAATATGATGGCAGAGTATAAAGTTTATGTCATACATCTGAGAGAAAAGCTACTGTATTTAAGATTTTTTTAAAAAACCCTAGAGGTACCATATTTCATATTCCTCCCCTTCCAGTGGACTCTACAGGCTTCAAACTGAGAGAAAACTAGAAATTGCATAACTGGACTCTGTACCTTTCAGGTTGGTCAGCTCTCCCCATGTCAGGGAACCTTGTGGCACTGGTCTGGATGGAGGATTGTAATCCTCTTCACCCTTCGCTTTATAAACCAGCCATACCTCTGATTCTTATCTTCCATGGGACTAAAGCTCAGTTTATCTCTGAATAGATCATCACGGATCATTCCCTACTTAAACGTCTGTAAAGTGACTGTAAAAATGGCACACTTTTACTCAGCTACTCTGGCCCTGATTCAGGATGACAACTAAGCATGTGCTCAAGTTCCATTGGCTTCAGTGGTAGATGAGCAAGTGCTTAAGTAGTGCCCTGAGTAAGGATGCTTTTTGAAACTGGAGCCCCATGTGTATTCAGAAAGCTTATTTCTGTGAAAAAAATAAAGTGACGCTATTCTTTACTCCTCTTGGCCTAACAGAGCTGGAAGCGACATTCAAGCATAAATTAACACAATTGGTAATTAAGTACCAAATGTAGCGCCAAATTCTGCTTCAGTTACACTTGTGCAACCCCATTGCCTGCAACGTCTACCCCCAGTTATAGCTGCGTATCTCCAATGTCATCAACCGGTAATACATTTCCAGGTCCCCAGCCTCCCCAGTTTGAGCCTGATTTTCAAGATTGTTGAGTACCCTCAGCTCTTCTTGGCTTAAATTGGAATTTTGGGTACTCAGCAAAGGGTGGCAACCAGGCCCAAAGAGTCTCATGCTGGGCAGCAAAAAAAATGAAGACATTTCTGAAAATGTAGGGCTTCAGATATGGACTCATGAGTTTATTAGAGTTTTTTGCATTTCTAAAATAGGATTTTGGTACAGCAGAACATCCCATTTGTAAACAGCAGCAGCACATGAGGCCCCACATCTCCCGGGGTCCCTCAGCATACAGACACATTCAATTCACCAACCAGAATGCCACCCCCACTTTACTCTGGTGTCAGCAGGCCACAAGTATTATATTCCTTCAATGTCTTCATCACCAGCTTTAGAAGTGCACTTCATCTTCACCTCCTGATACATATAAATGGCTCACCAGCAGGTGCTGAGCCTCACAAACAGGTGCGTGAGAGAGTCACCACAGCCTGAGAGGAAGGAGAGATTCAGATAGACAAAGGAAGGGTGGTGAGACATGGCCATGCGATTTCCCGGTAGGGTGTCACACTTACAGATAGGGAAGGACACACATAGTACTTCAGACAGGTCCCACAAAACCTAGTGCTGGCCTGACTTTAAGGTCCAATATCTCACAAATCACCAGGGATAAACATAAGGGCTGTATATACAGAGAAAGCTGGAAAGGTTAGGATATCCATCTTTCATCTCTTATGTCTCTTGCCTGAAAGATGTCATCTCTAACTATGCAGTGCTTCCTAATAACATGCTGGAGCATTGATCCAGAACTGATTTAGTGGGGGGAAGTGCCTTCAATCGAGTCACCATGCAACTTTCTGCAATCTTCCTTGGCGATCTCCCATCCAAGTATTGACCATATTTTACTCTGTTTAGTTCATGAGACTTGCCAGGATCCCAGCCCAAGTGAGTAAAGAAAGAGTCAGTCCCTTCTGTTGTGGGCTCTCCTAACACATAATAGACTTCAGACCATGCAGCCCTGGCTTCAACTTAAGAGGCACAACTCAAATTACTAGTCCATTATCTTCCAACAGAGCTTTCAACGGTGAGAATTCTGTTACGCAACATTTTAACGCATGACCGATCCTATTGTCTGGTATCAATTAACCCAACAAAGCTCTGTCTCATTCTTATTAGAGTAATCATTACAGAGCAAGGGAACAGGAAACACCACCTTCCCTCCTCCAGCCCCAGCTAACCCCAAACATCTGCAATAGGCAGTGGGCTGTGTTATAGTTTTCTGTTCCCTGTTCATGGTAAAATCAATATGAGGGGCTTCCCCAGCCAATGACTGTACATGAATAGAAAACACCCTCTGCAACGAAACTAAAAAGGTCAGTTGTATAGGTCAATGCTGCTAGAAACTTGTCTCACTTTCCTGCTGAGTTCAGTGAACCACTGCCCCTTAACCTTTGAGCATGGCCAATTTTGACCAGTACAGCTAACAGTTTAACAGTCCAGAGGCTGCAAAACATGATTAGATTGCAAATACTATTTAAAAGTTTATTTAGATCTATTCAAATGTCAGAGCCATTTATTGGAAAAGTTTGAACTTCTTAATATCTTAAAATACTTTGCAATTAGTTTCTCCCATAAGAAAGCTAAGTATTAGTAGCAGCATATTAACGTTAGAGTCTAAGCTCCTTGGGACATGATCCACATCTTCCTTCCTGCTCTTATCTGTAAAGCACTATGAACAACTAAGGTGTTACAGAAATAACAATCCTCTATTACAGATAGGGAAACTGAGGGACAGAAAGGGCAGAATTTTCAATCTTGGGTGCCTAAAGTAAGGCATTTAAGAAATATTAAGGCTTCTAAATCATTTGCCTGCTTTTCAGAGGTGCTGCCACTGTAAACAGGAACATAGGGGATTAAGCCCCCCAAAATGTAGCCATAGCCTGGATGGATCTTACCTACCTGTAAGAGATACCTGACGTGCACATGTCTTTTTTATGCTTTGGCAACACTTGTACAGCTCATCATGCCAACAGAATCTTCCCCAATTTAACTGACTTCAGCAGTGGCTGATGGTCTGGGAGCACGTCAGAAAAATCGGAAGACTTTTTTAGGTGCCTAAGCTCAGGCACCCAAGTTTGAAAATGCTTGCCTCAGTGAACAGCCTTTGTAAGTGTAAAGCCCCTGCAGAGCCTCGGAGTGAGTTGGCCTAGGAACTGAAATATGACTGCTTTTACATGGAAGAATAAGCAAGCAATTTTTTGTTTGGTTATTTATACAGTATAATTCCTCAAGTACTCCTCCTGCCCTCCCAAGGACCACACTGAAACTACTAAATCTGACTTTGTCATCCTTGTAAATGCAGTTAAGTAAATAAGTCATTCTCTGTAAACTTGTGGTCTCAGCCTCCTAGTTGGTTTATTGCAAAATTAAAGGGAGTTCAGCACAGAGCCATCAATCAGTAACCAGAAGAGGTATAAAGCCTTTTGGAATGTACTGAGAGGGGCAGAAAAACCGTCTCATGAAATGGCTGTTTGTTAAGAGAACAGAGTAAAATTTGCCATTTGACATGCAGCATCATTTAGGAAAACTCTTATTAAAGGCTTCCTGTCGAGCTGGAAGAGCAAGCACAAAAACACAAACAAAAATCCAAAACGACTCTGTCCTTCATTAACGCATGTTCTTTGTGTTTTTTTACTGCACTCTGGCAGTGCAGTCAGAGATAAAGCGGTATAAGTGACAGTCAGTCTGCAAAGGTAGGATGCTGACTTAGCATGCTGGAGAAGGGGGACACAAGCTTTTTTAATCCCCAACATTTCAATGTTGTCCCTATCGAGCAGATCCGAGTTTAACATTCTCCATTCCTGTCACTAAAGAGGCACCTCTCCCTTGCCCTAGAGCAGACAGCTTTTAATATGCCACATTCAAGTATAGTCAGTACTGTTTATAATGGACTTAAACAACGATGACCATTGTCTAGGTTCTGGTGGAGAATGTGCACAAAGCAGGAAAGGAAACAGCATAGTGCCAGATGGGAGCAGCACTGGGGTTACAAATGGAAAGATGGAGTGGTGACAACACTGAGGTGGGGCACAGTTCAAAGACTGATGAGAACTTCAGCCCTCCTGTGGGAACCTGTTACAGCTTTTTTTCACTGTGATGACGACTAGCCTCAGCCTCTGTACAAGGGGAGCAGTTGTATCCCAGCTAGCACAGGCATTGGAGAAAGGGGATACTTACTGACGACACAGAACTCAGACTAGACACTGGATTAGCATTTCCTTCAGCTCCAGTCTCTCTTCAGGTAGAGTCAGGATTAGTAGCCACTTGCCATAGAGACTGTTGAAAAGTTGCCCATGACCTCAGAGAGACTTACTGTAAATCACCATATTAGCAGCCTTTCCAAAAAAACAAAAAAAAAATCAGCACCTTCTGTGGAATGAAGGTGTAAGGGACATAGAAAGAGAGAAGTTGGAGTTGAAGTATCAGAACAACCAAGCAATACCAGAGTTTTCCTGAAAGAACTCAAGGGCTCAGAGTTGTGATGATGGCAAGTCATGCTGCCACAGGGGAACCCAGGTTTATGTGACCAACAGCCCCTCCCATTAGAAAGACTATGTGGGTGAGGTAATATATTTTATTGGACCAACTTCTGTTGGTGAAAGAAAGAAGTTTTTGAGCTTACACCGAGTTCGTCTTCTTCAGCCTCTACCCTTACGGTAGAGTTTAGATATCTCAGAGGAAGTGTGTTTGGGGCAGAACTGTTCTAGGGAATCAGGCCAAATGCATGTGCTCTTACAGAAACAGGATTTTATGTCCTTCATATTCTCAGGAAATTTAAAATCTCTCTTGGCTCATATGAATCAAATACACATGAAAAAGCAGATTTTTACCCTGTCCAAACCCAAAGCAACAAAAAGACTTTGTTTCACCACAACAGCTCAGTTCTCTTCTCCCAGGTGTCCATCTGTTCTCATATCTAATCTCTGGCCAGCCCCACTAGCTTATTGAGAGGGAGCTGGTTACCATACCCAAACAGTATCACCACCAATCTTGAAATTCAAAGGACAATCCCACTTTTTATGACTTGGTACTGAATTTTCATGAGATAACTTTGTATCTCTGGATCTTGACACTATACTACTGTGATGGCATAGTGCCCTGGTGCAATTATAGGAGCAACCATCTAAACATTACACAAAAAATAAAAAAATAAGAACAACCAGCCCAGGCAGATCATCAGCCAGAACTAGAGAACTAGACTGAAGGGCAAGCCCTTGAAGTCAATGGGTCTAATCACATATTCAAAATTAAGCATGTGCTTTAGTGCTTTGCTTAATCAAGGCCCAGGTTAGAAAGGGCTTTATACAGCAATGCTTTTAAGTGCTGTATTGACAGTCAATGTAGATCACAGAGGGAAGTGACAGGGGTCCTTTGCTCCTGTCCTAAGGAGCAGACAAGCTGCCATGTTCTGCAACTGTTGCAGTTGCCAGATGAGTTTAAAGGAAAGTCTGATAAACAATGCATGACAGCAGTTTTACCTAGATGTGACAAAGGCACGAGGCACACATCTGAGGTAAGTGGGTGGATATTTTAGACGTGACAAACAATTGAAAACATTGAAAAAGCTGGGGCCTCCATGCTGAAAGCTGACAAGAGAGTAACCCTCAAATTTCAAAGCTGTCTCCCTAGAAATGGGTATAATTCCCTGAATTGCAGGCACCCACAAACCAACAAAAACCAACTCAATTGCTTCCTCTCCCCGTGAGCACCACCCGTCTTGTCTGAGCTGAGTTTTATCTGTGTGTGTTTTCAGCTGTGTCTCATCAAGATAAAAAATGTTGATTAGACAGTCCAATAGTTGAGAAACAATGCATAATGAGTAACTTCTAAAGGAATTGTACTGACACAGTGGAAATCTAGCATTCAGGGCACTTTGCCCAAGGCTGCTGGGGGAAACTGATCTTATTAGACTTCTATGATGGAAGTTGAACTCCTACTTTGCTACCACCTCTCATCCACTCAAGTTCCTCTGCTCTTCTCCTTCAGCAGGGTAATTCATAATGGCACAGGCTACTTAGAGCCACTGGACTTCATTGGGTATAAATAGGATAGGGAAGAAAACAAGGAACTTTTCAGAAACAAAACACCCAAATGGCCACTGTATATTAGCTCCAATTTATTCTGTTTTATACAGGAAAAGTACAGAGTTATGCAATTCCATTCCAAAAGACTGCTGGAGAGGCAGAGACTGGCTGCAAGTCTGTGCCAAGTGCTTAAAAATAATCACAAATAATCACAATTAATAAAAGTTCCACAGGAAGAAAAAAACAAAACAAAACACAAAAATGTGTGGTTGTCAGGCAGCTACATGTCTTCAAGCTGAAACAACTACCACCCAGAGATAGCCCAAGGTCTTTTGCCTTTCCTCTTCTCTGAGCAAGGAACGCAGCCAACACAAATGTAACCTTCCAAATCTAGGCTCTGGCACCCCTTCATTGTGCTTCTCAAAAAGATCTATGTGCCTGGACAGGTGTCACATCCAACACGCCATGCTTCTGCAGCCTGTACAGACCTGTTTGCAGAGATATACGCAAGACATTCCCCCAAGGGCCAGGGTGGCTCAGGTTGCCAACCTGCTTTTACACCCTGCCAGTCTCCCAGAGCTCTGGGTTAGTTTGAACAGGCCTTCCCTCCCCTCTAGAAATCTCTGCAGAAGGACACAGCTTTCTGAATGGAGCTCTTTCCTTTGCATTTTTGGGACTACAATAAGGCAACTGATATTGGCCAGGC
This sequence comes from Caretta caretta, assembly GCF_965140235.1. NCBI lineage: Eukaryota > Metazoa > Chordata > Testudines > Cheloniidae > Caretta > Caretta caretta. The sequence goes on along the minus strand of NC_134211.1, from coordinate 62,304,323 downwards.
TGGAGTAGCTCTAGGCAGTCTACTTGTTGGTGGCCACTTTCACACTTTTTCCTAAAATACTTAATTAGCTTCTATCATGAGCATCTGGCTTATTGCAAAACTGATACACAATATACTGGCATTCTTATTTGACTCTGAGAAGTGCGTGGGAAAGACACTTCCTATCACAATACACACACACACAGGATCAGAGAGGTAGAGCACAAATGGTATGGCCCAGAATTAGAATGGCTTGATTCACCTCTGTACCTCCCAGATTCTGGGCTACTCTGGGGATCAATAAGGTCTCTGGTATAAGTCAGAGCAGCCTTTGGGGTACTCTGATTTACAGCAGCTTTACTCAACTGCCTATCGACAACTTCTCCTTATGCCCCATTGTTCCTCAGCATTCTCCTACGCCAGGGAATGCCAGGGGGACAGTGTACAGTTATATACACTGGACTTAGCTGCCCCTGTGCTGTGGGCATCCTCCTCATAGACAACCCACACCCATTTACAGTCAGTGTTTGCTACTGGAGCAGTGTAAAGAAGGTGTTCAAATCTGGCCCAGGGACTAGTTTTGAGATGCGTAACCTTGTACGGTACATGTGAGCACACTCATCAGGTCAGCTTTGGGGTAGGAAACTTGGCAGAGGAGTGGGCAGGGCTAGCACAGTCTCATCTTCTGGCAGGATGTCACACGGTGCATGTGCAGTTTCCAAAATTCACAAACCACATACAAGCTGTTGTACAATATGAGGGAAGTGATAGATGAACAGCTGACTAGCAACTCTCCCTGCTTGGATCCAGACTTAGACAATGAAATGAATCTCATAACAAAGTATGCACCACCCCGTACTCCCAATAAAGCTTCTACTACCATTCAACCCCTCTTTTTGTGTCCTGAGTCTGCTGGGTTGGGGTTCTCCAAGTTTTTGTGATAGGCAGCAGAACTCAGATAACTGTAGGGATGTTTGTTCTCCCCTACCCAGTACTGCTCTCTGCTCCTCCAAGCTGAAGTGGGCACCAACTGTAATATCAATAAATACTTCATTGTTCTGCAAAAGTTTACATTGTTTTACTATTAACGTGTCCTCATAGCCTCCCTGAAGTACAGTAGTTAAGTTCTATTTAGTCTACAAATGATGTTACGGCTTCCAGGGTGCTTTTCATAATAGGGGCTTTCCATAATGTCCTTGATGGAGGTTTCTCCTCCCTCTCCCACTATACTACTGTACCTGCTGCCCTGCATTGAAAACTGAACGCATTTCAGGGGTGAGAGAATGGAGTTCTGTATGTATATACAGTGGTTACCCATAAAAACTTGCCAGTTGCCCTAAACAGCTAAGTAACATGACTTCAACATTTGTAGTATTCCCTACATTAAATATAGGGAAGAACAGGGAATTCTGCAAACTCCCTCTCTATTTATTTAAGGTAAGATTACCACATCTCTCTAGCCTTTTGAGAATCCATTGGGGTGAAAGGCACTGTATAAAAGTATGATTATCCCATCAAAACACCAATGATTTCCACAAAACGCAAAGAAAGTTATTAACAAAATAAGAGCTGTACAAGTGAATACAGCATCAGTCAGTACAATCAGGCTTATCTGGAGAAACAGTGTCTCTCTCTGGTAACCCCAAAGTGTTGCAAACACTTCAGCCACCATCAGCTGGAAAGGATGGAGGGTTTAACTCATTCAGTAATAGTTAGTTGTTGAATAAACATATTCTATCCAAAACCACTGTCAGTTTTGCCTCTCTCTATTCTCATGCTCAGAAATACACATGGAAGGAAATGAGAAGGAATAGCAGTCAATCATTTGTATTGTGTATATGCCATATGTGTGTACCACCCTAGTAACTGGCCTAGTGAATGGGGGAAAGCAATAGGCATGATAAGTCTTTTGACATACTTTCACATACCATTCTCATGAGCACCTAGTGGGGCCCTGCAGGAGTCAGTCTTGGGTCAGACCCTAGCCAATATTTTTATTAATGATTTGGATAATGCAGTGGAGAGTATGCTTATAAAATTTCTGGATGATGCCAAGCTAGTGGGAAGCGGGGCTGCAAGCACTCTGGTCTACAGGATTAGAATGCAAAACAACCTTGACAAATTGGATAACTGGTTTGAAATCAACAAGCTGAAATTCAATAAAGACAACTATAAAGCACTCCATTTAGGAAGAAAAAATAAAATGCACAACTACAAAATGGGGAATACTGGCAATATTGTTGAAAAGGATCTGGGGGTTATAGTGGATCACAAATTGAATCAGACTCAATAATCTGTTGCAGTTGCAAAAAAGGAAAATATCATTCTCAGATGTATTAACAGGATGTCTTAGATAAGACATGAGAGATAATTGTCCTGCTCTGTTCGTCACTGGTGAGGCCTCAGCTCTTGTACAGTGTTCATTTCTGGATGCCACACTTGAGGAAAGATGTGGATACACTGGAGAGAGTCCAGAGGAGAGCAACAAAAATGAATCATAGAATAACAGAGTTGGAAGGGACCTCTGGAGGCCATCTAGTCCAACCCCCTGCCCAGAGCAGGACCAATCCCAACTAAATCATCCCAGCCAGGGCTTTGTCAAGCCTGACCTTAAAAACTTCTAAGGAAGGGGATTCCACCACCTCCCTAGGTAACGCATTCCAGTGTTTCACCACCCTCCTAGTGAAAAAGGTTTTTCCTAATATCCAACCTAAACCTCCCTCACTGCAACTTGAGACCATTACTCCTTGTCCTGTCATTTGCTATCACTGAGAATAGTCTAGATCCATCCTCTTTGGATCCACCTTTCAGGTAGTTAAAAGCAGCTATCAAATCCCCCCTCATTCTTCTCTTCCGTAGACTAAATAATCCCAGTTCCTTCAGCCTCTCCTCATAACTCATGTGTTCCAGTCCCCTAATCATTTTTGTTGCCCTCCACTGGACTCTCTCCAATTTTTCCACATCCTTCTTGTACTGTGGGGCCCAAAACTGGACACAGTATTCCAGATGAGGCCTCACCAATGTCGAATAGAGGGGAACGATCACGTCCCTCGATCTGCTGGCAATGCCCCTACTTATACGGCCCAAAATGCCATTAGCCTTCTTGGCAACAAGGACACACTGTCGACTCATATCCAGCTTCTTGTTCACTGTCACCCCTAGGTCCTTCTCTGCACAACTGCTGCCTAGCCATTCGGTCCCTAGTCTGTAGCGGTGCATTGGATTCTTCCGTCCTAAGTGCAGGACTCTGCACTTGTCCTTGTTGAACCTCATCAGATTTCTTTTGGCCCAATCCTCCAATTTGTCTAGGGCCGTCTGTATCCTATCCCTACCCTCCAGCGTATCTACCACTCCTCCCAGTTTAGTGTCAAATGCAAACTTGCTGAGGGTGCAATCCACACCATCCTCCAGATCATTAATGAAGATATTGAACAAAACCGGCCCCAGGACCGACCCTTGGGGCACTCCGCTAGATACCGGCTGCCAACTAGACATGGAGCCATTGATCACTACCCGTTGAGCCCGACAATCTAGCCAACTTTCTACCCACCTTGTAGTGCTTCCATCCAGCCCATACTTCTTTAACTTGCTGACAAGACTACTGTGGGAGACCATGTCAAAAGCTTTGCTAAAGTCGAGGACTAACACGTCCACTGCTTTCCCTTCATCCACAGAACCAGTTATCTCATCATAGAAGGCAATTAGATTAGTCAGGCATGACTTTCCCAGGCATGACAAAAGGTTTAAAAAACTTGTCATAGAAGGAAAGGTCAAAAAAACTGGGCATGTAGAGTCCTGAGAAAAGAAGACTGAGGGAGGCCAGATAACAGTCTTCAAATATGTTCAGGACTATTATAAAGGAGGATGGGGAAATCAATTGTTCTCCATGTCCATGCTCAGTTAAAACAAGCAGCAATGGGCTTATAATCTTCAACAAAGGAGATTAAGTTAGATATTAGGAAAATCTTTTAACTATAAGGGCAGTTAAACTCTGGAATGGGCTTCCAGTGGATGTTGTGGAATCCCCATCACTGAAGGTTTTTAAGAACAGGTTGGACAAACACCTGCCAAGGATGGTCTAAGTTTACTTGGTCCTGCCTCAGCACAGGGAGCCGGATTTGATGACCTTGAGGTTCCCTTCCAGCCCTATATTTCTATGATCCTAATGTGCTGATATCTATGTGCTGCATTGCATTTATCGTGCACCTTTGTCACTCTGACCACTATTCCATCTCTGCCAGAACTACTTACATTATTCCAGACCTCTCAGGAGCTTCAGTCACCATTAAAAAAAAATTAACTTACAAGATGTTTCCGTCACTTCCTCAAAATATGAAATTCCCCACCCCACTCCAAATATCAGTGGTGCAAAGGCCAGGCAATGTTCAGTCCAGCACCACTGACATGTCCAATACCACGTGATCTGTTGGGGCTGGGAATGGGAACTTTATACCACTGGAACAGAGAATTTCTTAAACTTTCCACTGGGATAACTAGCATTACTTCCAGCCTAGATATCAAAGTCCCTATAATATAAAGTCGCAATATTTTTGTGCAAAGAAAAGTTGTTTAGGTATTTTTTTCACTGCTTCCAAAGCTTCTACAGTTGGATGGTGATAACTAAGACAGCTAGCTTTGTAAGCAGAAAAATATTAAAATGTAGAGTCTCAATACAATTTTTAAAACCCTATAAAGAATTCCTAAAAGCTCTTGTCCTGCAAAATGTGTGTCATATACAGAACGTGTGCTGATGTGGGGTGTGGGGTGAAGATTTTAGTTTCACTTGTGTGACATGACTAGCTCCCCCATTTATACATAATGTGTCCATCCCAAACCCCCTAAAAAACCCCCAACCCATTGCAACTGCACCACCACATGCGCTATATGCTGCATATAACACAAACAGAGGTATATAGCTGGACAGCTCATAAAAAAGCAGAAGACAGACTTGAGTATACGTGATTGCTTGACAAGCATGTCTTATATGATATTACCCAGAGGGAAAACAGAAGTGGCCAAGTTTCCTTTCCTGACAGAAACAAAAAAATGGTCTTGCTGGTTAAGCTATTCTGGGGTTTCATCAGAGGCATTTTCTTGAGGTTCTTTGGCTTATTTCTAACTCCATTATTAAGAATCACAGTTAGTTAGTGCTTTCCCAATAAAACTGGGGCTTATGTTTTTTTAAAAATGACAACCTTCTATTAATTAACTCGCCAAGCAGATAGCTAGTCCTTACTCTGGAAATGTAAATTACCCCAGACCTCTGAAATTTAGAGCTTAGGATGGAAAGTGAACTTAGAAAAATGCAGAGTGTCATTTTTGTGCTCAGAATGCAGCATGACATTTCCCCTTTTGGTTTTCCTCTTGCATAATAAAATAAAAATAGCATTTGAGATTGTCTGAGAAACAGTTCAGAACCATAAAAAAGATGTGCACTAGCTACCTTCTCACCCCTAGAGGTGACCTCTACAGTCACTGCAGTAATATATGCATGAAGAGCAGTGTGGGTGAAGCATGCATGGCCACTGCCTGTACTGAACCTGAAGGACACCCAGAGGACTGCACACTGCAGGGCTGTTTGGACCAACATTTCACTGGACCATGTTAAATTCAATTGAAAGGTTGCTAACAGTGAAATATATAGAAAGAACTTGATTCAGATTCCACTGAAGTTAATGGGAGTCACTCCTCTGACTTCCAGAAGAGGGGTCTATAGGAATGATTAGTCTGTTCAACTGACATATTAAGAACTAATATATAATGACTGAAAAGAACATAAACCTTATCACCTTTATTTAGTACAACATATACCTCTCTGAATACATACCTGCATGTCTTTTTTTCTTGTCTTTTCTTTTAAGACACTGAAACTACAGCAAGTTTGGGTCATGAGCTCTGGTAAAGTAACTATGTTGCTGCAGTTTTAGGGATGCTATCCTTTAGAGCAGGTGTTCTCAAACTCGGGGTCAGGACCCCTTAGGGGGTTGCGAGATTATTACATGGGGGGGGTTGCGAGCTGTCAGCCTCCACCACAAACCCCGCTTTGCCTCCAGCATTTATAATGGTATTGAATATATAAACAACTGTTTTTAATTTATAAGGAGGGTCGCACTTAGAGGCTTGCTATGTGAAAGGGGTCACCAGTACATTTGTTTGAGAACCACTGCTTTAGGGTAACATTTTGTGATAGTGCTAGATATAGGATATTTCAGAATTCCAAAGGGAATGTGCACTGGGAATTAAATTTATAGGGCCAAGTTCTGCTCTGGCTCTAATGGGGTTACACAGGGTAAACATCAGAGCAGAACGTCACCTATTGACTCTCTTGCTGCATATCTTACTAACTATGTTTAATGGCAGCAGTAAAAAATGTCTGGCATTTCCTTGTTAATAGACTAGGCTTTTGCAGAGTTGCAGGATTGACTGCTCAAGGCTGCTAGCAGTGTATTATATAATTTCTTTTGTTTGCTGCAAATTTGACAGGATAGCGCTTTTCATTGGCCTCCACTGCATTTGCTTACTCCAAGGTCTTCCTCAAAAAATCACAACACAGTTAGATTCAATTGGCAGTCTCCGTTCAGAAGAGGCCCAGCACTGGACTAGCAAGAGATGCTGCCTGTTACCACTCAGGTCCATTGGTTAAGTTTTGTGGGGGTGCAGGAGTAGAAAAGTAAATTATCCTGTAAATCAGGAGAATTGAAGTGCACTGGTAGACCTTCATGTAGCCCCCATGACTGGAACAGCAAAGTTGTGCTACCTGCCAGGAGGAATGTAGTGTATTGACAAAGATGTGTGGAAACCCAGCAGTGGGACAGAAGAGGGTGCCACAGGTCAGGTTTGAGGCATACTGGCAGAGATGTGTAGGAATCCAACACTGGAATAGTAAGGGGGAGCTGCAGGTCAGGACTGAGATGTATGGGCAGACAGATACAAGTCATCAGCACTGGAATAAAGGGAGTGCTGAGAGTTTAGTGGGGTGCATTAGCAGAGCAGTGTGTGTAACAGCTTGAACAGCAGCTGCCTGACTACATCTGAGTCTAGCTAAAGTTTATCATGAAAACTACATTCACATCAAATGTTTAGCTATGTGCTAATTTTGCAAAATGCCTTGTATGATATAAGCATTGCAATTTCTGCAAGCATAATGGCAATTGCAATAGATGCTTCAAGCTATCCTGTCTGTTTTCCTGAGATCATCAAAACAAGAATCAACTAGAAAACTGTTTGTTGGAATTAATAACACTGAAAAATCCCTTTAGCCATTGGTTACTCCCCAGGATTATTAAGGACAACCAACCTACTGTAGTTTGTTTTACCTTTTTCCTGCAAACATTGCCACATTTTGTTGCGTTTTGTACAAACCTGACCTGCATAGTAACTGTGTATGTAGCGATCAAAAAGATGTATGTAAATTTATAAGCACATGGAAACAGAGAGGGAAGTTTGCTATTTCATCTTTAACACACCTATCCAGAAGAACATTTGATATGTATCTGGCTATAGAATTTAGGCCAGGATAAACAGAAGAGCTGATGTGCTGAGGAAAACATTTTGATATTCTTTTTTAAAATTACTCAGTTTATATTTCATAATGAGCCAGGTTAATCCTAGCTCTTACTCCATGGACTTGAAGGGAGTTAACCCAAGGAAATGTTTGATCCATTGCTTGTCTCTCTCTGCTTTCATTCTTTATTACTAAAGACATTTGCAAAAAAAGAGAATCTTTGGTTAGAGTTCATCTTCTCCTATTCCTGATTCTTCACCTGAAGCCATAATCTAGTAGTGATAGGAGCAGTCTGGGAGTCAGAACTCCTGGTTCTAATTCTGGTTCTGACCTTGAGCAGCTGTAGAACCATGAGCAAGTCACTTAAATTTTGTGCCTCAGTTTCCCAAGCAGGGCTAATACTTACCACACAGGAGTATTGTGAGGCTTAACAGTGGATGTTTTCAAAGTACTTTGAAATCTTTGGGAGAAAAGGCCTGTACATGGTGTGACAAAGTTCATCCTCTACCTTGGTGGGTCTTGTGCTTATTGGCGGATTTGCTCGCCTCGGAGATTCATGGCAGCCCTCAGTTGGGCTGTTTTCGTGAACCCACAGTTCAGGTCAAGTCCTCCTGTTGTCTGATCAGGAGTTGGGAGGTTTGGGGGGAACTTGGGCCCGCCCTCTAACCGGGTTCCAGCCCAGGGCCCTGTGGAATGCACCTGTCTAGAGTGCCTGGTTTGGTTGAAAACACATCCTGGTATCGGTTGATCATCTCAGTTACCTCCTTCTTCTGGTTTGGTGTCAGATCAGTGAATATCCTGATCTGCTCCTGCATGTTATTTCCCTGGATCGGGGTCTCTTGGGCCACTACGTATGCCTCTCGTTGGTGCCAAGGCTTTAAGAGGTTAATGTGATTCATTTGTTCTTGTTTCCAGCGTCCTGGCTGCCGCACTTTGTACATTACTTCCCCCACGGGTTCAACCACCTCATAGGGTGCCTGCCATTGGGCCAAAAGCATGCTTTCTGCCGTGGATACCAACATCATCACCCAAACACCTCATTGGAACTGTCGGACTTTTGCCTGGCAATTGTAATGGGTTCGCTGGGCCTCCTGTGCCTTTTCCAAATGTTCCTGTACAATAGGGGTGACCCGGGCTATCTGTTCTTGCATCTGCAACACATGATCAATTATATTTCTCCCCTCATTGGGTTCCTCTTCCCAGATTTCTTTCACGATATCTAATATGCCACGGGGGTGGCGTCCGTATAATAACTCAAAGGGGGAAAACCCAGTTTAGGCCTGAGGTACCTCCCAGATTGCAAACATAAGGTAGGGTAGTAGGGTGTCCCAATCCTTCCCGTCTCGACTTACCACTTTCCTTGTCATTGCCTTGAGGGTTTGCTTAAACCTTTCTACCAGCCCAATGGTCTGCACGATGATAGACTGAAGTTTTCAGGGTATGCATATAGAGCAGCATACAGAGGTCCTTCATTCGCTTCGACATAAATGGGGTACCTTTCTCTGTTAATATCTCCTTTGGTAGCCCCACTCGAGCAAAGATGCCCACCAACTCTTTAGCTATCGTTTTAGAGGCCATGTTCCACAGGGGGACGGCTTCTGGGTAGCGAGTAGCATAATCCAGAACAACAAGTCTTCTCCAGGGGTCCCATTAAGTCCATGGCTATTCGCTCAAAGGGGACCTCTATGATGGGAAGGGGTACTAAAGGTGCCATCAAGTGGGGACAGGGACTGTGCAGCTGACACTCTGGGCAGGATGCATGAGTACCTTCATGTACTCCGGGCCAGAAGAATCATCACAGGACCTGTGCCAGGGTCTTCTCTACCCCAAAATGCTCCCCCCCCCAAAAAAGATGACTATGGGAAAGACTTAATACTGCATTCTGGTGTTTTTGAGGTACTAGCATCTGCTGTACCTTCTGCCCCTGTACTGGTGCAACCCAGTATAAGAGATTCTTCTTCATTATGAAGTAGGGTCCTGGTCCATGGGTTTTCCCTTCCACGGGGACCCCATCTATTTCGGTCACCTCCTTCCTAATGTGGTCGTACCTTGGGTCTTCAGCCTGGTCCCGTCCAAAATTTCCTCTCCCGGGGCTAATCTGCCCAAGATCTAGGGGGCCAGTCTCTGTTGCCTCTTCTGGTTCAGAGGCATTCGGCTGTGAGTCAGACTCGGGTGCTTCTCCCTCCTAGGTGGCCTCCTTTTCAGCTGCTCGGGTCCACCTACCTATGAGAGTGACCCTCTGGCTTTGGGTCAGTATTCAGGTTCCCAATGCCTTAGCTGCCCTCCTTTCCCTTTTCGACTTCCTACCCTGTCTGGGAGTGGAGAACAAATCTGGGGATATTTCAGAGAAGATTGGGGGTTGACAGTCTACTGTGGATGCCTCACTAACTTCAGGGTTTCCCCCTTTCTCCAATTCCCCTACCGGGAGTAAGTCTCCAAACCCTGGGAAGTCCCTCCCTATGAGCACTGGGTATGGGAGTTTAGGGACTACCCCTGCTGCTACCTCAGTAGCGTTCCCCTGAATCTCGATTTTTACTGGGATGTTGGGAAATAACCAACTGTCCCATGGACACATGTTATCCCCGTACACTTAGCCCAAAGCAGCTGACTACGCTTCACGAGCTTCCCCGAGACAGGCATGATAGCACTCCCCGAATCAACCAGTGCTGTGGTCTCTACCCCATTTAGCTTCACTGGTCTGGTGAACATATGTGGGGTTAGTGAGACCCGCACAAGGTGGATTAGGGAGCATGAGTCTGCCCAGTTCCCCAGGTTACAATGCATAGGCTCCTCAGCATTGGGACACTGTGCAGCTATGTGTCCCCACTCCCCAGAGGCGTAACATCTGTATGGAGCCCTAGACGTTCCCCGGTCTCTTAGTTTGGGCAGTCTAACATCACGATCCTCTTCCCCCTCAGTGCTCTGACTCTTTGTGGCTTCTGGTGGGCCTTCAGCCCCTCTCGTTTTCCACCTGGGCTCTCCTCGTGGCCCAGTCACCTGAGCTCTGGGGCTTGGTGCTGCTCGTTTAACCTGGGGTGCTTCTTCCCTAAATGGTCGGGTCAGTTCCCTCACCATCCTTCGCCACTCTACCAGTGTGACAACCTCGTCGTAGGTGGAGGGGTCGTTCTGGCTTACCCAGGCGCGAAGGTCTGGCGGTAGTCCTCTCATGTACCGGTCGATGACAAGAACCTTTAGTTTCTCCTCCGGACTCTGGAACTCAGTTCGTAACCACTTTTGTGTGAGATGGATGAGGTCATATAATTGGGACTGAGGGGTTTTGTTTTCCTGGTACCTCCACTCATGATATCGCTGGGCCCGCACTGCGGTTGTTACCCCAGATCTGGCCAGGATCTCTGTTTTCAGCTGGGGGTAGTCTGCCGCAGCCTCTTCAGGTAAATCATAGTAGGCCTTCTGGGCCTCCCCACACAGGAATGGAGCGAGGATGCCAGACCACTGTTCTTGGGGCCAAGCCTCCCGCAGGGCTGTCCTCTCAAAGGCCAGGAGGTACGCCTCTATATCATCCTCCCGCGTCATTTTCTGCAGCCAATTGCTGGCCCGCATGACCTGCGTTCCATCATGGCCACACTTCACCTCTGTAAGGGCCTTTACCTGGTTTATCAGTTCCCAGTCTTGAGCAGCCTGGTCCATCAGCAGGCGATTAGTCTCTTGATGCAGCCGCACTGCCTCCTGTTGGGCAGCTGCCTGGACACGGATAGCCTCCTGCTGGACAGCCGTGGCTTGTATCAGTGCCCACACTATGTCCTCCATTGTGGTGGGGGAAAAAAATAAACCCTCTCCTCCTTTTTTTTGTGTTTTTTTTTGTTTTGTTTTGTTTTTTTAAAATCACCCTCCTTCTTCCACCGCGCTGTGCACACCAAATCCCACTTTTGACACCAGTTGTGACAAAGTTCCTCCTCTACCTATGTGGGTCTTGCGCTTATTGGAGGATTTGCTCACCTCGGAGATTCACGGCGGCCCTCAGTTTGGCCGTTTTCGTGAACCCACAGTCCAGATCAACTCCTCCTGTGTCTGATCAGGAGTTGGGAGGTTTGGGGTGAACTTGGGCCTGCCCTCTATTCCGGGTTCCAGCCCAGGGCCCTGTGGAATGCAGCTGTCTAGAGTGCCTCCTGGAACAGCTGTACAACAGCTACAACTCCCTGGGCTACTTTCCCATGGTCTCCTCCCAACACCTTCTTTATCCCCACCATAGGACCTTCCTCCTGGTGTCTGATAATGCTTGTACCCCTCAGTTCTCCAGCAGTACGCCTTCTCACTCTCAGCTCCTAGTGCCCCTTGCTCCCAGCTCCTCATACGTGCACCACAAACTGAAGTGAGCTCCTTTTTAAACCCAGGTGCCCTGATTAGCCTGCCTTAATTGACTCTAGCATCTTCTTGATTGGCTGTGGGTGTTCTAATCAGCCTGTCTGCCTTAATTGTTTCCAGAAAGTTCCTGATTGTTCTGGAACCTTCCCTGTTACCTTACCCAGGGAAAAGGAACCTACTTAACCTGGGGCTAATATATCTGCCGTCTATCACTCTCTTGTAGCCATCTGGCCCAACCCTGTCACAAAGGAGAAATTACTCTTGTAATCCCCTCAACATGGTTGATGTGGAGGTGTTTTTTGTAGTTTAAGCAATAGTATCCCAGTACTGTATGTTCTGTGGGTGTAGCTGCAGGCCTTTAAGCACTGTAGCAGAAGTTCTTAACATCTTTCCCCACTCCCTGAGACGTGCAGCATAGACTCAGTACCACCACTGCATGTATTGGGGGTTGGGAAGGAAAAATGGAGAAAATTTGCCTTTGGCTTTGTACCTTTATGCTCTAGCATGGGCACATGGCTGTGAAATGTTAGTTCCTTATTAAAATAATATTAGGGTTTTTTTAATGTAAGTTTTAGCTTGTGGTTCTGACTTGGTGAATTCCTTCTGTGGTTCTCTTGTGGAGGGTGTTTTGGAGAAGCGTTGACTGTTTCGCAAGGCAGGGAGGAATTTGGGAGTTCCAGGGTGGTGAAGGTTATGAAATAACCAGAACCAGTGTGAGGCATAATAGCTAGAAGAACTGAGTGAGTAGGGCAGAGAGGCACAATTCCTGGTTTCTAGTCTTAGCTCTGTCACTGATTTATTGTGTGACCCTGTGAAAGTCATATCTTTTCTGTGCCACGATTCACTTACTTGTAAAATGCAGACAATAGTTACCTATCTTCCAGGGTCCTGAAGACTGAAATGGGCCTGATTTTGACCTCACAGCAGTTTTATAGCTATCAGGCTAGTTAAGGAATCAGTTGCAGATGGTGGGGGCAGTGTGGGAGAAGACTGCATCCCATTGCAGAAAGAGGGGGAAAAAAATCTGGTATTTCCAGAGAGAAAAGCCCAAATCACAACACCAGACCAAAACACCCTGGAAGGCTTGAGGAAGCTCAGCTTCAGATGTGAATTCTGGCTGACCTCTTTAATAGGCTGAACCAAAATGTCAGAGGAGAACTTTCCCAAAGTTTGGATGTTTGAATCAAGATCTAAACTCTGTGGCTTGGAGCCTCCTTATAAGCATTTTGAGAAGTGTAGGGAATATTGATGCAGAAATTGAGGCAATTGGGGGCCTAGTTTAAGGAAGATCCTGAAAGCTAGGAGGGAGGCTTTGCACTGGACTGTTAAATGGACAGGAAGCCAGTGGAGCCTGATCACCTGGAAACATGAACATGTCATACCTGAAAAGAGACCAGCTGTTATATCTTGTAAAGACGGAATTTACAATGCTAAGAGACCACTGCAGCCCAGGATAAGAGATGCAGGTAAGCATGTTAGCACCCATTTACAAATCCCTACTACAATCTGGTTGTTTCAGAAAATATGTTCTGCTGTTCAGGAAGACTGGTGCCAAACATAAATGGGAACAGCAGAATGAGCAGACCTCACTTCAATTAATAGAGCACTTCTAGGACAAGATGGGTCATCAGGCCCTATTGCTGGAGCCACAGAAAGTGCATGGAGTTCCAGAGACTTACTATACTCCTTACACTGTGAGTAACATGGCAATAAATAAAAGATTTGTTCTCTGCAAGAAGCCATTTCTCCCAAAATACCAATCTGTTGAACTTGATGAAAGTGTGCCTGTTATGGGCAGTAAAATAGCATGGCATGGAGGCCACCACAGAGGTCTATGAATGACTGTGTAACAGTCACCAACAGGATTATGAAGAATTTCAAAGTATGGTAAACTTAAAGCTACTGAGAAAAGCACCAAGAATAGATCTGGGCCCAAATCAATTATCTAAATGTCCTTGAACTTGCAGGAAGTTTGGCTCTCATTTAGTAAAGATTTGAGACTGTAGAGTTCTTCCACTGTATGAGAGAGACGAAAACAGTCCTGCTTGGCATTGTCTTCTAAATGTATCCATTATATTTGACTGAGGAATTTTTGTTTTAAGTTAAACTGTGTTTTATCAAAGGCTAGGTACGATAAGTGAAACTAGATAACTGTTCTATCATCTTATAACAGCTGCAGTTTCCAATCTGAGGCAGATGAAACAATTAGTGATGATATCTGAAGTGTACATTATTTCTGGATAATAAATGACAATCTGTGGGTCCTTTGGCTGCCCCTCAGGGCATCCTCCTCCTCCCAACTAGTCATATATTCCCAAGGAATATCATGCATTTAATTGAATGTTCCTTAATTGTTTCCTTTGTCTGAAAAAGAAACTGAGGGCACTTTGACTACCTGAATGCATCTGTTCAGTTTCACTGTCTCTTTTGCAAGTGCCTCTGCTTAAACACTGTTGTATAATTTACAGTACATGCTCCCCCACTAATCAAACTGTTACAGTGGCAAAGGCTCTCAGGTCTGAGCACAGAAATGGAAGCCAAAAACTCAGGAGTTCTAATTATGCCCTTGACTCCCTCTGAGATCTTGGTACTTAGTCTCTCAGTGCCTCAGTCTGTGTATCTGTAAAATAGGACTAATGCTTACTTCAGAACACTCCTGTGTGGTAAGCAAGTGCTGAGTAATAGCATGTCCCTATACCCCCATTGTCACAGTACATTAGAGAGGACTGTCTTGTAATTCCCTATGAGAAAGAACAAAACAAACACTGCTGTTACAAACCTCTCCTAAGTCAAGGAATTGAATGCTGTACACCTTCCCTAAAATGTGATTTTATTGCTGTTATAAGATGAAAATTACATGGATTGTATTAATGCTGCTGTATTTTCAGCTGGTGTGTACAAGGTATTTCTTGAGCATTAATGCCTTGTACATTAGCCAGATTATGTTAATTGTCTCTCAACATTCCCGTTAGCCTGTAATAATAAACAATGGGCAAAGAAAAGTTAATCCACAACCAAAACATTTTAATGAGGAGTACCAAAGAAATGTATATAGCTCCATTAGTTCTTGCCAGCTTGCGACTGCTGACATGAGGATAAGTTTAACATGGAGCATTGTCACATGGTTTGTGACAGAGGATTATTCCAGAAAATTTACTGGACTAAAAAATCCCCCATAAGATACCATCAATTCTGAATAACTTATAAACTGAGTAAGAACAGAACACAAGCCAATTGTCTATCTAAGACATCTTTTTATTTGTATTGCATCGTGTAAAATAATTATTTGACAGGTCAATTTTTGAATTGCTCAAATACAATGATACTGTATTAGTCCTATTTCCTATTCCCCAGATCATTTTGGGAAAGGAATGCATTCTTTTCTAACAGCCCTTTTCTTCCAGCACAGCCACATAAAGTCTCAAGTCTGACTGTGCTGCTATTCAGACAGCCAGAACAACTTAGGTCAGCTGAGTTGGGATGTTTTCCTCTATAAACTCTCTTCATTTTAATCCAGAGCTGTCAGCTAAGAGATAACAACTTCTTCCCCATATGGGGACGAGGTGTTGTTTAACTGTCCCTTTCCCATGTAAGGAGAGAGCTGGGGACAGGGAACTGGGGCTAGGATAGTGCAAAGCTCAGATGTTTCAGTTCACCTGGCAAACTTTTCCTTGATTTTAGTCTGTGTTGCTTTGCACCCTCTGGATTTCTCTAAGAGTTCCATTAAATGAAGCTGGAAAATTCAGCCAAAACTAAGGTTTTGCCTGGTTTTGGGCTGAGACTATATATCAGAAAATTTTGGAACAGAACAGACAAAACCCTTCTTCCTCCAAACAATCTTTAGCACACCATGCCATACCCTTTTATGTCTTTTGGGAGTAAACTGCAACCTTCCCCCACCTTTGATGTCTTTGGGGGACAATCAAGTAGCTCTTTCCTCCCACTGGCATGTTGGGTGTTCAGCTGATAGGTCCTTCAACTCCCCACACATTCCTCATAAACATAATCTGTGAAGCAGGCAGTTTATCTCCAACATCACTCTTCAGTGTAACTGGGATACAGTCTTCTATTCCCTGGGTTTACTGCCTCTCCATTGCCACTGGTGAGGGTGCCCTAGAAAGTGGTGTCTTGTAATGTGAAGGAGGTAATTTAACATCCCTGTGCCTCAGTTTCCCAGTCTGTAAGGCAGATATAATAATTCCTACCTTGAGAACTTCTGATGAAAGATGGGCTAGTAGGACAAGTATTATCATCATGTTTTCTTCAGGTTCACCACAGTTATTTTGTGTATGTTTTGATAACCAAATCAAAACATGACCTGAACCATGTTTACAAGGAGGCCTTCAGACAGAGTAAGTTTAACTGCAACTGTCCTTCCTCTACTACGCAAGGATACAAACCTTTTTATCATTTTTGAATGGCTATGCTGTCTTTGTGTGGTTGCAATGTTGACGTACATTATTATACTCCTTGTATTTCTTGTCACTCTTGTAAGACAATTAGGAAAATGGTTTAGGCTCAGTCATGGCTGTTTGCATGCTGTCTCTAAATCTTAGCTAATAGGTGGTGTCAGCTGTTTCAATTTAGGACCAATGGTGCTTTGGGGGGGAGGAATGTGTGTGCTTTTTTTCATCAGACATAGCAGGGTTGCAGACTAATCCTATTCGAGGAATCAATTACATAAGGCAGAGGTGGGCAAACTATGGCCCGCGGGCCACATCCTGCCCGCGGGACCGTCCTGCCCGGCCCCTGAGTTCCTGGCCCAGGAGACTCACCCCCAGCCCCTTCCCCACTGTTCCCCCTCCCATGCAGCCACACCGCTGTGTGGGCAGCAGGGCTGTGAGCTCCTGCCACTCTGAGCGGCATGGTAAGGGGGCGCAACGGTGCGTGCACAGCGGTGAGGAGGTTGGGTAGGGGGTCCTCCGGGGCAGTCAGGGGTCGGGGAATGGGGGGGTTGGATAGGGCATGGGAGTCCTGGGGGGCCTGTCAGGGGGCAGGGGTGTGGATAGGTCGGGGTAGTCAGGGGATAGGGAGCAGGGGGGTGGATAGGGGGTGGGATCCAGGGGGAGGTTTGGAGCAGGGGGGGTCCCAGGAGGGGGCAGTCAGGGGAAAGGAGCGGGGGGGGTTGGATGGGTCAGGGGTTTTGAGGGGGACAGTCAGGGGGTGGGAAGTGGGAGGGGGTGAAAAGGGGGCGGGGGCCAGGCTGTTTGGGGGACACAGCCTTCCCTACATGTCCCACCATACAGTTTCGCACCCCGATGTGGCCCTCAGGCCAAAAAGTTTGCCCACCCCTGACATAAGGGAAAGGGCTGCAAAATGGAAGTGTGTTGTAACTAAGCCCCCAATACTGCTGAATTTGTAGCGCAAACAGGCCTAATTGCAGCAGACTAACTTTACCTACATTAAGTGGTATGGTGCAGTGCTGTCAAGTTGAATGATTTTATAGTGAATCTCGTGATATCTGGTGGTTTTCTTGAGGCCCAGCTCCTAAAAATATTTGATTATGTGAGAATCTCAGCTTTCCTTTAAAAAAAAAAGTCTCTAGTTCTCCTGGTGGCAGAGAAGAGCAGGAAAATGTGAACTCTTGAGACTCTAACTGGAAGGCAAATAAAATACCTCCAAATGTATTTTAAAAATCTCATCTTTAAGAGAGTTTCGTGACTTTGGGGGCCTGCATCATGACTTTTGAATACTTGGGTTTAGAAATTCTTTGTTAGGTCTCACATGGAAAAGAAGGAGATAGTCCCAATCAGTGTCTTTCAACTCTGTCTTTAATGTCTTCAAAGAGTTGTGATATCTACGCAGAATGGGAGAGAGTGTGATGCAAAAAGCCTTTGACTTGTTTACTCAACCTCCTTTGCTTCTCTGGGTCCCCAGAAGATATTACTGTGCAAGTTTAAAGTAGAACTAACAAGTAGCTCTATTCAGGCTACCTTTCTACCTGCCATTTTCCTTCCTGGCAGGAATGTTCCTGAATCCAAATCCAGGTAAATAACATGCTCGGGGGAGAGGGGGGGCGGCAGCTCAGGAATCCATTGTACTTTGAGAATTTGGGCCACTGTGATAACTCTAGATATTGCTGAGTAGAGATAGGCCTGAGCCATGAAGTTCAGATCTGTCTCTCCAGATTTAACCCCCAAGAATTTTGTGCAGACCTAAAGAATGATACAACTGCAAGGTAACCAGTGGGGGAAGTGAAACAAGGTATTTCTTTCCTCTGTATAGCACTTTACTCCATAAATGTGTATATTTTATTCTTTTCAGTAATTCATCTGACTGCATCTACTTTCAGGGCATGCAACCAAGACTGGGAAAAAAATCTTTAAAATCGATTTTGACTGACAAGTTAATACATTATTTATATAACATTCAAAGCAAAGACCAAACCAGGGCCTCCCTCCTCCAGAAAAATCACCTCAAATACAATTTTTCATCTCAAACTTCAGAAATGAAAAGGGAACCACATTCTTTTCCACAAGCACCAGGATAGATCAAAGAAAGTATCTAACAACGGACTGTTCTAAGACTTTGACCAGTACAATGGACATTGTTAAGCACGTTTGACCTGCAAGATTTATAAATATCTCTAAAAAACAAACATCATAAGGGATGAAAACACGGCCAAATACTCTGATTCAGGAAAGCACCACTATTCTGGAAAGCAGGCACATGCTTAATTTTAAGCATTTGCTTAAGAACAATTGACTTCAATGGGCTTAAGTGCTTTCCTGAATCAGGGCCAGCATGAGTTTTCTTAGAAATTCAAATGGGTGTTAACAGTAAATTTTTGGCAGTATTCACATAGCTTTACTTAATACCTGCAATAGTGAAGGGACTATTAGAAAACAAAATACTGTGGGCAGAGATTGAATCTTCCTGTATGCGTAGATTGCACATAACATATTAAGAACCCTCCTGGATTGCAAATAATACATAAAAATAAAATAACAGCTGAACTGTAATGGGGACATATGTAGACCACAGAAATTATTTCTGATAATTAAGAGGGTATGAGATAAGCAGTTAAATTAAATTAGGCATATTGTCAAAAATAAATATTATAAATGTCTGTATACCAATGTGAAAAGTTCGAAAGCAACAAATTATCAAACTAGAACACTTGGCAACAGAAGGGGACTTTTACATAATAGACATTACTGAGAAACAGTAGAATAACAAAAGTCAATATCATATGACAATGCCTTGCTATGAACTATAAAGGACGGACAGACAAGGTCTCAGAGGTGGTAGAGTAGCACTATACCTAAATGATTCCATATAACCTATTGATATACAGAGTGTAAGTCGAAGATATCACAGTAGAATCTTTATTAACATAAATCCAAGTAATTAGAATACAAATATACAACTGGTCTTCAGCTCAGGAAAAGGATGTTGAGTGCACAACATTGAGGAAGATCAAAGAGGAAAGTAAGTCTAACACAATGGTAATTATGAGTGACTTCTCATCTTACCATACATAAACTGGTCAAAAGTCAACCAGGACAAGGTTTCGAGAAGCAATTTCTCAAGATCTTGCCTTTCTGGAATAGCTAGAGCACAAGAGGTTCTTCCTCTACTCAGTCCTAAGAAACTCAGAGAAGTTGAGTCACTATAGTTGTGCCACTAGATAAGTGGCCCACAATCCCACATCATCTGGGGAGGGAAAACATATCAAAAACTAGCCTCGTTGCTTTAAACTTTAGAAAGAGGAATTTCAAAGAAAGGGGGATTTAAAAAGAGAGAGAGAGAGAGGAAGCTAGTGAAAAAGGCTCTAAAATTAAAAGTAAAGAACAAACAAACCCAAACCCTGTAGTTTTGACATAGAGGCTACCTAAAAGCATACTGTAACAGTCTCAGATGGCATGCATGCCCCTGAACATAAAAGGAAACAGAAAGGCAAGAGGTAAGCCAGTAGAGCTAAATGGCAAACGTGAAGAAGTTATTTGAGCTAGACAAGTAATTTTCAAAAAATTGAAATCCAGATCTAGTGTAGTCAATGGAAAGGAGAATAAACTTCAGCAGTCAATATGTAAGAAGGAAATTTGGAAGGCTATGATGGAACTTGAAAAGCAAATAGCCAAAGGCATAAAAACAAACAAGAAATTATTAAAATACATTGAATGGAAGAAGCCTGAGTGAGAATCCATGAGTCTGCTGGATCACAAGGGAGAAAAAGTAGCAATTAAGGAGGATAAGGACCATGAGGAGAAACTAAGTGATTTCTTTGCATCAGTCTTCACCATGGAGAACGCTGGGGAAATACCTGACCTGGACCTACTCTTTCTGGGTAACAAAGATGACATAATACCAGCAACTAGTAATTGAAGGGAAAGATGGATATGTGAAGGATATGGATATGTGAAGGAGCAACAAGCTACCAGGACTGGATGGCAGACACCCAAGAACAGTGACAAAACTTATGTCAAATGGCTAAACAGCTAAAAAAATTATGCACTTGCTCATAAAAATCAATTACTGTGCTGGAGAACTGGAGGGTAGAAATGCTGCACTTAAAAAAAAGAAGGAAAAAGCAGTAGAGATCATAATGATAATGCAGACTAGCCAGTCTTACTCAGTACCAACGGAATTGGTTGAAACACTCACCAATGAGTGTTCCTTTTCTGCAAAGGTAAACTGAGCCTTCTTTGAAGGCCAGTGTCCTTATTCTCAAAAAGAAAAGGAGTACTTATGGCACCTTAGAGACTAACCAATTTATTTGAGCATAAGCTTTCATGAGCTACAGCTCACTTCATCGGATGCATGCAGTGGAAAATACAGTGGGGACATTTATATACATAGAGAACATGAAACAATGGGTGTTACCATACACACTGTAACGAGAGCAATAACTTAAGGTGAACTCTTACCAGCAGGAGAGCAGGGCTGGGAGGGGGGTGGGGAACCTTTTGTAGTGATAATCAAGGTGGGCCGTTTCCAGCAGTTGACAAGAACGTCTGAGGAACAGTGGAGGGTTGAGGGGGGGAATAAACATGGGGAAATAGTTTTACTTTGTGTAAGACCCATCCACTCCCAGTCTCTATTCAAGCCTAAGTTAATTGTATCCAGTTTGCAAATTAATTCCAATTCAGCAGTCTCTCGTTAGAATCTGTTTTTGAAGTTTTTTTGTTGAAGAATTGCAACTTTTAGGTCTGTAATCGAGTGACCAAAGAGATTGAAGTGTTCTCCAACTGGTTTTTGAATGTTATAATTCTTGACATCTGATTTGTGTCCATTTATTCTTTTACGCAGAGACTGTCCAGTTTGACCAATGTACATGGCAGAGGGGCATTGCTGGCACATGATGGCATATATCACGTTGGTAGAAGTGCAGGTGAACGAGCCTCTGATAGTGTGGCTGATGTGATTAGGCCCTATGATGGTGTCCCCTGAATAGATATGTGGACACAGTTGGCAACGGGCTTTGTTGCAAGGATAGGTTATTGGGTTAGCGGTTCTGTTGTGTGGTGGCTGTTGCTCTCACTCCTTACTTTCCTTAGAATCATGAACTCTACCCTTTCATGATCACTTTCACCCAAATTGCCTATTTATTAACAATCTGGGAAATGAGTTGAACATCATGGTGGCAAAATTTTCAGATCACACACAAAATTATTTAGCATAGTCAAGGCCAGTGTGAATTGTGATGAAAGTCAGTGGGACCTAGTATAGCTAGATGAATTGGCAACAGCGGCAGATGAAATTCAGTGTAGACAGACGGAAGGAATAATTTGAACTACTCACACAAACTGCTAGGTTGTAACTTAACTGTGAGAGGTCAATTCAAAATCTGGGCCTAACTGTGGACAGTTCAATGAAGACCCCTGCTCAATGTGGAACAGCAAGTAAAAATCCAAACTGGACTAGATAACCCTCTAGTCAAATCTTATATGGCAATTCCTAGTAGCAGTATAATACTAATAAAAGAGCTCTCTCTACAAAATTTCACCTCTGAATGGATTTTTTTAGTGAATTTCATTTTGAGGAGCATTAAAAGCCCCACTTTAAATTGCCTGGCCCACCACATCATTTTCATGTGTCTGATGATACCCAAAGTCCCCACCATTGTTCTATTCAATTAGTGTAGTGTTTGTTCGCATAGTGTTGCTGTTTATAGCATGGCTGTCTTCCCTTCCTCTGCACTCATCTGTGGCCTGGTTTTACAGCATACAATATTTTTTGTTTCTCATATTTGTGTGCATAGCAGAGTCATCTACAGTACTACTGCTCTTAGGCTTAGTTTAGAACAGAGCAGCAGATGGCCATCTTGTGATGTAGCATTCAACACAAAGGAGTCAGTCGGAGGATGTTACAGCAACCACCATGTTGGAATTCAGTAGAGCAATGAAGGCAAAACTACTACCTACCTCCTCTTCAGATCCAGATAAAATGTCACAGCCCAATACCAATCTATCATTGCTTTTCGTACTACTTGTTGCGTTATGTGAAGTTTTACTCCATGTGTCCATATAAATATATGAATATTTGATGTTATAAAAGTTTTATCAATTTGAGTTTGGAATGGCTGTATCACTCATGAGTGGTGCAGTTACTCACATGTGATGCTGGCATCCCAAACCAATGCTGATAAATTCTTTCGAACCCACTGCACCCTCATGTAGTTTGTATATGGAATGACAGGTTTCAGAGTAACAGCCGTGTTAGTCTGTATTTGCAAAAAGAAAAGGAGTACTTGTGGCACCTTAGAGACTAACCAATTTATTTGAGCATAAACTTTCGTGAGCTACAGCTCACTTCATCGTATGCATCAAATAAATTGGTTAGTCTCTAAGGTGCCACAAGTACTCCTTTCTTTTTGTATAAGGAATGTTTTTTACAGAAAAATTAGTTTAGAAATATTTTAGACAATATGAAAACAGTCTTGGTACTATTTTTCATATCCCTCCACTTCTCTCGTGAGTCCAACTGTGTAGGCATCCAAGGAAGAAAAATATACCCTGAAAATGTTAGAAAGCTCTAAAAGTTACCTCAGTTATTTTTTCTAAATAGCACAAAATCCAAGATTGGGTCCTATATGAAGGGATCAAGCAGGGCTAGAAGCAAGTGCTGAGAATCTCCCCTTCCCAATGGTACAATGATCCTAGGCCTAACTGTCATGTCTCTTGCAGTGTAAAATGGCCTTAAAGTTACCCTCATGCTAGCATGGTGTAAAGGGGCCTTAGTATAGAAAAGAATCAGGCCCTCTGTTTCTAGCCCTGATGGATCTGAAGAGTTCAGAGACTAGTCACTGCTGCAGGACTGAACAAGGCCTATTGTACACCTTAAAGCAATGTAATTTTTGGATGGAGAGGGGAAGGAAACAATCAGCTAGTAGACTGTTTTATTTATTTTAAATAGAAAAGGAGTATTCGTGGCACCTTAGAGACTAACCAATTTATTTGAGCATGAGCTTTCGTGAGCTACAGCTCACTTTGCATCCGATGAAGTGAGCTGTAGCTCACGAAAGCTCATGCTCAAATAAATTGGTTAGTCTCTAAGGTGCCACAAGTACTCGTTTTCTTTTTGCGAATACAGACTAACACGGCTGTTACTCTGAAACCTGTCTTTATTTTAAATGGCACTCTTTGAAGCTGCTCAGAGTTTTGGAACGTGAGAAGTTGTCCCGGGGAGATGGATTAGTGGGCAGAATGTAGAAGGGTTGGTATGAAGTGCGTGATAAATCTTATTTGTCTCATGGCTGTCACACTCCTCCTCCCCCCCTCCCAACCCCCTCAATAACTTATTTAGATTTTTTACTCTTCAATTGTCAAAAAATTGTAGTCTTTATTTACTAGAATGTTTTCAATGATCTTTCATATATTTATAAAACTGACAGCAGTATTAGTCTGTGGCTTACTGGTGCAGAACATGCATTTGTTGGTAACATAATTACATACCCTTAAAAAAAAAAGAATTGTGTGTGTATTTACATAGACACACAAACCTTCTAAAATAGCATTTATTCTAAGTTAAGCATGTTGCTAACAAAAGTGTATTCTGCAGCAGTAAACCATAGGTATGAGCTCTCTTTGAAAACATTCTAGAAAATAAAATACATAGCTGTTGCACAGAATCAAGGAGCAGAGAATCTTAAAAAAGATAAGTAAAGAAAATCTTGCAGCATCTGTTTTGGAATTCCCTCAGTGCATTCTCTGTTAAAAAATTGTCTGGGGTACCAATTGGTTAAATCTCATATGGGTACATCTGTTTTTCTCTAATGTGTAAATTCACATAGGGAAGGGTGGGCTAAGCTAAGGAACTTGATCTTTGGATGCAGTTATTCTGCCACCTACTGTTTGTTCTTATGGATACGTTAGAAATTTTAATGCAAGTCTTTGCAAATTTAAAACAATAACCCTAATAAAAAACAAATTCAATTTTTCTATAGATGCCAATATAAAATACAGATATTTCACACTGTCTGTAAAAATAACAGCTACTCACTTTTATCAGAGACAAAGCCATTAACACCACAGTAATCTATATGATACACTCCTTTTCCCTTCCTACCTCCCTTTCCACTTATAATTTTAAAAATGATCCACTGCCAAGGTCAGCAACAATAAAGTCCAACATTTAGAAAAATACAAACATAATAATAATTAAAAATATTTTCAGGATTATGCTCATATTGTCTCACAGAAAATAGTTCTTTAGGAAAAATCATTTCCCTGTGAGGTTGTGAATCCAAACACTTCCAGATGATGCTATGAAAGACAGTAGCCTGATTTTTTAAAAAGTGAAACTGACTAATCTAAATTCACTGTCCCAGCTGCTGAAGTGTAAATGTAGAGAAACTGCATTACTAGGGAAAGTTAAACTACATTTTTCAAATCCTTTCGATTATAAGAATCTCAGGTGTTACTAGCAACATAACTAAGGATTTATCATGACTGACAAAGTCCTTTTATAACTGGCAAATTACAAAAGGGTACAGTCTACCAGTTGGGTAGGAGAGTATTCAATCCCCAGCAACCTCTAGTGTAAGTTGCCATCATCTGCCCACATTAGCCAAGAGAACACACTGTTCATTTTCAGCAGAGCAACATAAAGGTGACTCCAGCATGTAACCTGGTAGCCTGGAAAGTGGAAGGATTCCAACTGCAGAGCATCTAACAGCATCTCCACTCTCTCTTACAGCACTCGCCAGGACAGGATTTGTCTCTTTAAAGGAGAAATCCTCTTCTCTCTTATTTATGTCCTATACACAATATATTAATTCAATTAGTTCATGGGCCAGCCCAAATGGCTAGTGGCAGTAGAACACTTAGATATGTGCGGAGTCTAAACCAGAATACTATCCCAGCAGGAGCTGGAATTCACAGAGTAGGAGAGAAGAGAGGGCTGAGAAATGCCTTTAGAGACCACTCTGACAAATAAAGGAAGAAATGGAGAGGAAATTAGAAGACTCCCTCTCCCTACTCCCCAAAAATGAATTAAATTAATCATGGAGTTCTCACCATGCCTTACTGTTTTGAGATCTAATAACAAAAAAATTAGATCTTTCATTTGTGCTCTATGGCACCATTCACACCAAAGGACCTCTTGGCACTTTACAAATGTAAACTATGCACAAGTACCACTTCGCCACTGCTGAATATCTGTCTTTGGTATGGAAGAGAACAGCTAACAGTAACATCACAACAGTGAAATGGAAAGCAGTGAAAAAGAATATGCTATCCAACTGAAACTGCAGAGGGAAATTAGAGAGCCAGGCCATAATTAGATGCGTCAGAAATCCAAAACTCATGCGGAAAAGTTCCATGGGATTCTTAATTATCACAAGTGGTCAGGATTCCCGTTTTACATTTCATCCAAAACTCAGTACTTCTAGGAGGAAAAAGACCCTATCTCCACATATAGGCAGTGGGAAAGCATTTCCTCAGAGAGAAGAATGCCTTCAATGAACTAGGAACTCTTCTCCCCGTAATGTCCTATCAGAGGTTTACCTACATTATTGGGCCATTACAGTCATGGGTGGCCTCCTGTTCAAATACTACCCTGGACTAATGTTGTACTTAGCCTGTGAGACTTACGGGGATCACAGCACAAGGTAGTATGGTTAACTGCTCTTTGTATTAAACCGACATATTCTGTCTATCCTTCATTTAAAGCTCCACTGAAGGCTTGTTATACCTTGTTAGTTTTGGTGGCTATCCATTGCCATCTACAATAAACATACACTCCCTCCTTTGGGTCCTCTAGGCCTTTCATTTCCAACTGCCTAGTATACATTAGACAAACTAACATTGCCTTCTCCAAGTGAAACATTTTTAGCAGCTTTACACTCCTACGATTGAGGGCTTGGAAGAGGGTATTTTTGTTTTTGTTTCAGTCAAGCATAGATTAATTATCAAGGCAGCACCTCTGCATCCCACCTACAGAATTTCTCCAGGAGGTATTCTAGGAAATCTATGGAAGGGAATGCCAGAGGAGAAGCCAGCCAACTCTTCAATATGTAATGTGACTGGAAGCGTTTTCAGCAATATCTATGGTACAGTGGGAATGCAGTGATGGATTTACTGGCTGGATTTACAACTTTTATTGTCTTTTGTTTCCTTTTCTTCCAGCAGATTGGACTCATTACTGAGTCTGATGCCCAAATTTGTATTTTTGATTAGAGCTTTTAATTTCAGATTTTAAAATGATACCAACAGTTTCTATATTATGGACAATAATATTTTAGCTAGATATCTGGGTATTTATATAAGCCCCATAACCACAGTATCAAAGAGCCTCAAAATAATTAATTCCACACTTCAATGAGTTGGGAAAGCATTACTGTTCTTGTTTTTACAGATAGGGAATTGAG
Source organism: Caretta caretta (assembly GCF_965140235.1). NCBI lineage: Eukaryota > Metazoa > Chordata > Testudines > Cheloniidae > Caretta > Caretta caretta. The sequence goes on along the minus strand of NC_134211.1, from coordinate 62,277,705 downwards.
GCATCTTGCCCAAGGTCACCAAGGATGCCTGTAGCAGAATGGGCTCTAATCCAAAACTCCATAGTTCCAATCCAATACCTTGACAACAAGTCTATCCTTCCTTCATAATTAACATTAACAAGCTAGCAAAACATTATTTTCATGCATTTATAAAAAGTTTAATTTCATAGAACAATGCATTGTAATAGTCTTGAATTTAATGAAGGCCTGTCTACTCTTCAGAAGTTTTAATGGAATGTCCTCATGTACAAACCTAGTATCTTTTTTCACTCCTGAATTTTGTTTTCCTGCTGCATAAATATTTGTAGTTGTTACTCAAAGTAATCATGCAAGACGTTTTCCTTTTCACAGTACATGAATGTTCCCTGACTTAAAATTCAATAAATGGAAGCCAAATGCCATTGATTTTTATCTACCTTGGATTCGAACTTGATGGGGTCGTTTTTCAGCACAGCTATATCCCATATTTTGTTATACCATGTGACAATGCAAAAGAGTACTATTTTCTTCCACTACCCAGCTATATAATCCTTGCTGCTGTCAACAAGAGAGATAACTGGACCCTATTTCTCGGAAATGCTGGTTTATTTATTGGTAGAATTAACAGAATTACCAATGGATCTCCGGGCAGGTCTCACCCTGTGATTTGATTAATTTGTTCTCTGACCCTGGACCAATCAAACTGATGTTTTTAAACCACAGGGGGAAGTTCATTTTACCTTTGAAAAAAAGACAAGACCAAATTCAGACCTCATGTAAGTAGAGGCCAATCCACTGAAATTAGCAGATTTATATCATTACTGAATTAGCCTAGTGATTTCAAATATTCATTGTCTTGAATGTGCTAGTGAAATGAGCCCCATATCCTAGATCTCTATGGGACAGACATGAAGGTACCTCTGGAGAACATTCACTTCAGCTTAGTCTGCTACTAGAAGTGGGACTGAAGGAAAAACGGAAATCCAATACTTCAAGAGATCACTTAATTAAGAACCCTCTACAATTTCAAAACCCTGTGAGATATTCTATAACACACCCTCACCAGAGAAAAGGCCTAGACTGTCTTTCCAGGGTTTTCTATTTTTGGTGGTTTGGCTGTAATAGAGCATAGCTATTAGCTCATATGTCCAAGACAGGCTTCTTTGCACAGGAACTCTGATACAATAGCTTATTCACTGTAGGAATGCAACAGCATTTGCACATAAAGCAAAAGAGGTTAATGGAAAAGCAGAAAAGGTAATTTGACTCAGATTTTAAAATTATATAGTAATAGTAGTATCTTACATTTATTATATAGTTTCTTTCATACAGACAGATTGCAGCCTTGGGTACAACATCTCTACTGACCAATACATGGTAGAGCTGAGGCCGCAGCTCAGTGGACCCTTAGCTGAGGTGGCAGCTGAAATGCCTAAAGAACACATGAACAAGTATGAACTGTTTAAATCCAAGGCGAGAGTCAGAATGGGGATAACACCCGAGCAGTCTCGTCGGAGGTTCAGAGCCCTAAGGTGGAAACCAGACATGTCATTTACCCGACATGCCTACCACATTGTGAAACATTGGGATGCCTGGATATCAGGAGCAAGTGTTGAATCTCCAGTAAATTTGCCCTTCCTAATGCAAATGGAACAATTCTTAGAGGGTGTTCCTGAGGAAATAGAAAGATACATCCTAGACGGGAAGCCCAAAACTGTAATCGAGGCAGGAGAGATTGGAGCCAGATGGGTGGAGGTGGCAGAGAAGAAGAAAACTGGTCGCAGTTGGAGCGGAGACCAGAAGGGACCACCCCAGACCACACCCGTTGTCCTTGGACTGGCCGCTACCACCACCAAACTAATACTGGTTACTGGGGAAGAGCTGTTTGGACGCGTCCTTCCCCCCAAAATACTTCCCAAAACCTTGCACCCCACTTCCTGGGAGTGGCTAAGTCATTATGCAAGGTAGCCTGTTTCCTCTTGTTTTTTCCTACCCCCCCCCCCCAGATGTTCTGGTTTAACTTGGATTTAAACTTGGAGAGTGGTCAGTTTAGATGAGCTATTTCCAGCAGGAGAGTGAGTTTGTGTGTGTATGGGGGTGGGGGGGGATGTGAGAAAACCTGGATTTATGCAGGAAATAGCCCGACTTGATTATGTAAAGAGTTGTCACTTTGGATGGGCTAGCACCAGCAGGAGAGTGAATTTGTGTGGGGGGGTGAGAAAACCTGGATTTGTGCTGGAAATGGCCCACCTGATGATCACTTTAGATAAGCTATTACCAGCAGGACAGTGGGGTGGGAGGAGGTATTGTTTCATATTCTCTGTGTATATATAAAGTCTGCTGCAGTTTCCACGGTATACATCTGATGAAGTGAGCTGTAGCTCACGAAAGCTCATGCTCAAATAAATTGGTTAGTCTCTAAGGTGCTACAAGTACTCCTTTTCTTTTTGCGAATACAGACTAACACGGCTGTTACTCTGAAACGATATATAGTAAAGGGACTACTTTATCCACCAGTGAATTGCAGCCACCTCTATAGTTGAATATGACAGCTATTAAACAGTAAACAGCAACCCGTCACTACAGTTTTAAAGAGGAAGAGAAGAATACCCTTGCAAAATTAAATTGCAGGGGGTATTTTAGGAAGGTGGAATGCAGGTACTGAATTGGAATTTGTCCAAGACACCGAAATCTTGTGAAAAATTCAAGAGGCTTTTCAAAGAGCATAAGAGACGACCATTGTTTTGCATCTCATCAGACAGATGGCACTTCCGGTACCACAGGGCCCCTTTATGCAGGGATACTGGAAACCCTGTCTCTGGGTCAGTCCTGAGTCACCTACCCACCTACCAACACCAGTTCCTGTTTCCTTGGTGGTCTCCTATCCATTTATTGACCAAGCCCAACCTTGTTTAGCCTGTGAATTGTGAGAAAAATCACAGCCTGAGGTGGCATGGTTGCATATTTAGTACATGATACACATATTTATTTGTTATTATTTGTAACAAAGTCATAAAAAGAAAGTAAATGGAGTAACTCTTTAATGAATGCATCTTGAAGGACCTAAATACTTTCAAAATAAACTAACATTTCATAATACATATGAAAAGGCTTTTCAATTAACATCCTGTTTTGAATACATGACTGATCTGCAGCAGCCTCTGGCAAGAGCCCACTAACATCTCAGCACAGCATGCCTATACACTTTTGGCAATACATCCCATTTCTCTAGACACCAATAATAAGCCTATTTATTATCTAACCAGCCTGATCTATAGTGAGATGCAGCCAGAATCTGAAGCTATTTCCTCAAGACTTGAATGAGTCAGGGCATGCAAATGATTAGTCAACACAGAGTTTAAAGAGTTACAAGAGTGCTGAACTCTGACTAAGGCCCATGTGAAATGAGGATTGCAACATTTGGAAACTCAGGGGTTTTCCGCTGACTAAAAACACTTGGACCCCTTCTTATTTAACCCTTGACCTTATGACAAAGCAGAAAAGACCCACAATGATTATTTAACTTTGACAACACATTTGCTTTGAGACGCATATAGTGAGCAGCCAAAGAGAGCAGAAATCAAGCTACTGAACCAGATTAACTCTTGCTGGTGCAAAGAGATGTAAATTCTATCTCCTTGTACCAGCCTCACCTGCTGAGCTCTTGGGATATTTGTCATGAGCAAGAGCAGTAGTGTACTGCCACCTTTCTGCCATTATTTCTGGAGATCCAAATTATGCACAGACTTAGACTCCAGATGAAAACAAGAATAGTGATCTCATTCTAGCGCTCATTTGTGCAAATCACCAAACACAGACTCATAGATTTTAAGGCCAGAAGGGACCATCATTATCATCTAGTCTTACTTCCTGCACATTGCAGGTGACGGAACCTCACCCACCCATTCCTGTAATAGACCCATAACCTCTGGCTGAGTTACTGAAGTCCTCAAAACATGATTTAAAGACTTCAAGTTACAGAGAATCCACCATTTACACTAGTTTAAACCTGCAAGACAGCCATGCCCCATGCTGCAGAGGAAGGCAAAAAACAAAGCAAAACAGGGTCTCTGCCAATATGGCCTCTGTAAAAATTTCTTCCCAAACCCAAATATGGAGATCAGTTGAACCCTGAGCATTTCGTAAGTTCCACCAGACACTCGGGAAAGAATGCTCTGTAGTAATTCAGAGCCTTCCCCATCTAGTGTGCCATAATCAGCCATTGGAGATAATTTGTGGCTAGTAGTTGCAGATCAGCTACATGATATTGTAGGCAGTTTCATCATACCACCCCCTCCATAAATTTACCAAGCTTAGTCTTGAAGTCAGTTAGGTTTTTTTGCCCCCACTGCTCCCCTTGGAAGGCTGTTCCAGAACTTCACTCCTCTGATGGTTAGAAATCTTCATCTAATTTCAAGTCTAAATTTATTGATGGCCAGTTTCTATCCATTTGTTTTTGTGCCAACATTGGTGCTTAACTTAAATAACTCCTTTCCGTCCCTGGCATTTATCCCTCTGTATTTACAGAGAGCAATCATATCTCCCCTCTGACTTCTTTTGGTTAGGCTAGACAAGACAAGCTCTTTGAGTCTTCTCTCAAAGTAGGTTTTCCATTCCTCTGATCATCCTAGTACCCCTTCTCTGTACCTGTTCCAGTTTGAATTAATCTTTCTTAAATATGGGAGACCAAAACTGCAGACAGTATTCCAAATGTCAGGTTTCAGAGTAACAGCCGTGTTAGTCTGTATTCGCAAAAAGAAAAGGAGTACTTGTGGCACCTTAGAGACTAACCAATTTATTTGAGCATAAGCTTTCGTGAGCTACAGCTCACTTCATCGGATGCATAACAATAAATTGGTTAGTCTCTAAGGTGCCACAAGTACTCCTTTTCTTTTTGAGTATTCCAAATAAAGTCTCACCAGTGCCTTGTATAATGGTACTAACACTTCCCTATCTCTACTGGAAATACCTCGCCTGATGCATCCTAAGATTGCATTAGCCTTTTTCATGGCTGTATCACATAGCATGACTATGAACTGCCAGTGATCAACCAATACACCCAGGTCTTTCTCCTCCTCTGTTGCTTCCAACTGATAGCAAAAATTCTCGTTAACTCCTAAGAACATGACCTTGCTCTTTGCACTATTAAATTTTGTCCCATTTCTATTACTACAGTTTTCAAGATTGTCCATATTCTTGTATGGTATTCCAGTCCTCTGTATTGGCAATATCTCCCAACTTTGTGTCATTTGCAAATTTTATTAGCACACCCCACTTTTAGGTAAGGTCATTAATAAAAATGTTTAATAAGATTGGTCTCTTGCATGAGAGTTCACCTTTCAATATGACACATTGTAGTCTCCCCTTTAACCAGTTCCTTATCCACCTTTCAATTCTCATATTAATCCCCATCTTCTCCAATTTACTTAATAATTTCCTGTGTGGAACTATATCAAATGCTTTACTGAAATCCAGGTAGCTTAGACCTACTGCATTTCCTTTGTCTAAAAAAAATAAAAAGAGTTATCTTCTCAAAGAAAGAGATCAGGTTGGTCTGGCACAATCTACCATTTGTGAAACCATGTTGTGTTTTATCCCAATTACCATTTATATCTATGTCCTTAAATACTTTCTTTTTCAAAATTTGTATTATTAACCATGTTATTTCAGAAGAGACCCAGGGCTTGCATAGTACAGGGTATTAAGGTTGATTAGGGGTATGGAACAGCTTACGTATGAGGAGAGATTAATTAATAAGATTGGGACTTTTCAGCTTGGAAAAGAGACAACTAAGGGGGGATGTGATAGAGGTCTATAAAATCATGACTGGTGTGGAGAAAGTAAGTAAGTGTTATTTACTCCTCAGAACACAAGAACTAGGGGGTCACCAAATGAAATAAATAGGAGCAGGTTTTAAACAAACAAAAGGAAGTATTTCTTCACACAACACATAGTCAGCGTACGGAATTCTTTGCCAGAGGATGTTGTGAAGGTCAAGATTATAACAGGGTTCAAAAAAGAACTAGATAAATTCATGGAGGATAGGTCCATCAATGGCTATTAGCCAGGATGGGCAAGGATGGTTTCCCTAGTCTCTGTTTGCCAGAAGCTGGGAATGGGTGATGGGATGGAACACTTGACGATTACCTGTTCTGTTCATTCCCTCTGGGGCACTGGGCATTGCCCACTGTCGGAAGACAGGATACTGGACTAGATGGATCTTCGGTCTGACCCAGTAGGGCTATTCTTATGTTTTTCTACATTTTACCATTTGGGACCTTAGAGTTTTCTTCTGGTCACATCTCTAGTCCTTTGTCAGGGATCCATTTCTTAAGGCTTCTCTATCTGGTATTATAGCAGAGCGACAGAATGAAAACATATTCTATGTTACAGAATTATTTCTTTAACAAGGTTTCAGTGAAATAAGCTCCACAGACTATACCAAGAATCCCAGCCTCAAAGCCTTTGTACCACATTACAGTTTTCTCACAGGAGCTCGTTACATGTTATGACTGAAAAAGCTGTGTGGGGAGCCTGGGGCTGGAATAGCAGGGGGTGCCATAGGCAGCGAGTATAATAGGCCAGGGGAGACTCTGCCTTCCACAGCACTGCAGTGGCCGCTGGAGCCCTGGTTGTGGGGTTTGGCAGTGAAGTTTTTGCTTTATTATGCCCCATGTAAGTTCCAGGGCGGCTGAGAAGGAACATACTGCCTCCTCAGCTGCCCCGGAACCGGCATGGGGTATATCAAAAGTGTCTTCTAACAACAGATGCTTTTCCCCTGGGCGGGTTGTGTCCAGGGAGGGGAGGCATAGCGTGGCTGCGGCCAGCCCTGGGCTCCTATGGGCGGAGGTAGGAGGCTCGGGGCTTCGGCCAACCCGGCCTCATCCAGGCAGGGGAGGGAGGGAGACTTGGGGCATCAGCCAGCCTGGGTCTCCTCCAGGCAGGGGTGGTGGTTTGGTGGGGGGGGGGCTCTCCAGCCAGGGTGGGACTTGTGGCTCTGGCTCTGTCAATGGGGACAGGGGGTCTCGGGGCTCCAGCCATGGGGAGGGTGTGGGTGGAAGGGGCGGAGCCAGGGCTAGCCTCCCCAGAGGGGGGCTCCACCCGTCGCCCATAGGGGTGCTGTAGGTAGGCTTGAGTAAGAGGCAAATATTACATTTTACAGTATAAACATTTTTATAGCACGCTTATCCCCGTAATATCTAAGCACCTTCCAATAGTGCTCTAAGCAATATTTGTTATGTGTTGTTTGTTCTCTTATCCTCCCCCAGAGGGAGAAGCATGTGCAGTGGACTGTCTTGTTTTAGCAGGTTTTTTTAAACAGTAAATTTGTTAAATACCTTGTCTGTCTATAGACTATCCAATGTGACACAAACTCTGAAAACCAAAGAGAGCACACTAGTGGACATTTAGCTATTCACTCCATAGGGAAAACATGGACAAAAGGCAAAATATTTAGGAATAAGTACACGCAGCTGGAGAAATATGCTCCATCATCAATAAAAAGCCTTTTCTTTTATTGGGCTACTGCATTCTCTCAGATGAGAGTACTTGCTGTCAATCCCTCTTGTTGTATAAGTTATATAGACAATAGGAAGGATATATACGTGGAGGGAGACCTATGTATATATCTCTATGTATCACATTTTTCCTAATCTTTTTTTAAAGTGAGTTTAGTGTTTGTGAAAGCCTGTGATGCTCTGTACCTCGGGGGAACACCCTGCACCCCCATGTTCATCCTTATAATATGATTGTGTGAAATCCAATGCAAAGTTTGTCATTCCGGGTGTCTTTGGAAGGCACTGAGCCTTATTGTTATAGTAATGTTATAAAGGTTGTAATTTCATGGATATAGTTATGAGGATGAAAATGTGTCCTCATGGCTTAAAACAAGCCCAGGCAAAAACTCTCCATGAGCAGAGGCCCAGGAAAAACTCTCCAGGAGTACAGGGGCAGTTCACACCTCATCAGGGCATGTATGGGACAAACCCAGCCCAGCCTTACAGGAACAAAGGATGCTGACCTAGGCAGCAACAAAGGATCTGTTGGACTCTCCATTGAGTCGCCCCCCCTTCCTTTGGCCAGTTTGGGACTATGATGAGGTAATGCTCACCTGACTCTGAAGAGGGGGGGCAAAGCCAAGAGGGAAGAAAGAACACGATAAAAGGGAGAGACGTTTGCCATGCTCTCTGTCTCCCACCTCCATCTACATACACCACCACCAAGCGACTGAAGCGCTGATCAAAGGGGAGAGCCTGGCTGAAGGGCAACCAGCCAGCCTGTGGTGAGAAGCATCTAAGTTTGTAAGGGCACTGAAAGTGTTAAGATCAGCTTAGAATGCATTTTAGTTTTATTTCATTTAACAAAATCTGACTTCTTATGCTTTGACTTATAATCACATAAAATCTATCTTTTGTAGTTAATAAATTAGTTTGTTTATTCTACCTGAAGCAGTGCTTTTGGTTTGAAGCGTGCCAGAGACTCCCCTTGGGATAACAAGCCTGGTACATATCAATTTCTTTGTTAAATTGACAAACTCATATAAGCTTGCAGCGTTGAGCAGGCATAACTGGACACTGCAAGACGGAGGTTTCTAGGTTGTATCTGGGACTGGAGATATTGGCTAGTGTCATTTGGTTGTACAATCCAAGCAGCGGCTGGCCAAAAGTGCTCACTCACGTAACTGGGAGCAGCTTACATGCTAGAGGCTGTGCATGAACAGCCCGAGAGTGAGCGTTCTCACAGCAGAGCAGGTGGCTCCCAGAGTCGAGGATTAGACCTAGCAGATCACTGATCCAGGTAACACCAGGGGAACATCACAAAGCCGCCCCATGACTACCTTAGAAAATGAAGTCTGAAATATAGAGAATAATTATAGCATGGGCAGTAGCTGTGGAAGCTTCCCCCACATTACTTTAGCATTGTTTGCCAAACCCTATTCTGGAGAAGCCACTTCTAGGGTTGAGGGAGGAGTTCATTTTCCATAGTAATTCAGCATTCTGCGGAAGGGATGAATTGTGGTAATGATAGTTCTTGCAATGTTGATATTGGTCTGAGATCACCAACATTTTCTGCAGTGGGGCCCCAGACATAGATCTTCTGCTGCAAGTTTGACTGCTTTCAGAATGCACGGCAAAGCCCATCTTTTTCACAAGAGCCTCCTCTTAATCAAGAGAGCTCAAGAATGAATCTGCATCTTTCTTCAAACAAAAAAGCTTTCAGTAGCAGTTGCTGAGTGAAAGAGTGAGGCAGAACAGGGTCCTTTTTTAATAAACTTAATGCTTCCTTTAATTTTTGTATTTGGCAGCAAGACTGCACAGTGATAGACATATTAGAGGACCATATCTTGAATCTTTGACACAAACTTGAACTGAAACTTTTGGCGTTTAAAAGATGTACATTATTTTAAATTTATTTTTCACTATTTGTGCTGCCTCTGCTTTTCCAACTTGTATAGACCAGAATCATAAGTAATGAAGTAGCACAAAAGAGCTAGATTTAAAAGAACATAACATATGGTTAAAACATGTGATTATGTCCCATTGACTTCAGTGGAACTATTCACTTGTTTAAAGTGAAGCACGTGCGTAAGTGCTTTCCTGGATCAGCACCATTGTGTATTAAAATAAAAAACATCACAGATCGGCTTATTTAAGTATATTAGGATATTCAAACCCAGAAGATTTAACGATCAATTTACTTATTATCTTTTGCATTTCACTTAGCTTGGATAATGGCAAGCTGATCAGTTCTACTCTGGTTAATTTTCCAGCAATTTCTCGTCAATTCACTTTCACATACTATCACAATGTAACAACATCGGGGTGGCAAACACTTAAGAAGAATGCCTATATGTTTAGAGAAAAACATTTCAAACATAATTTTTTTTAAACAAGATGGAAATATTTCTATTGGTTTCAGGTTTTGCAAATGAATATTTTTACAAAACTTGAAGCTAGGGCCAAATTCAGAAAGGGCCACACAACTTTATGACCAAAAACAACATTGTAGTTAGGCAAACTGAGAAAAGGGTAATCAAACCTCATGCCTCATAGTGTAAATGATCGTCAAAGCCATGAGGGGTGCATGTTTACCCACCCATTCATTCATCCATGCATAGCATTGCACATTGTTCTGATGCACATGAACATAGCAAGAAAGGCAGGTGAGAGGATGTTGCCTTACTCTGAGACGAGGGGGATACAAAATTAAGAGTCTGATCTGGTATGTTAAATCTTACTTCCTTAGCCTTTGCCAACTGACAAGTGATCCATGGCTTATGTGAAATGAGTGGGTGGTCATGGTCTAGTTCCTAGCAGACATATTTCTGTATCACAAAAAAATCCAAAACTCGTTGCAATTGGCAACAAACTGCTGCCCTTTTTAGGGAAAGAGATGAAGGACTGAACAAATTTCAAGACCGAACTCCCTGCCATCCCTACAGAACTGGTCACTATTTCAGGGTGAAGTATATTGGCAAGATCGTGTGTGAAGGGAGGAACCCGCTGTTTGTGTTGTACCTGATCTGTGGATAAAAATAGAGAACTTCCATCTCTGGGCTACCAATCCAATACCTATCATCTGAACTAGATTCAATACAACATCAGTTCTCAACTTGGGGGCCATAGGCATTAGGGTAACAAGAAAAGGTCCAGGGCTCACAATAATCCTCCCTTTCTTTATAGTTAGATGGGAAAGAGAACCTGAAACCTTATTCTGCTGTTATGTGGATCATGGTTTGGAAAAAGCTCAGCCTCTGCACTAGAGTATTAGTGCAACACATTCACTAGAGGAGGGAATAAGCATTTCAACATATGACACACACTATGGTATTGTTGCTATGTTAAAATTTGTTTTAATAAAAAGCTTTGGAGAGTGAAATATTTTCATAAAACTTTATTTATAGATGAAAACAATGCTTAAAAACAGATTTTCTACATTAGGGAATTGCGTTTCAAAGGTTATTCTTCTGAATGAAAGCCAAATACTCCAGCATTTTTAAGTTTGGTTTCAAACTTAATATAATGCAGACTTTTAAAACACAAATACCTTTAAAGGAAACCATATGGTGAAGGCAGAGTCTTACCCTTTCCTTAACAGCATGGAATGCTTTCAGTCTGAATCTAAATTTACAGACGGTTCAAAATTGGATTTGTAGATTATGCAAAATATGTTAAAAAACATATTCACTTAAAATGTGGATATGGTCTGAAATGTCACCCTTTAACTATGAAAACCTTTTTACTCAATATACAATATCTGCTTAGAGTGTGTCTTCATGTCATTGCTCAATAGCAGTATATGAATGAGAACAAGTGTTTGGTTCTGTTAACTCAGCTGTGTCCCATAGATCTACAGAAAAGCAAGCTGGATTCTGTTCTGTCTCCAATATTAGGGAAAGCATTCTCAGCTAAGTACCAATTGTTGACTATGAAAGGGACTCACCTGAAATCTCATCATTTTCAAACAATGGGTTTAAAGAGAATTTTTGTGGGTTTCAATCATATTTTTCTGGTTTTTAAATGTCTCTCCCCTGATTCCCTGTGACAGACAACATAAATAACTGGGGAGAGTGTCTGACTACTCAGATGAAACACTGAAACTAACTGTACACAAAGTGCTGTCAAATGCACAAAGTGAAATGAAAAATCATTTTCCTCTAACCTCTTTCTATTACACTAATCTTAGGTACAATTTGTAACTATAGTTGGGGAAACATTTTGAGACAGAAATATGTTTTTTTTTGAAGTTTATGAAGATCTCTTAATGAGACAGAAAGATGCAGCTGGATTCTCAGGGTCCCAGGGGAGCTTGTGGTGCTGGCAGAAAGAAGAAACATTTTCTGACTTGATTGAGCACATTGCAGAAGGTTGAAAGTAAATGCATATGGGACCCTATCATGTGAATTTTGAAGTAGAACATACTAAAAGTGTATTGAAGAATTCTATGCACTGTCTGGAAGAAAAGTTAATGGCACAGCAGAACAGTTAAATCCAAATAGAATTGTAAAGTCAGGAAATGGTATTTATCTCAACAGTGACCTTTTAAAGTTAAATTAACAAAGGCAAGGACATCTTCAGCTATCACGGCTACAGTATTCTTAAATCGGCCTTGCTGTGCTTAGACATTGCACTACAGGTAGGGCTATATCCAAGGGAATTATTTTGCACCAGTGACGGCTATAAATCAAGAATGAGGCTTTACAGAAGGCATGTGATATTGCAAGTGCACAAAATACAAAGGCTACTATTGTAACTATTCATACGGTTGACCCATATTAGTCTTGTCGATAGAGGAGATCTATATGCAATTCTCAGCTTCATTACTGACTCACTGCAATTCTCTTAGGGTATGTCTATGCTGCACTTAAACACCTGCGGCTGGCCTGAGCCCGAGCCAGCAGATTTGGGCTCACAGGGCTCGGGCTAAGGGGCTGTTTAATTCTAGTGTAGATGTCCGGGTTCAGGCTGCGGCCAGAGCTCTTGGACTCTCCCACCTCACAGGGTCCTAGAGCCCAGACTCCAGCCTGAGCCCGAACATCTACACTGCAATTAAACAGCCCTTTAGCCTGAGCGCTGCCAGCCCGAGTCTGCTGGCCTGGTCTAGCCACGGGTTTTTATATGCAGTGTAGACATACCCTTCAAGTATGTCTGCACTGCAGCTGTAGTTGTAATTTCCAGCTCAGACAGATGTGTGCCTGCTAGCTTTGATAGAGCTATTGTGCTAAAAATACTTGCAGTGTAAAGCTGATGCAGTGTAAATCTGACACAGCGTGGGCAGCAGGATGGGCTAGCTGCCCCAAATACAATCCCTTCTGAGACCCTATATACGTACTTGGGCAGTTAGCTCTCCCTTTTGTCCACGCTGTGGAGGCTACAATGGTACCTTTGGAAGGCTAGCTTGATCAGAGCTAGCACAAGAACGTCTACCAGAGCTGGAAATAACACGTCCAGCTCCACCATAGACATACCTTGACTCTCTGTGCTTTAATTTCACATGTAGAAACATGAACAAGTATATAACACCTTTTTTATTTTTTAAGATGCCTATCGAGGGATACTGAGCAAGGTGGAAATACTGACTTATGTAAAAGTAGAGGGAATGTTTTCCTTGATGGACAATAAAACTTCTGTTCACCAAAACCAGATATCAATATTACCATGTATTGTTTCATACATTCTAAATGTCTTCATCAGAAATATCTGATAATTACTGTGTTATGGCTGTGTATTTCAAAAGTACAGTTTTCTTCATTTAAACTAATATGCTAAAATAGAGATGAAATTAAAGGGTTTGGTAAAAAACATCACTTGCCTCCTGGGAGATGATAGATTTATCTGATTTCAATACAGAAAGTCAGAAGTCACTAATTTGCGTATATTTTTTCTGATTAAAATTATTTCCAAACCTCTTAGGAGGTAAAAGATAGAAGCTTATTCACTAGCCACATGACTGTGTTTGGTCAGTGATGAGCTGTTATTTTTCTCAAGTGTATAACAAAAATACGTGTAGGTGTGCTTAATTTGTTATGGTATGTCAAGCACTTAAGAAATCCTCAGATGAAAGATACTATAGCATTTTTAAACTACGTGGGCACAGCAGGTAGAGAAGAGCAAAACAGCAGAGTTATCACAAAATCTGATCACATTTTGGTAGCTAATGATTAGGGCTGTCATGCGATTAAAGAAATTAACTGCGCTGTTAAACAATAATATATAAATATTTTTGGATGTTTTCCACATTTTCAGTATACTGATTTCAATTACGAGACAGAATATAAAGTGTACAGTGCTCACTTTATATTTTTTTTAATAAATATTTGCACTGTAAAAATAAAAAAAATTGTATTTTTCAATTCACTTAATACAAGTACTATAGTGCAATTTCTTTATCATGAAAGTTGAACTTACAAATGTAGAGTTATGTACAAAAATAACTGCATTCAAAAATAAAACAGTGTAAAACTTTAGCGCCTACAAGCCCACCCAGTCCTACTTCTTGTTCAGCGAATCGCTCAGACAAGTTTGTTTCCATTTACAGGAGATAATACTGCCCGCTTCTTGTTTACAATGTCACCTGAAAGTAAGAACAGGCATTCGCATGGCACTGTTGTAGCCAGCGTAGCAAGGTATATATGTGCCAGATGCGCTTCATGTTTCAACCACCATTCCAGAGGACATGCGTCCATGCTGATGACAGGTTCTGCTCAATAACAACCCAAAGCAGTGCAGACCAGCACATATTCATTTTCGTCATCTGAGTCAGATGTCACCAGCAGAAGTTGATTTTCTTTTTTGGTGATTCGGGTTCTGTAGTTTCCGCATCAAAGTGTCACTCTTTTAAGACTTTTGAAAGCATGCTCCCCATCCCTCTCAGATTTTGGAAGGTACTTCAGATACTTAAATCTTGGGTCGAGTGCTCTAGCTATCTTTAGAAATCTCGCATTGGTACCATCAAAAACGCAAAGGAAGTGTTCTTAAAATGAACAACATTCTGGGTCATCATCCGAGACTGCTATAACATGAAATATATGGCAGAATGCAGGTAAAACACAGAGCAGGAGACATACAATTCTCCCCCAAGGAGTTCAGTCACAAATTTAATTAGTGCATTATTTTTTTAATAAGTGTCATCAGCATGGAAGCATGTCCTCTGGAATGGTGGCCAAAGCATGAAGGGGCATACGAATATTTAGCATATCTGGCACATAAATATCTTGCAATGCCAGCTACAAGTGCCATGCAAACGTCCGTTCTCACTTTCAGGTGACTTTGTAAATAAGAAGCTGGCAGCATTATTTCCCATAAATGTAAACTACTCTACATCATCTAACTTCCTACAAAGGGGTATGTTCTCCCTTTAAGGCACATGTGCTAAAATTAAGCAAAACTAGTGCTAGACTAATGTAAACAAAACATGGTATCAGGATCTGATCCAGCTCCCATTCAAGTCAATGGGAATCTTTCTAGCTACTTTAGTGGAACTTGGGTTGAGCCTTTGGAGACCATATGGTTTATAAAATGGTGAAAACTAAATTAGATTTTAAAAATTCTTTCAGTTTCAATTCATCACAGGTGTTACATATATTGCTGAAAAGGAAAGTGCTTTGGATTTTATAATATGACAAGCTGACAGTATTCATACAAATGTACAAGGCCTCTCATCCTGTACAATCACAAAGTGCTTTAGATACTGTGGGCCCAGTTCCGCAATCCTCACACAGAGAAAACACCCAACGACATCAATGGATATTTGCCTGAGTAGAGAACAGAGAACTGAGTCTTGTGCTGTGACAAGAGACCTGTATTTGAGCTAACAATGGATGTTTGTAATACTATGAGAATCTATATGAAACCAGTATGCACATGAAAGTTTTCAGCCTCCAATGAAATATAGCAACCTCTGGGTTTGAGGGAAGTGGCTCTTAAACAGCATACAACATTACACAATAATTTAGGGGAGAAAGTAAAAAAAAATACTGTATTCAACTGAAACTGCAAGGAGAATATAAGTAGGCAAAATGCAGCATAGTTTCCACCTGGAATTTAGCCACGGAAACAATTTAGCTGACACCTCCAGTTATGGGAGAAATTCAGTGAGTATTTTAATTACAATAACTGCTCTGGTCCTTGATTTCATAACACACCCCACAATGACAGCATGTAAACTATTTGGGGTTCTCTATTACCATGCTATACTACTGATTCCCAGTCTATTGACTCACTAATACCATTTCCTGCAGCACCCAAGTGTTTCTTTGGAGATCTCTCTTAGTCCCTTCCAAGTACTAACCTGACTCGTCCTCTTCAGCTTGTGAGATTTGGCGAGATCAAAGCCTGAGGTTGTGTGCTCTGCACTATTCCCACACTGGGAGTGGAACCCAGGCCACCTGGGTGAAAACCAGGAATCCTGTGCTTGCAGGCAGCTTTGACTATCTGGGAGGGAGTGGAGGCGGGAAATGTTTGTTTTTAAAAAGAGACCACACATAGAATATTGCATTTGATTCTGGGCAAATAAAAGGTAGCGATGGGAGGGAGTTCAAACTAGAGCCAAAACCCCCAGTTAGAGGGCTGAAGGGGTTTATTTTAGGTCTGTTGATTAATTGCAGTTAACTCACGCGATTAACTCAAAAAAGTGAATCGCGATGAAAAAATGAATCACAATCACAGTTTTAATCACACTGTTAAACAACAGACTACCAATTGAAATTTATTAAATATTTTGGATGTTTTTCTACATTTTCATATATATTGTATTCTGTGTTGTAATTGAAATCACTGTATATTATTATATTATCATGTTATAACAGTCTTGGATGATGACCCAGCACATGTTGTTTATTTTAAGAACACTTTCACTGCAGATTTGACAAAAAGCAAAGAAGGTAGCAATGTGAGATTTCTAAAGATAGCTACAGCATTCTTAAGAATCTGAAGTGCCTTCCAAAATCTGAGAGGGACGAGGCGTTGAGCATGCTTTCTGTAGTCTTAAAAGAGCAACACTCCGATGCAGAAACTGAACCACCAAAAAAGAAAATCAACTTTCTGCTGGTGACATCTGACTCAGATAACGAAAACGAACATGAGTCAGTCCGCACTGCTTTGGATTTTATTGAACAGAACCCAGCATCAGCATGGATGCATGTCTTCTGGAATGGTAGTTGAAGCACAAAGGGACATATGAATCTTTAGCGCATCTGGCACGTAAATATCTTGCAACACTGGCTACAACAGTGCTGTGAGAATGCCTGTTCTCGCTTTCAGGTGACGTTGTAAACAAGAAGTGGGCAGCATTACTTCCTGCAAATGTAAACAAACTTGTTTGTCTGAGTGATTCGCTGAACAAGACGGAGGACTGAGTGGGCTTGTAGGCTCTAAAATTTTACATTGTTTTATTTTTGAATGCAGTTTTTTCTATACACAGTTCTACGTTTGTAAGTTCAACTTTCATGATAAAGAGACTGTACTACATTACTTGTATTAGGTGAATTGAAAAATACTATTTTTTTTACAGTACAAATACTTGTAATAAAAATAAATATAAAGTGAGCACTGTACACTTCGTATTCTCTCTTGTAATTGAAATCAATATATTTGTAAATGTAGAAAACATCCAAAAATATTTAAATAAATGGTATTCTATTATTGTTTAACAGTGTGACGAATCGCGTGATTAATCGCGATTAATTTTTTTAATCGTTTGACAGCCCTAGTTTATTTATGGGGAAAGATTTAAAGAGCTAAATATGTATAGCTTATCTAAATGATAACTTAGGACATAGGGGGAGAGACATGAAAAAAACAGTTTCCTAACATTCGTACTTGTTGTTCTTCAAGATGTGTTGTTCATGTGCATTCACTGTAGGTGTGTGTGTGCCCATGTGTGTGTCCATTGGAGATTTTTGCCTTAGCAGTATCCATGGGGCCCCTGGAGTGCCACGCTCATGCTGCAGTATATAAGGCGCTGCCAGCCCTATGCCCTCTCAGTTCCTTCTTGCCGACAACTCCGACAGAAGGGTAAGAGGGCAGGGAATGGAACGGACATAAGCAACACAACCCAAAGAACAGTTACGAAAGGTAAGTAACATTTTTTCTTCTTTGAATGCTTGTTCATGTCGATTCCACTGTAGGTGACTCACAAGCAGAATCCTTGGAAGTGAGCTCGGAGTTCACAGACTTGCAGATTGGAGCACTGCTCTGCCGAAGCCAACGTCATCTTGAGTTTGCTGGGTCAGTGCATAGCGTGAAGCAAATGTGTGGATGGACGACCAGGTCACGGCCCAACAAATTTCTTGGGTCGACACCTGAGTGAGGAAGGCTGCCGAGGATGCCTGTGCCCTAGTTGAGTGAGCTGTCATGATTGCCATGGGGGGACCTTCGCCACCTCATAACAGTAGCGGATACAGGCTGTGATCCACAATGATATTCTTTGGGCAGACACTGGGCAGACGAACAACTGCGTCGACTTACAGAACGGTTTCATTCTGTCTATGTTGAAGGCCAGAGCCCGTCTGACATCCAGGGTATGCAATTTGCGTTCCTCATCTGTCGCATGGGGCTTGGGACAAACGACTGGCAGGTATATGGCTTGACCAGTATGGAACTGGGAGATGACCTTGGGCAGAAAGGTTGGGTGCAGACGCAGCTGAATCTTGTCCTTATAGAAGACCCTGTAAGGTGGTTCACATGTTAGCACTTTGATTTTGGACACCTGATGGGCCAAAGTTATGGCGACTAGAAAGAAGACCTTCCAGGAGAGAAGCAGGAGGGAGCTGGAAGCTAGGAGTTCAAAGGGGACCTATGAACCTTGACAGCACAAGATTCAGGTCCCAAGGGTGTCCTGGATCCCAGGCATGCAGGTAAAGGCGCTCCAGGCCTTTCAGAAATCGTGCTGTCATAGGGTGGGCGAAGACCGACCTGCCTTGAAACGGAGTATGGAATGCCAAAATGGCTGCCAAGTGCACCGTGACTGAAGAAAGTGATAGGCCCTGGAGCTTGAGGTGCAGCAAATAGTCCAGGATGTCTTGCAGCGGGGCCTCTTCTGCACAGATGTGACGATCCGAGGCCCAACACATAAATTGCTTCCACTTTGCCACATAAGTAGCTTGGGTGGAAGGCTTCCTCCTGCCCAGCAGGACTTGCTGGACACTGTTGGAATACTGTCATTCCTCTTCACTTAGCCATGCAGCAGCCAGGCTGTCAAGTGCAGCGCCAGCCAGTTCGGATGCAGCAGATTGCCGTGGTTCTGAGATAGCAGATCTGGCTGAAGAGGCAGCTGCAGGAGGGTGGCTGCTGACCGACTCAGCAACTTGGCAAACCAGTGTTGACGAGGCTGAGACAGGAAAAGGAACCGCTGGCCACTTGCGAAGCAAGGGACAGAGACGCTTTGACTGGCCACCACGGGCGGTGAGAAGGAACTATACCACAGCATGAGCACAGCACTCTAGGGGGCGCCACAGCTGGCCCTACAGATAACGCTAAGGCAAAAATCTCTGATGACTGTGCACGTGGGAGTGCATGTATCTATAATGGAATCGACATGAGCAAGTACTCGAAGAAGAACAGATTAGATATATTTGAAGTGTGCAAGCAGCCAACAGTCAGAGGAATTATTTCGGGCAATAAAAAGAATTAGAACTAGGAACAATGGATAAAACTAAGAAAGAGAAAATATATCAGGAAAAACGTTCTGACAACTAAATGCATTAGGCTGTATTAACACCATAACGTGCACTTAAAAATTAAACCAATCAATGCACTAAAAAATGTACTATAGAACAGCAGGGTGATGGACTAGAAATCTAATTGATCTTCTCTAGTTCGAGTTTCCTTGCGTAGTACTTCCCACAGTGTTGTATGAATCACTAGTTCCCGGGGGAATGTACTATCTATGTTAGTATGCACAGGTCACTAAGTGCAACATATACAATGTCACATACAAGCTACAGTACTGTACTTGCTGTAGAATTTGGCAATTTCACAATTCCAATAGGAAATGGCTACTATAAGGACAAATTTAAAATATTAGCAATATTAAAAGCAATGTTCTTTTGGGACTGAATATCAAGTGCCTTTCATTCCAAAGAATACCAGATAGCTGTACATATCACCTGGATCACTGAAACAGGGTGGAGGGGAACAAACAACTGGAGCACACAATGTTGCACAACAGGGGATTAGGAAGGGGACAATTTGGCCAAGGATTCCTGGAAACTCTCCCCATCATACATTTATAAGAGTGTCATGGGATCATTAAAATCCACTCAGGGCATACCTGACCTCAGTTTTTAAGGGCTCATTGAAATGACAGACACCTAGTTGACTGTACAATACTCAAGCTACCATGGAAGGATGTACGGTTGAGATGACGATGCCAGGATTTCAGCCAGTAGTTCCAGGAAGTGTGAGTATTTCAAACCTGATGCATAGACTATAAAGCCATCCTACCACTACCATTCTTCGCTGGGCATGTGCATGTTCGAAAATGCTTTCTAACTGTAAATTATATCAGGTTAAAATAACTTTATTTGAATTCTGGAAGCTAATATGGAAAAGAAATATTTACTAGCTGTTGAGATGTTTTTCTTGTTACTTCTAGTCCCACAACTTCTATGAAGGTACTGATGAAAAAATATTGATAGTAGTTCATATATCTTTCCATTTTGAATAAAGAACACTTTCTTTCACTTTCTTTTTATATAATTCTATAAAATTATATAACCTCTAACACCCTGTGTGCTCAAGATATTGCTGTAGTTCTGCACCATCCATAAAGGAAGCCTCTTTAACTTACTCAGGAGTAACTGGTATCAAGTACAAAGCGTTTTTCTGGTACAGCTTTGGCAGGCTATTACAATCATCTTCCATCAAAACTACCAAATTTCTAATTAATGAGCTGCTGGCACCTCAAGGAAAACTTTGCAAATTTGTATATATTTATAACTAATTTGACTTCTATTTACAGTGTTGCTATAAAAGGCAGCTGATTTTTTGGTTCAAGTTCATTTTTTTAAACTGGTTGCACAATACACAAATGTACCAACAATATTTTAATCAATATTAGCAGTGTGTAGGATGGGCCAGTGGTCAGGGCATTAACCAGAGACTCAAGAAATCTGGGTTCACTTGCCTGCTCCACCATAGACTTTGAATACATCACTTATGACTAGATTGAGGCAGCAGTGCACATGCCCAGATGCAGGAAAAAAGTACCAAGGGAACTTTTTAACTGCAAAAAGTGCTGAGTGAGTTTAGGTACCTACAGGGTTCAGCAGGAGTTTTGTGAATCACAGTGGAGCCTAAAATTGGGATTTAGGTGCCTAAGTACCTTTGTGAATCTATGCCTTAGTCTCTCTGGGCCCCAGGTTCCCATCTGTACAATGGCGATTATAGTACTTCCCTACATCAAATGGGCCCTTTGACAATAAATACGTTAAAAGATTTGGGGTTCTCAGATACTACTATAATGGGGACCACAGAAGTACCTAAAACCTAAAATGTAGGTCATTACACATATTGAATCTATTTCCCTAAATTAAGTATCCTCACACCTTCTTATCAACTGTCTAAATGGGCCATCTTGATTATCGCTACAAAAGTTTTTTTCTCCTGCTGATAATAGCTCATCTTAACTGATTAGCCTCTCACAGTTTCTATGGTAACTTCCAACTTATCAGTCTGTGTATATATATCTTCTTACTATATGTTCCATTCTATGAATCCGATGAAGTGGGCTGTAGCCCACGAAAGCTTATGCTCTAATAAATTTGTTAGTCTCTAAGGTGCCACAAGTACTCCTGTTCTTTTTGTGGATACAGACTAACATGGCTGCTACTCTGAAACCTAAAATCTCTGTGTTGATAGATTCTATTTCTACAGACAGATTCCTTCTCAATTTTTATATTTATGTCAACTAGAGGAAGGCTCAAATACAACTAGCCATGGTGGAACCAGATTCTGATTGCATTTACACTCATATAAATCTGGATTAACTACACTTAGGCCAGTAGAGATACTCTAGACCTACACTGGGAAATAGATTATAATCTGGTCAAGCATGTGCAGTTAAGTCATTTTACTAGCTATTTGCTATTACCAGCACCAGTAGGCAGGGCTGTCCTTAGGATATATGGGGCCCTACGCAGTATTATTAAACTGGTGCCCCTATGTTCCACTGAAGGCAGTCCCCAGCCGGCGCCGCTGACCCCAGTGTGTCGAGAGGGCACAGCCACCTCCCCCCTCATTGCTGACACACACCAAGCTTCGTATCGGCAGTGGCTCAAGGCAGGCTTCGCACTGTCACATGGGGGCGGCATCTTGCTAGAGCCCACAGCCCTCCTGCAGTCCCTTGCCACTCCTGCCTCACCATGAGCATTTTGACGGGAAGTAACAAGCAGTAATAACAACAATAATAATACAAGTGTGTGTGTGTGCATGAGTGTGTATGTGTGTGTGAGAGAGAGCCAATGCGTTTGAGAGAGACAGAGAGAGAGCCAGTGTGTGTGTATGTGACTGTGTGTTGGGGGACTGTGACTCGTGAGAGGCAGAGTATATGTGGCTGTGAGAGCCTGTGTGTGTGTTAGGGAAGTGTGAGAGACAGTCAGCGCACTGTGACTTTAAGTCCCCGCCTCACCCCCACTGATTCACATGGCGGTTTCGCTTCTCCTGTCCTGGCCCCGGCCCAGCCCCCACTGGAGACCAAGTGGCACAGGCAGGCAGGATCCAGGGATGGACTCTGCTCCAGGCAGCAGTGGGCTGGGCCGCCAGTGACCAGCCACGCTGCTCTGGGTTCCCTGGGGCTGGGACTGCAGAGCCGGAGGCTGGAGCCCTCAGTCAGCCAGCTGAGGAGCGAGTGAGGGAGGGGGCGGGATTGGGGGCAGCGAGAAGCCCGCTGGCCCAGCACGGGGGAAAGGGCCAGAGAAGAGAGGATACCAGGCATGGCCAGCGAGGGGAGTGGTGCCCCAAATTTTCAGGTGCCCCATGCAGCTGCGTATGCCTAAGGACGGTCCTGCCAGTAGGAAAACAGAACTTAATTCAGAACATACAACTAAATATATGCCATCTCTGGGGGAAAGCCACTATACCAACTTCCAAATAAAGCTTGTATTATACAGAAAAGTGTACTTAATTATTTTACCATATTTATTTGCCCATCTTACAGGGATGTTGTGAGTATTAGTTACTTTGAAGCACTTTGAAGACAGAAAGAACTGAAAAACTGGTACGTTATAAAGGACAAATCATGGTCTCTGTATACAAATTGAGAAGCTGAGCTGTGTGTTGATGAAACCCTCAGGACCTATGGAAGGAAGGAATATCCTTGGCCATGGAGTGGCAGTGGAGCTGATCTGCACCCTTACCTCATGGTTACACTCAGCCAAACTTCTGCCACACCTGCTCTTCGTGGGTGAGTAAGAGGTGGATCTCCATAATAATGAATCTACTGATCCTGTGATGAACCCCCTGCACACTCTTGAGAACCTACTCCAAAATTTTCCGGCAAACTGGAGTCTGCAGTCCTATAGATCCATGGCACTCAGTGGGTGCAGAAGCTCTGCACAAGTTCCCCAGAAATTGGTCCCCTCTCCCCATGCAGCAGAACTGTATTGATTCTGCTGTGGACCTCTGCACATGTAGCAGGGTGTTTGTGTGTAGGATTGCAGTAATAGCACCTCTATTGTCAAATATATGAATCTGAGGCTTTTTTCATTCTCAGTAATAGACAGAAAATCCAGTATTAAGGACTTTCCTGGTAATACTCCTGTAGTTAAGAGAAGAGCAACAACAGTAATCAGTGGCACAAGTCTTTCCTTCCCCTTTTCCTACTAGACTACCAGTTTCTCTCGAACGAGACTTCACCTGTCCAAATTTTCAACTCAAAAGAAAAAGCTGTGGAGAAAGCTTACACATAATAGAATCAGTTGGGAACTGGGGAACATCTACTTTAACTCTTCTCTGAATGAAGTTCATATAGCGATGGGTGCCAGAGTAAAGATAACAGAGCCAATAAAGCTGGAACAGGACGAGTCAGCCCTGCAGCTCAGCTGATTCATCACATTGTATTGCAGTGTGATGCTTGCTTTGTTCAATAAAAACAGGGGTGGAGCTACATATGTGTCATTACTTCCAGGAAAATAAATATAATGTCCCATACACATGTATATTGGGGTTTTGCACATATGAGTTTTGGTGTACACAAATGTATCTATATATCATGGCATACAACTGTCTTTCAAAAATCCGATCCACAATTTAGTTATCTTGCATACTTACATGGCCCCTCCTATTACTGTAGCATTTCCAAATCTTTAATTAAAATATTCATCCTCACAACACGCCATGAGATAGGGAAGTACTGTCATCCCCATTTTATAGATGGGAAGCTGAGGCACAGAAAGGCTAAATGACTTACCCATGTCACACAGGAGAACCTGTGGCAGAGTAGGGTCTTGAACCTAGGTCTCTCAAGTCCTAAGCTAGTGTCCTAACCACTGGACAACAGTACCTCTTTCACAATTTATGTACGGAAACTGACTGCTTGATTATTGCATGCGTGCGTGTGTAAATTAGCTGACTGTGCATGTACATAATTCTCGGACTCACAAGTTAAGCATGTGAAAATGTGTGTCCACAACAACATGCATGTAACATTAGAAATTTGGCCTTATATTTCTATAATGTTCTTTCCCATATATCTTTACCTTTTGCAGAAATGGATGACCAGCTTGTGCAGGCAATTTGAATCAGGTCTAGAATATGGCAACATAGCTGCTGAGAAAGGAGAGCCTCTAATTAACTAGCAGTTAATAAGAAAATATTTGTGTCTCTCATTGATAGCTCAAGATATGCAACCCTCCAAGTCTAGAGCTCAAGTTTGGTTCACAGAAGTTTGTTGCTTAGCTGGCTCTAACCCAAACAAAATATTTAGTGATGTTAAAATGTCTCTGAGTCCTGAAGAGTGAAGCCCACTTGCAAGCTTTTCCACACACACCCCCACCAATGTGATGCAACCCTGACCTAGAGGGACAACTTCTAGGGATGAGAGAGCAGTTTAGTCTCCAGAGCCCATTCAATCCTTAGCTACAGTATTCTGCTGAGACAGCCCAACAAGAGGCCTGCTTAGTGCCAGACATGATGGGGAAACCTGTTCATTATAAAATCACTAACTCATTTCACATAGGCCACAAAACTGCCATCAGATGGTAAAAAGTTCCAATCACTACCAACCTGGGCTACAAATGAAGGGCTACTTAATCCCTTATAATCCCCTCAACCATCCAATTTCTCTTTCCCTTTACACTGTCAATAGTCCTGACCCACATCAGAGAACACAGTTGAAAGGAACTGGTTAATATTAATGCTGCTAAAAATCCCTGTTCAAAGCTTCCACTATACTGCTCATTTTCTCAGGCTCACCCACACCAAGGTAAATATCAGTTTCATGGACAAGGAAGGTACCACAAAAGAAATCATTAAAAACAACTGAAAGACGATTACTGCTTTGTGACTCCAACCCTAAAGCCTGAAACTTGAGTAGAATTCATTTTAGTTTCTTTAATGAATTCCTCTGCTTCTGTCATGCGGTTAATTCACCACATTTCCTCCTGTTCTGATTATTAAAAAGGAAAAACAGCCAGTATAAACATCAAAGAGCAGAGATTACTCCCTTCTGTGGCACCGAGATATTTTCCAAAGCTATAGCATCTACAAAATTACCAGAGAACTTTCTGATCCTTTGGTGGGAAGGGCATGAAAAACCTAGCCATAAATGATCGTTATCTCACACAGCTGCATTCTGCACAAAATGGAGTCTGGAGAGCCGGCACTTGAAGAGGTCAGCAAGAAGGGAGTTACAATAGAGGATGTAAGAGAAGATATCTACCTCTTAAAAGTACAAATTACTCAATGGCTCTTCACAGCGCACAGTTGTCTTAACCATATCCCTCCAAAGAAAACACTCTCATTCACTCAGTGGTTAACAGTTTCTAATCATCCAAGGACGTGCACATTACAAAACAAATCTGTCTTGAATGCAATAAGTTTGTGTTACTTCAAACTGAAAAAAAATGCTAAATTACTGCTCAACTCTGGTGCAATCCAAATGGACAGATTTCAGGGGAAGCAGTGGGTACTCAGCAACTCTGAAACCTACTGGGTTACATCAAGCTAAAGGAGTCTACTGTTGGGCACCGAAAATTACTGGGCACTGGAAATTTTGTTTTAAATCATTCTATGCCTCAGCTTCCTCACTGATAACGTGAACAATTTATTTATTATGAAGTGGTGCACTATTGCTTGGAGGTAAACTAATTTGCCCTCAACATTAATTCCATGAAGAAGTGATCTTCACACACCAGAACAAGCTTTTAATCAGTAATACCAAAATAGGGTAAGACTTTAAAACTCAGATATTGCACTGGAAAAACTGGACTTGGATGATGCCCATTGAAATTTATTTCAATGGGAAGTGGTCAGGTCCTAAAATTTCCTTACTTACAGGCCATTTAATCCATATCCTCAAGTAAAAGGGACATTTCCAAACTCAGCAAATTCCCTAGGAGATTTAACTGGGTTAAATCAATTCTCAAACCCCAACTCAAAAACATCAATTCTTTCCTGGCCACTACCAAGAAAAACCCTCCTCTAGCTTCAAGCTCTGAGACAAAACCATTGGTAGAAAAGCCCCTGTTGGAAAGCACACCCCTCCTGGGGAAACATCTCTAGGGTATGCCCCTCAGAAAGCTCCCAAACTGAGGATTTTAGAAGTGGAGGCGGAGCCCAAAGAGCCACAGGTGGACTAGGCCTCCAAATGCTCCACTCCAATCAAGACCAACAAGATTTGTTATATACTATGTACTCAGTAGCTCTCTCAAGGCCTAATCCAAAGTCCAATTTAATCTATGGGTGTGTTTCTGTTGACTTCAGACCAGGCCCTCTGTTCCTTTAGCTCTCAGGTGATTACTCTGCCACATCCACACTAGGAAAACGTTTAAAACACTGAACTAGAATTCAGCTGGTTAAGAACACATAGCTAAAAGAACATAACACCTGTAACTTATATGTGATGTAGTATTTCAAAATGGGATAGCTGTATAGTGCTTACTTACACTGAGAAAGATATTCTGCTGGCTTGAGTAACGAACATGGCTTTGTCCAACGGATGAGTAACTGGGGTTAGTAAGAGGCACTTGGGTTGAAATTTAACTCTTCTGCACACAAGGTATGTCATACTTCTGGAAAACCAGTGATGTTGCAAGTGTAGGAAATCCCCGTGCTATTGGTTTGTGCAAAAGTCAATCTATGGTACAAGTCTAGAAACAACAATTCTATCTGGCTGACAGCAAACACCTGTCAAATGTTGTCCAAGTGTTCTCAAGGTTTCAGAGCCAAAGACTGAAGTTATTACTACAGAGTCAAGATAACTTTACTACCCCACCCTACTGGGCAAATGCCTGCTTGTTGTTATCTGGAAGAAAAAATGAATCAATATTTTCTTAAACTACACCCTTGAAGTTTCATTCTCCGAATTAGCAAAGTCAGCTTTTGTGCGCCAGGTCCAGTACAACCTGACAATACTGGACAAAGGAGTTGAACTAAAATCTTGAACACTTAGAATTGCATTAAAAATAAATGGGCAAGACCTATAGGATCATCCAGTCCATCTCCCTAACAATGCAGAACTGTTCTCTGTAGTACATTTTTCTAGTACTTTGTCTAGTCTAGTTCTTAAAGTCTCAAATTATAAGGCTTTTAAGAGTTCCTGGAAGCTGGGACCTTTAGCATGATAGATTTGCAAGCATTAGCACTGGGACAAAAAGCTCCATGTCATATGTGTTTCATCCAATAGAAAGTTTCTAAATCTAAAATCATTAAAATATGTTAAGAGTTTAAGTTAGTATGGAATGTGTGTAAAAATAAAGTGTTAAACGTACTTGGAATCTCAAAGGGTCTTCCAGCCAAGGAGCTCCAAGCACTTTACTAACTTTAATAAATTAAGTTTCTTAACAGTCACTGTGAAGTGGTATTACCCCATTTTACAGATCAGGAAACTGAGACCAGAAAGACTGAGTACATTATCCAAGGTTACAAAGAAAGTGTGCGGCACAGCCAGGAACAAAATTCATGTCTCTGAACTCTCACAGTTCCCTATCCTAGCAATTACACCACATGTTTTCAATATGAGGGTTGTGATCACCAGGGGTCACAAACAGGTTTCAAAGGGCAGTGACCACCCTTCCTGTCAGGATCCTAACAAAGACAGTCAGGACTAACGGTAAGAGAGTAGCAAAGGCGTCTGTAGTCAGGTTCCAGGCCAGGGCTGATACCAAGTGTCAGAGGCCAAGTCACGTTTCAGGGTCTGGGTCAGAAGGCGAAGTCCAAATCAAACTGAGGTCAAAGCCAAGAGTTCAAGAGCAAGGAGAGAAATGGTTGTGGCAGCTACAAGAAATCCATTCTGTTGCCGGGATACTTCCTGGAATGCCCCTTGCATTTATACAGGGTGCAGAGCCAATCAGGAGCTATGAGGCTGCTGCCTGTCAAACTCTGTGAGGTGGGACTTCCCACAGTCTGTGTTCACAGTGGGTCATGCACAGCCTGGAGATGTCAGCTGCCTGACTGTTCTGCAGCCCTGGGTTCGAGACCTGCAGGACCTTACACTTCCTTTCTTTATTGCTAGATGGGGCAGGGAGCCAAATTTTTTTTGCATTGTAAGATGGGGTCACACTAGAGAAAAGGTTGAGAACCACTACAATAGACCATATATGGAGTGGTGAAGAGGTGAAATGTACTTTCAGGGGAGTTGATAGAGTGAAATAATACCTATTTAAGCAAAAACTGGATTATATGAACACAAATTAAGCAGGTATTTGTCAGTTTTATGCGTAGGGACACTTTTCAGAGTCAGCAGGTAAATCTTCACTGAGCATGTTTTTGCCACAGATTGGCTGGGTTTTGCATGCAAGTGAAATGTGTTTGCTCTCCTCTCTGCTGTCATAAAAAGTTTAAAAGTACATAGGATTGAGGTGGCAGAGTTGTCTACAAACTGTTCTGGACATGGAGGGCTTTCAACCCTGTACAACTATGTAGAGTGAACTGGGTTTTCATTAAAGAGCTCCAAGAGTAATAATCCTTTTCTTGCCGCAGCATAAACCCTCACTTGCTCTGCACTCACTCCATACCAACTATAACATTAAAACTTTTTTTGAAAAAAGATTTAAGTTGTTTTCTTCCTCCCTTAAAAAAAGCTATTCATTTTTCCCACTAGGGGAGTTCGTGTACAAGTGAAATGACCTCCCATATAGAATCCTAACCATCAAAATTCAGTGGAATAAGTGCACGTTTCTAAGGGCAGAATTTGACTCTGTTCACCTCTAGCCACAAGTGTTTTATCAGCTCTCACCACAATGAAAACAGCTGAGTGGATATTTATATCACCACACATTTGCAGACACTAGGCTGTACCAACAAATCTTTTTTTCTTTCTGGATACCAGCCAATGGAAGTTTCAGAGACTCAAATCTTTGGAAGGGAAAGAAATTAAGTCTCCCATAAGAGGTCTGCTGCCCCTAAAGCATGGCATCATGGAAACCAGAACATTTAGGAATGGATTTCAATAAATTACTTGTCACAAACGGTGTTACCCGGCTTTTGCAGGGCAGCTCTTTAAAAGGAAATCCATGCTGACCGGATATTAAATGGGTGAAATGGGATTATACATACCTTCATCATATCTTTCATTTAAATTAAATGGGTTTCAATACCATCTTTAAGAGAAGAATGCTAATACTTCCTCTCATGAATCTGACTGCAACTTAAAGTTGTGGTTTCCATCAGAAAATTGACTCTGGATAAATGACAGGGAAAGACTCCACATTCTCTCTCTCAATGACTCTGGACAGAACATACTCAGTTTACAAATTAACATATGATATTTCTAAATACTAGTGCTGCTACAAACCCTACCTGGGCCCTCTGTCTCTGACATCCACTCCGGTAATAGAGATTCATCATCTGGAATTTAACAGATGATGAATGGGGCAGAATATATTCCAGCTTGGTTGCTCTCTCATAATTGTATGGGATCTGCAGGGCTAATAGGAGGAAAATGTATAATTGTGAGTAAAACCAGCATATCTAACTTACAAGATAAGTCACTTTTCTGACCAAATCAACACTTTAAACTCACAACTCTTACTACAAAAATGTAAGGATATTTGACTGTTACTTGAAACAGAATTATGTATGCCTAATAGAGTTCTTACCCCGTCGTTCCCCATATAGCAATTAAACTTCCAATCAGAGGTTCCCTCCTCTCAGCCACCATCTTTCTATCCCCTTGGCATGCACCTCCACTACTCCAAAATCAGCTCAAAGGACTGCTATTGAGCAACTTAAAATATTATTTCCAAAGGGACAAATGAGCAGTATCCATAGCACTTCCAGCTCCTGTTAGCACAGGGAAGGAGAGACCAGAACAAACCATCAAACCTGATTTGTGCACACAGCAGCGCTGAACACCACCCACAAGGCATGCTTTCCTTCAGGATGTTCAACGTCAGCCAAACTTTTCCATTTTCTCATGGCCCTGAGTTTTAATGTACAATCACAATTAAAGGACTGACATACAGATGGAATCAGGCAGGGGATGGAAAGAGATTTAAACACAGAAGCTTGGGTTTTGTATGCTTCCTACTCTATTTTCAAAGGGCCTGATTCTGCCACCGCTCCACATATAAAGACCTGCCTTATTTCATAAGTAGTCCCACTGGCTTCAACAGGACTGCTCATGGAGAGTAGTCACAATGATTTCTAATCCTAGAGTAAGGTACTATGTAATGTGAGTACACGTGGCAGAATCAGGCCCTAAGCAAACATATCAGTCAGCCAGTGGAAAGGGCCAAATTCAGATTAGTTCCTGGTGAAAGTCCTCTGGCTTCAGCAAAGTTACACCAGGGTTAAATTTGGCTCTGTGGATATAGCTGAACTTTTGCTCTGTTTTCTGTTTCAATTTCAACCTTATGCAAGAACTACATATAAATTAAATAAAGAAAACAAATTGAATAGCCTATAAATATTGTTCTAAAGCTCCCCTCTGTGCCATGAACACCTGCTTTTGGTCCTGTTCAGGTTTCCATTCATGCACTGTATAGACAAAGAAGGTGTTTGGGTCACTGAGTGAGTAAGAATATTGGAAACAAACCAAACATTAACATAAAAATAAGTTTGTGAAATATTATAGCCCCTCCTTATGCAAAGTTCTGACCAGCTGACTTTATATACACATCTTGGTATTGAAGTGCAAAGTATTATTATTTGGGAATAATTACCTTCCCGAGTATGAAAGTTCTACTTTAAGCCAAGCAGGCTAAACTCCTGGAATGCATTAAAGAGAGCTACTATTTGAGAAGTAAGAAGTAAAGAATTTTACCTACAAGCCTCTCACAATGTCTCCCTACAAAAACTCACAGTTATTTAGCAGCTTAGATACATGGTGCAGTGTTCCCAAAATACTGATCACGCTGATTACCTTCAAGAGTCCCAGGATAAACCCAGATCATCTCTGTAAACATTCAACTTTAATCTTTACTACCTCTGGCACAAAATGCAGTGTCTGATTTGGTTTTAGAACAGGTGGCAAAATCTTTTCACAATCCACCTTATTCGCTTTCATATTAACGCTCTCTCAAAGAGCGCCTCCTCTGGGTATGACTAACTGGTGCCCCAGGCTTGCATGATACAAAATGCAGTAAGTGCACCAGCACAAACGCACCAGGCTGAAGCTTGTGGCATGTTCTCTTTCTAACACTGTACTTCTGACTGGCGTTAGATGTTCCCCAACAGCTATATTATAGAGGATTGGCAGGTCTACTACAGTTAATGGTTAAATGAGCTTTGTGTTTGAAGCTGGACTTTAAATGCTCTAAAATCTGCATGGCTAACAAAAGGAAAGGGCATCCCTCCCTTATGATTTTCCCCTCTCTGCCCGCCCAATCCTCCAAACTCTCACGGTTTCTCTTTTTCACTCTCTTAATTCATCTCAGAAATGATGGAGATGACCACTGGAAAATAAGCTGGAGAGCAGGTCAATGCAGACAGGGATATGGTCAAAAGAGCATGGCCACTGTCTGAGACTGTGGCATGAACTCCCACAGGAATTAAGGACTATCACAAACTTCACCCCCTTCCACTCCAAGTGCAAGGCACATTTCTTTGACTTGCCTTCTCCAATATAAACACAAAGCGGCATGTGCATATAAAACCCAACACACACACACCGAAACAAAACAAAACACTACTGCACACGCAATTTTCCCCCTGGGAAGAGGATGAGAGAGTAAATGACACATGATGGATGCTAGTCATGTCACTCAATCCACTACTAGGGTATGTCTTCACTACCTGCTGGATCGGCGGGCAGCGATCGATCCAGCGGGGATCGATTTATCGCATCTAGTCTAGACGCGATAAATCAACCCCCGAGTGTTCTCCTGTCGATTCCTGTATTCCAGCACCACAAGAGGTGCAGGCAGAGTCAACGGGGGAGTGGCAGCAGTCAACTCACTGTGGTGAAGACAACACGGTAAGTCGATCTACGTACATCAACTTCAGCTACGTTATTCACGTAGCTGAAGTTGTGTAACTTAGATCAATTCCCCCCCAGTGCAGACCAGGGCTTTAAGGTACTCAGATATAATAAGAAAAGGAGTACTTGTGGCACCTTAGAGACTAACAAATTTATTTGAGCATAAGCTTTCGTGAGCTACAGCTCACTTCATCGGATGCATTCAGTGGAAAATACAGTGGGGAGATTTATATACATAGAGAACATGAAACAATGGGTGTTACCGTACACACTGTAACCAGAGTGATCACTTAAGGTGAGCTATTACCAGCAGGAGAGCGGGAGGGGTGTAGGGGGGTCACGTGGATGGGTCATTAGACAAAGTAAAACTATTTCCCCATGTTTATCCCCCACCCCCACCTGTTCCTCAGACGTTCTTGTCAACTGCTGGAAATGGCCCACCTTGATTATCACTACAAAAGGTCCCCCCCCCCCCCCCGCCCCAGCTCTCCTGCTGGTAATAGCTCACCTTAAGTGATCACTCTGGTTACAGTGTGTACGGTAACACCCATTGTTTCATGTTCTCTATGTATATAAATCTCCCCACTGTATTTTCCACTGAGTGCATCCGATGAAGTGAGCTGTAACTCACGAAAGCTTATGCTCAAATAAATTTGTTAGTCTCTAAGGTGCCACAAGTACTCCTGTTCTTTTTGCGAATACAGACTATCATGGCTACTACTCTGAAATCTGTCAGATATAATAGTGATGAGTGCAGTGTTAGAACCTATATAGACTAGTATAGGGTAGATGTGCCATATGGCAGGAAGAACTCTAAGTGGAACATAGACTGTGGGCAGAGCTTCTGTGACAATCATCACTGTATTTTTCCCAATTTAAACCCAGATGATAGGTACTCTCCACCTTAAGTTTGTGTGTCTCGGAATACAAGTAAGGTACAGCTACTGCACTATTTATACTGCCATGATGTTAACATAGTACAAGGCTGTGTAACTACATTGCACCATAATGTTATTCTTGCTGCAGACCCTGTCCTTGTTAACTGGCCTGAAGGTCAGAGGGCATGACTACATTTTAGTTGGGTGCCATGGAATGTGTCTCCATTTATCAAACCAATTCTTCTATCAAGTCAGTGCCCTCCAGGTAGAGGAAAATATCTCAGAGAAGAACGAGAGTGGGCAAAATCCTATCACAAAAAAATCCCCAAAAGTTCAGGGGCTGCCACCTAGGGAAAACAAGGAAGTTTAATGAATTCTGCTGTTGTCATTCAAAGACATCATTGCCACTCCAGAGGTTCTCTCATAAAGATGTGTAAAGGAACATACGAATAATGCCACTAGAAGAGTGTCACTGTCCATCACCATTTAAAAGCTCCAAGGGAAAAAAGGGTTCCTCTCTCCACGCTGCAGTAGAAACCTTGGCAAACCAAAACAGCCTTGCTGGAAATAGTGTAATTCACATTGATACAAGGTCTAAAAACAGCTCCCTTTTTGGCTCCTGAAAGAAAAAAAATTCTTGTTCACACTTCAAAGTCTAATACTGAGACTAGATTTTAAAAAAGCCTGGATAGTTTTTATTTGAAAGACAAGGTGGGGGAGGTAATATCTTTTATTAGACCAACTTCTGTTGGTGAGAGAGACAAGCTTTCAAGCTTACACAGAGCTCTACTTCAGGTCTAGTTTTATGATTAGTAACATTTGTAGTTAGGCAAGCTAAAATAAGTGTAATCAAATCTCATGCTGCAGGGCATAAACTGAATGCTGCAATGATCAGGAAATAATCCTTTTTTGCCTCGTATGCAGCCAACACTATACAATTGTTGTTGTTTTTTCCCCCCTTCTTCTGAAACACCAGTTTGACCACTGCTGGAGGCAGTGTGTTGGGTCTGACACATCAATAGCCTGATGAACAAATGTACATATGCTATTTTAGGGCAGTGGAGAACAGAAGTTTAAAGCTTTACTTTCAATTGTATGAACAGCACTTATCCTCTATGTTTCCTAAAAGGGTCATTTTAATAATGTATTTTGGTTACTTGAATATGCCGTAGAGCAGGGATTTTCAGATTCAGCTCCTATGTAAGTGTTAGCATAACATTTCATGCGGCATCTGCACTCTTTAGAATAAATGTGTATTTTAGTTTGTACCTGCCACTATAAAAAACAGCCTGGGGAACAATCCCACGGCCAGGTTCTGCCTACGTGCAGAAGGAGACAAACAACATGGCTACCAGATCAAGATTAGAAAGATTACAAACATGAAAGTAGTTGGAGTAGTTAATCTGCTACTACACCTACAGTTCCTGGGTGTAACAGTGCCCTTACTAACAATGCCAAGGTTGTGTGCATGTAGCCATCCAAGACACTCAAAAAAAAAAAAACAATTTCTGGCACTGCAATTTACCTCAGAGTCTGTTTTGGGCACCCAGGTAACTTAGCAATGACTCAAAGCGAAAAGGAGAGGGTTGAGGTCACTCCTTGGCCAGACATGACGACGTGGGAGAAATATTTTAACTCTGTGTCACTTTTTTGAAGTGGTGCCCATGGCAGGTACAAAACAACACAGCTCTCTTTCTCTTTTAAACATGAATTTAGAGCAAGTGAAGAAGGCTGGATTTCTAGTCCTAGTAGACCTCCTCTACACTAGAGGATTTTACAAAACAAATTCACACCATAGCTGAGTCACACTGATTCAGCTGAAACAGTGCAAGCATCAATGGCAGCTCTAATGAAGACAAAACAAGTTCTGATGGCTTCTGGCATTTTTATCACCATCCCAATTAAAGATGCTCCTCTGCTTTTGGAGTCTTACCTACACTAGGGCTCATAAAATTATTTTGTGAGACATGACCCCAGATTCCACCAATTATCCGCAGAAGAGGTAAACAGGTAACTGTTGTGAAAACTTTCCCTGCTAAATAACCCACTAGTGTGGGAAAGGGTGTGAGGTGGAGGGAAGAAGGTAGTTAAGTTTATATGACATATTTAACCAAATCCTCAGTTATACTATATGTCAGGAGAAAACACATCAGGCACAATAGGAGATGACTTCTGGAAAGTAAGATTTAATTCATTTAGCTAAGTGATCATTATAAATATGAATTCTATTATATTTACTGTACTAATCTATAGTTTGGGTGGATCCATCTGCACAGTCTCAATCTAGTACTAAGAATGTCTTTTTAAAAAATTTTCACCCAGTAGTTGTCTTTGCTACAGAGATTACAAAAACAATCTGAACTAATGCTTAGAGACCATGACAATAAACCTAACACAAAAGAGGGGGACTCGGTGGACCAAAATGTTGGTGAGACGTGGATCCATACATCACCATATATGGTACCATGGTGATAAGTTTATTCAAAACACACAAAAAGATCAGATAGCAGATTAGAGCTTCCAATAAAATGAGGTTGGTATTAATCATTTATCTTTATTCTTTGCAGATGATTTGGTGACCTATTCAAGATGAGTTGCTGGTTGCAATCCACTTCCTAGGAGAAGTGTTAAGACCACAAAAATCAGTCAGCACCCTTGGTGGCAGCATCAGCAGAGAAGCCAAGAATTGATTGGGCCACAAAGACTAAATTGTTCTGAACTGCCTTGAGACATATTGATAGGACATTCTGGGGAAACTCTCATTAATGCTGCCCATGCTGCACTCCCCATTCTGTTGATAAAGAGGATTTCAGTATCTGTCAATTTGGCACCTTTCAATTACTAGAAATACTGCATGCAGATGTGGTCCCCCCTTCTCAAACACGATATATTGGAATTTGAAAAGGTTCAGAAAAGGGCAATACAAATTATTAGAGGTATGGAACAGCTTCCATATGAGGAGAGAGATTAATAAGACTGGGACTTTTCAGCTTGAAAAAGAGATGACTAAGGGGGGATATGACAGAAGTCTATAAAATCATGACTGGTGTGGAGAAAGTACATAAGGAAGTGTTATTTACTCCTCTCATACAAGAACTAGGGGACACCAAATGAAATCAATAGGCAGTAGGTTTAAAACAAACAAAAGGAAGTACTTCACACAACACACAGTCAACCTGTGGAACTCCTTGACAGAGGATGTTGTGAAGGCTAAGACTATAACAGGGTTCAAAAAAGAACTAGGTAAGTTCATGGATGATAGGTCCATCAATGGCTATTAGCCAGGATAGGCAGGGATGGTGTCCCTAGCCTCTGTTTGCCAGAAGCTGGGAATGGGTGACAGGGGATGGATCACTTGATGATTACCTGTTCTATTCATTCCCTCTGGGGCACCTGGCATTGGCCACCATTGGAAGACAGGATGGTTGGCTAGATGGACCTTTGGTCTGAACTACTATGGACATTCTTATGGTCCTTAATTGTCCAAATGGGAGATCTGACATCCCATTTCTATTGCTCCAGGCCCAGAACTGATTAAACAACTGTATGGATGGGCATTTCATCCATTCCTTGCCCGGCTGGAGGAAACAAGGGCACCTATCAGGGATATACAATTAGAAATTAGAGCAGTGGTTCTCAACCAGGGTTCCGGGGCTCCTTGTGGGGCTGTGAGCAGGTTTCAGGGGTCCTCCAAGCATGGCTGGTGGTAGACTGGCTAGGGCCCAGGGCAGAAAGCGGACTGCAGCCCAGGGCCCCGAGCACCGTCACACAGGGCTGACTCCAAAGCCTGAGCAACTTAGCTTTGTGGGACCCCATGTGGTGTAGGGCCCCAGAAAATTGCCGTGCTTGCTACCCCCTAATTCTGGGTCTGGCTTTTATATACAGAAAAACAGTTGTTGTGGCACAGCTGGGCCATGGAGTTTCTATAGCATGTTGGGGGGGCCTCAGAAAGAAGAAGGTTGAGAATCTTTGGATTAGAGGATATACAGGCTCTTTTATCAAGCAATGTATAGGAAAACTATTTATGATTCCACACCACCACCACTCTCACTAATGGATTCCACATATTCTTGATAGATGTTTATACAGGTGACTTCTCAGAAAAAGAAACCCAGCTCCCACATCTGCTGAACCTGATAGTTTCATTCCCCACGTACTCAGATGTCTGAAAACTATGATAAAATGCCACTGAGACTTTTTTTAGAACTGAGCAAATAAGGTACAATACAGGCATGACAGAGGAAGTGAATGAGGCCACAGAGGTTAATAATTAACAGGATAAGTGTCTAATTTCTCTTTCACAATGCAGGTCTCATTACTTGTGAACACACCCAGCAAGCAAAAAAACGTGTCAGCCACTGCAGAAAGAAGAAAGGAATAGGGATGTATTCCCAAGAGTTCAAATCTCTCAAGTTCTTTATGTTAGCCTGCAGCCTTCCCTACACCTTAAATTACTGGTCCCAGACCCACTGCAGCATTTAGCATAATTGATAATGTCTGCTCATGAGAGGCTCAGGTTGGCTATAAGAAGAGTGCTGCAGGTGAAACCTGAGGTGCATTGACCGAGTGTCATATGGACTCATTTCTGAAATAGCCAGGGGTTCTCATACTCAGGAATGATTGCCGTAAAAAACTAGCAAAGCTACACAGGGTTTGCTGCTAGCAAAAGTCAGTGCTGCTGAAGGTCAGGATACAGATGCATTGGCAGAGCTATGTGGGCCCCATACTAAAACAGCAAGGAGTTAAGCAAAGCAGGAAAAGGTTGAGGCATATTGGCAGAGTTGTGTAAAAGAAGCCAAGGCTTAAATAGCTGGGGGTTCTACAGTTCAAAACAGAGATCGTTCACACACAAAAATTAGGGCTGTCAATTAATCCCAGTTGACTCACACGATTAACTCAAAAAAATTAATCATGATTAATCGCAGTTTTAATTGCAATGTTAAACAATAAAACCAAGTGAAATGTATTAACTATTTTTGGATGTTTTTATACATTTTCAAACATATTGATTTCAATTACAACATAGAATACAAAGTGCACAGTGCTCACTTTATATTATTATTTTTGATTACAAACAAAAGAAATAGTATTTTTCAATTCACCTCACACAAGTACTGTAGTACAATCTCTTTATCGTGAAAATGCAACTTACAAATGTGGATTTTTTTGTTACATAACTGCACCCTAAAACAAAACAATGCAAAACTTTAGAGCGTACAAGTCCATTCAGTGGTACTTCTTGTTCAGCCAATTGCTTGGACAAACAAGTTTGTTTACATTGCGGGTGATAATGTTGCCCACTTCTTATTTACAATGTCACTAGAAAGTGAGAACGGCCATTTAGTTGGGGATTAGGTCCTGCTTTGAGCAGGGGGTTGGACTAGATGACTTCCTGAGGTCCCTTCCAACCCTGATATTCTATGATTTGCATAGAACTTTTGTAGCTGGCATTGCAAGGTATTTATGTGCCAGATATGCTAAATATTCATATGCCTCTTCATGCTTCGGCCACCATTCCAGAGGACATGCTACCATGCCGATGATGCTCGTTAAAAAAATAATGCATTAATTCAATTTGTGACTGAACTCCTTGCAGGAAAATTGTATGTCTCTGGCTGTTTTACCCACATTCTGCCACATATTTCATGTTATAGTAGTCTTGGATGATGACTCAGCCATGTTGTTCATTTTAAGAACACTTTCACTGCAGATTTGACAAAACGCAAAGAAGGTACCAATGTGAGATTTCTAAAGATAGCTACAGCACTCCACTAAAGATTTAAGAATCTGAAGTGCCTTCCAAAATCTGAGCAGGATGAGGTGTGGAGCATGCTTTCAGAACTCTTAAGAGAGCAACACTCCAATGCAGAAACTACAGAACTCGAACCACCAAAAAAGAAAATCCCAACCTTCTGCTGATGGCATCTGACTCAGATAATGAAAATGAACATGCGTCGGTCAGCACTGCTTTGGATTGTTATCGAGCAGAACCCATCATCAGCATGGATGCATGTCCTCTGGAATGGTGGATGAAGCATGAAGGGACATATGAATCTTTAGTGCATCTGGCACGTAAATATCTTGAGATGCCGGCTGCAACAGTGCCATGCGAATGCCTGTTCTCACTTTCAGGTGGCATTGTGAACAAGAAGCAGGCAGCATTATCTCCTGCAAAGGTAAACAAACTTGTTTGTCTGAGCGATTGGATGAACAAGAAATAGGACTGAGTGGACTTGTAGGTTCTAAAGTTTTACATTGTTTTATTTTTGAATGCAGGTTTTTTTTTACATAATTCTACATTTGTAAGTTCAACTTTCATGATAAAGAGCGGTTGAACTACAGTACTTGTATCAGGTGAATTAAAAAATACAATTTTTTTACAGTGCAAATATTTGTAATCATATACAAAGTGAGCACTGTACACTTTATATTCTATGTTGTTATTGAAATCAATATATTGGACAATGTAGAAAACATCCAAAATATTTAAATAAATGGTATTCTATTATTAGCAGTGCGATTAATCACACAATCACGATTGGTTTTTTTAATAGCTTGACAGCCCTAATAAAAATTAATCCAGATTCAGGAGGTGTAAATTTAAAGCAGATTAACTCCATGTGTGGATGCTGTTGTTCTGGAATAAAAGTGTCTTATTCCAAATTAGCTTTGGAAGTGGAATAGTTAAACAGGAATAACATGTTGCTGGAGCTGGGTGGAAAAAGCTTGAACAGTGCCTTCCTGCACTAGGCTTGATTGAAATAAATGTTATTAATCCTTCCATGTCATGAGCACCAAATTCACTACCTAAAAAACTTCTTTTGTGCTAACTGCATGTCAATATTATAGCATCCTATTATTTCTATTAAGCTAATTGACCTATTTTGGAAAAGTATATGGATTGATCACTTAAGTAGATATGACCCATCCAAATGAACCACTTCTAAAAAACTGACTTAGATTATTAAGATTCATGAGCCCTTTTACTGTGTGTCTGTTATAAAGTCTGGTTTAAACACCGGGTAAGCGAAAGGCATGTAGCACAAGGCCACAAGCGATTCAGTCCCCATCAATCAGCCTATTTATAACAATGTTTGGATGATGTAGTAAGATTTTGAGAATGAATGCTGTTTAATATGAATTCCTCAACTGATATGTAATAATGTTCCACTTAGACCGCTGCAAACAGTCTAGAAAAGGGAATCTGTATTTGATGCCTATGAAATATATTTGTTTCTGGGTTTTAAAATGAAGCAAAGTATCTAAAATTAGAAACTGCTGCCATGCAGCAGTAACCATTTCCAGGTTATTTATTGCTCCTTGGTATACAGTACAAATGACTAAGAGGTAGAATGCTGGCTAGGGAGAACTTAGTTAGGTGGAGTCTAGATTTGTAAGCAAAGAGCAGCCCTTCAAACCCTGCTACTCCTGGCTGTCGCCAATATTCCCTCATTATCCTTATCATCACAGACAGAGGATAAACCAGATCATTGGTCCATCTAATCTGCTGTCTTGCCTCTAACAGTGACAAATATGTCAAGATTCAGAGGAAGGATAAAACACTTAACAATCTAGGGCCTGTTGTGCAGTGCCCTACATGGGGAACAAATTCCTTCCTTATCCCATATTCAGCACTTCACAACTGGCCAGCTAATTAGGAGCTGTCACAAATATATCAGGGTACCTTAATCCCTTTTTAGAATCTGGAGCAGTTAGTGAAGACATATAGATCCCATAGAAAAGAGGAGTATTTAGGCCCTGCTTTTCCCCCTCGATATGCACATGACACAGCTAAAATTCTCATCTAAATCATGCAGCTGGGGGTAGTCACATAGTTCTGCTACAGTCTGTATATATTTTATTCCTTTGTTGCAAGATCTTACACAATTTTGGCCAACATGTTTAAAAAAACAACAGTGGTGTGTCTACAGTATTGGGGTTCTTAATGGCAGAAAGAG
Source organism: Caretta caretta (assembly GCF_965140235.1). NCBI lineage: Eukaryota > Metazoa > Chordata > Testudines > Cheloniidae > Caretta > Caretta caretta. The sequence goes on along the minus strand of NC_134211.1, from coordinate 62,236,814 downwards.
GTAGCTATTTTTAAATTTGCCTCTCCTGTTCTTTATTACGAGGTAATTGAAACGTGAATTCCATAAACACCATGCTGTACTTCTAAATGGATGCCCAATAGGAACACATTACGAGATGTACCACTGATATCTCCAGGTATCAGGTTTGTAAATTTCATGAACACATGAATTTTAAGGAAGATGGAGGAAGAGTGTTCAACCATTCTAAATCAGAGGTACATCATCATGGAGACCTTCTGGAGATTTAGGATAATTTGAAATTTTAAACCAATTCTGTATGCATAAGAGAGACATTGAGGCAGTATCTCCATCACTAATTATGCTCCCTACAGAAGGTAATCATACTGCCACTGCCAGTGAATGGGACATATAAATAGCCCCAGGAGTCAGTGGACAGAACAATGTACTCATTTAAAACCTTTATGCAGTTGTATTTATTTCAGTGATATGATGGCTGTGTATCAATCACACCAGGTTCGTCACATTACGCAGTACAAATCTGTCAAGAGACAATGGAAGGCCACCCAAATCAAACAGCCAGAGGAGGTGGGCATAAACCATGATTTTAGGTAGAGCACTTTGACCCCTGTGTGACCTAAGATAAATCTAAAGGAAATGTCCTAATGATAAGCATCAGAGACCTAGCAAGAGGCTGTAGAAAGCACCTGCATGGCTCAGTAGGGGACTGAGACTCAGAGTGGGTGGCATTTTATTTTTATTTGCAGTTTACATTGCAACAGTTGTTTTTTCTTACCCCTTTCAGGTGAGTCCCGAGACACCTGCTGTTATCTCTCTTCCATCACAACATCAGCCCCCGCTCCACAGACACACAAATTGTAATCCTTGACATTTAGGAAACTGACACCTCACCTGCTTTATCATTATAGCTGACCTACATTTGCGAGAATACATTCTCTCCTGAAAGAGGATAGATGTGTTTAACAATGACCATAAGTGTGGTATTTTGGGTATTACACTTGAGGAAACAGGTTTATACTCTGGAGGGACTGGGGAGCAATCACTGTGTCATTGCTTCCCTGAGCTTTTCATTTTATTTTTGAGACTGACATGCAACTGGCTGGAACATTATACAGCCTTTGCACTTGTAATATCCTGTATGGCCTACAGTCAGAAACGGCACCACTGAGACCCTTCTTGGGATTCTGTCCTTTTGCCCTCAGGGATAAGATTGTTCTGTTACGTGGTACTATGCTGTCCCAGCATTTTACAGGCAGCTTCATCCATTTCTGAAGAACTGAAGCTTTTTTTTTTTTAAGTTAAATTTCTAGCAGTCTTATGGTTGCAAAGAAAACCATCTAAATGTGACCATGTGAAAGTCTGCCTCAGCAACTCTGATAGGCTGAACAAGAGTTCCAAGAGTTGTGAGCAGCCCTCATGCTGATGTGGTGTTAACTCGGAATCCTAATGGTGACTACTTAATAACGTTTCCATTGAAAAAATGACAGAAGTACTTGTGGCACCTTGGAGACTAACAAATTTATTAGAGCATAAGCTTTCGTGGGCTACAGCCCACTTCATCGGATTCATAGAATGGAACATATCGTAAGAAGATATATATATACACATACAGAGAAGGTGGAAGTTGCCATACAAACTGTAAGAGACTAATTAATTAAGATGAGCTATTATCAGCAGGAGAAAAAAACTTTTGTAGTGATAATCAAGATGGCCCATTTAGACAGTTGACAAGAAGGTGTGAGGATACTTAACTTAGGGGAATAATTCTTGTCAACTGTCTAAATGGGCCATCTTGATTATCACTATGAAAGTTTTTTTTTGCCTGCTGATAATAGCTCATCTTAATTAATTAGCCTCTTACAGTTTGTATGGCAACTTCCACCTTCTCTGTATGTATATGTATATATATCTTCTTACTATATGTTTCATTCTATGAATCCAATGAAGTGGGCTGTAGCCCATGAAAGCTTGTGCTCTAATAAATTTGTTAGTCTCTAAGGTGCCACAAGTACTCCTGTTCTTTTTGAGGATACAGACTAACACGGCTGCTACTCTGAAACCTTTCCATTGAAGTATATTTCTGTGGACTGTTTAACAGGAACATACAATTGTTCTGAGATTTGTGGGTGGCAATGCTAACAAGCACTGTCTCTTTTTTCTACTGTTCTGACTCGTGTTTGTAAAGTAGGTCTTTGCATTTTTTGGGCAGGTTTATCAAATAGTTCTTTGCTGCAGCCCATCCCAAACACAACTGATTCCTCTTCCTCTCCCTCTCTAACATACTACTACACCATGCTACAGCCACTGGGCCATCCTATACTCTGGAATTCTTGGTTCTAATCCTCACCATATTCTTACTATGTAACCAGAAACAGAACTCCAAGTCCTTTTCTGAAACTACAAGACCATGATGCCTCATATACATTGTATATATACTGTGCATGTCTTGGTCTAGTTCCTAGGGGACAGGACAAGTACAAATTGCTAGCAGTCTCAACAAAGGACAGAGACTAAATGAGCAATTGAGACAATTCTGCTCTCAAGTCATACCAATAGCTGATCCTTCCAAGTTCTGGCTGGGGCAAAAATGTCAAGCAGCAGCATGGGGTTACTGCCAATGTTGTACCTGTTCTGTGAATAGAGAACTTCAGTCTCCACAGCTGTCAATTTAGCACTTTCACCAGCACTTAAAAAAAATCTCTCAAAACTCACAAAAACAAACGAAACCTGAATCAACTCAGTCATCTTAAACATTATTTTTCTTGCACCAGGAACACAGTGAAAGGTACTATGACTGCTCGAAAGCTGAAAGAACTTGTGAAATGTACTAAATCCATAAAAGAAAGAAGGGTTCATGCTATAAGGTTTATTTAAAATGGCATGTAGTTAATGCAGTTTTTATGGCATTGAGCTGAACTCCAAAGGTAACACTGAACCAGGTTACAAAGTTAACCTGCCTCATTTGTTTACTTTGTCTGAGTACTTAAGACAGGTACCTTGAGTGTCTGAAATTTTTTATCTGGCCCTGGGAAAGGAAAACTAAAGGAGTGTCACACTTTTATTAATAGATAAAGTGTAAACAGTCACAAGCTTATCAAATGAACAGCAAGAGCCTTTGGCCACTGTTTACCAAAAACAAAATTAGCACTGGTAGGTACTTATCACATCTGAGAACAATTAACTACCCACATCTGGTATATGTTAGTAAAAATGCTATGGCAAGTGTTAAAGAGGGCTGTCTCTCAGTCCATTAGCATCACCTTCAGATTGCCATCAGAATGCAATCCAGATTCTGAATCATACTCACATACTGCAAGTATATTAAGCCACATCAATGTATTTTTTTCTGAGTGTTTCATTTTGTACTAACATTTAAATTGGAGATGGACTCTAATCAAAACTTAGGATCCTGAATTTTGGGATATCTGAAATGTGACTCCTAATCAGAATTTTGTGGCTTGAACTTAATTCTAATTTACATTTTTATGTAAATCATTTAGGAGATGGAAGTACATTCCTAAGTGCCAATGTATGTTTTGTAATTATGCAGCATCCAAGCACATGTGATAAATGAGATTGTTCTCGGTCAGCAAATTGAGCATTTTTTACAAAATGAATGTCAGTTCCTGTAATTAAAAACACATTAGGTCACATTGAACAGTTTTCTTTTAGCTGTTTACCATTAGGTAAGGTTTTAGCATTTTCAGCAGGTAATCCTTATACTTGTAATGGGGAATCCTAAGGGGTCACACACTTTGGGCTTGGCTACACTTGCAAGTTAGAGCGCATTAAAGCAGCTCCGGGCACCCTAACTCCTGACACGTCCACCCTGGCAAGGCACATAGAGTGCTCGGACTCCATGGCTGGAGTGCTCCTGGTAATCCACCTGCACGAGAACCTAAAGCTTGCTGCACCCCAGCTGGAGCACTGTGGCACCAGTGTGGACTCCCTGGTCTATTAATGCGCTCTGATCGGCCTCCAGAAGTGCCCCACAATGCCTGTTCTAGCCACTCTCATCATCACTTTGAACTCTACTGCCCTGCCCTCAGGTGACCAGCAGTCAGACCCGTCCTTTAAATTCTCTGGGAATTCTGAAAATCCCCTTCCCGTTTGCTCAGCCAGGCGTGGAGTGCTCTCAGCGAACCTTTCCAGGTGACCATGCCTCCATGCGCAAGGTGATCCCCAGTATGGAGCAATAGCGAGGTGCTGGACCTCATCAGTGTTTTGGGGGAGGAAGCTGTCCAGTCCCAGCTGCGCTCCAGCCATAGGAATTACTATACCTTTGGGCAGATATCAAGGGACATGATGGAAAGGGGCCATGACCAGACGCAGAGCAGTGCAGGGTTAAAGTGAAGGAGCTGTGGAATGCCTACCACAAAGAGCGGGAGGCAAACCAACACTCTGGTGCTGCCCCCACAACCTGCCATTTCTATTAAGAGCTTGACGCAATACTTGGGGGCGATCCCACCTCCAGCCTGAAGACCACCATGGACACTTCAGAGCCCAGTTCAACAAGGAAGGAAGAGGAAAGCGGGAGTGAGGGTGCTGAGGAGGAGGGGGATAGCCTGGAATCCTGAGATGCATGCAGCCAGGAGCTGTTTTCGAGCCAGGAGGAAGGTAGCCAGTCGCAGCAAACGGTGCTTGGGAAAGAACAAACAGCAGAGGAGGTGCCCGGTAAGTGGCTTTTATTTTGGGAAGGAAGTTGTTCGGTGCAGGCTCTTGGAGCAAGGAGGGTTAGGGCTGCCTGCATGCCTAGATACGGAATAGGGCGTTGATGTGCTCTCTCACATTGTGGTAATCAGCCTCAGTGATCTCTTCAAAAGTCTCATGCAGAAACTAGGCAATCCGCTTGCGCAGGTTCCTTGGCAGAGGTACTGTGCTCCTTGTCCCAGTAAGGCTACCATGTCCGCACTACTGTGCCGTGACGGGCGGGAGGACCATTGCTGCACACAGGCAAGCTGCATATGGGCCAGGGTGGAAGCCGAATTGTAGTAGAAGACCCTCCCTTGCTTCCCAGGTCCCCCTCTGCAGCGAGATATCTTCCAGGACGAACTCCTGTGGAAAATGTGGGGACAGTGTTCAGTATAGGGGCCCCCAGCAGCTGTTGGCTTTCCCCAAGGCACAGAACCCCAGAGGACAGTACGGCCGTGAAACATTCAGTCCCCCTTACCCCTGTGCTCACTCACCATTTTGGGGCTCCTGTGGGTTATGTGCGCTCGCTCTGGGAGGGGCAATTTCTGCTATTGTGTACACTGTGCTTGTCTTTAAGTATGGCTGAATCATTGCTCTGTCTGGTGTGAACAATGCTGCCTCCGTTAAGTGTTGCATTTTGGCTTTACAGATGCAACTTAGAGATCCCAGACGTCCTTGTTATCAACAGCCAAAAGACTTCAAAGAATCAGGAAGCATCCACGAAGAAGCAAAGAGGACATGCTGCATAAAGTCATGCAGCAGTCCCTTAATGAAAATCAAAAAGTGCAGGAGAGTGAAAGGAGGGTCCGCCAGCAGAATGCGGATCACCGGCACCAAAGCACGGAGCAGCTGCTAAGCATCATGGAGCTCTAAGCGGACTCAATACAGGCACTCATAGCAAAGCAGGCGGAACACTTCTGTGCCTGCCCCCACAGCAGCCCTTGTCCCAAAACTCTTTCCCTTGTGCCCCCATGTCACTGCCAACCACCTTCCCCAACATCTGGGTTCTTATCGCCACCAGCTGCCTTTAGCACTTGTAGCTTCACCACCCAGCCCTGCAAACTACAACTCTTACCCACTGCACTCAACCCCCACCACCATGCACTTTAGCCAGCCTGAAGTGCAGCACTCACTGCATGGCACTCCAAACAGGAAGGCTGAGTATGATAACAGGACATACGCAAATCTGTGATTGTCCCATTCCCCACCCCACCCCCTTCCCTCGTCCCACACAGCACAGATGTGTCATGCCCTTTCTGTTTCCCAAGCAGTTGTGTTTCTTTTCAATAAATGAATTTTTTGGCTTTGAAAACATTCTTTATTATTGCATTAAGTAAAAGATACCGTAGCCCAGGAAAGCAACAGGCACTGCAAGTCAGTGCATCATACGTATTCCTACTAACATTGGAACCACTGCACTTCACTCTCGTGCAGGGCACCAAACATTACTGGTGGCTTTCAGCCTCAAATTGCTCCCTCAAGGAATCCCTAATCCTTGCAGCCCCACACTGGGCCCCTCTAATAGACTTGCTCTCTGACTGTTCAAATTCAGCCTCCAGGTGTTGAACCTCCGAGGTCCATGCCTGAGTGAATCTTTCACCCTTCTCTTCACAAATGTTATGGAGGGTACAGCATGAAGATATAACTGTGGGGATGCTGTCATTGGCCAGGTCCAGCATCCCATACAGACAGCACCAGCGGCCCTTTAAACAGCCAAAAGCACACTCCACAGTCATTCTACACCAACTTAGCCTATTTTTGAACCGCTCCTTGCTGCTGTCAAGGCTCCCTGTGTAGGGTTTCATGAGCCATGGCATTAAAGGGTAAGCAGGGTCTCCAAGGATCACAATGGGCATTTTGACTTCCCCTATGGTGATCTTTTAGTCTGGGAAGAAAGTCCCGGCTTGCAGCTTCCTGAACAGGCCAGTGTTCCGAAAGATGCGTGCATCATGCACCTTTCCAGACCAGCCTGCTTTAATGTAAATGAAACGCCCACGGTGATCCACAAGCACCTGGAGAACCACAGAGAAATCACAGAATATCAGGGTTGGAAGGGACCCCAGAAGGTCATCTAGTCCAACCCCCTGCTCGAAGCAGGACCAATTCCCAGTTAAATCATCCCAGCCAGGGCTTTGTCAAGCCTGACCTTAAAAACCTCTAAGGAAGGAGATTCTACCACCTCCCTAGGTAACGCATTCCAGTGTTTCACCACCCTCCTAGTGAAAAAGTTTTTCCTAATATCCAATCTAAACCTCCCCCACTGCAACTTGAGACCATTACTCCTCGTTCTGTCATCTGCTACCATTGAGAACAGTCTAGAGCCATCCTCTTTGGAACCCCCTTTCAGGTAGTTGAAAGCAGCTATTAAATCCCCCCTCATTCTTCTCTTCTGAGACTAAACATCCCCAAGTTCCCTCAGCCTCTCCTCATAACTCATGTGTTCCAGTCCCCTAATCATTTTTGTTGCCCTTCGCTGGACTCTCTCCAATTTATCCACATCCTTCTTGTAGTGTGGGGCCCAAAACTGGACACAGTACTCCAGATGAGGCCTCACCAATGTCGAATAGAGGGGAACGATCACGTCCCTCGATCTGCTCGCTATGCCCCTACTTATACACCCCAAAATGCCATTGGCCTTCTTGGCAACAAGGGCACACTGCTGACTCATATCCAGCTTCTCATCCACTGTCACCCCTAGGTCCTTTTCCGCAGAACTGCTGCCTAGCTATTCGGCCCCTAGTCTGTAGCGGTGCATTGGATTCTTCCGTCCTAAGTGCAGGACCCTGCACTTATCCTTATTGAACCTCATCAGATTTTTTGGCCCAATCCTCCAATTTGTCTAGGTCCTTCTGTATCCTATCCCTCCCCTCCAGCGTATCTACCACTCCTCCCAGTTTAGTATCATCCGCAAATTTGCTGAGAGTGCAATCTACACCATCCTCCAGATCATTTATGAAGATATTGAACAAAACCGGCCCCAGGACCGACCCCTGGGGCACTCCACTTGACACCGGCTGCCAACTAGACATGGAGGCATTGATCACTACCCGTTGAGCCCAACGATCTAGCCAGCTTTCTATCCACCTTATCGTCCATTCATCCAGCCCATACTTCTTTAACTTGCTGGCAAGAATACTGTGGGAAACCGTGTCAAAAGCTTTGCTTAAGTCAAGGAATAACCACGTCCATTGCTTTCCCCTCATCCACAGAACCAGTAATCTCATCATAAAAGGTGATTAGATTAGTCAGGCATGACCTTCCCTTGGTGAATCCATGCTGGCTGTTCCTGATCACTTTCCTCTCATGCAAGTGCTTCAGGATTGATTCTTTGAGGACCTGCTCCATGATTTTTCCAGGGACTGAGGTGAAGCTGACTGGCCTGTAGTTCCCAGGATCCTCCTTCTTCCCTTTTTTAAAGATTGGCACTACATTAGCCTTTTTCCAGTCATCCGGGACTTCCCCCGTTCGCCACGAGTTTTCAAAGATAATGGCCAATGGCTCTGCAATCACAGCCGCCAATTCCTTCAGCACTCTCGGATGCAACTCGTCCGGCCCCATGGACTTGTGCATGTCCAGCTTTTCTAAATAGTCCCTAACCACCTCTATCTCCACAGAGGGCTGGCCATCTCTTCCCCATTTTGTGATGCCCAGCACAGCAGTCTGGGAGCTGACTTTGTTAGTGAAGACAGAGGCAAAAAAAGCATTGAGTACAGTAGCTTTTTCCACATCCTCTGTCACTAGGTTGCCTCCCTCATTCAGTAAGGGGCCCACACTTTCCTTGGCTTTCTTCTTGTTGCCAACATACCTGAAGAAACCCTTCTTGTTACTCTTGACATCTCTTGCTAGCTGCAGCTCCAGGTGCGATTTGGCCCTCCTGATATCATTCCTACATGCCCGAGCAATATTTTTATACTCTTCCCTGGTCATATGTCCAACCTTCCACTTCTTGTAAGCTTCTTTTTTATGTTTAAGATCCGCTAGGATTTCACCATTAAGCCAAGCTGGTCGCCTGCCATATTTACTATTCTTTCGACTCATCGGGATGGTTTGTCCCTGTAACCTCAACAGGGATTCCTTGAAATACTCCTTCCAATTTATGTACTCGGAGGCTAAGTGAGCTGGTGCCAGAATTGGAATATGCGTCCCATCTATCACCCCTTCGCAGTTAGGGAAACCCATTTGTGCAAAGCCAGCCACAATGTCATGCACGTTACCCAGAGTCATGGTTCTTCTGAGCAGGATGCGATTTATGGCCCTGCAAACTTGCATCAACACTATTCCAACGGTCAACTTTCCCACTCCAAACTGGTTAGCAACTGATAGACAGCTGTCTGGAGTTGCCAGCTTCCAGATTGCAATAGCCACCTGCTTCTCCACCGTCAGGGCAGCTCTCAATCTCCTGTCCTTGCACCGCAGGGTGGGGGTGAGCTCCACACACAGTCCCATGAAAGTGGCTTTTCTCATCCGAAAGTTCTGCAGCCGCTGCTCGTCATCCCAGACTTTCATGACGATGTGATCCCACCATTCAGTGCTTGTTTCCCAAGCCAAAAGCAGTGTTCCACTGTGGTGAGCATGTCCGTGAATGCCACAAGAATCTCATGTCATATGCATTTTGCAAGTCGACATCATCGTCAGACTCCTCACCATCAGTTTGTAGCTTAAGGAGTAACTCGACTGCAATTTGTGATGTGCTGGCGAGACCCATCAGCATATTCCTCAGCAGTTCAGGATACATTCCCACGGACTGAAAGGGAAGACAGAGCACGCAGTACAAAAAAACGTTGAAAGATGGCGCCAAATGTGGACGTAAGCACAGGGAATGCTGAGATGTGAAGCGATGCATCACGGGGCATTGGGACAGGACCCAGAATGTCCCATCCCCCTTCGCCCCCTTCCCACAATCCACAGCACCAGAATGGGAAGAGGTGCTCTGTGGGATAACTGCCCATAATGCACCTCTCCCAATGCTGCTGCAAGTGCCACAAATGTGGCCACGCCAGTGCGCTTTCAGCTGACAGTGTGAACACACAGCAGCACTTTCCCTGCTGTGGTCTCCGAAGGCTGGTTTAACTCACAGCGCTCTACATCTGCAAGTGTAGCCATGCCCTTTGTTTCTGCTTCTGTAAGCTGAGCTCTCTGCACACCAGGGGCTTCTTGCATTCATCCACTGTGCCCCATAAGGTCTGTGTGCAACCGTCCCATCCCGCTCTATTTCAGGGACTCCCTGCAACACCCCGACCTTCTCCCTCACACTAGGGGCTCTGTGCACCTCCCACCCCCCACTCCCATCGCCCTCCATTCCTGCTGTCACAGTTTCAAGGTAATTGCACATGTATTCCCCTCCATGGTTCACTCCAATAGTCCCCAATCAGGTCTCAGGTCTCCAGCCATCCAGCCTGGACAGGGAGCCTTGTGACCAGGGCTTTTATCCATCCCTGCCTTACACTGTGATATACCCAGTAAGCCAGTCTCCCCAAAAGGCTAGCTTTGCTTTCTCTCAGGGGCTCTGACCAGTGCATTGCCAGCAGTTAAAAGTTACCACTCAGTTCTTTCTTAGCAAGCTCATTTATTCTTAAGGTAAAAGCATTACAGAGAAAACATATTTTAAAAAACAGATTTAAACGCATACTAAACATACCAGGAATCACCACCACTCTTATGGGGCCCTAGTTGGCCAAAGTCTTTCTAACCCTTCTGTAAGGTTTAGGGCCTCTTCTGGACAGAAGATCCCGTCTGCTTGCTGGATTAGAAAGAGAGCCCTGAGCCAGTTCAAAGTCAGCCTTTGCATACCAAAATCCCTTTCTTTGTCTGAGTCTCTGAATAACCCAGTGTGAACCATTATATGCAAACATCACAAGGTGTGGTACTTCTCTGGAGGTGTTTACAAACTAAGTGATTCATCTTAATCTCCCCCCCACTGTTTTTGGTTCCTGGAGGAACTGTTGTAGTCCTCCCCCCTGGAGTTGCATATAATCCTTGGCCCACAATGATACATAAACATAATACAACATCGTTCCCAAAGATATTGCATGGAATTGCAATATCTGTTACATCTGTCTTCTCCCCAATGCTAGAAGTTGTATGCGTGTCCCCAATCCCTCCTCTGCCACATGTCAGAGGCTGTATGTGTCCCCCATGTCTTCCTCCACTCCCTACCATTGTCTCATATTCTCCCCTCATGCCAAGGACTCTGTGTGCCCCCATTCCTCCCTTCTCCACATGCCCAGGGCCCTGTGTGTCCCCTCCCTCTCCCTCTCTATCGACTCTGTGTGCTCCCCATTCTTCCCTTTCACCCACCATTATTATTTCTTTTCTATCTGGGACATAAGTTATTCAGGGTGTAAAAATGTTGAACTAGAAAGATGGGTAGAGCGGAGTTGGAGAGTGTTGTTATGATGGAAAGTATTAATGCTTGACATCAACTAGTTCAGCGGGTCTCAGCCTTTCCAGACTACTGTACCCCTTTCAGGAGTCTGATTTGTCTTGCATACCCCAAGTTTCACCTCACTTAAAAACTACTTGCTTACAAAATCAGACATAAAAATACAAAAGTGTCACAGAACACGATAACTGAAAAATTGCTTACTTTCTCATTTTGTCTGTATTAAATTTTAGTTTATACTAACTTTGCTAGACTTTTTGTGTAGCCTGTCATAAAACTACGCATATATCCTGATGACTTGATGTACCCTCTCCGTACCCCCAGGGGTATGTGCACCCTGTTTGAAAACCACTGAACTAGTTCTTTGATTGATTGAATTACAGATCTGGTTAAAGCTGGTATGTGTGTGCTAAACAGATGCCATTTGCTCCAACCAGTAATATCTTATCTACCAATGAAACAAGTAAAAATAATTTTAAGTGCAACCACCTAAATACCAATATTGCTTTTCTCCTTCACCTTTCATCTATCCAAAACCTTATTTAAAACTTCACACTTCTACCATAAACACATAACACACTGTACACTTAACCTGTGCATGTATGTTAAACATGAACACCCGCCAATGCTGCTGAGGACGTAATTAAGGTTTTCCATTTTTACTGTAAGAGAGATTACTGTGTTCTGTTGGTGGCTGAATAAGGTTTCTTGTGAAGATATGGAGTCTTTGACATATTCAATTGAAAAGTTTTGTGGGTATTAGGGTTAAGAGATGCCCCATAATACGGATTTTCTTGCTGTTTAATTTACACTTAGGTATGTCATATTTAACCAACCCTGAGTCCTTCTAATTGAAGAATTGTTTATGGAATTATACTACACTATCAGGTGCAGTGTGGGATTTTAAACTTCTTGTAAAGCAGCTGCCAATCAGAGACAAAGTACCATACTAGGTTGACCAGAAACCTATACCAGAATTGCATTTACTAAGGTAAGTATACATGGCTACATTAGAATCAAGAACAGTCCGACAGTCCAGATTATACACATTACTACCCATTTTCCAGCATGTTACCTCTTCATCTCACAGAATGCATAGTGATCCTACTGGTAAACTTTTCTTTAACCAAGAGGGAATGAGATCATTAACCTTTCACCCTTGGAGATCTGAGTTCAAATTCTGGAACAGGTCTTGTCCTTAATGGATCTCTGACACAACTCTATCAATCTCAGTCAGAACAGGTTCAGGATAAGAACAGCAAAGGATAGTTTAGATCAGTACCTAATTATATTGAAAGACCTGGAGTAGGCTCAGAACTGAAGCAGCAGGTGTTACAGGTTTGGACCAAAGCTTGATGGCAAAGCTGTTCATGAGAGAAGTCCACTGGGAACACATGCACTAAAGATCAAGTGTAAGTAGTCTCTTGGCCTATCAAAGGCTGTGATCAAGTGTCTTGATGTTTTTGGTCTTTTGGCCTCGAGATGAAATCCTTGTTTGTGTCTCTTGGACCTTGAAGTGAATAAATTATCTAAGTTATATCTGCCACTAGCCAATACAGTATTAATAGTCCCTCAGTTCATGGGAATTCGGTTTGCCTAAAAAGTTTAAAAAAACAACCAAACAAAAATACTTGCTTTGTCCAGTAATAAATCTCAGTCATCAATGTGTTATACTCAGCATTATGACTAAAAAATAGAACAAAACCACCACTTTATGTAACTGAAATTTCATAACACCCATAGAAAGAAACTGCTGTCATTCCACAACTTCAAAGTAATATTTTTACCACTTTACTTTTTTTTTGATTGAACACAGTAGCCCAACAGCTTTCTGAATGCAGAACAGCTGCAGGGCATTCAGAAACCGCATGTACTTGGAGTAACGAATGGGATCAAACCCTGTCAGATCAACCGTATAATTTTTTTTTTTTCAAAAAGTTTGATTTCTCTGAGGTGTCAGACCAAATAACCAGCAGCTGTAGGATATGAAACGCATTCCACAGGGAGAGAGAAGCAGGCACTCTTCCTGTATCACAAAGTCCCCATTTTGTAGGAGAAATTTGACAGCCTATCCCACGCATATTCATAACATCCTCTGGATGTTATTCCTTTTCTCCTGAGGGACATTCCACAAAATCTGGGATACCAAACCTTGCAAGAACTACTATTTTACAGTTTAGTTCAGCTACACTACAGTCACCAACCAAAATGCACTTGCAGGACTTGGGGTGGGAGGGAATGGGAAGGGAAGGGCGTTAATAAGCCCTAAGCAAACATAATGTTCATGAAAGTCAAAGAACATTAGCCCCAGCCATGCAAGCTCATGCCATGGGCCCCATGTCTCAACTGGACATTCACAGATACATAGCTAGAATCTGTCTGACTCACTTTTGGGTTACTATTGATAAGCCAGGCATTCGAGTTACAAGAAAGTGTTTAGTCTCTATTGATTGCTTTTGAATTGCTGCATACATTAATGTTACTTGTAATATCTGTATTCTATTCTGTAATGTAATATTTGAGCAGTTGTATTGCCAGCCTCTGTGGCTGTATGAATCTATATTAATTAGTGTGAAGAACTGCACTTCTTCAGAAATAGTTACAATTGGCCTGAGATCTAAAGCGCAATTGACCTGGGGTAAGTGACTGGTCCTTTGGGTTTAGGAATAACCTGAATATTGCTGTGATTCTTACTGTAAGGGGCCCTCTATCACAAAGATACACATACCAGGGAGGCAAGACAGACCAGAATACCCTCAGGGGACTGTCTGTGACTCCGTATTCAGGCTGGTTTCAGAGTAACAGCCGTGTTAGTCTGTATTTGCAAAAAGAAAAGGAGTACTTGTGGCACCTTAGAGACTAACCAATTTATTTGAGCATGAGCTTTTGTGAGCTACAGAAGGCTGTTAGAATGCACAAAGAGTTTGCACTTAGAATCGTGGACCACAAAGATCATCTAGTCTAACCCCTTGCTAAAATGCAGGATTTGTTGTGCCTAACCATCCAAAGACAGATGGCTATCCAGCCTCCTTTTTTGAAAACATCCAGTGAAGGAACTTCCACAACTTCCCTAGACAGTCTGTGCCACTGTCCTACTATTCTTACAGATGGTAAGCTTTTCCTGAGATTTAATCTAAATCTGCTATGTTGTAGTTTGAACCCATTACCTTTTGTGCTGCCCTCTATAGCAAAAGAGAACAACTTTTATCTATCTTGTTGGTGAAATCCTAATTTAGAACTCACAACCATTTGGAGGTTTGTGCCCTGGTTTTTAACAGTTTGCCCTGAGGTTGGCATTCATGCTCTTGCAGCTCCATTGGGAGCTTCAAAGCAAGTACCTATCCACTGCAATTATCTCTTACCCCCAGCAGTTATGGTCCAAAAACTGATAATGTAAAATTACAGAGTTCTTAATCAACCTATCTGCTCCCTACAATCGTCAAATCAGAGCTGCTCACTTTACTGACACACAGTGCTGTTTTGGGGGGTTGGTGGGTGAGAGAGAGCAAGCACAAGCTAGCAAGCATGTGCAGGTGAGAGAGCAGGGCAGTTGCTCTGAGCACCAAATTCCACGGGGGTGCTGTATCATTGTGCTACTAGATAAGGTTTTTTGGTTTTTTTGCTCTGCTTTGATTGTCCAGACATTTTTACTTCATACTGATTGGCTGACTGTGGGTTTTCTTGGTTTTGGAGGTGGGGGGAGAGCCCAAAAACATTTTTTGCCCTGGCTGCCAACATGGATAGGGCTGCTCCTGCTGACATAATGATGTTTCCTCCTGTTAGCCTTGCAGAACTAGCCGATATAGCTGTGGGAGAGTGAACTGGACTCTATTTGCATCATGTATCAGCATAAGAGTTGTCAGCCAAGTTCTGATTGCAGAAGTTTTCTTCCTGGTGAGGGAAGCAGAAATAGCATAGCTGGACTGGGGGATAGTTCTGGTGCTGAAAGTTACTTAGGCTTTGTCTACACTTCACAGCTTTTAGCGACAGAGCCGACACAGTGTAGCTGCTGTTTGTCGGCTCTCCTGCAGACAAAAAACTTCCACCCCCAACGAGCAGGGTTAGCTTTGTCAGCAGGCGCTGTTCACACTGGCACTTGTTGCAGCAAACCTTTTGTCTTTGCGGGGCGTGTGGTTTAACACCTCTGAAAGACAAAATTTTTGTCGTTCAATTGCCAGCGTAGACATAGCCTAAATCATAGGACTTATTACAGCAATCTGTAACCCACTAACCCCCCCTTTTTGTCCTATGACTGCAGAGGTATTAATGGGCCACTCTACCTTGAATGGTCCCTCACAATATGTGCTAACTACTTATGCTAAACGATCTGTTCCACCTTGCATTTTGCTGTGACACTGGGAGTACCTTTCTCAGATCTGAAGAGCTCTGTGTGGCTCAAAATGTTGTCTGTCTCACCAACAGAAGTTGGTCCAATAAAAATATTACCTCACCCACCTCGTCTCTCTGCATATAATCTGAGATCCACCAAAAGAGAATGAATATGAGACCCCCACAATCTCCTTTTTTCTGGCTTTAACTGCTTTCTAATGCAATATCGGTTATACATATTATATCCTCTCCTCCCCTACTCAGAAGAAAGCATCCATGAATTTCGGAAACTTGTGTTACTGACAACTCTTTGTTTTGAAGTGGTATCTTTCTGTATTTTTTTTCTTTGGGGTCACACAGAATGTTTGGATACTTTGGCTCTAACATCCACATAAAAGCATAAGAACATGTAAAATCTGCAGTTCTTTCTGAAGTACAGGTATGAAAAAGAAGTCACCATCTTCTGGAGTGATGGTGTAGAACATGGTATATCACAAACCTGTTTATGGGGTAAAGGAATTTGAGATCTGGGAATTTAAAAGCATTTTCTCATCCTTATTACGTAATAAATTAGCAACTTGCATCCAGTGCAGAAAAACAGGACATTTGTTATAAATCCATAAGGATCTACCTAATGGTTAAACCTGCAATCATGATCAGATAACGTATTAATTTGTACAGGTCATTCACATTTAAATATGTTCCAGCATGAGCTTTGGAAAGGTGCATATTACCCAATGAGTTATACTGTTGTGCTGAAAGATGCTAATGGCTGATGGCAGGTGAGTCTTAGATCTAGTCTACATTAGAAAAGGTTTGCTGATTTTACATATATGACAGCAAACCTCCTAGTGTAGATGCAGCTTATATACAGACAAAAGTTTCTAGTGTAGACCCAGCCTTAGTTATAAAGATAATCACAGCACTCATTAAAGCCAATGAGCCAAGCACACTCTCAGGCTCCACAGAAGGAGCAATAAAGCCTCTTTATGTAGTAAAGACAGCTGCAGACCATGGTGGCAACAACTGAAGACAATAGGTCACATGACAGGTTAGAGCTAACCTTGTGGACTGGGGCATTTCCTTGGTTATAAAGGCAGGGCTAAGACATAGGTTGTATGTACTGGAGGCAGAAAGCTAAAACACAGAGTTGCAAATGTGACACAAAGTGGAAGCAGAGGGTATGACTTATTGGGCACAGAGATTGCTATAGTGGCAGATGTGGGAAATTCTGAGCATAGAAACTTCCTGCTATTGTTTCTACTGTAATTCAGAGAAAAAGCACCATGTGCACATTTTTGTGAATAAACAAGATTACACTAAAAATACACTTTACTTGTACCACAAATTTCTCATCATAACTGCATGGCCCTGGATACTGGCTACCCACTTGGGCCAAAGGGACAAAAATATGTTTGGTTAATGTTGTAGAAAAACATGAAGCAGAAAATGTCATTTGTTCTTCAAACCTCCTCTGAATAGTTCTCTCTTTATTTTGATACGTTCAATATTTTTAGTGCACTCATGAAAATAAAATTATATAAACTCTCTATTGGACCCATTGTGTGTTGTTAACACATCTAAATGTGATTACATAAATTTTTGTTTAAAGTATAGCAATTGTGAGATATGGTATAAAATTATTATTGACATACATTTGATGTGAAAAGAAGATATTAGACAATTGGCCTAAATCTAAATAATAAAATTCCCAACTGGACGTATTTCAAAACAACCTGTTTAGGATGTCAGATTTTCTTGAAATTTGCCTTCTATAGTAATTTATCTGGGAAGGCAAGTTCTTCTGTTTAACCAGGAACCCCAAACACATGACTTATTAATGTTAAAATGTGAGTTAAAGAGGCAGTCAAATATGGAGTCTGTCTTTCTGTTGTAGCTCATAAAACCAAAGGATCAAAATGCCATTTTGAAGATGCTTAGAGAGAAGAGCAGACATTTAGGAAAGATCTGCAGCATAGGATTGACAATAGGGAAGGAAAACACTCGTGTTTTATATCATTAGATAGTACCACTATTAAAAGCCTAGGTCCCAATTCTGCAAACACACAAATCACTTTACATACAAGTACAACCCCAATGAGTACAATAAGACTACCCATGTGTGTAAAAAGAAAAGGAGTACTTGTGGCACCTTAGAGACTAACAAATTTATTTGAGCATAAGCTTTTGTGAGCTACAGCTCACTTCATCGGATGCATTCAGTGGAAAATACCTGTCATGTGTGTAAAGTTACTCAAGTGTAAAGTAGTTGCAGGATCAGGATCCTAATTTGCAAAAGAGATATATGGAATTTTAACTCTCATCTTAACATATTTAGGGAACAGACAGAAATTTACTTCTGAGGAGAAGGGGGAAAAGCCAGGCTAATTTCAGCCCCAGCCACCGTCTGAAAATAAACAGTTCTCTGGCGTATGATGTTCAATAACTTCCTAACGAGACACTCTAGTTCACTACATAGTTTTCTATGCTTGCAGTATATTTTATGATGAGCTCTGTTTCTCAGCAAAGCAGCAGGGTAGCAGAAAGGCCAATACAATTTGGCGCTGTATATCCAGAGGAATCAGAGCAGGAAACAACTGTCTATACAGTTTTCAGAGTAACAGCTGTGTTAGTCTGTATTCGCAAAAAGAAAAGGAGGACTTGTGGCACCTTAGAGACTAACCAATTTATTTGAGCTCACGAAAGCTTATGCTCAAATAAATTGGTTAGTCTCTAAGGTGCCACAAGTACTCCTTTTCTTTTTGCCTATACAGTGTTAGTGGGCTGCATTTAACTCTGGATACTTCAAAATGAAAAAAATGGAGACAAATTGGAGAGAGTTCTGAAAGGAGCAAAGAATGATCTGGGAACTGGAAGAATGAATAAAAAAAGCTAAATATGAGTAACTTGGCTAAACAATGACTAGGAGAGGACACGATAACAGCTTATAAGTATTTTGAGGTTGTAAACATCAATGATGGGAAAGAATTGTTTAGATTGGTACCGATATTGCCAGCTCTCGTGATTTTAGGAGTCACCAATATTTAGTATTTCGCTTGAAGCCCCACTTTTCATTAAAGGAAGAAAAAGGTGTGTGCATGGGGGAGGGAGGGGAGAGAGAGAGAGAGAGAGAGAGTAAGGCTCCAGCCCTTGTGGTTGCAGAGAAAAGTTGGAAAATGGGAACTCCTAAAGACTCAAAAACCAGAAGGTAAATAAAAAGAACCCCAAATTTTATTACTTTCAGAAATCTCATTTTTAAGCCAGTCTCATGATTTTTGAATGCCTGGGGTTGGCAGTGCTGTGATAACATGAGGCATGACCAGGAGTAAAAGGATGAATTAAAACCAAGTAAAATGTAGATGTATAATCAGAAAAAACTTCACAGCAGTGAGACCTATTAAACTATTGAATACTTTACCAGGAAAAGTTGTGGAAGCCTCATTGTATGGGTTATTTAATACTGGCCTGAAGAAAGCACTGAAAACTATATGGTAGGAAACAATCTTGCACTGGGCTCCACAATAGAATAATTGATCTAATAAACCTTTTCATTCTCTTATGTCTGCGATTCCCCATCCAAACCCTCTATACATTTCATAAATAAATCACTGGGAACAGGAGCACTTTGTAAGTCTACTCTAGCTATTTTATTATTCCGGAGATATTCCAAGTTAGATTTCTCACAAAATGTTGGAAGAAATCGGAGCGGCACTGTACTTAGTATATAGATCACTAGAGGAGCACCCATCATTTCAAGAAAGACCACTAGATCCACAGGAAGCAACCAACTGTAATTTTAATTTTAGTGATTGTTATTTTCAATATTGAGATGCAGAGTGAAGATCAGGTTTTAAAAACCCACAAGTATTTAATATCCTTAAGGAGAATACTTTATTAGGTGAGACTGAAATAGAGAAGGAGAGCATAAATTGCTCAAACTTCTGACTCACTTCAGTTTATTTTGTCACTTGATATTGTGTGTCTGAAAACTCTCTCTTCATCTGCAGTGTTCTGTGGGCTCCCAATTTGTTTTTGTCCTTTTTAAGGAGCTAATGAAAATGAGGAGAAAAATGAGAGGCCTGTAAGTAAGACAAGGCCTCTGCCACACGTTGGCTATGCAGAGCACACAAATGGATTCTGAACCTTTAAAAATAAAGAAATTTTTAAAGACATTCAAACAGCAGGGGAACACTAAGTTAGCAGGGTCCAGAGACAACAGCTATCTTACCAGGTCTGATTTTTGGGAAGATATCCATGGAATTGTCCTGAACATAGAGGGGAAACTTAAGTTGATGTTCCACCAAGATCTGTCCGTCACTCTATCTTTCTTGCAACTCTCTGAAATCCCAAATTCCATCCAGAGCAAATGATAGAGAGGATCCCCAAGGGTAATCATAAAGTGACCAGGAAACCCAGAGTTAGGGAACCTCTGTACGAATAGAGTGACACAAAGCAGCCAAGGATCTGGCCCTTACTGTCCCAGTTGAATGAAGTAAAAAACAAACAGACTTTCAGATAATGAAAAATCAATTAGAATTTTCAGCTCTTTCAATTTTGATAAACTGTTGGGTTATTAGAAACTTAAGTAAGGAATGTTCTACTTTTTAAAAAACTAATACAGAACTGGCTAGTGTCACACATCTCACATGATGCTCACGTTTTCTAACTTTTTTAAAAGGACAGACATACCCCACACAATACCCTGTAGTTTAGGGGAATGCATAATGAGCTGTAAACCAAGAGACCATTAGTTCTAGTCCCAGGCCTTTGACTGCTGTTAATATTTCTGTGCACTTCACAGGGCCTTAGGACTGGCAGCTGTCCTTCCCTCATTCCACAGATAAAATAACTGAGAGATTAGACAAAGTCATTTCAAGCAGAGCTGAGAATTGAACTCCTTCTTCTAATATGAGAAACCCAAGTCACTTTACCAATTGTTTTCCGGAAGAAACAGGTCATATTATATGCCTGCGTAAAACTACATTAACACAGTATTACTCTTTGTCCTCATCTAGTGGTTAGCCCATGTACACAGATTTATGAGCCCACTACTACCTCCACATTCCACCACTTGTTTTATTTTTCATTACTAAATTGTGTAGCATATGCTCTTCCCTTATTTTAGGCACAGGAAACAAATATCCAAATTAAAAAGGCCAAATTAACAAGGGAGCTTTGAGAATTTAACCGAATACAAACTATTTTTTAAAATGCCTTGTCTGCAGAGCTTTAATACATTTTGGCTCCTTATTTATTTACATTTAAACAATAGTTTTAGAAAAGCCTACACAAAGAGTTCTAGGTATCCTAATAATGAATCTTACAAAAACATCATAATGACCCACCAGCCCTGAACATTCATATGAGCAGCATAGACTCAGCTCGCCAGAAGCACTGAACAACCAAACAGAAAAAAAGCTCCTTTCCATGCCTTCATTCAGGAACCTCAACCTTCCCCACAACTATCAGATATACTGATTTGAAGTTGGTT
The DNA here is from genome assembly GCF_965140235.1 of Caretta caretta. NCBI lineage: Eukaryota > Metazoa > Chordata > Testudines > Cheloniidae > Caretta > Caretta caretta. The sequence continues at coordinate 62,215,941 of NC_134211.1, read as the reverse complement.
GTTCAGAATTAGGACCTTCATTGTTCACCCTTCCTTGAGCATATATGGACTCTGTAAAGCTCCCCTTCCCACTGCCTTCCTCTTCCTTCACAGAAAAACACTCTGCTTCCTCCATGGCACCATTCCCTCTTATCTCCTTCCAGATTGCACAGAGGACACTGTATGTGTCTAGGATCTACACTGGGGGAGTATTAAGAGACTGCATAGGCTGTGTGCAGGTGTGGGCGGACTGCGGTAGAAAGTAACACTCACTCTGACCCCACAGGGACTCCCTGGAAAAGAAAATACAAACTGAAGGTGTTTTATATTTTTCATGCAGCCCCCAGAAGGTTACGGTGAGTCCTTGGTAGCACATTTCCAATGGGGAAACATACAGCCAGGGTGCCACAGAAACCAGTGGGGACCAGAGTTGAGATTTTCAAAGGACTAAAATTTAGCCCCACAGCAACTACAGGGGGTTTCTCTAGTCATCTTCTTGAAAATCTCAATCCAGGAGCCTGGCCTTCAGTGGAACCTTCAAAACCCAAGATCTTTGAGAGAGGTCCCACACTTGTGCCATGACAGGGTCAGAGAGTTAAATTCCACCCCACACCTGTGACAGAGAGATGTGGGAGAACCTCCACAATGGGATCCTAGCAAAGGTTCCCTTCCACATTGCTCTCTGACTGTGGGAGAGGCTGATCTGGAGCTCAGTTCATAAATGGCTTTCGATTAAAACTTTACAAATGAAACTCTACACTGAATTTTCCTTTTGTTCACTTCTAGCATTTCTGAGGTGGGAGTCACTTAAAGGTCCAGTGTTTGATTATTTTCAGAGTAACAGCCGTGTTAGTCTGTATTCGCAAAAAGAAAAGGAGGACTTGTGGCACCTTAGCTCAAATAAATTGGTTAGTCTCTAAGGTGCCACAAGTCCTCCTTTTCTGTTTGATTATTGTTCATCTACAGAATAGATTACTAAGTGATATTTGGCTTGTAATGATTATCTATGAATGTATAATAAACTGAGTAAAAATAAATATGACTTGACAGAGGCCTTTGAAAACTGCCAAGTAGGCATTAGACTTCAATAAAGTATCTTAGGTATGCAGACCTGTGCTGTGTTAAGCCCCTTGAGATACTGTGCTTGAAAGTGCTGTCTCAGTGCCAAAATGTGAGAACTCTCCCCCCAATTCAGGAGATAAGGTCAGCAGGATCAGTAACTAGTCACTCTAGTGCAAGACAGCAGCACATATCCTGCCACGCGACTGGAAATTATTCCATGATGATAAACACACAAATACAAGAAACAACAAATTAAACACATTTATTACCATTCCTTAATGCCTCCTAGGCCAACAACATGAAACCTCAAAACATTTGGCTCAGAAAAATGTGATGATGCAGGAAACTTATGTTGCACAGGGGTGTGTGTTTTCACACCCCTGAGCAACTTAAATTTTGCTGACATAAGTGGTAGTGTAGTCATGGCCTAAATCTGCTATGCTGTAGTTTGAACCCATTGCCTCTTGTCTTGCCCTCCGTGGCAAGGGAGAACAATTTTTCTCCATCTTTTTTTTCCTCCCTTTTTTTTTTAATTCAATGCATGGCAAGTCACGCTTTGCTGAAACGGTGGATTAACAACACTGATTGCATATTAATCACTCATTTCAGATACCAAATCCTTATTCCCTCCTGTTCCATGTATGGAAAAATTCCAATGCTTTAAAAAAAAATGTTTTTAACTATTTTCTGTTTCTTTCTTATCCAGCATCTATTAACAAAGATGATGGAACTACCATAAAGTGTTAGCACCCCTTAATGTATTCTGATAGTGTATCACAATTTTCTATACAGCTGGTATAGTGATGTTTTCTATTTTAAGGCCCAAGCCTGCAACACTTATGCATGTGAGCAACTTTACTCAGGTGAGTAACCTTAATAAATTCAATAGGAGAGTAATGTCACTCCCATGCGTAAGTGCTTGCAGATCAGGCCCCTAAAGAGATTTTGTTGGGACTCTGGCAAATAGCACTGAATTTAATATTTTATTGGACTTTCCATTTAACTGTCTCCCCCTCACACACACTCATTTGGTAAGTGACCAAGGGTTTTTGTTTGTTAGTTTTTAAACAGGAGCATTAGTTTCTAAATTGCCCTGATAATTAAGTGATATCATTCACCATTGCTGCTGAGTATCTCCGAAAAACTAGGCAAGCATGTTGCAAGGCACTGGGATTCAAAAGTCTTAAGTTCTATTTCTGTCTCTGCTACTGACATGGTTCATGGTGGGCATGTCTTTTCACATCTACTTGCACTATCTATCTGTAAAATGGAAATACTAATTAACTGCCTCATGGGATAAGGCAGGAGTCTCGATTTAATTCATTAAGGTTTTTAAAAAGCTCAGTTAAAAATTGCTGTAGTAATGGCAAAATATAATTTAATTAGTGAACAATACAATCATTTCCAGGATGACAATAAAGAGATTTTATTTACATAAAAATTCCCTGGTAATCTAAACTAATGATAAAGGAAATATGATTTTAAAAAGAACATGACAGTAATTTTGGTTGTTTTTTTTAAATTATCATAGTGTTTAGAATTCCCTGAAGTGAAGCTTTGGCTTTATAAACATTCTGCTAAACAAGCTGAAAACCAGAGCTCAAATCAAAGGGGTACTTCAGGCAGTTTTCTATGGTGGATTCATGTTTTGAAAACTTCCTGACTGATATACAAAGAAAAACAAGCAAAGAATTCAGCCAGGCTCAGATGCAAATGGCAAGAAAAGAAGGGCAGAAACAGTTTCTAAATGCAGCCTGCTTCTTTGCACCAGCACCACACTGAAGGCAAATATAATGCAATAAATACTTTTTAACCTTCTGATCCTACTCTCACCCAGTTGATGCTGTTAAGCAGTTTGAACTCCCAAATTCCACATTTCTTTAAAATATAGAGTTACCTATTCCATTTGGGACAAATTCATCCTAACACAAAGACACTGTTGAAAATCCTCTGCACTATTAAAGTCCCACTTATGTCCTTAAGAGATGCTGAAATGGTACATAGAGCCATGTGCCAGCCTTCTGCACAGGGACATTTTAATCTTTTGTAAATGTTCTCCTGATCATATCCACATATGTAGTTTTACAGGTTCTATTTGAAAAGCTGGTAAAACTAATATTCTCTTTTTGTGAGTTCCCCCCACAAATCAGTTGCATAAATATCAATTTAGGAACCTACCTTTAGGCTCCTATTTTTAATATCTTGGCCATATTTTTCCCTAAAACTATTCAGAAACAAAGAACAACATTCAAAAGTGGATACACTGGGATTGTCAAGAAAGTAATTTGACATGCCATCATTCAACTTGAAAAGATATTCACAACAGTATCCCTTAAAAAAAGGAAGGCTGAGGAATTTTGTAATAAAAGGAACAGTGGACAGTTGGGTAGTACACTATGAAACAACTGATTTATTACTATCACGACTTCCAAACGAGGGATCAGGAAATCTGAAATTGTCATACTAGCAGTACCATTAAAAATGAAGACACTGACTGGTGACTTGGCAGTGCTATTCTAGGAGTCCACAATAAGAGAACTGTTCTTGATTTTTATACACAACCTTTCGCTTCTTAAACCTACACGGCCTGGGTGCCTGTCTCGTCACTTTCACTGATAGCCAGTTTAGGTACTGTGATAGTGAACTTGACCAGAGGCCTTCACTGATACTGAGGCAGGGAAAAACTGGTGAGAATATATCAAAATGGGAAGATGAAAGGTAGTAGGAAAAGAAATTCTATGATTCTGACTGAGCTAAGTTCATCCATCTTGCTGTGTCTACATGTATGAAAATGTTTTATGTGGAAAAAGCTGTCTGGCAAACAATCTGAAAGAAACCAAATATCCCACAGGACATTTGTAAACAAAAAGCAAAAGAATGCAGATACAAACTTGTAAAAAGAACAACAAAAACTGCAGGCTCTATTTGCAGGAGTTTCAGGGAAGGGCAAGCACACCAGCCAACTCTCTGGAGTGGGGCAACAGACTCATCGCTGTTTCCTAGGTGCCCAATGATTTTAACAGAAAATGCTTTAAAAAGTGACAAAAAAGGAATCAAGTTTCAGTCTGCCCTTTCTGCAGGATCATGAGACATTGGACTTTAAATAAAACATTTTTCCACAACTGAACATTGTGTGTGCGACATTTCACATCTGTGTAATTTGGGGGGTCAGGGGGATATTTTTAAATTAGCAGATCAATTTTTATTTTAATGGTAGCAGTTAGAAAGTCAAGTGACATTGCATTTATTATGCAATTTGACAGGCTCCCCTGCAAATTTGCCCATTGTATCTACACCAGGAGCATTTCTAATATTTCAACTTTCTGAACAATTTGAACAGCCACCATTTAAAAAAAACCTCAACCACAGAAATGGTTCCTTTTCCATCCCTGCTCTGCCCACAAGTGTCTACTTTTTTCCTAAACTCTCACTATGTTCTGTTCCATGGTCCAAGAGACGAAATAGTCAGTCCAGGGCCAGACACACTTTTAGGGTCCAAATTCTACAATAACTAGAAATAGAATTTTAGACTATTGGAAAGGGGAGATTTCTAGATTTTCAACTGGACATATATCAGTAGTGGCTAAAATGGCAGGTCCCCCGATATCAGACCTTAAATCATGACAATTATGCTGTTTTGTGCTAGTCATGGGGTTTGCTCTTCCTGGGACCTAATCTTGTTAGATAATGACTGTAAGTGTAGTAGCCAAGATTTCCAAGCCATCTATACATTCAGGATGGCCCCTAAAATTGTGCCCCAGCTTTTACTCTTCTTCAGAGCTTTTCCAAATGTGGATGAAATACAAATGGCAGCAGGACGGCACATGGAAATGCAGAAATCTGTATGCACCTAAGGAACGAAATCTTGTCACTGCAGTTTCTTTTCTTATGCTATACATTTATATGCACTGTTGTTGTAGCCGTCTTGCTCCCAGAATATTAGAGATACAAAGTGGGTGGGTGAGGTAATATCTTTTATTGGACCAACTTCTGTCGGTGGGAGAGACAAGCTCTTGAGCTTACACAAATTCAGACCTGCTTTTGCACACAGGAAATCAAGGGCTCAGATCCCCAGATATGCCCAAGGACATCACTGCTTAATTATGGGTCTGCAGAAGAGCAATAATCGCCCTCTGCTGGCAAGGAGGGTAGGAAACACTATACTAGCATCCCTCTAAACTGTGATCCTCCCATACATGGATATGCACCCGTTAGAAGCACAAAGTAACTGAACTGCAGCACATAATCTAGGCCAAAGAACACAGAATGTGAACATGGCATCAAACAGAACCATAGTCAATTAAGTCCTATCATTAGAAAGCACCATGAGAAATATGAATGTATTATCAAAAGGACCCTTTCCAGGTATATTTTAAACTAGTCATTCTTTTCCCCCACACTATTATTTACTTACAAAGTCCAAGTAAATATTATATGGGGGAAGGAGTCAGAGTGGTGCAGTGTTCACAAATGCTGCATTGCCATATTTCCAAGAAAGGAAAACCAAATCAATGCAAGCAGTTCAAATGTATTTATGCTTCATGAACAACAAACCAGGAGGCACAGCTCAACGTTCAGGAGTGACCATACAAAACAAAGCTCAAGGCTGAGAATGGAACCTACAAAAGCACAAACAAAAATATGTGCGGTGCAGTGCTTTTTCTTAACCCTACAGTAACAAACTAATGCACTCATCTGATTACAGGAAAAATATATTTTGGCAAGAAATTATGTTTTTAAAATTATGAAAACTACCTTACTAATTACCTTGTAACTAACACACTAACACTGTTCTACAATTTGAAAAGCCAAGGAAGTTTTAGGTGGTGGAAGAATCAAATACTTCTATTGAAGACAAACAGAATTATTTCTACTTTTACTAGGCATACAAATAACATGGCTAAACTCCAGCAACGTGCTGGTGTTTTTAGGAACATTATGATAAAATTATAAGTACAATTTTTATGATGCTTGGCAGGCAAACATCATCCTGTTAAATCTCTTTAAAAACCAGCATCTTGGTGGAGGTAACATTTTCTGTTTACTGCAGCTCTGGTTGTTAGGGGTTACCACTCAGGTCCCGTCTTTCCATGACATCAGCAGCATTCCAAGGGGATGCTGTGCCAGTGAATTTTAGTAATGACTGTAACCTCCCAGTACTGAAAACTCAGCCAAAATTCACAACACCTGCAGCCCAGCTGAGCAGAAGAAAAATCAAGGAGTCAGATGGATTACATGTGATTTCTGACTTGATTCCTAATGAATAATAAAAATGAAAAGCAAAACTTTTCTTTTTCTTCCTTGGCTCTTTTGTTTCAATTTGCAGTGGTCAAAACACAAATCTTGAAAACTTCTAAGTGATACAGATCTGTGTAAAGACCTATTATATCCGGTGGGATGCTTCAATTACTGATATTACAATTATTGAGACAAACTCATTGAATTTCAATGGCGTTATACCAGGAATAAATTTTGCTCTGGTGTCTTGGGCAACAATAGCTATGTCTCCATCAAATAGTATTATTATCCCTTTTTTCTTTAAATCAATGTTTTAATGCTCTTATATGGTTTTGTATATGTAAATATTACAAACACATACACACACAAAATGTTAAAAGAACATTATTAAGGTTGCAAAGTTCAGCACTCAAAAGTTAGGAAATGCTAGAATTAAGGTTGCCCATGCCTCCTTGTGCATATGCATTATAAAACAGTCCTTCATTACAAAATCATATACTATTTTTCCACAGGATCCTTGACTCATTCTTTGCACAAGATACATGGTGCTCACTGAATGAGAAGCTGTTCAGTATTTTGCTCTCTTCTTATTGTTCAGTGTGTGCCCCCAGTACGAATTTATTGTGCCCTATCGAAACCCTGCTCTGAACACAGAAATATTAATTTCCTGGTGGGCTTTTCTATGATGCTCATCACTATAGTACCTGAATGTTTCTTGAACATTAATTTATTTTCACAAAAACCATGTGAGGTCAGGTGGCATTATCATCACCATTTTACAGATGGGGAAATGAAGAAGAGAGATTAATGTCAGAAATATCCACTAATTTTGGTTGCCCAATCTGAGGTGTCTAGGACCTGATTTTTCAAAGAATTTAGCATTACATAGCACTTTGTATGTTCAAAGCATAGGTCCCATTGACTGCACTTGCAACTGTGCAAATCTGCAAATCAGTCCCCAGTGTCTCAAGTCAAGCACCCAGAAAATGAGGAATGCACAGTTAGTCACAGCCTATGAAAATCCTGGTTTATTTGACTTGCCCAGCATCACAGAGGAATTCTGTGATAGAGGCAGGGATAGAATTCAATTTTCCAGGGCAACTGCCTCAACCACAAGACCATCCTTTCTCTTCCTTCAAACTCCTGCCTCATTCACTACACACCTTCCAACTTCTGCAACAAATGAAGCAATCAGACAGAGTGAGTCTCCTTCCCTACAAATCCTGATTCAACCTCACTATTAATCATGTTTATTATAGTAGTTCCTAAAGACCAACCACGCATGGGGCCCCATTATGCTAGGCACTGTACAGAGAGTAGCAGATAATCCTTGTCCCAAAGAGAGTGGGCACAGACTCTTCTACCTGTTCCCCCAAGCTTGACCCCTCTACCCCTAACCTGTCCCTGTTCCAGTCCTGACTCTCCTCACTAACGGCTCCTCGTCCCAGTTCCATTCTCCTCTTCAGGCCACTCTCTATTCTTTTTATCCTAGTCTGTGTGAAGATCATGGGAGATGTGTATTATTTTTATGAATATTTTGTGTATATATGAGATTTGATTGTTATGATGTGGTCTGCCATACAGTGACAAGGAGTTTAATTCCTGCAGGAATTACTTACATGTCTACAGGAAAGCAGTCCCCAGAAAAGAAAGCCAGACATCTAACCAACACGAAACAATGACTGGACTGTCCTCTTTGATGGTCTACCTCCACCCTTGGTGTGCTCATCAGGGAAGGGAAGTTGGTCCCAGCCCAAGAACACAGAGAACAAAGTGGCCAGCCTATTATAAAAAGACACTTTCTGAAGCTCAGGGTAGATGGTGACACGGATGCAGCATCTGCAGGGAAGCAGAATGAAACTCAGTCCCCAGAGACAGAGCCTGCCTAAGCTTTGAGGGAAATGCTAATGTTTAGCTAAGATGTGTTAGGTCCCATGAGTCTTTTGTTGTTTTAACTCTTTTCCCTCTGAATGCTATGTTCCTATGGTTAAATAAATACTTTGTTTTGAAGACACTGTTCTGAGTCACTGCATTAACGTACTGGTCACATCTCCCAAAAGGAAGTCTCTGGAAAGCGTCAAACCCAGCCAGACCTGTTGAGGAAACACTGTTGGTAAACAAGAGTGCTGCAGCCCAGGAACCTGGGTCTGTGAGCAGGAGAATCACAGGATTCCACTCTGAGATGAGTGAATGCACAGGGCCTGTCACTTAAGATTACACTCAGGAATGACCAAAAAAGAATCAGATTTGCCTATTACCCTGTAACTGTGACACCCACCCATTCTGAGTCCCCCGACTCCTGTCCCCAGTCTTCTTGCCCAGCCAGTCCCAGTCCCCATTTCCTATCTCCTCGGATAAACTGTCTTTTCTCCCATCACTAGCCTCCAGTCACTCCGACTCCCACTGACTTCTGGTCCCAAACACGCTCCCCAGAGTCCCCTTACAATCTCAGAGTCCAACACTTCTCCACAAGATCTTAGTCCCATTTTCTTTGCCCAGCCCAATCCCAGTTCTCAGCCCATACCAGGCTTCTCATCAAAGGTGTCCCCCTGCCCCTTCTTATCATCCTCCTCCTCCTCTCTCCCCCACCACCCTCTCCCTCCGGTTCCTGAATCCACTCTCCTTTCCCAGCCAGGACAACTTGCACCCCATCTCCTATTCAGATATTAGTCCATTCCCTGTTTCACCTCCCTGGCTCCAAGTCTCAGTCTCTTTCCTCCCAGTCTACCCACAACTCCCAATTCTAGTTTCCCTTTCCCTCCTCCATGCCAGCCTCCAGTCCCAATCTTCTCCCCATCCCCTAGCTCCTTTTCCCACTCTACTACCCAGATCTGGAGGTTGTCCTCTCTGGATGTGACTTAGGCAGTTTCCTCCTCCACACTGTCTGGGCCCAGCGGGGACACTGAGCACAGGAGACACAGGCTTCCTGCTCTCAGGTCTGGGGCCCAAATCCAGACCAGAGCAATGGAACTCAATGTATTTCTTTGTTGGGTGTTTCTCTGGTGTAAATTCAAGCACAAACCAATTTAAGCATATGACTAAGACCCAGTTTTTCCCATGTTTAATGGCTGCTTTGCATCACACTACCAATACAAAGTGGCCCGGAAGCCACCTGAATCAGCCACAAGAAGATAACCTCAGCACACAGGGAGCCTCAGGCAGTATAGAGACAGCACCACAGCTCATATGTCACTCTTAGCCCTGCAGAGGTGGTGACTGGAGAAAGGCGATGTGGCAACTTGATGATCCTGATGTCACATCAACCTCTTAGGGACATGGACAGCTGGAATAACTCAAAGAAGTCTTCAGTCTACTCTAACTGATGCTGGGAGACTGGCTTGGCAACAACCGGCTCAGGGTCAGAGATACATAGAGGTGGCTTAAGGCTGTTTTTGTAGACTCAGCCAGAGCCAAGGATCAGAGCCAAAAATAGAGAAGGTCACAGTGACATGAAATAGGGACTGCAGGCAGAAAGGGGATATTGACTCCCACATACACAGAGGGAGAGGAAATAAACAGCAAAGATACAAATCAGGAGGGGCACCAGTCGCATTACAACTAGTTTATTTTCATGTCATCTCTTTGTTTTCTGGATAATGTCCCAGTAACACTTTTTCAAGTATACAAAACTGGAGTTACTGCAAAGAAGGGGTGGGGTGGGGATTAGGAAGACAGGTGGTTTATGAAAGGATCTTTGCCTTATGTGAAAAAGTGTGGGAACCACTGCACCACAGCACACGCAACCTCAGCTTCTGATGCAGAATACCTTATCTAGCCACAAAGTTGCTTCAAGGTCTTAGTAGAAAATGCCACAACAGAGGAAACGTTTTCACCCAACAAATATCTTACAATATGGAATAAGCACGTAAAGAATCTGGAGTCAGACAAGTTAAATGTAAACATGCAGGGACATGCATAATACCAAGAGTGACTGATATGTGCAAATAACTACAGTCCAAGTAATTTAAAATGGGCTTGTTTCGTTAAGTTATTTGCTTTGCTTATGTAAGCTCAACAGAACCAGTATTACGTAAAAGATACAAATAATGGAGAAAACAAATATTCGTTAGTGTGCTATATTTGCACAATGGAAATGCAAACCAAATTTTATTTTCCAAAGATCTATTTCTAATTACCACTGTCACCAAGATCAGTATTGTACTCTTCATACAGGAAACATTAAATTTCAAATTATCTATTGTGAAACAAAAATAACACATAAGTAGCATTAAGAGATTTGAGCCAACAAGTGTTAGAATATATTAATATAATTTATTTCTTTCTGAAATGAAGTACTCCTGTTGGCACTGCGCTCTACAAGTGATTGGAATCTCCACATGAGTTTGTCTCTGACTCAAGGCATGCTTTTGGACAAAATGTAACCTCTCCCTGTCTCAGTTTACCTATCTGTAAAATGGGTGAAATAATTCTTGGCCTTCTGTGAAGAACATGGGAGAGCTTTATTTTTTAATTAATCTAGCAAGTGGAATGGTGCCTGCCTCCTCCAAAATGCAACTCCACTGGTCGCATGGAGAAGGCCAGGACTCCAAGGGAACCCTGCCTCTGCTTATTAAATTGTAAAATGCAAGAATTCCTAATTTGTTCACTTCCCAGAACTGGCAGTCAATCCAGTTTGATAAGCAATATCTTTTAAGGCTGATACTCAGTCCCACAAAATAAAGGATGCTTGTGATCTTCCACTGGGAATCTAATGATACTGGGCATTGATCTCAGGTACTGCTATCTTGGCACCAAGTACAAAGGCCCCAGTGACGATGAGACTCAACAATTGTAAAATTCCCTTTATACAGGGCCCTCAGTATGGCTGCCCTGTTGCTTGCAGTATCTTCAAGTGGAATAACTATTCACTCATGTAATTTATGAAGATAATTTTATACCTTGCTTGGTATACACTGTCTGCCAAGAAAGTTGTGCGTTGATTTTAAACTGGCACTTTTTTTTTTTAAAGCTGTTAGTTTTGTGGGCTTTGACTATGCTTGAGACCTGTTCCTTCAGCCTTCCATTAATGGGTAGCTGTGGTTACACACCACCCAGTGACTAAGCTTCCATCATTGTGGGGCAGGCACTGACTGAGAGGTAACTCAGAAGAAAGCATGGTGACTAGTGAATAGCTGAGGTCCTTCTTACAGAGTTGTTTTACAATCTCATTTGATGGGTCAGTGATCAGTACAATCAAAACTGTAGCAAAAATACTCATCTTGAAATCTGCATCACCTCCCCTTTAATTTAACTAGTTCAAGGCTCTGCACATCCCTGTGCATGTTACACCCAAGCAGGGGGGCAGAAAATTGGAGTTTCATTTTTTCATCTTCCAGAGTGTCCATGGAGTTCTGCTATCACATTGTTCTACTCTTCCCTTCAGGAGGGAGAAGAAGGGGATTTTCCTTTTCTATAATCTGACCAACATTTTCACTAAGTTCTGTCCCCCTACATATAACAGTGAATCTTTTCTTACTCATAACCAGTCAAAAAACCAAAACACTAGCCACCTGTCAACACCATGGCTGAAACACAGTTGTTGCCAGGTTTTCTTGGCCATCATGAATAGACATTTTCCACCAAAAGGTGCGTCAGACCAATTGCGCTACACAATCACTCCATGGCAAAGTTTTATAACCCACTTATAACAAAGCTCTTTGAAAAAACAATATCTTGACTTCAGAACAATTTGCAAGCCATATTTTTTCAAATGACATGTACCATTCATGCAGGCCAGCTCAGCACAACACAATGCAACCCAACCAATCTGGAAAATTGTTCCAGGGCAATTAGGGAGAGGATATTTCATTTCTACATGTTTATGTATATACTGCTTCCAATAACTGTTCTCTCTGATCCTGCCCCATGGCTCTTGCAGGGACATTCAGCAGGAGGGAGGCGTAAGTAACCTTCCATCCCTCCACCATTCTGTGCCGTTTGCAAGTCCCCAGCCCTTGCCTCACTCTTACAACATGTATTTTAAACTACATTTTTGCCATTACCAACAAATTTTGGTAGATAGGAGGTAAATATCGATCTCACCGTCAAGACTCCTCCTCATTCTAAATTCCAAAGTGCTAGCAAGGTCCACATAACATCTAGTGTGCATCAGACTAGAGTGCTGTAGATTTATACTGGCTTGCCATGCACTAAATCTCTGGGTAAAGAAGCCCTCAGAAGACAAACCTTTTGTATTATTTTCCTCTTACATGCAGTGTTAGTTTCATTTTCCTGAAGGTGACTAATAACATAGAATCTCAGGGTTGGAAGGGACCTCAGGAGGTCATCTAGTCCAACCCCCTGCTCAAAGCAGGACCAATCCCCAACTAAATCATCCCAGCCAGGGCTTTGTCAAGCCTGACCTTAAAAATTTCTAAGGAAGGAGATTCCACCACCTCCCAGTGTTTCACCACCCTCCTAGTGAAAAAGTTTTTCCTAATATCCAAACTAAACCTCCCCCACTGCAACTTGAGACCATTACTCCTTGTTCTGTCATCTGCTGACCACTGAGAACAGTCTAGAGCCATCCTCTTTGGAACCCCCTTTCAGGTCGTTGAAAGCAGCTATCAAATCCCCCCTCATTCTTCTCTTCCGTAGACTAAACAATCCCAGTTCCCTCAGCCTCTCCTCATAAGTCATGTGTTCCAGTCCCCTAATCATTTTTGTTGCCCTCCACTGGACTCTTTCCAATTTTTCCACATCCTTCTTGTAGTGTGGGGCCCAAAACTGGACACAGTACTCCAGATGAGGCCTCAACAATGTCTAATAGAGGGAAACGATCACGTCCCTCGATCTGCTGGCAATGCCCCTACTTATACACCCCAAAATGCCATTGGCCTTCTTGGCAATAAGGGCACACTGTTGACTCATATCCAGCTTCTCGTCCACGGTGACCCCTAGGTCCTTTTCTGCACAACTGCTGCCGAGCCATTCGGTCCCGAGTCTGTAGCGGTGCATGGGATTCTTCCGTCCTAAGTGCAGGACTCTGCACTTGTCCTTGTTGAACCTCATCAGATTTCTTTTGGCCCAATCCTCTAATTTGTCTAGCGCCCTCTGTATCCTATCCCTACCCTCCAGCATATCTACCTTTCCTCCCAGTTTAGTGTCATCTGCAAACTTGCTGAGAGTGCAATCCACACCATCCTCCAGATCATTTATGAAGATATTGAACAAAACCGGCCTGAGGACCAACCCTTGGGGCACTCCACTTGATACCGGCTGCCAACTAGACATGGAGTCATTGATCACTACCCATTGAGCCTGACAATCTAGCCAACTTTCTGTCCACCTTATCGTTCATTCATCCAGCCCATACTTCTTTAACTTGCTGGCAAGAATACTGTGGGAGACCGTGTCAAAAGCTTTGCTAAAGTCAAGGAATAACACGTCCACTGCTTTCCCCTCATCCACAGAGCCAGTTATCTCGTCATAGAAGGCAATTAGATTAGTCAGGCATGACTTGCCCTTGGTGAATCCATGCTGACTGTTCCTGATCACTTTCCTGTCCTCTAAGTGCTGTGAACCAGCTGAGCAGTGAACAGCAGAGAGGCTAACAGAGGGAGTTTGTCTGGGATCTGCCTGAGAGGAGGTACGCTAAGGGCTGCATTAAGGAGGCTGTGTTGGTGAGTGTCTGTTGTGGGGACAGTTTAACAGTTTGACCGTGCGCTCGATTGGTTGTTTGAAAAGTGTGAATTGGGAGTGCTTTGTTCCAGGTGAGCCTTGAGTGGGCCTGACTGTTATAAAAAGCCAGTCAGCTGCGAACCAGCTGAGCAGCAAACAGCAGACAGGCTAACAGAGGGAGTTTGCCTGGGAGTTCGCCTGGGGAGAGCCCACTGAAGCTTACATCTTGCCGGCTTCTCTGAGTAGTTACTACAACTCCTGAGGAAGCTCGTAGAAGGAAGGTAATATGGATGGGGAGTGTTCAGTTGTTGTGACCTGCACTGGATGTGCCATGTTTGTCTTTCTTCCACAGGACAGAAGCAACTTTGTCTGTACAAAGTGCAAGCTGGTCTCCATATTGGAAGAGAAGGTTCAAGGTCTGGAGCAACAAGCAAGACCCTGCCTTGCATAAGAGAAACTGAAGATTTCCTGGACAGACATCAGGATATGCTTCTACGGACACAATGTTCTGAAGATTCAGAGCAGGCTGCACTGAGGGGACAGGAGGACGGTGAAAAAATTTGGCAGCATGTGACCTCCAGAAGAAGAAAGGGGAGCGTCCATGTACCAGCAACGCAGATACAGGTAAGTAACCGTTTTCATGTTCTCTCCACAGGTACTAATGCGGAGAGTGGACTAGATGATACATCTGAGGGAAGGGAACAGAAGGAGACTCCACCGATTGGAAGGCATGAGATGCACTGTCCTAGGGTTGGGGGTTCCACGACCACCGCTTCCAAGAGAAGGAGGCAGGTGGTGGTGGTTGGGGACTCTCTCCTCAGGGGGACTGAGTCATCTATCTGCCGCTCTGACCGGGAAAACCGAGAAGTCTGCTGCTTGCCAGGAGCTAGGATTCATGATGTGACGGAGAGACTGCCGAGACTCATCAAGCCCTCGGATCGCTACCCCTTCCTGCTTCTCCATGTGGGCACCAATGACACTGCCAAGAATGACTTTTTACAATCTTTAATCTTACCAGAGTGCATTGAGCCCACTTTATTACTTTTTAGAAAGAAAACTATTAATTTTATAAAAGAAAAGTACATTTTTTTCTAAATCTAAATTAAATTAAATCTAAACAGATTTAATTGCCAAAATGTTTTAACAGAAAACAGAAATAACCACCTTTTACTGTGATTAGGGATTTGGTACTGAATGCCTGTTGAATCAAAAGTAGCTATTCTATCTGCAGTGGGTTTTTCATAATATGCAAGGATCACAATAACAAGTAATTAACAAAATGGGATAGGAAAAGCCAACATTTAACTTAACTAACTCAACATCTGACTATTGTTTTTTATGACAAACAACCTGTTATATTAGCAGGTCAAGTAAGAGATATGCATGAACCAGAAAATGAGATCAAGTGCCTTAATATTTCACTTCATACTTTTAGCAACTCTACATCTGATTCTGATTCCAATTCTGAACCTTGAGCAGTGCCGCCCAGAGGATTCAGGGGGCCTGGGGCAAAGCAATTTCGGGGGCCTCTTCCATAAAAAAAAGTTGCAATACTCTAGTATATTGCCCCGGGGCCTGGGGCAAATTGCCCCACTTGCCCCCACCACCCCTCTGGGCAGCTCTGACTTTGAGACATTGGCCTCCATTTTCAGAGTCCAGTCTTCTCTCAGAATAGATTCCTAGAGCCAAATATCCCCCACACGTTGGAGAAATTCAGATTTGGGACAGATTCCATATCTGAGCTAGGCAATTTAGGCCCAACTGTAGGTCAATTACAATAGAAAAAATGGTAGTTACATCTGTTGTTTCTCCCTCCCTTCCCACTATTTGGCTTCAGCAAATAACATCTTCCTTAATCTAACTAATTACTGTACCGTTCCATTCAGAGCCACTGAGACTAAACAGTATTTGAATGACCTTTCATTTTTAAGTGAGAAAGTAACATTTATAGATACAGTGTACAGTACAGAGTTGAGGAACAGATCTCAGACATGGATACATAATTTAGAAAGAAATCCTGAAAATTAATCACAGCAGCCTGAGGACGAAGAGAAAATAAAAGTGGGGGAAGAAGCTGAGCTAAGCTCTCTCTGTGCAGTTAAGACAGAAGTTTGTCATGCCCAGCTGAACAAACAACTAATAGACTGAACCTGTGAACAGCAGCAGCTAAAGAGCTTACTTTAGAACATAACACATTCACTTCACTTCCCCATGGAAAAGGCAATCACCAATTGACTTGGATCAGCATCAGGACTAGTTCAACAGAACCATTTCCTTAAATAAATACATTACCTGCTCTCAGGCAGAGGAGGGACGAATGGCACAGTCCATTTGCTATTACTTTACTTTTCCCCTCTCTGTTGGAATATTTGTGTCTGGGATAACACAGACTACTGGGACATATGGTCCTGTGCCTCAGTTCTGATGAGGTTAAATTATTTTTTTAACTTGCTCTACCTCCCTAAAGAGGAATTAATTATGCAGAAGGTGAAAGTAACAATGGCAACTCTTATTTCAATAGTATCTTTCATCCCAATGGGTCCAAAAATATTTCACCCACTGAAATACAACCACTTCTAGGGTGGAACATGACAGCTGTTCAGCAGTTCACAGTAACAACACACAACAGTTTAGATAGGAAGTGAGAAAGAATACTGCTGTCAGCAGTCTCTTTCCCCTATATCCCATTAGTGGTGATTTCGAAGTTCAGCTTCTGGGCCACTCCTGTCCATCCATTTGTACACTCCCATATGCATCATGGACCTTGGGGAGACCCAAGTCCTAGAGCCTTCCAGACAGCATGAATTTTGGGTTGCAGCAGCCCAAACTTCATTGTGCATCAGAATAATGTCAAAATGAACTGGAGATGGGAAGCAGTGCCGTACCACAATTCAATGTGTAAGTTATATTTAAGGTAGGAAAGTGTATTGCAGAGGGCAACAGATATCCAGCAAACTACCACTGGCAAAAGCATGATTTGCCAATTCATGTACATATATTTTCTGTTGGGAACTGCAGCTTTAACTGGTAAACAGAAGTGGAAGAGGGGTACATATGGGACAATTACCAAATGCCCTATGCAAAGTTTCTACCACCTGAAATGATAAACCCTAGAAATACACTTTTCTACTACCATGCAGATTACTGAGAGTTTCGATTGCAGGCTTCTTAGAACGGGGACCTGCCATTTTTGACTGTAAAGTACCATGTACATGTATAGGCAACCAATAATTTCATCACCTAACATTGATGGACTATGACACTGCTCCATGGCCTTGGCTTTTTAATAATAAATAACAATAATAGTGTATCAAAGTGAAGACTTCTGGGAAGAGCAGTACAGGGAAACTGTTCAGGGCCTGTCATGTCAGTTTTTCTTTGATTCCCCATAGGGTCTGAAGAGAAACAGCACTTTCAGGTGGCACCACTATAAACTGATCACACACAGACCATTTTCCTTTAATATAACATAAGGTTATTGTATCATAGCAACAAAACTGGGAGGCAGATTGGGCTCTTTCAGAAGTCATATATAAAGCCTAAGTGGAGCTCTGAATTGTATTTTGCTTTAGTAAATTTTCAGAATTCTCAGCTTATGTTTCAAAATGAACTGTTCCCTCTACTCTTGGAACATATGTTGAATTTGATGTGGGAAGGTGGGTCTAAAGGAATTAAAGAGCTACTGCATATCCCACAGCTGTCTGTTCTCCAAACATATTAGTTATTGTAGGTTTGCACTTCCAGATCCAAACTACCAGCTTACAACATTAACCATTAGGAAACCATGAAGATCCCAGATGGATGTGGTGAGACCACTGGGAGATGCTGCAGCAAGAAGGCTTCCTTGATGGGACTCATGTGATATAAGCTCCCCCACCTTGCTAGGGACCACCGTCTGATGCTTGCTGACCCTGTCAGTGAGAGCTACTCTCCCCTTGCTGCCAAGTCCCCACCTTCCTCTACTCAGGAATCAGGAGAAGATAGTGGAGATAAGGATTTCTGTTTCTGTTTCTGCCATGATGATGCTGAGTTTGTGGCATGATGTCCAGGATCAGATGTCAGATGGACAGTTTTCTGTTTAGCTCTCACTGACAGGGTCAGCAAGCATCAGACGGTGGTCCCTAGCAAGGTGGGGGAGCTTATATCACATAAATCCCATCACATAGGAGTCCCATCAAGGAAGCCTCCCTGCTGCAGCATCTCCCAATCGAGCACACGGTCAAACTGTCCCCACAACAGATGGACAGTTTCAGATCCAAGACTAAACAGAAAAAGAGAGGTCAAAGGCAGTTGATTTAGAAGTTGCCAGTCTAGAAATGGAAGTTAAATTCATGTTAGATGAGGAGCTCACCCGGGAACATAATATAAAGGGTGGAGGGGAGGAGGCCAAGGAAGAGCCCTGATGGACATCAAGGGAGAAGGTGGAACCAAGAAGGGTGACGATGGAGCGGGTAAGAAAGTAAGAGGAGAATTATTCAAGCACCCAGTCATGTAAGACCATCAAATAGAAAGGAGGAAGATGTGACTAACATTGTCCAATGTAGCAGATACACTGAGGCAGCTGGAGTTTAAGCTTTCCTGGGGCAGTGTCTCCAAGTTACATTACAAGGACTTCCACAGAGCTATTTATCTGTATAGTACATCAACAGCATTTTGGGGGTTTAGGAAGTGTCCTCTACATCCCTCCTGCAGCCCTGAAGAACCTGCCAATTTCCTCTGATTTAGAACTCCACACTACCCACAGTGAAGCCTCGTGCTCTCCTGAACTTCCCCCTCACCAAAGAAGTCTATGTGGGATTCCTTTAGAACTCACACATCATGTTCCTGTAACAATGAGGAGTGTGTTGCAGTGACACACAGTACTCCTTCTACTCAAATAAACTAATACAAAGAGAAAAAGTTCCAAGAAGCACAGTGTCCCATGAATTTGAGCCTTGGATTGAGAAATAAGGATACTGGATTATAGTCCGGTGTTACTAGTTAGTCACTAAAAGTGCTTTCTAGAACGGAGCATCACAGGGTGGGCTTGGATTCCAACTTTGGCAGACTTTGCATAAGTTACCAGGCTTTAAGTTATTTGGCATTTACACACCACACAGAGGCCATTCTCCAAAGTCTCAAACTCAAAAGAACACTGGGCTGTCAAATACACATTACTGTCTCCACCCAAACTCAAACTCAAAAGAACACTGGGCTGACTTTCCTCTCTTGGTGTCTCTAACCTTTCAGCTATAATCATTTTGTTGGCTCCCTTTTATAATCTCTCAATTGGAAAGGTTTCCATAACAATCAAAAACTGGGATGAAATTTTATTACAAGCCAAATAAATGGGTGACCACTGGTTTGGCTTGCAGCACATGTTGGGAGTAATCCTAAACTGGCCGGAGGTGAGTGGGGAGGAGGATGAACTAAATGATCTAATAGGCCTTTTCCATCTCTAGTTGTTTTTATGATCTGTTTTCATTGTGTAGCTGATGATGCTAGTATACTCTGTCCAGAAAACCACATCCACTCTTTAAGTCTTCACTCTGGAGAGCACATGAAATTTCTAATCATTGCCCTTTGGTTGGCATTCAAAAGGCAGTTTCTATAGGGTGCCAGGCATTGCACTGATCCCAGATGCAAACCAATGCTATTTTCATGCAATACTCCACTGTCCCAATGTAAAAAATATGCAAACTGGTAAAATATTTGCTCACACAGCATCAGAACAAAGTTTTCATTGTAGTAAGTAAATCACAGTTCAGCACAATGTTGCCTTTAGTAGGTTAATTATTCTTTTATGCGGTGAATAATCAGCAAGAGAGAGAGACAGACTGATAGGTCACTTGCAAATTTAGTCTAAGAACTCAGACGCTCAGATTGCTAGAGTTTTTCTTATTTCAGATCAGAAAGCTTGTTCAGAACTCCATAGCAACAAGCTGTCACATCTGAAACACATATCACAGCTGAAAGAATTCCTGACCTTATAGAAAACCAGCAGGCAGAGAGTTTTCAAGGCTTTGAGATCTGTTAATGGAAAGAATTTACATTTGAGAAATACTGAAGGCAATGTCCACATTAACTTGGATTGCAAACCATGGTTCAGTACACATTGAACAGTCTTGGAAGAACATGTACCCTGCAACAAGCTGGAGCCAAAATCTGCAGCCCTTTAGTTTATTAGATTAATTATTTTGATATCAAACTAATTTTATTTTATTTTATTTTTGTGTTGACCACACTTTGTTCAAAAGCCATGTCTATATGTTAAACTGATCCAGCAAAACTGATAGTGTGCACATTCCAAACCTTGCGTCCACACAACACTACACTGCAGCTAATTAAGTACAGTGCAGGTAGCTATTTTAGGGTCCTTTACATGGATTCCAGCTTCGCCACATTCTGAGCAATTTTCACAGGGTAGTATGAAATATCTTCCTGGGTTTCAGAGGAAATAGGGAAGTTGGGGGACAACATCCATCAGTTCTCCCACTGTATTCCAGAATTTCTCCTGGCGCCCATGCCACTTCTGAAATCCTCTGTCAGCATAGATGAAGCCCAGAGGAATGCTGCACTTCTGTTTATAAGAAGGCAGAATCTCTTGCACTGGAAGGTTCTCAGGGGGAAATCTAGGGATTTGGCTAGCCGACTAGTGGACAGTTGATGTTTCTGGCACAAGAGAAGACACAAAAAATGGCCCTAATTCAGGACAGCACTTAAACGTGATTACTCTAAGCACGTGTTTAAATAAATGGGAGTTAAGCACACCCTTACATATTGTCTTAAATGCATGCTTAAATTCCTCCCCATTCAAGTGCCTTCTAGAGTCAGGACCTTCAGATGTGTGATGAAACACACTAATGTAATGTTTCTGCTAGAATGCATATCAGCAGTGCAAACAGTTAATATAACTATTTAAATTGTCAGAACTTGGCTTTCGAGCTTACACAGTGCTCTTCTTCAGGTCTCTGTGTAAGCTCGAAAGCTTGTCTCTTTCACTAACAGAAGTTGATCCAATAAAAGATACTACCTCAGCCACCTTGTCTCTCTACTCATTTTTGGCATAGGTGGTCTTTGTGAGGCATGAACAGTCCATTAGCTATAGCACAGGACTGAGAATCATGAGATCTGGGTTTTATTCCTGGCTGTGCCTCAGACTCACCATGTAACCATGAGCAAGTCACTTACCTGATCTCAAAAACGTGGTTAAGAATAACTTATCTTACATATTGTCATGAGGCTTACTTCATTAACATTTGTAATCCTAAATAGTTGAGACCCGCCAATAAAGAACAAAGTAATATTTTGTATCCTCTTTGAACCTTTTCTATTTCTGATATGCCCTTTATGAGATAAGGATGATTATGTCTTTTTCTTATGAGGTTACAAAGTATATAGATGTTCACAGACTTCATGTTGCCTTAACATAAAAATCATAAAACCAAAACAGACAACTTTTCAAAACCAAAGTGACTTAGGAGCCTAAATTGCATTGACTTAACACCAGTGGGATTTCGACTCCTAAGCCTCTTCAACACTTTTGAAAATTTGACCCAATACATCCAATACTTCTAAGGGTAGAAGTAAAACCGAATATCTTTAAATAAGTAGCTTTAAATCATTCATCGTGCAATTCAGCTCTGATCTGCATCACCTCCCCTTTCTAGTCCTGGATTTTCCTTGAACAGGCAGCCTCTGATCTGACATTCAGATTTACAGAGTTGCTTTACTTTTACATCTATCTCAAGACACCATAGTAGGAACAAACATGGAAACATCACTTTATAGTTAAAGGTACCAGTATTAATATGTATTTCTTAGTGGAGCTTCTCCTTGCCTAAGGAACAGGGGTATTCAATTTTAGAAATAAAGGAGATTTACTAATCAACTTTATCCTTGTAAATTAAACTCTAGTAAAGGCACCAACAGTCAACTATTTGTTTTCCTATATATCAGATGTCTGGCAATAATTAATAAGTAGTGACATGGAGGTCACTAAATGCTAAATTTGAGCTTTTATTACAACCTTTATTACAAATTTCCTATCATCTATGGCACAATCTTTCCCATGCTCTACAAGGAGTTTAAAGCTGATCATTCATATATTCAGAATAGCCACAGGCACGTACTTGTATTTGCGTGTTGTTTGTTATTACTATATTTCCATCTATTTACTGCATTTCTTTTCCCATTCTTATTATTTTGGCCTTAAATCACCTGGCAAATATTTCACAGGTCAACCAGATAAGGCAACTCAGTTTTCTCAGCAATGATGGAAAAATAACCCCAAAGCTGCTGCTGCCTCTCCATGCTTCCTCTTAATGGAGTACAGCTGGAATGCAGCTGGAACACAGCTGTCAGTTTTTATTTCCCAAGTCTGCACTAAAACAACTACAGTTCAATCACATGATAATTTCCTCTGAATTACAGAATTCTAGGTTTGAGACATTACACACAATTAAAAATTAGCCAAGAGCTTGAGGATAACAATAAACACAAGCTTGAAGAGCTTGGGATTATATACATCTACTAATGCAGTACACTTCTCCTACAGATTTTAGTAACAATAATATTTTGCACATCCTTAGTGCCTCCCAGCCAAGGTCCTCAAAGCACTTTGCAAACAATGAATAAAACTCAAAATATCCCTATGAAGTAGGTATGATTATATCTATTTTACAGAAGTGGGAACTGAGGCTTAGGGTGGCCTGATTTTGAAAGGTGCTGAAATTCAATTTCTAGCAAACTATAACACAGCTGGAAGTGTTATCCTTAATTCAAAGCTGTAGGTTTCTGAAATAACAAGTGAACTGAAAGTAGTTTGCATCTTTCACTTCTGTCACCCAGTAAACTTGTGTTTTGCATTAGGAAAACACTATGAAGAAAGTTTATTGCAAACAGGCAGCCGTGACAGTATGAAGGATCATTCAGGAAAAACGTAGAAGTTCTGTGGGTTTTAACCACTCTTTCACTCTGAGGAGGTGGGTAGTTATCAACTAGGCACAGCAGGCCAAATTCAGATCTAGAGCTACCCTGTTTACTTCAACAGAGTTCACAAAGAATGAATTTGTCTACCTATGTAAGTTCTTGTTATCACAGAATTTCACTCATTACTTTTAGTATTTGATAGCCTTTTTGTCAGATCACAGCAAAAATGTGTTTGCTCCTACCTCAGTAACTCAAGATCCAGACATCAGTTCACTAACTCATCATGTGATCTGAACATTTCTTCACATTCAAATAGGAATTTTGCTGTATAGATTTGCTTTCCCTTTAATCATGCCCCAGTTAGGACTAGTCTTCACTCTATATAAATGCTCCACACACTAAAGATCTGACACACAAAAAGACTCATTGACCTATTCTGACCATTCCTCTCATTTAAGCTGTCTCCAGATAATGACTTTTCAGAATATTCTTTCACAGACAGGCAGAGCAGAAATGAGGTAACAATGACAAACAGTACGCAGATTTACACAAAATGTTTCTTCACCATAATAAAAGTGCTTTCTCTTTAATAGTATTAATCATACCTTCTTTGGAAGAGGTGGGTCTTATCCCATTTTACTGATAGGGGAAATTCAGGCACAAAGAGGTGGTGATTTGCTCAAGGTTTCTGGCCAAACTGTAAATTGAATTCAGAAGTTCTCCCAGTCCTCAGGTCTAAACTCTAGGCTACACACAATTAGGTATAGGATTGACTCTAATTTAGAAGTTAATGACAAAATGATGGATATGCTGAGACATACTGTACAAACCTCAGGAAGCAAATATAATCTTTAAAGAGAGACAACTTCCAGTAGGTCTGAAACTTACGTTCTTTTAAAAAGGGTGCGACTATACATTTTAAGAGGATAAAAACATTTTTAGGCGTTTTAAATACTTTTTATTTAAAAGAAAGCAGGATTTTGGCATTCAAAAATGTTCCCCACTAGCACTGGAAACCCAAACATAGTAGCATTGTGCTAGTGTGTGGAGACCAATAAATTGAGCTTTCTTTAAAGAAAAGTGAAATTCACCATCCTAATTTTCCCCTCCAAGATCAATGAGCTACAAAAGATAAACAACCTGCATAAGTGATGAAGAGTACTTTAGATCTTTAAAGTCTTTCAGTTTTATTATCTAACATTATAATTAGTGATATACTATTAGCAAGGATTTTTTTTAAAATATATAACTTTAATTTTGACAGTGGCCCTTTAACATTCTTATCTTCTGATATTATTTGACAGAATATCAGTCCAAGTTTGTTAATCAAGCACCATGTGTGTTTTTATCCAGCACATCTGCATTAGTAAAATCAACTTCTGACCAACCCTTTCTCAGTCAGCTGTGTTGCATTTTATTGTATGTAATTTATAAAATCATTTCAAGTTCCTATTTAATCAACTGTGAATAATTCATTTTCTCTGTTCTCAGAGAGACAGTAAAAGTTCAAAACATATGTCAAGCATCTGAAAACTGTCTCCCCCCTCAACCGTACCCACCCCCAAAAGAGAAAATAATCAGTTTTAGCTTAGGAAACACATATAACTTACAGTGTCATTTCAAAATTATAGTGGAAAACAGAAAGAACAAATGGGGGGATAGGGAAAACATGAGTGAATAAATTCTGCTTGTGGTAAAATTGGTAGGGAATATTATGAACCTGATCCTGTGAAGTGCAGAGTGCCCTCAATTCCCA
Source organism: Caretta caretta (assembly GCF_965140235.1). NCBI lineage: Eukaryota > Metazoa > Chordata > Testudines > Cheloniidae > Caretta > Caretta caretta. The sequence continues at coordinate 62,191,376 of NC_134211.1, read as the reverse complement.
TTTACGTCAATAGTAGTTGAGGATGTCCAGAATTTCACAGGATCAGGCACTAGGCAAGTATTACTCTAATGGCAGCCACTGAAATCAGTGAATGCTGACTCCTGCATGTTTTAAAAAAGTATAAACCTTTTCTGACTCTCATTCACCCATGTCAGGTGACTTGGGGCCAAAAAATTAAGATCAGTCTCTTTTACTGGCATTCCCATATCACATTGTTGTTTCCTGGGGTCACAAGAAAACTGCGGCAAAAATGGACCAAATGAAGCCACCTTAATCCTTCATTCTGGAAGGGAATCTGGGAGATAGTTGCAGTACTTCCAGGTTTTCTTGGAAGAAAGTGATATTGAAGAGAAATCAGAGAAGGTGAAATTTTCCATGCTACTACATACAGCAGGCCAAAGCAATTGCAGAGCAGTGGTACATTCCTTGGGAGCTACAAATTGCTAAACACGTTCATTAAAAACATTCAAGAACACTTTGATCCATGGAAGAATGTGATTTGGAAAAGGCACATTTTCTTCATTTGAGAGCAGCTGCCAAGTGAGATCACTGACCATTGTTTTACAGACCTACATAATAAAGCTAAGTCAGGTGAATGTAAAGAATTCACAGATATACCACAAACTGGGTCTCTAATTTGTCTAAGTGTAAACCAGGTCAAAGGAAGATTATAGCAAGAAACTGATCTCCTCTGCAAATGTCTAGTTCTTTGAAGCATCTAGTAAACACTGAGCTAATCAAATGAAATCATAACAAACCAAGACCTCAAAACTGAATACATGGGTAAACATCAGATGTGATTTGTTTGCAATAAAAGTGGAGGGTATCACAACCCACACCAAAAATGCCCAATACAACGAGTGAAGTAAAAGCAACTATCTTGTTAACCTTCTGGGTAACATTTTGCACATACTGCAAAGAAGTGAAAAAGCAAAACACATTCATAACCATAGAGCTGGACAAACATCTCCTGATAATACAGAAACAAAGTTATTTGTTGGCTCTTTTAATACATTTATAAAGCCAAGTTCTCCAAAATATTGGTTTGTTACATGAAAAACTTGACCAAAAAAATTATTTCAGGATAGATCACTGGAAGTGAGTGCAATACAATCTCAGCAAACATATAAAAAGGTTAGCGATCATACAATGGGAAAATACAGAATTAAATTTATTTCATATAATAGGGACAAAATTAGTCTATGTTGCATAGCTGTCATGATTGATGCTAAGTGGGTTTTGATACAGTGGAACAGGAAGCCCAATGTGTTCACGGGTTGAAGAGCAGTCTGCAAATGTAGATGATCAAATAGAATTATAAACTATCCACCAAACAGGATGCATAACGTAGTCTCAAAGAACTTTCTGGAGAGCTTAATGAATTGGGATGCATCAGGAAATGAAGGTTACTCACCGATAACTGAAGTTCTTCAAGATGACCTCTATACATTCACACTCTTGGGATACAACAGCAACATAGCTTGGACCAATGGAACCTTCTAGTAGCTTTGCCCAATGGAGCGCTTTTGTGCCTCCTGCCCCTCCCATTGTAGCTCCAGATGCTCAGAGGGTGGAGCTATCAAAGACAGTGTGGCATGCCAAACGCCTCAGTTCTTTCCAATGCTTTCTCCAGTCCAAAACTGAAATTAGGACTCTGAGGAAGAGCGAAAGGATGGTGGGGAGTGTGAATGTGCAGAGGAGGTTATCTTGAGGAACTTCATTTCTTCGAGTGGCCTCTGTACATTCCCACCCTTGGGACTCTGGCAAGCAGTACTCCTCCCTCTGGGTGCTGGGACAAAGAATAATTAAATAAAAGTTATTTTAATACTGCTTACCAATTATGCATCTGATCTAGGAGTACTGTTTTGTCAGAACATTAATCGAGCTCCAAGCAGTAGCTCATGAGATTTCTAATATGGAAATATGTCTAAGGCAAGCCATGACAGTAGCCTTCACTCCAGTCAAGAGCACGCTGAGCACTTCTAGAAGACTAGAGGTGTGTTAATAAAAGAGCCCACAGGTTGTTCTTATTTACATCAGGGTTAGGGCACCTTAAGAATCAGGAGGGCATAACTGGCTCCCTGATATTCCCCCTCTCCCCAAGCCAATGCTCACTGTATTCTGGTCCAGGACAGAATCTGGAACAGGAAATGCCAAACCGTGCAACTCCTGCTTTTCAAGCAACTTCCCTGTGAGTCTGCCTCATCATGTGAGGTGTACCAAAGCATCATGACCCACATCGTTGAGGATCAGGATCGGTGGGGGAAGTAAATATTGTTGCTATGCTGATCTAGAGTAAAGATGAACAATAACATTATGAGAAGTGGGGAAAGTAATCTGCTACTGTAACAGACTGGCTTTCTGATACTTGAGAACATCCAGAATGCTGTTGACAATCCTTGTCAGAATAATACATGCCCACCCATTCACTGACAATGAAAAACACACACTGCAGCAGTCAAACAGGCCACTCCAGGAGGAACTTCTCTGAGAACAACTATTGGATGTGCGATCACAAAACTACTGAGGTTAACAGTTAATTATTAACAGGTGTCCAATAACGCAGAGCATAATCTCATCAGTGCATAGGTATTCAGGACATTTGCTCTGTTCACTATCCTAGCTGCATGTTTTATTAAATGTCTGTATTCCTTTGTGGTTTATAGTTTTAGTTTACATTATGTTTTATTTGCATTTGATTTTTTTTAAAGAAAAGATGTCACAGTCCCAATGTAGTAAGTGGATACTGACTCCAGCCAAGTGAGAAGGGTATAATCTTTTGTACCCATCACACATATTATGTGAGCAGGGCTGAGAAATAAAGATCAGTTTTACTGTGTGTCCCATTGCTGCTTTTACTTGAATTCATTTTGTAAGTTGAGCAATCAGTGCATGGGGAAATGAATGTGTCCAGGAGACTGGGAGTCATTGGCAATGTAAACCGACTGGTTAAAATTAACATCTTAAATTGTCATAAAGCTGAAGCTATGATTCAAAATTCTTTTATTCACCCAATGTGAATAGTAAGAGATTTTGCATTCCATCTGGCAAAAGCATACAAATTCATTTGAAAAGAGGGATATAAAGCATATAGAAGGATGCATGTGAAAACCAATTGTGCATTACAGCAAGGCAATAACCCCTCCCTCCAACACACTAACAATCACTTTTTGAAGTTCCATTCTTAGACACACTGTGCACAGGCTGATACTGAGCAGAGCCTTAATTCTCTGTTACATGACCTCTAGGCCCTGACCTTACCCAGAATAAAAACTTGTTTCTTTCTTCTAGGAAAAGGCGACTGGCATAAAAATTAATTTCTAATCATCTGATCTAATGTACAACATGGTTGAGGGCACAAGCCTGAAAACCTCCTTACAGATGAATAATCTCAGGAACTATTTACAAACTAAGAGATTGCAGGATTGGGCCCTAAATTATTAATAATTTGTTTCAAATATTCTCTCTATAAAATGTAACTACTAATTAAGCTGCCATATTGTCATTTTGACAATCTATCAGGCCAAGTGGACAGTGGACAGACCCTCAAAGAGGAGCAGGAGTTTCTCTCTCTGTTTGGGCACATTCTGTATCTTTTTCTGGGATTTTCTGTTTCATGTGTATTCAGTATGCATATGATACTTATACCTATTATCAGAGCAAGGAGTCCAGAGATACCAGAAAATGCTGACTGCCTCTGAACTCTATACCTCAGAAAATTCCTGCTCTCTCTTGTGTCTCTAGCTGCAGTTCTTATCTTCCTGCCCGGATAGATATCATCCAGCTGTGCTTCCTGTTGTAATTATCACTAAAAAGGCAGCTCCCAGGGTTTACACAGCTGCTTAATTCATAAATTCGTAGATTTTGGCATATTTTCTTGTATTTTTAAATACTGTTTTGAAATGTCCTTAACATACATACTCAAATTAAATGGCTTTTTTGTAGCCACCTAAAGCAGTTCTAAAATTCACTGCAGTTTTCCTTTAACAAATAACCTCAAGAGATATTGCTTCCTGCTGCACAAGATTGAGGGCCGGACATTCAACCCCATATAAGCAACCTATATAAACACGTAAAAACACTCATAAAAACACATTCCTGTTCAAAAAGCAAAGAGATACGAATGAATTAATAGTCTACACTGAACCACCAAGATGTTATTAAAGTTTATTCAACCAGCAGGGGTTTTATCAAACCTTAAATCAACCCCACCCGCAATATGCATCAATAGACTCTTGTGTTTTGGCTTGCAGTCATTTAAAGTGGTGTAAGTGTCAAGTCCTGCTGCAGAAGCCTGCTGGTCATGCCATGCCATGAATAACAGACTGAAAGCAGGAAAAACAGTTCCTAAATCAAATCTGGGCTCTTAGGGATAAACACATTTCCAAATGATGTAATTATAACAATATGTCACTCTCTGTTGAAAAATTAATATAACATTAAATAAAAACGAATGAGTGGTAGGAAATAAAAACAAAAATGACATAATAGCATTTCATGCCAGATTCTGCCCATTTCCAATCATATCAGTTGTCAAAAAATGACTTGGGGTTGGGGGAAGGACAGGGGCAATCTCAATAAAAATCAAGGGGATTTCTGCTTAAGACAGACCCCCGTGCACCAAGGTCACATTTGACCCTGTAATACAAATAAAGTAACCAAAATGCATGTATACAGAGCCTGGGAAAGACAGGCTGGGGTAAAGCTCAGCCTCATATAAACACATGTACAGACTATGGGAACTGCATGCAGGGCTAGCCTTTCACACCTACAAAATAAGTAAGCGCCAAGGCAGAGGGGACATACTCAGAGATCAGAATTTGTTATTTTATTTTTCCCCATAAACATTATGTGCTGGTGAAAGATGTTGGTTTGACAGCACTTAGTTTAGTCCCGTTTAGGACACCAGAAGCTCCAGTCCTTACCCTAATTATCTGGTCCTAAATCTAATCTACATGGGTTAAATACCTCACAAATGAACAGACTGAAAATATTTATCTTATAAATTCAGCTAGGTATACAAGTGGAGCAATACCACCTTATAAAGTTGTAACAGGTTCAGACCTGAATCCTCAGTGTGTTTGAAAATCTCATTATCAGCCTCCAAAATGAAGCCATTTGTGTCTGTCAAGACTGTATAAAACCCATTGTAACTTTGCTGCAATCCACTTATAAGAACTTTGTGTACCATTATTTAGCCAGCTAGTGTCTGAGTGGAAACTTGGAGACAAATTCATTGCTGGCGATAACATCTGCAGCTTCTCTAAAGTCAGTGGTGTTGCATTGGCTTACATCATTGATGAAGTTACGCCATGATGGGAACCGTGAGAGATTACACTATTCCTGTTTAGTTGGGTAACAGTCTTGTTGCTCTGAAAAATACAGCAACTTTGGAACACATCTGGTTATAATGAGGAAGGGGAGCAGAGGTAACTCAGTTTCCTCTCTCCTTCCCCAGCCTCTCACCCTCTTCCAGCTTCTCAGTGATACCCCTCACATTTCTTTGCCCAAGCAAGGCATTTGAAAGGTGCCCCCTGAGTAGGTAGAGAGCCTCTTAAACCTTGCCCACCTGACCATTGTCTCCTTAGCACAGAATTTATCTGGGCTCCAGATAAGGATTTCTCTGCCCCTTGCTGCAGCTGCCCAAGCAAGCAGCAGGACCTGACAATTAAAGGGAGATGAGACAGTGTGGGGAGGCAGACCAGAATGCGGCATGGGAGTTCTGAGCAACAGAAAGGAAGAGCTCCACCCAGAAGTCCCAGCTCCAGAAACTAGTGCTGCTCCGTGGAACAGTTTCCCCTTGACGCTTGTAACAAGCAAGTCATGTGACTATTATTACACTGATCACTCGACTTAAACATTGTACCCCTTTTCCCCTACCCTTCTTCTGTCCTTGTCCTTTTGGACTGTATCCCCTTCAAGGCAACTTGAATATTCCACATCCTACCATAATATAAATAATAATCTTAACGAACACACTTAGACTTAGGGTTATGAAGAAGCAAGAGGACCAAATATATCACTGGTGTAATTCCCTCCTTTCATCTGAGTTATAGCAGGGATGAATTTGGCCCAATGTCAATGAAGGCATTGGAAGCCATGCATACAGAAAAGGAAGCAGCCCTTTAAAATTGACCTGGCATGTAACTCTGGAACCTCAGTGCTTTTTTGGCTGTAAAAAACACCAAATAAAGAAGTCTCATGAACCCATTAAGCAGATGTTATTAGCTTGTGTTTCTGGGATTTGTCTCCAGCTTTAATAGTGTGAGTGTCTAAATGATCCATGGCGTGTCAGTGGTTTTGGAAGCCATGGATGACTCATTACACTTTAATACAGGGTAGGGAGGAATCCATTCCTTGTACAGAACGAGGGGACACACAATGAAATCAACACGCAACATCAGGTCCCCATGTGCTGGGCACTGTATAAATACATGACATCCACCTGCATCAACAGGTGGGGGAAATGGATGGGGCCAGCGGTGAAAGGGGGACAGTCCCAATACCAACAGAGGGAGACACTCACCAAGGGAAAAAAAGTAGCTCCTCCCCCTGGAAGTCTCTGGCACCCATTAGCCAGCTGAGGAAGAGAGGTTCTGACTGGCCAGCATCCCCCAGCTCTCAGGATTTAGCCCAGCACAGGGCCATGCGGAGTCTCTTTCGGCTCTGTTCCAGCAGCCCACTCTACCCACCCAAAGTAGGAATGGAACCCAGCCTGACAGATGCTGCAAGTCTAGCCAATCATCTCTTTATGGGGGCAGGAAAGAATTTTTTCCTCCCATGGGCCAATTGGCAGAGAACCAGAGAGGTTTTTTTGCCTTCCTCGCAGAACCTGCAAGCCACAGTGGGTTGAGTAGGAACAGGCTTAGTACCTAACTGAGGTACTGGGGCGTAGTAGTTCATTCATCACAACCTGCAGCCAGTTTCCAGTGGGTTAAGAGAATAAAATGAATGGTTCTCAGAGGTAAAATACCTGGGATTTTGGTGTTGGGTTTTGGGCATTGGGTTTTGGGCTCATGTGATAGGGTCAGACCTTGTGGCCCTCGCAGGCTGAGGTAGCCTCTCACAGAGAGAGCTGAGTCCTGTGGGGTAGGCTGAGGAGAGCCTACCTCATGTTATTGGTTATATGGTAAGAAACCATGTAACCCTGGTGCCAGTTATGGGTTATATGGTAAGGAGCCCTGTAACACCCCTGGAACCAATTAAATGCCTAATATAGGAGAGTATGGGTAATTGGCAGGTAGCACCCTCCCCTGTGTTAAAGTTTAATAAAAGTTGTGGCCTGCCACTTAATTCCATGTATGTTTCTGTCCTCATTTTGCTGCTATCTCCACATCAAAGAGATGTTCTGTCCCTGACTTGAAGAACTTGCCATCTGATTCAAGACAAGACACAACAAACATTAGGAATAGGTAAGTGAGGGAGGATGAAGTAAATAGTAATAAGAGTATGTGTTAACATAGGCCAATTTTGTTGCAAAACTAAATTGTTTTGAGTCTATTTTTAAACTATGATTTAATTAAAAAACAAACAAATAAAGCTAAATATGTGTTTATGCAATCTGCAGGGAACCCACTGTCCCAAGCTCTTATTGAAACATCTTAGAATGTTTAAAAAAATGAATACAATGCTGACACAGGAAAGAACATCTACAGTGGGACTACATGGTGATTAAAATTGCAAGAGCTCTTTAACCCTCATGTTGTAGGGCATCAACTACCACCAGCTGAGGACAGGAGGAAACTATATAAAACCCACATATTAACTAATTAGCAGCATTACTCCGGTTTTACTCTTTTCTCTGAAGAATCCAGCATTGCCTATATTTGGAGACAGGCTATTGGACCAGATGAACCTCTGGTCTGTACCAATATAACAGTTCTTATGTCCTTAAAATAACAGCAGTCATCTTGGTGATGTGTATCAAGATATGGCATCGTAATTCCACCTTAATACATCACAATATCTTGTAATACAGTCTTAGGAAAAATGTGGGCATATTTTTCCCTCTAGTTGTATGTTTGCTAATATAAAAATACATATACTTCAATGGACCATAAGTTGTCAAAGTTCAAAGTACAGTGATACAAGGCTGATAAGCATATCCAACTTGCATACACTGTTGGAATTTGCAGCATGAGGGGCTCTGCTAAATAATCAGATGAGAAATCCTGAAAAAATCTTGTAGAAGCATGCAGGATCCTACAAATCACCTAGTGGGGAATCTCACACTTTTCAGATAACAGCAGGAATAATATGATTTTAAGGCCAGGTTCTTGCTACTTATCAGGCAATTTAATTAAAACTATGCTAAGCTTTAAGTGCCCCCTCTCCTCCCTCTATCTAAGCACTGCTTCCCCCACACCCCCACAAATACTTTCATAGGACTGAATATAGCAAATCTTGGACCCGTGTAATTTTGAGTCCCTGTACCATCCAGAAGAATATCAGATGAATATTTTTTCAGACTATGGGTTTAAGAACAGAAGGGATAATATAATATGCACATATACTAATCACACAGATCCACATGGTTTCTGTCCTGTCCAACACTGAAGAACCTCCATGACTTGTACTTCCAATTAACCCATCAACAGTCATTTCACACCACAACTTAAAAATCACGGGAAAGAAATATTTTTTTCTGGAAAATAGGTAACAGCCTACAGGTTGCTTGATGAGTTGCTGAGATCTAACTGTAGATGAGATACTAGGAGATAATCAATATTGTTGATATCATGGACTGTTAAGGAAACTTTCCTGGGTAGGACTTTGATACCTTGCCATATAATATGAGACCATGGAATCCTATGAGACTGAAAGGTATAATCACTGAAACCAAACTAAAACCTTAAAATCAATCCCACATTAGAGAAAACAAGCTGAAAACTGTAAACTAATCCTGGCGCTCAAAATGCATAGTACTTCCTGGAGATTAATGAGCATCTGGGAGGGGCCAATTAATCCCAGCTGTTCCTTGATCCACAGGACATTCTCTAGACCAGAGGTGGGCCACATCCGGCCAGCGGGACCATCCTGCCCGGCCCCTGAGCTCCCAGCCGGGAAGGCTTGCCCCTGACCCTCCGCAGCGACGCCGCTGTGCAGGCAGCACTCTGGTCCGCAGCTCCTACCGGGCAGCGCAGGGAGCGCAGCTGGCTCCGGCCGGGTGGCATGCTCCTGCTGCTCTGAGCAGCATGGTAAGGGGGTGGGGAGGTCCCGGGGGTCAGTCAGGGAGCAGAGGGCTGTTGGATGGGGTGGAGATTCGGGGGGGGGGGGGCAGTCAGGGGACGGGGAACAGGGAGGGTTGGGAGTGGGAGTCCCAGGGGGCCTGTCAGGAGGCAGGGGTGTGAATAGGGGTTGGGAAGGGCAGTCAGGGGACAGGGAGCAGGGGGGTTGGATAAGGGGGTGGGATTTCAGGGGGCAGTTAGGAGTGGAGAGAGCAATCAGGCGACAAGGAGCAGAGGGCGGTTGGATAGGGGGTGGGAGTCCCGGGGGGGAGCTGTCAGGGGCGGGGGTGTGGATAGGGGTTGGGGCAGTCAGGGGACAGGGGGCATTGGATAGGGGGTGGGGTCCCAGGAGGCGGTTAGAGACAGAGGTCCCAGGAGGGGGCGGTCAGGGGACAAGGAGCGGGAGGCGGTTGGATGGGATGGGGGTTCTGAGGGGGGCAGTCAGGGGGCGGGAAGTGGGAGGGGCCAGATAGGGGACAGGGGCCAGGCTGTTTGGGGAGGCACAGCCTTCCCTACCAGGCCCTCCATACAGTTTTTCAACCCCAATGTGGCCCTCGGGCGAAAAAGTTTGCCCACCCCTGCTCTACACCATGGGGATTGCTGTTGTTTAAAATAAATATTCAAATTTAGAGTTTTAAAATACCATTTGTTTTGTTGCATTTCTCTTTTCTACTCTCAGCACAGTCAAATATATGTAACATCAGTAGGATATTTACTTTAGCTGTACTGTGCATTTCAAACAATTAACTGCTAATATATAAGGCAATCCCAAGTTTCTTAATATTCTAAACTAAATAAAACGTTACCATCAATTTCTATAGCACCTGTCATGCTAAGGGATCCCAAAGTGCTATGCAAATAGGAATCACGTCACCCATTACTGAATAGCATAAAGCAATGCTACGCAGCAATTTAGGATGTGAAAAAAATAACTGAAGATAAATATAGTCAAATGAAACTGAAGCAGAAATTTAAGGAGGCATAAAAAAGTTTCCTGAGTTCAAATCTGGCCAGAACACCAGAGAGAAAACTGCTTATCTTACAAAAAAAACCAAACAAAAACCAAAAAACTCGAATCATTTTCCATTGACCACAAATGGTTAGTATCCTACCTTTATAATCTACAAGTGCCATGGAAGTCACTAGAAGGCGTGGGTGCTCAGCACCTCTGAAAATCAGACCATTTTTTGTTTAGGTGTCTAACTTTAAGACAAACACATTTTAAAAATATTGGACACAGATTTTTTTAAATGAATGAAGGACTTAGAATCATAGAATCTCAGGGTTGGAAGGGACCTCAGGAGGTCATCTAGTCCAACCCCCTGCTCAAAGCAGGACCAATCCCCAACTAAATCATCACAGCCAGGGCTTTGTCAAGCCTGACCTTAAAAACTTCTAAGGAAGGAGATTCCACCACATCCCTAGGTAACGCATTCCAGTGTTTCACCACCCTCCTAGTGAAAAAGTTTTTCCTAATATCCAAACTAAACCTCCCCCACTGCAACTTGAGACCATTACTCCTTGTTCTATCGTCTGCTACCACTGAGAACAGTCTAGATCCATCCTCTTTGGAACCCCTTTCAGGTAGTTGAAAGCAGCTATCAAATCCCCCCTCATTCTTCTCTTCCATAGACTAAACAATCCCAGTTCCCTCAGCCTCTCCTCATAAGTCATGTGTTCCAGTCCCCTAATCATTTTTGTTGCCCTCCACTGGACTCTTTCCAATTTTTCCACATCCTTCTTGTAGTGTGGGGCCCAAAACTGGACACAGTACTCCAGATGAGGCCTCACCAATGTCGAATAGAGAGGAACGATCATGTCCCTCGATCTGCTGGCAATGCCCCTACTTATACACCTCAAAATGCCATTGGTCTTCTTGGCAATAAGGGCACACTGTTGACTCATATCCAGCTTCTCGTCCACTGTAACCCCTAGGTCCTTTTCTACACAACTGCTGCCGAGCGATTCGGTCCCTAATCGGTAGTGGTGCATGGGATTCTTCCGACCTAAGTGCAGGACTCTGCACTTGTCCTTGTTGAACCTCATCAGATTTCTTTTGGCCCAATCCTCTAATTTGTCTAGGGCCCTCTGTATCCTATCCCTACCCTCCAGCGTATCTACCTCTCCTCCCAGTTTAGTGTCATCTGCAAACTTGCTGAGGGTGTAATCCACACCATCCTCCAGATCATTTATGAAGATATTGAACAAAACCGGCCCCAGGACCGACACTTGGGGCTCTCCACTTGATACTCGCTGCCAACTAGACATGGAGGCATTGATCACTACCCGTTGAGCCCAACGATCTAGCCAGCTTTCTATCCACCTTATCGTCCATTCATCCAGCCCATACTTCTTTAACTTGCTGGCAAGAATACTGTGGGAAACCGTGTCAAAAGCTTTGCTTAAGTCAAGGAATAACCACGTCCATTGCTTTCCCCTCATCCACAGAGCCAGTTATCTCGTCATAGAAGGCAATTAGATTAGTCAGGCATGACTTGCCCTTGGTGAATCCATGCTGACTGTTCCTGATCACTTTCCTCTCCTCTAAGTGCTTCAGAATTGATTCCTTGAGGACCTGCTCCATGATTCTTCCAGGGACTGAGGTGAGGCTGACTGGCCTGTAGTTCCCAGGATCCTCCTTCTTCCCTTTTTTAAAGATGGGCACTACATTAGCCTTTTTCCAGTCGTCCGGGACCTCCCCCGATTGCCATGAGTTTTCAAAGATAATGGCCAATGGCTCTGCAATCACATCTGCCAACTCCTTTAGCACTCTCGGATGCAGCACATCCGGCCCCATGGACTTGTGCTCGTCCAGCTTTTCTAAATAGTCCCGAACCGTCCCGAACCACTTCTTTCTTCACAGAGGGCTGGTCACCTCCTCCCCATGCTGTGCTGCCCAGTGCAGCAGTCTAGGAGCTGACCTTGTTCGTGAAGACAGAGGCAAAAAAAGCATTGAGTACAGTAGCTTTTTCCTCATCTTCTGTCACTAGGTTGCCTCCCTCATTCAGTAAGGGGCCCATACATTCCTTGACTTCCTCTTTGGTGCTAACAGACCTGAAGAAACCCTTCTTGTTACTCTTAACATCTCTTGCTAGCTGCAACTCCAGGTGTGATTTGACCTTCCTGATTTCACTCCTGCATGCCCGAGCAATATTTTTATACTCTTCCCTGGTCATTTGTCCAATCTTCCACTTCTTCTAAGCTTCTTTTTTGTCAGGTTTCAGAGGAACAGCCGTGTTAGTCTGTATTCGCAAAAAGAAAAGGAGTACTTGTGGCACCTTAGAGACTAACCAATTTATTTGAGCATGAGCTTTCGTGAGCTACAGCTCACTTCATCAGATGTATACCGTGGAAACTGCAGCAGACTTTATATACACACAGAGAATATGAAACAATACCTCCTCCCACCCCACTGTCCTGCTGGTAATAGCTTATCTAAAGTGATCAACAGGTGGGCCATTTCCAGCACAAATCCAGGTTTTCTCACCCTCCACCCCCCCACACAAATTCACTCTCCTGCTGCTGGTGTGTTTAAGATCAGCAAGGATTTCACTGTTAAGCCAAGCTGGTCCCCTGCTATATTTACTATTCTTTCTACACATCAGGATGGTTTGTCCCTGTAACCTCAATAAGGATTCTTTAAAATACAGCCAGCTCTCCTGGACTCCTTTCCCCCTCATCCTCCTTTCCCCAACCTCCCAGGGGATCCTGTCCACCAGTTCCCTGAGGTTGTCGAAGTCTGCTTTTCTGAAGTCCAGGGTCCGTATTCTGCTGCTCTCCTTTCTTCCCTTTTGTTACTTTACTCATGCCTATCTTTCAAAAGTTTTTGATCATGTGCAAATACACATAAGTGGGAAAAGACGACTTGCCCATGATCATTTCAACCCATAAAATCTGGTTCAGAGGGAAGCTATTCACATCAATTGTTAAAGATGGGGGTGAACTTAAAACTTCAGAAAACTGAGACCTGGAACCAAACTTTGTGACTCAGATTTCTCTCTAAAATGGGCTAAGTCAAAACATCAACCCACTCTGGGAAAGTTTATATTTGGATCTAAACCCTGAACTAAAATTTTACAACACTTCTAATTTTCAGAGGCAGTTTCCAAATCAGGAGAAGAACCAGATCAAATCGAAGATACACTACCCTTCAGGTATAGGTGTGTGAAATTCTGCAGTTTAGACTGCAGAGATTTTTGTGAACTATTTATTTGTTTCAGTTACCACTGCTGAGTTTCACTTGGAATCTTAAAACTCAAAGCAAAATTCTGTGAAAGTAACTGATTCATATCAATCCAGATTTGCTCAGAATAGTTCCAGGTTCTATCAAATCGCTTGGGAACAGTAGTGGACCTTTTCACTAATCTGAGCTAGTTTAAAATATGTGTAAAAAATTCTGAACAATGAGTTTGACAAGATTTTGAATGTTGTTGCAACATTTCAGAGAAGAGGAAGGATGGTCTTGTGGTTACAAAAACAGGACAGAGCCAGGAAAGATTAGTTCTATTCCCCGCACTACTACAGACTTCCTGTATAATCTCAAGCAAGACACTTCACTTCTCTGTGTATCAGTTTAACCAACTGTAAAATGGTCTAATATAGTTACCTTCCTCATTGGGTATTATGAGGCTTAACTCATTAATGCCTGTAAAGTTAATTATGATTCACATTGGAAGGTCCTATAATAGTGCAAAGCAGTATTGGTAGCAGGATTTTATATAGCACTAGCCCAATAATTTTTTCAAAGGGCAGAAGCCCTTGAAACCAGCATTTTCTCCAACCTCCCAAAACACCCTCTTTCTTCCTGAATCTAAACAGTAACTTGTACTTGTTCCCTCTTCATGTCTTCCTTTTTCTGTAGTTTGCATTATTTTCTTTTAACTATGCTATGATGTACTATAAAACTTGGTCTGCAACTTCAAGAGGTTTCTCAGCTCTCTAGAAATTTCATCCAAAATTTCCAGGAGTGGGTGCCTTGAGTTAATCCCCTACATTTATGTTTAAATAAGTGGCCTGATTTCTGGAACTGCTGAGCACTGATGTCAATGAAAGCTGCTGAATGCTCACCATTGCTGGAAATAAGACAATTCATTTAGGAGCATAGACACAGATTTAGGAGTTTAACTTTAAGCACCCATTTTGGAAAATTTTGGTCTTCACAAATAAAGACATTGGGGGAGCCCCCAAGTCCCACAAGAAAACAACAAGCCTGAATCCTGAAGTTTCGCCGGTAGAGCGTGTGAGCAGTACGGTTAGTTGCAGTAGTAAGAGAAGATTACACTGTATAAGAAAACACTTATTTTAATTTCCATTGTATGATCCTTAATTGGTCTGAACAGCCTTGTCTTCCCCTTCTCTTGACAGTTATAGTGAAATTTTGTGTTGTCTAATTCTCAACACCCTGCAATGATTTAATCATTTTTTAAAAAATAAGGGGCTTTTGCAACACACACAAAGAAAATCAACCAGCTGAATAGGAATGTTTCCCACCTGTGGTTTACATGCCAGGAACCTCCCCTGCAACGTTCAAAATTTATTTACGTTCCACTCCTTCAGAGGCTTGTCAAGTTAGCTGCCATATTCAGATTTAATCAGTTCTCCCCATTTGTTTGGCAGCTCCTAATGCAAGAAACTGAAAACTCTTCTACTTGATTGCGTTCTCTCAATAGAAGAGCTGGCATTTCTTCACACAATTTCATTTAAGTGGAACAATAACAATATCAGGTTCACTTCTGACACAGCACCAGTGTTACGTGGTATTGTCAGTCCACCTGTCAAATGCCTCAACAGAAAGGCAAATTTACCCAGACTTCCTAGGAATGTTTTCTTCCAGACAAAATCCAAGAGAAATAATAAGACACTGGCCTTTTAAAGCAATCAGCATCCGAGCATGTCAGGGCACTTTACAATCATTAATTAATTTAGCATCCCAACTCCCCAGCCCACACAATGCGTGAGGCAAGTCAGTATTATTATTGCCATTGTACAGCTGAGGATACCAGGGCTCAGAGAGAATAAGTGCCCTGCTCAAGGTCATACAGTGACAAAGCAGAAAAGCTGAGAACTGAATTCAGGAACCCTGACTCTCTGACCCTTCCTCTAAAAACAAAGGCCTGGTTCACACTGGGAATAAATTCCATTGCTGTAAAATGAGCTTAATCAGATTGAAACAGAGGTAAACTCCACAAGTTTACATCCTGACTTGGCTTCCCTTGTTTGCTCTGCTGGCTGAAATCGTAGACCATAACTGTACCATTATATTTAACAGAAGTGTGTTCTGATGTTCCTAAGATACACCAGAGGCGGTGTCATGGTAATTCTGTAAATGAAGCAGTCCCTCAAATAGTGACTGACAGCATCATGTGCATATACCAAAGACAAGATTGCAACTGGCTCTCAATGTGGATGCATAGAGGGGATAAAGGGCACAAGGGGCTTTCCCTTCTGTACCACTCAAGGCAGTGCAGGGACTGCTCCCTCTATTTGTCCCCAGGGACACACATCACCCCAATGCAGGGAAAAAGGAGAGAGGACTACAATCCTTCACTTTGCCACTCAGCACCAGGCTACACCATTCTAAAAGATAGTAGAGTCTATGTACCCTCTCTGCACATAACCTCAGCCACAATTCCTCCCTGAGCTACACTCAGGCAGCGCAATTCCACACTATCTGACAAGGCAGGCCAAAGATTAATTGACACAATTTAGCCCCAAGTGTTCAGGGAAATTAACAAACCTTTTTAGAAATTCCTGAGATTCAGGCAAAATTCTCAAGGCTTGGGAAAGCAGCAAATATAACTCCATTAATTTTAAAAAGGTTCAAAAACTTAAACAAGAAATTACAGACCAATACACTTAAAGGTGAACTACAAAGGGTTTCTTACAAAATTTAGCAACCACGTGGGGGTAAGACTCCCAAAAGGAAAACAGTCTACAGGTACCTCTACAAAATGAAATTAGCAGTGTTGTATTTTAATCAAATATGAGAATCATTCCCACCTTTACATGTGGAGGAATCTCAGCTGCAGTCTTCTTGTGGAAAGGATATGACCTCACAACCTCCCAGCCTTAGGAAGAGACATCGCTTCCCTTCTAAACCTTCATTTTTGTTCCTTCGTAACATTTCCTAACGTTCTAACTTTACAATGAAATGTCTTATACTCAGTTTTAACACAAAGGTGATTTAAAAAAAACCTTCAACCAAATCATTAGAACCAGTTTTAAGTAAAATAAGAATGAAAACTCTTTGTGTCTTTGTACATAAGGATATCTTTTTGCACATGGCTAATTAGGAAACAGGTTAAATTTTTAGTGTTGAATTATCAATGAGTTCTCAACTGAATACAAAGCAACTGAAAATAAAATCAGGAACAAAACTGATCCCTGAATGAAAGAACTGGAACAAGTGAAAATTAATCATCATCATTAAAGCAAACATCAGTTAGAACAGCTTTTCAATTACTTTCATCAGTGGGGACATACTTGCCGTTGTCAAACTAGGTCACATTTGATCTAACAACATTGAGTGTGCATGCTTGTGACAGGGTCCAGATGACTTGCTTGTTTTTCAGCAAACTAGAAGGCAAAATTAACTGCCTGCTTTGACACAGCCATATGGGCAGAGTATGGAAGAAGACCAAAGGCCTAATCTGGGTGTCTGTACAGATAAGCTAAAAAAGCCATTTGAAAATTATAAGGGAAAGGACTTTCAGAAGGTGGAGCTCTAACACCCACTTTGTTTCAGAGCTAGGTTGTAGTCAAAGCCAGGTTTCTTTTTCTGTTTAATATGTTAAAAAAAAAATTGTGCTTCTCCTGTTGTAATCCCTGCACTCTACAGCCTCAGGAATAAAACCTTCAGGAGGAAAACTTGCTGAATGAAGGACTGATCTATCATTGTTCGTAGTATCATAGGACTGGAAGGGACCTCAGGAGGTCATCTAGTCCAGTCCTCTGCACTCATGGCAGGACTAAGTATAATCTAGACCATCCTGACAGGTGTTTGTCTAACCTGCTCTTAAAAACCTCTAATGATGGAGATCTCACAACCTCCCTAGACAATTTATTCCAGTGCTTAACTACTCTGACAGGTAGGAATTTTTTCCTAATGTCCAACTTAAACCGCCCTTGCTGCAATTTAAGCCTATTGCTTCTTGTCCTATCCTCAGAGGATAAGGAGAACAATTTTTCTCCCTCTTCCTTGTAACAATCTTTTATGTACTTGTTGAACTAGTTCATCCACACACCTGCATACAGGGCTAGTCTAAAGATCTTCCCTCATGTTGGAACATAATCTTGCTATATACAATTCCAAATTAACAGACAGAAGGATTTTTAAAAAATTCCAGTCCCTGAATCTTGACTTGAGGAAGGAAGAGCAGGTGAGGTGGATCTTCCCATTTTCAGTAGCTGAAAACAAGAAATCCAAACTATCTTCCTTGATCCTGATTCCTCAACCATCCATAAATCCTTGTCTTTTAATGATACTTGCTGGGTAATGGCTGGTCTGTTGAAGAGTAGATATCTTACTTTCTTGATGCTAAACAGAAAAAGCAGATGAAATACTAACCAACTTTAGATTCTTCAGTGCCCTCATGAACTAAAAGTTAAGCCTGGTCTATGCTTAAAATTTGGAATAGCTATGTCAGTCAGGGGTGTGAAAAAACACACTGTGCCTTGAGATATTTACGTCAACAAAACCCCCGGTGTACATGCAGCTATTGCAACAGAAGACAGCCATGCCAGCATAGCGATCCAACATAGGCTCTGCAGTGTAGATATGGTCTCAGTTGGAGGATCATATCTGGCAAACCAGACACCATATGTGAATCAGGACAACTGTGTTATGGGTTTAATTTCGTAAGGAACTTGAAAAATTGTCTAAAAGGAGCCGCAGTTGATAGGAATCAATAATTTTGCTTTATTGGTTCTTTTTATGTTTGTTCTATACTTTTAGTTAAAAAGAAAGTCCATTTTTCCACCAAAGATGATCAGAATGAAAAATAATAAATGGTAATGAAAAAAGTCAGACAGATTATGATCAAAGGTACTTGGCATTCTCTTTTCCATACACTGTCAGGAATGCAGTTCACCTCCGTTCAATCACATTACAAGTGCTGTTCCCCAATAATTATTAATAAAGTGTGAATTAACGCCATTGGCTTCTACCTAGTCGTCATTATTTGGCTGATTTTTATAGGTCACAATATACATGGTTCTTGAGGAGGGTTTTGAAAAAGGAACGGATAATGGCATTACGGACTATGTCAGGGAGAATGTCCACATACAAGAGGCAGCGTGGCAGAAGTCAAGATAACATAGGCGCAAAAAGTTGATGAACAGGCAAAGTCTGGCATCACTGCAGAGGAGGCAGCACAAGATTACCAAACTGTGCTACTTTCCTGGTATTTCCAGGACTTTAAAGGATAATTACATAATACGGACACTGAAAACAAGAACTGATCCCATCTACAAAGGTATGGCCAAACTACACTACAACAATGTTAGCGCACTATTGTACTATAACAGGGATCGGCAACCTTTGGCCCGTGGCCTGCCAGGGTAAGCCCCCTGGAGGGATGGATCAGTTTGTGTTACTTCCCACGTCCGCTGGTTCAGCCAATCGCAGCTCCCACTGGCCGCGGTTCACCATTCCAGGCCAATGGGGGCTGCGGGAAGGGCGGCCAGCACATCCCTTGGCCCATGCCGCTTTCCATAGCCCCCTTTGGCCTGGAGCAGCGAACCGCGGCCAGTGGGAGCTGCGATTCGCCGAACCAGCGGACGCGGGAGGTAAACAAACTGATCCGTCCCTCCAGGGGGCTTACCCTGGCGGACCGCGTGCCAAAGGTTGCCGATCCCTGAACTATAACATGATCCCTCCTCACCATCTTTCTGCATGTGGCACTGGGCACAGAAACTGATAAAACTTCCGTGGCTCTGATAGTGCTTCTGAGAGCTTGTCAACTTCACTCACCTCATGCACAGAATGAAGCAGGGGAGGGCAAGGAAGCTGTCTAGAACAAATTTTCAGTAAATTACGCCAATGAATACCAGTTCAGTCTATCCTAAAAAGGGAATATAAAGGAATTTATTTTACAGGAAGACACAGCAAAAGCTCTTAATTTGAAAAAATAAATACTAGAGGGGCAGGCCCTGCTTTAGCATAACAAACACAGACTAACCAAAATTAATCTTCCTTTCTCTTAGACTGACCAAAAATAATCCTATTTTCTGATAATAAGTAGGTTCTAATTGATAGCAAGTAAATTGCAGCTGTTTGTCTTCTAATAGCGTGTGTTGACAATACTCTCACAGATAGCAGATATTCTATAAAGCTGCCATTGGAAGCAAACAACATAACATTATTGATATATGTTTGTTGTTTGAAACCCTTACCAAGTAATCCGGAGCTGTAATCTGAACACCCAAGTAGGAATCAGAATTGTGGTATTTTTCACATCTGCACAGCATGTTAATCTGTAATCAAATGGTTCTTCCAAGCCATCAAAAGAGCCACAATCAGAAAAAAATATGAAACACCATTAGCAAGGCCAGTAATTGAATAGCGCTGTATTGAGGTGGCTGCATGGATTTGTTCCATCAAGAGCTTGTTTGAAGCTGAGTTATTGTTCTATCTTTATAGCAGAGTATCAAGTGTTTAAGTCTTCAATGCACCATAAGAGGGCTAACAGTCACCCCCAGCATGGTGCCAGCCCCCAAAATGAGCTATTAATGAAGACTGAGTGCTAAAATGAAACATGTTAAAAGGATTCACCTCCTGCCTCACTTTTTTAACCTAACAGGAGCAATCTTTTCCATAAATAAGAGTAATAAAAGATTATATGGGAACAAACACAGTATGTTAAATAATCAAACAGGAATAAAAACGACAACTAGCATGTCTGTATTTGGGGACCATTTAGTCACCTTGCTTTCCAGTGGTTACACAAAGCAGAGTATACAAAAGGAAGGCAGAACTGAGGTACTGACCAGGTAAGAGGCAGGTAGAGAGGTTGCAAGAGAAAAACGAACAACATTTCAGTGAAAAGAAGTAAAAAGGGCAGGCTTTGGTTTAGGAGATCTTTCAAACACACAAAAATGTTGCACAATAAAAAGCCATTCTTAGTTTCAGCTAGATTTATTGAAAGAAGGATCTGTTGGGTCAGAGCTCCCTGAAGAGCATGAATACAGGGAGGAAAATGACACTAACAGATATTTTCCGCATCTTCACAATTTTATTAGGAACAGTAAAGAACCTGTTGCTGTTAGTCAATTTGTTCAGGTTTTTAATTGCCCCCTTCTTCTACTGTTACATACACAGGGCAGCCAAAGCTGAGCCCTGAAGACATTCAGGACTGTCTGAAGCGGAAAAAACTATTACATTAAACATAAACAAAAGTGTTGGCATGCAAATAGTTGTCCTGGCATAACCAACAGAGGCAGATGCAGCAACATGAGAATGTTTCCAAAATACGTAAAGAGGAAGGAGGGAAAATTAAAAGTTTTGGGTGAGAAAGAAAACTACTTTCCAGCTGTGGCTCTTATGATCCAAATGGGTCTGAATGATAAGGAAAATATTTGCTTTCATTCACACTGGAAATCCAGAACTAAGAAGAAATGCAAACAGAGCTAAAATGATAATACTTTGCACTTCTACAGCACCTTCCTTCTTTACAAACATTAATGAACTGAGGCTCACAATCCTGCTGTTAGGTAAGCATTTTATGGATAGGGAAACTGAAGCACAGACCAGTTTAATTCAGAGTTTAATCCCTCTGAATTAAAATACATGCTTCTTCCTGAGAAGAGAGTGATCTGCACTAGATAGAAATGAAGTAGGGAGGCATTAAAAAGAAGAGATAAAAGCCTGTCCATTTTCTGTACTCAATGGACTAAACGGTCTCCTGCCTTCCTTCCAAACAGCACTCCTGGGACTTCATCAGTTAGGTTACCAATTTACAAGGGAACAGACCTTTGCAAATCAAGCCAAATCATCAGAACAAAGACCAATCTTAACTCAAGTAAACACATATTTTACACAATGTGTTTGAATTAAAGTGGGTTCAAAAAGTGACTTTGTAAAATGACATCTTCTGGTTTCACATTATTCTTCCCTCTCACTCCTGAGCAAATTTGCTCATTTTACAAGTTAAAAACAGATTTTTCTAGCTGTGAGAGCATTACAAGCTCAGCAATATCTCTGCAAATTAAGCCCAGTACTTCACCACACACAATGAGTCCAAAATCAGAACTCAGTTATTTTGTTGATGTGTGAGAGACAGTACAATCCAGCTCAATCTTTAGCAGATATACTGGCTCTGCAGGCCCAAAAGAAGTATAGATTTATTTTGTCAACACATTGAGCCTCTCACTCTGAAATTACAGAGAGCTATATTGTGCCATCTTTACTGATGTTAATTAGTACCTTTCGCTGTGAGCAGCACCACTGAAACTAACGTGGTTTATTGCAAAGTATGGTACTATTCAGTGTAAAAGCAGCAAATCTGTCTTCAATGAACAAATATGCATTCATAGATCATGTGTAAGATGCTTATTATTTAAGCACCAAAATGTATAATAGTAATCCATATAATGCAGCGGTGTTCAATAATTTGTAACTATTTTTAGGGTAACTTTTCTGATCAGGCCACAATCTTCTTTAACTTTCCTTACTAACTCATCACACTTTATCATGATTCATGTTGTCTTGTCCTGCAGGTAAATTAATTTCAGCATAGTTCAAGTTAATGTCCTGATTTGCTGCGTATTTCCATCAGTGTGACTTTTCCCATGAGAAATTCAGTTGGCTTTCTATTAGTACATGAACAACAATGCAATAAGAAAAGGAGTAATCCTGCCAAGTAACTCTGTTAACTTTCTTATGCAAACCAGGTAACCCCCATTAATTAAAAAAACAATTAAAATTGTTGCAGTGAAATTTTCAAGAAAGCTTTTCTCATGTTTTTCACCTCTGTCTTCACGAACAAGGTCAGCTCCCAAACTACTGCACTGGGCAGCACAGCATGGGGAGGAGGTGACCAGCCCTCTGTGGAGAAAGAAGAGGTTCAGGACTATTTAGAAAAGCTGGACGAGCACAAGTCCATGGGGCCGGATGCGCTGCATCCGAGAGTGCTAAAGGAGTTGGTGGATGTGATTGCAGAGCCATTGGCCATTATCACTGAAAACTCATGGCGATCGGGGGAGGTCCTGGATGACTGGAAAAAGGCTAATGTAGTGCCCATCTTTAAAAAAGGGAAGAAGGAGGATCCTGGGAACTACAGGCCAGTCAGCCTCACTTCAGTCCCTGGAAAAATCATGGAGCAGGTCCTCAAGGAATCAATTCTGAAGCACTTAGAGAAGAGGAAAGTGATCAGGAACAGTCAGCATGGATTCACCAAGGGCAAGTCATGCCTGACTAATCTAATTGCCTTCTATGACGAGATAACTGGCTCTGTGGATGAGGGGAAAGCAGTGGACGTGGTTATTCCTTGACTTTAGCAAAGCTTTTGACACGGTCTCCCACAGTATTCTTGCCAGCAAGTTAAAGAAGTATGGGCTGGATGAATGAACGATAAGGTGGATAGAAAGTTGGCTAGATTGTCGGGCTCAACGGGTAGTGATCAATGGCTCCATGTCTAGTTGGCAGCCGGTATCAAGTGGAATGCCCCAAGTGTCAGTCCTCGGGCCGGTTTTGTTCAATATCTTCATAAATGATCTGGAGGATGGTGTGGATTACACCCTCAGCAAGTTTGCAGATGACACTAAACTGGGAGGAGAGGCAGATACGCTGGAGGGTAGGGATAGGATACAGAGGGCCCTAGACAAATTAGAGGATTGGGCCAAAAGAAATCTGATGAGGTTCAACAAGGACAAGTGCAGAGTCCTGCACTTAGGACGGAAGAATCCCATGCACCGCTACAGACTAGGGACCGAATGGCTAGGCAGCAGTTGTGCAGAAAAGGACCTAGGGGTTACAGTGGACGAGAAGCTGGATATGAGTCAATAGTGTGCCCTTGTTGCCAAGAAGGCCAATGGCATTTTGGGATGTATAAGTAGGGGCATTGCCAGCAGATCGAGGGACATGATCGTTCCCCTCTATTAGACATTGGTGAGGCCTCATCTGGAGTACTGTGTCCAGTTTTGGGCCCCACACTACAGGAAGGATGTGGAAAAATTGGAAAACATCCAGCTGAGGGCAACAAAAATGATTAGGGGACTGGAACACATGACTTATGAGGAGAGGCTGAGGGAACTGGGGATGTTTAGTCTCAGAAGAGAAGAATGAGGGGGGATTTAATAGCTGCTTTCAACTACCTGAAAGGGGGTTCCAAAGTGGATGGCTCTAGACTGTTCTCAGTGCTAGCAGATGACAGAACAAGGAGTAATGGTCTCAAGTTGCAGTGGGGGAGGTTTAGGTTGGATATTAGGAAAAACTTTTTCACTAGGAGGGTGGTGAAACACTGGAATGTGTTACCTAGGGAGGTGGTGGAATCTCCTTCCTTAGCAATTTTTAAGGTCAGGCTTGACAAAGCCCTGGCTGGGATGATTTAGTTGGGGATTGGTCCTGCTTTGAGCAGGGGGTTGGACTAGATGACCTCCTGAGGTCCCTTCCAACCCTGAGATTCTATGATTCTATGTTATTAGTCACCTTCAGGAAAATGAAACTAACACTGCATGTAAGAAGAAAATAATACAAAAGGTTTGTCTTCTAAGGGCTTCTTTACCCAGAGATTTAGTGCATGGCAAGCCAGTGTAAATCTACAGCACTCTAGTCTGATGCACACTAGATGTCATGTGGACCTTGCTAGCACTTCTGTAGTGTGCTTTGACCTCAAAGTCTCCATATGGCCAACCCCTCATTCTGATGCATTAGTCCTTCATAACAAATGGCGGACATGCCTAGACATTTTCTTGCACATAAATGCCAAAGTTCCAATGCATCCAGATTTATGATGTGCTAAGTGCAGTCTTTTAAAAGATCAAATATCAAAGTTTACTCTGTTCAAATAAGAGCCCAGAAGCTTTAAATGTTTACCCAAAGTTTGTCTGAGCTCTCCAAACCTCCTGAATCTGCACTATTTGACCACAACTTCCGAAGAAGCAGCTCTTTCACAAGAGGGGCTAGTAACAACCTCTCTCATTGTATCTTGACACTTCCAAATAGACCCCAGAAGTCATAAGAAAATAACCAGGAGTAAGATGGAAGAAAGAAATATTTCAGAACCTTCTAAAAGGTTAGTCCCAAGAATGGGTCCAAAAGAGAACAAAGAGTCTTACAGTAGCTTTCCCTCTGGAGGGTTTGTGTGTGTATTATGTCACATTAATGCCTTTTGGCTATTTGGTAGCAGGATCTATATGCCACAACCTTGGAAGCAGGTGTTGCAGGCACTCTAAGGAATAGGCTTTACAGATTCTAGCCTTTGTTAGGCTGCCAACAGATACATGCATGCTTCCAGTAAATAAGAGATTATTCTTTACTAGGGAGAGCAAAAAGGTAAAGGTTAAATACACCAGATACAACAGAAGATCTATACTATTGTTCCTACTCAGCCCCAAAGGGAACAGTACAAAAGAAGGGTAACAAATCATGCTCAGTGGTGTTCCTCTTGCCGGATACTTTACTACCACTTCTAGTCCATTCCTCTATTGAATAAAAAGAGGAAAAATTGTTATAATGTTGTATAACTAAACATTGGAAGGGATAAACACCAAGAATTCAGGGCCAATGTAATCTTCAAAAGATCTTTTAAAATAATATATATCAGACAAAAATGTATATAACCTCAAATAATGAGAAATCCACTGAGTTACAGGAACCCATCAGAGTCAATGTTTATTTAATAGAGACTGTTCCCAGTAAGGACTCCATTTAAAAGAGTTGCAGTTTTCACTTTGTTACAATAATACGTTGGCCCTCCCAGTTTTTGCCAAAGCCTATATGACAGTGGCATTACTTCATTCTGTGGAGAATGGAGAAGCAGACGTACTCTGCTTCCAGAACTTCAAACAAACTCTGTGACACCAGTGTAGAGAAAGTATAAGAAATTATCAGCTTCAATACAGTTCTGAAAACTTAAGCTCTGCAATTATTCATTGTTTTATGCAACGTTATGCTATACAGATGCAAAATGAGGCACTCCACTGCCATTATCTGGTGACACCAGGGAACTGGGAGCCGAAACTCCTGGATTCCATTTCAGATTGTTACTGATTTACTGTATTATATTGTACCAGTCACTTAGCCCCTGTCTTCCGTTATTTATCTTTAAATTAAGTGAAATAATTGCCTAATTAAAGTATTTGGAAAATGATTTGAGATCCACTGATGAAAGATGCTGCATATTTACCAAGTGCTGTCACTTGTATCAGTAAAATGAATACATATTTCACAATAATTTTATTATTTTGGTTTTGAGTGCTCCTTTCTTTTCAACATAATTGGTTGAGAAGTATTGAACAGAACAACAAGATCATTATCATGACAATGATGAAGTGTGTCACAGCTGGAGTAAATAGTAATACCTACCGATAAGGTTACCTGCATTGGTGGTTCTCCACAAGGGGTATGCATATCCCTAAGGGTACTCAGAAGTTTTCCAGGGGATACATCAGCTCATCTAGATATTTGCCTAGTTTTACAACAGGCTACATAAAAAGCACTAACGAAGTCAGTACAAACTAAAATTTCATACAATGACTTGTTTATACTGCTCTATATACCATACGCTGAAATGTAAGTACAAAATTTATATTCCAATTGATTTATAATTATATGGTAAAAATGAGAAAGTAAGCAATTTTTCAGCAACACTGCGCTGTGACACTTTTGTATTTTTATGTCTGATTTTGTAAGCAAGTAGTTTTCAAGTGAGGTAAAACTTCGGGGTACACAAGACAAATCAAACTCCTGAAAGGGGTAGAGTGGTCTGGAAAGGTTGAGAGCCATTGAACGAACCATTTCCATTCCTCAGGCCTTTTTTCAGTCATGTAAAACTTTAACAAATTTTCCAGGTGGTGTCTCTGCTTGAAAGAGAATTTTTTTTATTTTTTAAAAAAGGAGAATGAAGACAGTAAAGAAAAAATATCTTTATTCACAATGTAAGTATTTGTTGAGCAGCTTTAAGTAGGCCTGAAGTTTGAAAATGTCGGCACTATAATCTAAATCTGGCCTCGGATTGCTTAGAATGTTATACTGAAACTGGGAAATTTACCTCCCATTTTTTCCTTATGTGTACTCTCTCACATGCCTTTCAGGCAAATAGTTTTCTTTTTTTAATATTTGTCTTCATGAATATGGCTGATATTTATGCCATTTGGTACATTTATTATTTAATTCACCTGTGCCTAGTAAATAATAAATAAAATCATGAACCAGGACATTTTATAATAGAGATATGCCATAAACACACATTCTACTGACTGCATTTAGGAGAGTCCTATCCTAAAGAGTAATATTCCCTTGACTACATGAAGAACAACAAACCAGACCAACCTTTTGGAGTTAATACTTCTTTACAATCTCTCTCTGAATTCAAGCTGGTAGTGGGATACTACCTCAATGAAAACAACAGGTAAGGATGTTAATTCCTTCTACAGATTTCATAGAATCATAGAATCTCAGGGTTGGAAGGGACCTCAGGAGGTCATCTAGTCCAACCCCCTGCTCAAAGCAGGACCAATCCCCAACTAAATCATACCAGCCAGGGCTTTGTCAAACCTGACCTTAAAAATTGCTAAGGAAGGAGATTCCACCACCTCCCTAGGTAATGCATTACAGTGTTTCACCACCCTCCTAGTGAAAAAGTTTTTCCTAATATCCAAACTAAACCTCCCCCACTGTAACTTGAGACCATTACTCCTTGTTCTGTCATCTGCTAGCACTGAGAACAGTCTAGAGCCAT
Organism: Caretta caretta; assembly: GCF_965140235.1. Lineage (NCBI taxonomy): Eukaryota > Metazoa > Chordata > Testudines > Cheloniidae > Caretta > Caretta caretta. The sequence goes on along the minus strand of NC_134211.1, from coordinate 62,164,252 downwards.
CCACTTTGGGACCCCCTTTCAGGTAGTTGAAAGCAGCTATCAAATCCCCCCTCACTCTTCTCTTCCGTAGATTAAACATCCCCAGTTCCCTCAGCCTCTCCTCATAAGTCATGTGCTCCAGTCCCCTAATCATTTTTATTGCCCTCCGCTGGACTCTTTCCAATTTTTCCACATCCTTCTTGTAGTGTGGGGCCCAAAACTGGACACAGTACTCCAGATGAGGCCTCACCAGTGTCGAATAGAGGGGAATGATCATGTCCCTCGATCTGCTGGCAGTGCCCCTACTTATACATCCTAAAATGCCATTGGTCTTCTTGGCAACAAGGGCACACTATTGACTCATATCCAGCTTCTCGTCCACTGTAACCCCTAGGTCCTTTTCTACACAACTGCTGCCGAGCCATTCGGTCCCGAGTCTGTAGCGGTGCATGGGATTCTTCCATCCTAAGTGCAGGACTCTGCACTTGTCCTTGTTCAACCTCATCAGATTTCTTTTGGCCCAATCCTCCAATTTGTCTAGGACCCTCTGTATCCTATCCCTACCCTCCAGCGTATCCACCTCTCCTCCCAGTTTAGTGTCATCTGCAAACTTGCTGAGGGTGCAATCCACACCACCCTCCAGATCATTTATGAAGATATTGAACAAAACCGGGGACCGACCCTTGGGGCACTCCACTTGACACTGGCTGCCAACTAGACATGGAGCCATTGATCACTACCCATTGAGCCTGACAATCTAGCCAGCTTTCTATCCACCTTATAGTCCATTCATCCAGCCCATACTTCTTTAACTTGCTGGCAAGAATACTGTGGGAGACAGTGTCAAAAGCTTTGCTAAAGTCAAGGAACAACAAGTCCACTGCTTTCCCTTCATCCACAGAACCAGTTATCTCGTCATAATGTCACACAACTTAAAGAAATTCATGATAACCTTTTTCCACAGAAAAGAATGTCAACAATAAATACCTTGCACATGCTTTCTCTTACGACATGTGCATGTTGGAGAACAAAAATATAGGCCCCTTTGTTTTGGAATATTTCTCCCTCCCCCAAATAACAAACCCGGATAAATCCTTTTGTAAAACATACAAGGAATTTTCAGTCCAAGTCAGCTAATTAACTTGACAAGGTTTAAACATGCACTCCTCTTGCAAATGACCCACTGACCCCCTTTTTCTTCCTCCCTAGGTGGGGAAAGGAACCATTAATACATCTAAGCCAAGCACTCTGCACCTACATGTCAGTCCTATTTCTTTCACTTCATAATCTCTTGTCAAACATTTCCAACACAATGATGGGGGAAGGGGAAAGAGAGGAAAATGAGATGTGAACTCTGATGTGAGCCAGAAACATTTCTCATACTTTTTCAAACCAAAGTACAGGAGGTATTCAAAGTACAGGAGGTATTCAATAATAAATAAAAGCAGTCTCCATGATTCATTTTGAAAAATTATGGTTATATGGACTTGTAATATTAAAAATTAATTTTATAATTTATAACATTTATAATTTATAAAATTTTATAGAAATTATATGCAACCATATACACAACTCCATATTTAAGTCTGAAAGCAGAAGGTCCATTAAAAGCCTTTTTTGAACCCTCTAGAACTATTAATAGAAATAAGGTATTCCTATATAAATAGTTGTGATTACTTTAAGAGAGGTGAATATTATTCCCCCCAAAATTCTATAAATCTAAGACTAAGGTATCGGAAGCTGAATTTTAAAAACACAAATACAACAATTATGGTACCAAATGTTCCCTAAGTAGATCGTAATTGTTGAACAAATTGGAAAAACTTGTCAAAAGATTGGATCAGCTACAGTAAGTAATCTGGAGCACTAAATTAGACCAAGATACAAAAGTATTATGGAAAGACTAACATTGCATAGGTTTCAGAGTAGCAGCCGTGTTAGTCTGTATCTGCAAAAAGAAAAGGAGGACTTGTGGCACCTTAGAGACTAACAAATTTATGCTCTAATAAAGTCTATAAACCTATGGCTGGAACTGGGTAGTAACTAGCGGGGAAACTTCCTCATCCTCCTGCAGCAGATTTGGTGCACAAGGCTATTTGCAGGTTACAGAGTGGTAGCCGTGTTAGTCTGTATCAGCAAAAAGAACAAGGAGTACTTGTGGCACCTTATGCTCAAATAGATTTGTTAGTCTCTAAGGTGCCACAAGTACTCCTCGTTCTTAAGGCTGTTTACCTGATAGATCTGCTGCCGTGCATTATCTCTGCACTTGACGAAGCCAAGCAGATGAGAACTATCATCTAAAACAGGTCCAGAGCCAATGCTAACGAACAATGACAAGGACATGCAGTGATCATATCTGTGCTGAAATTAGCCAATATTTGAGACAATATTTGGCAGATCTGAAAGTCAACAAGGAAGAAAACTGTTTCAGAAATGGGAAGACAACAACAATTATATTAAGAGCTAGCCATTCATGTGGCTTCACTGGTAAAGATGAGCCCAGGTCAAATATTTGCTGCAAGGGAATTTATGGGGAAAATTCAAAAGACCAGGGAAAGATAGCGTTACCACTATTGTACTCGGGGAGCATCCAAAAGGTTGCTGCAACCACCATCATCTATGTGACAGTAAAATACTGGATACAGCAGGGTGCAAAATGAGGAACTGAACACAGGAACTGGGAAACAAGTAGTGGCAAAAACAGGTCACAGATAGTGACCATACAATCAAAGTAATCCAAACTATGGGATCAACTCTAACCTACTAACCATTATTAGAAAGAAATATTTCAGATCCATAAATAACAAGCCTTCAAAAAAAAACCCAACTACTTTGGAACCACAACCGGAGAGCATAGCTAATTGGAGATATATGTCTAGTTGCATGGTACTTAGATAAAGCAAAGACAGTGCATTGTGAAAAGAAAAGGAGTACTTGTGGCACCTTAGAGACTAACCAATTTATTTGAGCATGAGCTTTCGTGAGCTACAGCTCACTTCATCGGAAGTGAGCTGTAGCTCACAAAAGCTCATGCTCAAATAAATTGGTTAGTCTCTAAGGTGCCACAAGTACTCCTTTTCTTTTTGCGAATATAGACTAACACGGCTGTTACTCTGAAAAGTGCATTGTGAGAATCACATGCCCAAGTGAGTCTCCTAAATCTAAACTAGATGCAAAGGCATTTGTTTACCCCCTGTGCAAAAGCAAACATTTACTGAATTACTAGGAGTGGAGGGGAATCTTGACCTTTGAGAAGGGAATGGGGCCAATATTCCTTGGGAAGGATAGATTGAGGTAAACTGCAATCTATCCAGCCACAGTACATAATATGAAACACAAGGTGAATTATATGTACCATTTTTATTAAATAATGAGCTACCAGAAGAGACCTCGGATTGGTTTTGCTACAACACAAACATAAGAACATAGAATGTGTCATACCAAATCAGACCAATGGTCAACCTAGTCCAGTAACAGGTTTATGACAGTGGCTGGTACCAGATGCTTCAGAGGAAGGTATAAGAAACCCTGCAGTAGTCAGTTATGAAATAACCAGTTCTTAGAAAAAAGTTCCTTCCTAACTCCCAGCAGTTAGTGGGATGGTTTATGTCCTGAAGTACAAGTGTTTAATTCTAAGGACTTCTTTTAATTCTTACTGCTGTAACTGCAGATGTTCACCCTATCCATATGCACTGGGATTTCAAAAGGAATCCATGGTAGTTAGGCACCCAATTCCCATTGAAATTCAGTGGGGCTGTCTGGTTCATTTAAACTGTAGATTTTCAGAGCAGGGAAAATATCTCTTCCTATGTATATATGGACAGCACCTAGCACAATGGGGCCCTGATCTCAGGGGTCCCTCTAGGCACTACTATAATACAAAGAAAGTAATAAAACAACAATATCCTACTACTGTGAGAGCAAATACTTATGTGATCATGTTATTTGAATATTCAGTAAAAGGTGGAATAGTACCCCATTTCAAACAAAAAAACTCAGCTTAACCTTAAGCATAGCACCATCAAGGCTCTAATTTATTACCATTTTAGAAGTTCCTCCATGTTAGACTCCCACTTAATACCTTTTTCTTAGTTATTCAGCCAAAAGAACAACTGCCCCCGCCCCTTTCAGTTCTTGCTGGCATCACAGACAGATCTGCTTGTAATTTCCTATAAGAAGATCCACCATGGCAACTAGGGGCAGGTCCTGCTGCTGAAGAGGGAATTTCTTCTGAGTGAGGTAGTTGGTTACTGGTGCAAACAGAAGGCTCATAGCAGCACAGGATGCTCAATCAGCTTGGGAAGGCAGAGACAAGGAGAATCTGTGGCTGGTTTAATTGAAATTACTAATTCATATGATGAAAACACTTTGCCACCTCAGCAACCTCCTGTCTGTATACTTGCCTGTGATTCCAGTGCTTATGTGTTTTCCTTTATGCTGCTCCTGGGAGAAGAGAGGAAACTGAGCTCAGTCTTGCTGGACGCACCCCATGTGGAAAATCTACGTAAACAGTGCCTGAGGAGTCTCATTCCCTTACTTCTACTGAATCAGTGATTTCTCACACTGAGTCATTTACTGAGAAAATTTACAACTTCCACTGTTGCCATCCAAAATGGCGGACTTATTATGAGCTTGGTTTCACAAGGCCAACAGAACTATGTTTCCACGCTTTTTTTAAAAAATCAAATAAAAAGTTTTTAGAAACAACTGCTTTGCCTGAAGAACTGCCAAGTTTTGTGCAGTTCCATGTGTGACATTTCTCACTGATGACAAGTTACTTATTTCCATAATAGGCAGTGAATGGGGAAACCGGAGTTTATTCTCTATACCCTGCTGAAGTGGTGTCAGGAAGCTTGGGGTGGGGGAGCAGAGGCAGCTCGCAGAAAACCAGAGGTAACTGTGTGAATCTGAATAAGGATGTTCTGGCCAGGAGGGAGTCTGTGGGTTTTTTTGAGTAAACCACCAGAAGTGGTGTCAGGAATCGGGGGGGCAGGGAGAGAGAGGAGCACATTAAAGATTGTTCAGAGCGAGAGAAGGAGCCTGGAATGCTGGGGCTAGGAGGGAGAATTGTGGGAGGCTCCCCCATTGTACTCCTGCACCCTATTAAGCTAGCTATATTTTGTTCCTGATGCTTTCAGCTCCTAACCCACTCAGTTCAACTTTGGACCCCATCCTATTCTCCAAGCCAGCCATGCCCCTGTAAAGTCCCTTACTTTGAGGGATGTTGCTCATTTTAGCCCCAAAGTTGCCCCTACATTCCACACAAATTTGGTGTCCCCCTCACTTTTATCATTAAAAATTATTTAAATCAGAAATAAGGAATCAGGTAACTGATTATGGAAAGAGTTATTTACACTACAGGCATAAATCTGCATTTTAAATTTCCTGCATGAATAATTTTAGTGTCCCTCATTGTGGGTCTTTGTCATACAATACGGCCTTGGCAGGCCCAGCCACTCCATTAGCCTTCACTCTATTCTGTTTCCCAAAATCACTGTGAGCCCTTTAGCCTTTGTCTCCAATCTACCCATCTTATTTCCCCTGAGAGCAGCGCACTGAAGCAGCGGGCTTTTGCCATGTTCTCCTCTTCCTCCTCCCTGCTGTCTAGGGATGCTTCAAGACTGAAAGTTCCTTGAAGGCTGCAAGTCAACAGTGGCTCCAAAGAGCCCAGCTGCCTTCATATCTGATGCCACAACCACCCCGGTAGCTAGAAGGAGTACTTTTGATTAAAACTTGCAGCTCAGTAGGATCCATGAGGTTCTAGCCGAGCTACAGGAATAAAAATGGATGGTGTTGCAAGTGCAATTGCCATGCTAAGTGCATGACATTTGGCAGGGCTGCCCCAGCCATATTTGCAACCTAAACATTGAACCACTATGCTTTTTTTTGAATGAGAGTGAAAATGAAACGGGTCATTTTTAATCAATCTATTTCCACTGACCAAGCTGAGAAAAATGCAAAAGAGTAGATAAAATAGTAAAAAATAAATCAGATTTTAAAAATTCTCTCAGTTTTAATAATCCAACATGTATCAGTAACACAGGTAAGAGAATTTGTTTTATAATAATTATTTTTAGTTTTAACCAGTCTCTTTACTGCTGTAAATCTAAACCAAATACGTTGCTTATTGTGGCTGCTTCCACCCATTCTTGTATTTCTCAAATGAACACAAATTAAAAATTCTCTCTGCTTTTAGCTTGCAAGTTGTGTCATAAACAGCTATAAGCTACTTAGGCACTTGTCCTATATATTCACTGCAGCGTCTGTGAATCCAATGTTACATGCCCATGGACAAAAGCAGAACAATGACGTTTAAAAAGCTGAATGATTTGTCAAAGACATAGGATTATTCCTGGCTACATGCAGCACCCTTTTTGCCTAGAGACACTGGGTAAAGTGATTCTTCATGGTGGCAGAACCAGAAAAAGTGATCCCTCTATCAGTTTGCTTGTTACCTCAACCATGAAAACAAAATTTTCATAATTTTAGTACAGTAAATGATATTCCTGCATCTATAATTATTGACTTTGGAACTGGAATAAACAATTCATATAATTACTACCAATCTCTGGTCTTGTGATTAAGAAATTTTTGCTTTTTGTTGATCCAACAATAACATGATTTTTCCCCCCAACCACTTCTCTCTTCCTTTCTCATATTTATGGCTTATTTATTCATTTTGAAAGGAAAAATCCAAGTCTTTTCAGCAGTAACACTAATGCATGTACATACAGCAACTGATCATTCAATCCCTATCCTCACATCAATAGTGTTAATAAAATTTAGTGCTTTTCATATGCAAAGTGCTTTACTAACATCTAAGCTGTAACTAGCTATAATTCTCAATTATCTAACATTAGCTGTAGTTACAATATAAACATTGTAGTACGTTCAAATCAGTTAACCAACTCACTGGGAATATACTGGGATTTTAAGTCTTTTTTTTTTTAAACAGCATCAGCTTATCACTTCTCCACTGTTGCAAAGTTGCCCAAAAACCAGCTAATAAAGGCACTGGAGGATTCCCTCAGCACAGAAGGATCCTTGGACAGCACAGATCCCCTGCAGGTCTCCTTCACCACCACTCCTCCTGGCCACCAATGTAGTGTGGGCAAGCAAAAGTCCCTTTTATTTGGCTAATCCCCAGCTGCCAAAGTAGCCCTATGGGGCGCTTGGTAGCTTGCATATATTAGAACGACCTTCAGTCCGCTCTAATTTATGACAGGAAGCCCCTTAGCTCAGAACAGCCACAGGATTAGGGTAGCACAAATATGGCTAAAGGCTACTTTTGCACAGACCCATGAAATGCACTCAGTGTTCCTCAGCCATGGCTCATGATACGGGTCCAAGACTTTAAAATTATTAAAGCTAAAATTATTAAAATTATTGGGGCAGATCTTCAGTTTATGTACATTGGCCACTAATGGAGCTATGAGAATTTCCACCAACTAGAGATCTGCTCCATTGATTTTATGAAAAGTTAAGTGAACACACAACTGAAATAGCTTATGAACTTGTCTTATTTTGAAAGCACATAAGACTAATGCAGTATAGGAACTCAAACCTCCTTACAGTAGTATACTATCAATAGTTCCTCAGTTGGAAGTATGCATGGAACATTTTTAATAAATAAAGTGTAACAAAAAAGAAAAATATAAAATGGAGAGGAATTTTTGAACCATTTTCACTAGCAATCTGAACAATTTTTCAACATCCTTCAATTCAGAGTTACCAAACTTCAGAACAATTGTGTTCTATGCAACATATTTAGGGTGTCTGTGTTTCCATTTTTATTTCTTTGTGTAAGGAGGGGGGTTTTTGGGGGAAACAAATGCAATGTTGTACAGTACAATTTTACAGGCATTATTCAACACAATTAAAATATTTATGTTCTCAGAACCGGAAGCCCATGAGCAGCCTGAAAAAAGTTTGGCATTTTTATCCTTTTCAGCATAAACAAACATAATACTGCCGAATAATTAAGGCCAGGAACTTGCAAGTGCCTAACTTTGAGCACTGAGTAGTGCCAGAGTTAAGCAGCTGTTTGTTTGCAGGATCTGAGCATAGAGCAGCAACTGAGATTTAAGATTCTTGTGACATTTTGTACTGCATTTGATAGTTATTTTCCCTATCTGTAAAACAGGAACATACCCATCACACAGAAGCGTGAGGCATAAAGTACTTTGAAATCTTCAGGTGAAAGGTACTATAGAGGGGAAAGTATTATTACTACTATCTACTTCCTCTAGCAGACTTTTATTAGTAAATATTTCTTTAAACCTCATGCCCTGCATACACTACAGTTCTAACGCTGTTAGCCAGAACTGTGTTAAAATACAGGTTTTGCTAGAAAGGTGCTAAAATGCTTCTCCTATCCAGGACAGACAAGCCCTAACTATGTTATAAGGAGTTTTAAAACAAAAACAAAACAAAAAAACACTACAGACAGATTTACCCGTTCCCAGCAATCTATAGCATGCTTATGTCTTCCCATACTGGCCAGAAAAAACATTTTAGCACCTTTCTTGCATTAAATATGGAACTGCCTAACACTATAAGAACTGTAATACAGACAGGACTTAACACCAAGAAAACTTGAAGAGATTCTATTGAAACCCTTATTTCTACTGAAGCTATCACTAAATAAGACCAACCTCATCCAGCATTGCCAATATATATTTCCACATTCACACTGCCAAAGCATACAAGTAGAAAAGACATAATCCATGTTTGCTCCAAGAAGCACATAAATGAGATTTTAAACTGACTATCAATACACAGTATTTTACAATTTTCTAGACAAAGTTTCATTGAGATCAAAAACCAATTTTAAGGGCATAAACACCGTCACCTGAAGACAACACACACAAAAAGAAAGGTATTGTCCCTGGTATACTTCAGAAAATACTGGAGCCAAATTATGCTAAATTACACCAATGTAAACTTGAAGTAATTCCAGTGTTACTCTGAAGTTACACCCAAGCAAAATTTGGGTCACCACTAGAATCCTTAGATTTCTCATTTCTTTAGATTCTGTAAAGAAATAAGTCAGATTTATTCTATTCTTCTTGTTTCTGCTGACAGAGATGTTTCCACAATAATAATAAAGGCACCAATTATCTCTCAATATTGCTCTGGAGAATGATATAAAACTCTAAAACTAGAGGTTCATTCTTGACCTTTCACAGATTTTAAGGCCAGATGACAACATTACAATCATCTAGTCTGACCTGCATAATACAGGCTATAGAATTTCACCATGTGATTCCTATATCAAGCACGTAATTGTCCATCACAGTGCCCACAAGCCAACTCTATGCCACAAATCTCTTTTTGTCCATATTGGAACTGGGGCAGGACCCAGGTTTTTCTTTTTGCAGGGAAATCCATGATTTTGAAATTTCCATTTCAAAAACAGAAAATTTCTAGATTTCCCACAAAATGAAATCTTTCCCTCCACCCCCACCAAAAAATTATTTTGAACAAAGCATTTCATTCTGATAAAGTCACACTGTTTCATTCTGATTTCAACTTTTTTATTATTATAATATAAAAGAAAAATGAAATGGAAACTTAGGTCAAAATGGAAAATTGAAATGTTCCATTCCAAAAGTGTTGAAACATAATGTTTTGACATTATTGAAACACTTTTTCTCAATTTTTCCTTTGAAAAGAAATTTCATCAAAATTGACATGTTTTTGCAAAATGTTTTGCTTTAATTGAATCAATATTTTCTAGACCCAATCTTGTGTTTGCTTCCTTCATTTCTTGTTCTCTTCTGGTGAGTCTTCTCTGTCTTTTTGGAGGAAGTGAAATTGTTCTTCCTGATTTTCAAAATCTTGTATGAACTGATGGTCAGATATTCAGAATGGTTTTGCAAGCTCGTGGAGATTAAGTTCACTGCCGAGGCTATAAATCGTAACTTGCTCATCCACTGGGGAGGTGGTGTGTGTTTTAAAATATCCTCCACTGGTTGATCCAAAGAAAAGCATTTGCAGACACTTCAGACAATTCATTCCACCCTTTTGGTCCTGGGAGATGTGCCAAAATATTAGTCATCTCCCATATCATAGGTCAACATGAATTTCAAGGGGTAAATGAATTAGCATTAAGAGAAATCTGCCTGCTGTTTAGAAAGGATCTCCAACAACACCCAATCGTCTTCATTTTCAGACTTGAGGATATGAAAGTACTGTAGCACATTGAGAACTTGGCTTCCTTCACAGTAACAAAAACAATCAAAGTACTAGAGCAGTTAATCCCTGGAAGCCTTGTGACCACATTCCGTGACATGTTTGATAAATATGGAAATAGTGAAAACGTTCTGACTTGTTAAAAACTCTTGCAGTCTATTTAATTCACTCCTTGGTCTCAACATGCACAAACTGCTGACTTGGCACACCCTGGGAACCTTTACTCACCTTTCTCATTAGACACACATTGATAACACTGAGCTTTCCCAAACAACAGAAGTCATGCCTCTTAAAGAAACGTTTACCCTCATTCACAAAGTGGGACTCTTTCCTTTCTATGTTGACATAGCCAATTTTGTGAGAAAATGTGTGCATACATGTATAGAACTGTAGCAGATGAACAATGTAAACTAGAATCTGAATGACTATAGAGCACTTTCAAAAACAGCTGAGGCTAAAATGTTTTGGGTCATGAAGCACTGACCTCTGAATAAGATCTATTTATACCAACTGAGAAAAGTGTCAGCAATTGACACTACCACTGTAAAAGATAAACACTTGGGCACTTTTGTTTGTGAGTCCTAATTATTGAATGTAATCATTTTCACTCAATTACACAATTTCACTAGCAGAAGACCCATCATATGACATTATAACCAACAAGTCATATGATAGTTCAACATAGTCAGCATGTCAAGTCATATTTCTTCAATATATTTCAGCTTTCAGACTGTGACAGTACTTGTGTTTTTAATGTACCTTTCCATCAGATTTATTGTTAAACGCAGGTCATATTAAACTTCTAAAAAATTATATTGTTTCAGACAGAAGAAAGATTTAACATAAGGAACCCAACTGAAAACTCCATTGCCTAAACACCAGTCGCTCTGATTTTGCTGAAGGAACTTGTGCTCCACAAGTTGTGCATAGTAAACTGTCTTAACTGGTAAGACATGTATGAACCATTGGTTGTACAGATTGGCATTCAGCTGACCTATTCAAAAAGGAAAAGCCATGTTTGACATATATGGATTATGTCATTTTGACTGATGTATGGCACATTCAGATTGCTTCGATAGGGGAAAAAGTTGTCCATGGACAATCAGAAGTGATCACTTTATTGGAAGGCTTACAGACAATTTGTCCCCTTCCCCAACCTACAAAACATGCAGTGTAGGTTCAGTTTATAAAACTAACAATGAGAGAGGAACAAACTGTAAAGATTGTGTTTCCTTTCAGATTTATTTGCTCTTGCATTAAAAAAAAAATTACATGACCTTTTCAAGATTTCTCTGAACCACAGTAACATGGATAGAAGTTCTACAATCTGAACCTTGTCTTTAGGGAGTTGTACAGGACAACAGAAGTGAAAAACAGAACCAAATGTTGTTTTTACCAACCTCTTCACACAAAGATGTACCTCAAAGAGTTACAAAACTTGATTTATTCCAAGGTTCAACCCTTCTCTCTACTCCACTGTACACAAACCCCATCACTTTCAAACATTGCTTAACAGCTTCGGAATGCACTATTTAAAAGAAGAGATACCCTACTGTTAGTCCCTTAAATATTAGAAGAGTTATATTGATTCATATCTGACATGTAATATATTTAGATGTATTTAGTTATATTTAGATACCTTTCCAGCATGGAGAACAAAACTGAGTGATTGCCTTTCCAAAGTACCGCATGGAAATGTTTGTTACTAAATAAAAGTTTTTAGATTGGGAAAGTGAACATCACATTATCAATGCAAGATATCGCTTACAGAAAAATTTAGACTGTCAAGTTTTACCATAGTACACAAAAAACGTGTGGATGTTTCCTATGCCTTCCTCTGCAGCATGGGGCACGGGTCACTTGCTAGAGGATTCTCTGCACCTTGAAGTCTTTAAACCATGATTTGAGGACTTCAATAGCTCAGACATAGGTGAAAGGTTTATTGCAGGAGTGGGTGGGTGAGATTCAGTGGCCTGCGTTGTGCAGGAGGTCAGACTAGATGATCATAATGGTCCCTTCTGACCTTAATATCTATGAATCTATGTTTTAATGCTGGATTCACACAAGCATTTAAAGAATTATGTGTACATGAGCAAGGTGGAAGGGTTTGGAATTTGTTTGTTTTATTTACACATTGTCTATAATATATTCAGCTGTTCCTGCTCAGTTTAAACAGTGTGAAGTTTATACTTTTTTTTAATTTAAACATTCCATTGCAATACTGTAAACCTAAACACAATAGCACTGTGTTAGCACAGAAGAAGAAACCCAAAGAGATACTGAGTAGGAAAAGTGAAACAGATCCGTCTATTTTCACGGTCAAAGCAAGAGGAATGCAAAAAGTTAAACAACATATATGGTGAAAAATTGATTCTTAATGTTATTACTGTTTTAATGTACACAGGGCTTTATTAACAACATTGGAGTCCCATTGTGCTAGATGCTGTACAAAGATATGGGAAGACACGATCCCTGCCCTGAAAATGTTTACAATCTGATTTAAACCAACATGCAACAAATGAATGAAACACACAATAGGAGGGAAAGAGAAAGGAGAATGAAAGTGGCGGGCAACAAGATCATGTAGGTGAGCTATATATGCAACTTAATGGGTCCAAATCATTTGAAAGTGTGTGACACTGGATTTGATTGTTTCTTTAATAATTAAAAAATAATATCAGCTACATCCTTCAACCTTGTTGTATGGCTGATTTTGTGCAGGCATCACAACAAAACTATTTCAAAATTTAAACCTGTGAAATATGTACATTTCTATAGAGCAGGGATCAGCAACCTGCAGCACACATGCCACAGGCAGTACGCGAGCTGATTTTTGGTGGCACGCTGCTGCCAGCCGGGGTTCCGGTCGCCAGCCCCGCTCAGCCCGCTGCTGGCCTGGATGAACTGAACTCCGGGCCGGCAGCGGGCTGAGCGGGGCTGGCGACCGGGACCCCGACTGGCAGGGGCCGGCGGACGGAACCCCAGACTGGCAGCGGGTTGAGCGGCTCAGCCCACTGCCAGCCTGGGGTCCTGGCCACCAGCCCCCGCTCACCCTGCTGCCAGTCTGGGGTTCCGTCCGTTGGCCTGTGTAAATGTAAAATGTATTATTGGCATGCCAAACCTTAAATTAATGAAGATTTGACACGCCACTTCTCAAAGGTTGCCGACCCCTGCTGTACAGCATCAACAAATGGTACATCATCATCATCATCACTGGGTCCAGTTAATGCCATGTTACAGATACACAGTTAAAAATCACGACAGTCTGTAGTGTGTGTGTATGCATATGCATGTATATAAAGTTAAACTTCAGGGTCCAGTTCTGCAGGAGTGCAGAGAGGGATTTCTGCTGAGAATGAGTGAGTGATGTGATGCCTTTTAAAACTGTTTTTCTACCTTGTGGTGGCCCAGATGCCAAATACAAAAACAGACAAGATTCAACTATCTGCTAACCACATGATAATACAACTCTCTAATTGCAGATTCTTCAACTGGAGCATATCAGGGAGCCTAGAATCATAGAATCATAGAATCTCAGGGTTGGAAGGGACCTCAGGAGGTCATCTAGTCCAACCCCCTGCTCAAAGCAGGACCAATCCCCAACTAAATCATCACAGCCAGGACTTTGTCAAGCCTGACCTTAACAACTTCTAAGGAAGGAGATTCCACCACCTCCCTAGGTAACGCATTCCAGTGTTTCACCACCCTCCTAGTGAAAAGGTTTTTCCTAATATCCAACCTAAACCTCCCCCACTGTAACTTGAGACCATTACTCCTTGTTCTGTCATCTGCTAGCACTGAGAACAGTCTAGAGCCATCCACTTTGGAACCCCCTTTCAGGTAGCTGAAAGCAGCTATCAAATCCCCCCTCATTCTTCTCTTCCGTAGACTAAACATCCCCAGTTCCCTCAGCCTCTCCTCATAAGTCATGTGTTCCAGTCCCCTAATCATTTTTGTTGCCCTCCGCTGGACTCTTTCCAATTTTTCCACATCCTTCTTGTAGTGTGGGGCCCAAAACTGGACACAGTACTCCAGATGAGGCCTCAACAATGTCGAATAGAGGGGAACAATCATGTCCCTCGATCTGCTGGCAATACCCCTACTTATAGAGCCCAAAATGACATTGGCCTTCTTGCAACAAGGGCACACTGTTGACTCATATCCAGCTTCTTGTCCGCTGTAACCCCTAGGTCCTTTTCTACACAACTGCTGCCGAGCCATTCGGTCCCTAATCTGTAGCGGTGCATGGGATTCTTCCGTCCTAAGTGCAGGACTCTGCACTTGTCCTTGTTCAACCTCATCAGATTTCTTTTGGCCCAATCATCTAATTTGTCTAGGGCCCTCTGTATCCTATCTCCACCCTCCAGCGTATCTGCCTCTCCTCCCAGTTTAGTGTCATCTGCAAACTTGCTGAGGGTGCAATCCATACCATCCTCCAGATCATTTATGAAGATATTGAACAAAACCGGACCCAGGACCGACCCTTGGGGCACTCCACTTGATACCGGCTGCCAGCTAGACATGGAGCCATTGATCACTACCCATTGAGCCCAACAATCTAGCCAACTTTCTATCCACCTTATAACACACAGGTTAAGTACTTGGGCTGTGCCCAAAGAAGCCCTTCAAGGGAACTAGCAGGGATGATTGAATCCTCATGCCGCTAATCACTTCCAGGTTGTTGTTGAAGCCATAACTCCCACAAATGAAGCACAAACATACACATACACACTGTGGGGTAAAATGGCAGACCCATCTGCCCCATCCCTACTCCTCCTTTGGCACATTTCTTCCAGCATATTTGGGAAGAGTGACAACTGTACTGATTCCTTCCTGCCCTCTCACATTGATTCTGCTGTGTTCATAACCTTGCTTGTCCATGTGGGCAGCAAGGTTTTGCCCTTACTGAGCAAATATGTAGAAGGATAAATTGAACTCTCCATAACAAATGACTCCAAATCCTATCGGAAGGCAGCGTGTCAAGTAGTTAGAACAGAATATTATTGAGTCACAAGATTCTGTTCTTACGTCCACCACGGAAGCACTGTTTGACCTTGGTGCCAGTCACTTATCAACTCAGTGCTTCAGTACCCCCATTTGTAAAATGGAGACAACATTGCATACCTAACTTTGTAAAATGCTTTGAGATTCTTGGATGAAAGGCATTATATAAGTGCGAAGTATCAATATTGTCTATGATATACTGCTACTCCCAGACCCACAAACTTTTGGTTTCAGAGTAGCAGCCGTGTTAGTCTGTATCAGCAAAAAGAACAGGAGTACTTGTGGCACCTTAGAGACTAACAAATGTGTTAGTCTCTAAGGTGCCACAAGTACTCCTGTTCTTTTTACAAACTTTTGGACAAGTCAAGGGGCTGTGTGTTAGATCTCTTCCCATCTCTACTATTTGTTGTCTTGACCTGCATCTATATTATCGCTAGAATATTCAATATGTCTCAGATTATTTTATAGTAGAGCAGTTGGATCAAACCTCAAAATATTCTCCTCTTATTGTTGTTACATGAATTTTGTCCATATTGCCTCTTCTAATTTGTGTTTTTACTTCTGAAAGGCAGTTTCTGGGTGCAGACACACCCAAGCAATACCAAATAGGATTTGGAAGTTACACAAATCATCCCAGACATATCCTGTAAACAAGGAATAACAATTGAATCCCAAAGACCTGCTTGAAGACATGGAATTTACAAGGGTTCTAAAGTCTCATGCTTCTAGGCCTAAGTTTATCTTTGGCTTCAGCCAGGAAGTCATCTCCCTACATGATATAGTATACTACAGTCTTGCTTCATTAGATCCATTATGGGTGTTCTAGTCTTTCCTATGAAATATCAGAGGTGATTCTTTCATTTTAAAAATGAGGATGCTCCTTGATCCTGGAGCCACAGGTGCTGAAACTAGGGGTGCTACCGCACCCCCTGGTTTGAAGTGGTTTCCATCATATGCAGGGTTTACATTTTGCTTCAATGGCTCTCAGAACCCCCATCATACAAATTGTTCCAGCACCCCTGCCTGGAGCAATATAAATATCATCAATAAGAACTCAACCTATAATTATTTCCATGACAACCAATTATACCATCACAGTGGATTATGGTTTTCTGGTGACGAGTAAGTTACAAGAGTTTATGAACCTGAAGAAATAACCTATTTTCAGGCAAATGTTCCAACAACAAGAAGATAGGAAAAGGAATATAGATAACAATATATATAAAAAAGTATCTAAATAATAAAAAGAAAAGGAGTACTTGTGGCAACTTAGAGACTAACAAATTTATTTGAGCATAAGCTTTCGTGAGCTACAGCTCACTTCATCGGATGCATTCAGTGGATAAATAAATTTGTTAGTCTCTAAGGTGCCACAAGTATTCCTTTTCTTTTTGCAAAGACAGACTAACATGGCTGCTACTCTGAAACCTATCTAAATAATGTCTAACCTGTACGTTCCCGCCAGGAGACATCAACAGGTCTTTTAGGATATATCTACACCACAATTAGACACCTGCGGTGTGCTCATGCCAGCTGGCTCAGACTTGGGCTCAGGGCCTGTTTAACTGCAGTGTAGATGTTGGGCTTGGGCTACAGCCTGGGCTCTGGCACCTCCCACCTTGCAGGGTCCTCCAGCGCAAGCCCAAACATCTATACTGCAATTGATCAGCCCCTTAGCCTGAGCTCCACGAGCCCGAGTCTGGCACGGGCCAGACATGAGCTTTTAATTGTAGTGTAGATATACTGTAAGACCTCTGGTTCCCAGCTAGTGGGAGCTGCAGAACCAGCACTCAGGACAGGGACGGGGCAGCGCTCAGAGCCGCCTAGTCGCGCCTCCGCCTAGGAGCACCAGAGATAGGTCGCTGCTTGAGGGGAGCTGTCAGAGGTGAGCTCTGCCCAGATCTGGCACCCCACACCCTCTCCTGCACCTCTGCTCCAAGCCCTCTTCTGCACCCAAATTCCCTCTCAGAGCCCGCTTCCTGCACTGCCTCCCACACTCCGAACCCCTCGTGGCCATTCCTCCGCCTAGGAGCAACAGGGACATGTCGCCACTTCTGGGGAGCCATGAGGAGCCAGGAAGGGAGCCTGCTGGCCCCACATCAACTGGACTATTAACCGGATTTTCAATGAAGATCAGAAATGCTGGTTTATAGAGCTTTTCAGCTGGTAAAGTGCTGGATAACACAGCTTTTACTGTACTCCTCCTCTCTGATGTGTTTTGGGGATGTGCGCATTGCTTTACTGCAATAGCACAGAATACAATGAGTTTGTATTCCTCATTTTACACTGGCAGCCTGTTCTGGGACAAGATGTTGGGTTCCTTCACAAAATTATGACTTTTAAATGTAATCACAATGTACCATGGATCCAGTAAAGCTGAAGCTTACTTCATATCCTGTTGAGGACAGTGTATTTGAATAAAGAAAAGGAGTACTTGTGGCACCTTAGAGACTAACAAATGTAATTGAGCATAAGCTTTCGTGAGCTACAGCTCACTTCATCGGATGCATGCAGTGGAAAATACAGTGGGGAGATTTATATACACAGAGAACATGAAACAACGGGTGTTACCATACATAGTATAACAAGAGTGATTAGGTAAGGTGAGCTCTTACCAGCAGGAGAGTGGGGGGGGGGGGAACCTTTTGTAGTGATAATCAAGGTGAGCCACTCTCCTGCTGGTAAGAGCTCACCTTACCTGATCACTCTTGTTACAGTGTGTATGGTAACACCCATTGTTTCATGTTCTCTGTGTATATAAATCTCCCCACTGTATTTTCCACTGCATGCATCCGATGAAGCGAGCTATAGCTCACGAAAGCTTATGCTCAAATAAATTTGTTAGTCTCTAGGCCCTGGTCTACACTAGGACTTTAGGTCGAATTTAGCAGCGTTAAATCGATGTAAACCTGCACCCGTCCACACAATGAAGCCCTTTATTTCGACTTAAAGGGCTCTTAAAATTGATTTCCTTACTCCACCCCTGACAAGTGCATTAGCGCTTAAATCGATGTTGCCGGGTCGAATTTGGGGTACTGTGGACACAATTCGATGGTATTGGCCTCCGGGAGCTATCCCAGAGTGCTCCATTATGACCGCTCTGGACAGCACTCTCAACTCAGATGCACTGGCCAGGTAGACAGGAAAAGAACCGCGAACCTTTGAATCTCATTTCCTGTTTGGCCAGCGTGGCAAGCTGCAGGTGACCATGCAGAGCTCATCAGCACAGGTGACCATGATGGAGTCCCAGAATTGCAAAAGAGCTCCAGCATGGACTGAACGGGAGGTACGGGATCTGATCGCTGTTTGGGGAGAGGAATCCGTGCTATCAGAACTCCGTTCCAGTTTTCGAAATGCCAAAACCTTTGTCAAAATCTCCCAGGGCATGAAGGACAGAGGCCATAACAGGGACCCGAAGCAGTGCCGCGTGAAACTGAAGGAGCTGAGGCAAGCCTACCAGAAAACCAGAGAGGCGAACAGCCGCTCTGGGTCAGAGCCCCAAACATGCCGCTTCTATGATGAGCTGCATGCCATTTTAGGGGGTTCAGCCACCACTACCCCCGCCGTGTTGTTTGACTCCTTCAATGGAGATGGAGGCAATACGGAAGCAGGTTTTGGGGACGAAGAAGATGATGAGGAGGAGGAGGTTGTAGATAGCTCACAGCAAGCAAGCGGAGAAACCGGTTTTCCCGACAGCCAGGAACTGTTTCTCACCCTAGACCTGGAGCCAGTACCCCCCGAACCCACCCAAGGCTGCCTCCTGGACCCAGCAGGCGGAGAAGGGACCTCTGGTGAGTGTACCTTTTAAAATACTATACATGGTTTAAAAGCAAGCATGTGAAAGGATTACTTTGCCCTGGCATTTGCGGTTCTCCTAGATGTAGTCCTAAAGCCTTTGCAAAAGGTTTCTGGGGAGGGCAGCCTTATTGCGTCCTTCATGGTAGGACACTTTACCACTCCAGGCCAGTAACACGTACTCGGGAATCATTGTACAACAAAGCATTGCAGTGTATGTTTGCTGGCATTCAAACAACATCCGTTCTTTATCTCTCTGTGTTATCCTCAGGAGAGTGAGATATAATTCATGGTCACCTGGTTGAAATAGAGTGCTTTTCTTCAGGGGACACTCAGAGGAGCCCATTCCTGCTGGGCTGTTTGCCTGTGGCTAAACAGAAATGTTCCCCGCTGTTAGCCACAGGGAGGGGGGAAAGTTGAGGGGGTAGTCACGCGGTGGGAGGAGGCAAAATGCGACCTTGTAACGAAAGCACATGTGCTATGTATGTAATGTTAACAGCAAGGTTTACCCTGAAAGAGTGTAGCCACTGTTTTATAAAATGTGTCTTTTTAAATACCGCTGTCCCTTTTTTTTTTCTCCACCAGCTGCATGTGTTTCAATGATCACAGGATCTTCTCCTTCCCAGAGGCTAGTGAAGCTTAGAAAGAAAAAAAAACGCACGCGCGATGAAATGTTCTCCGAGCTCATGCTGTCCTCCCACACTGACAGAGCACAGACGAATGTGTGGAGGCAAATAATGTCAGAGTGCAGGAAAGCACAAAATGACCGGGAGGAGAGGTGGCGGGCTGAAGAGAGTAAGTGGCGGGCTGAAGAGAGTAAGTGGCGGGCTGAAGACAGGGCTGAAGCTCAAATGTGGCGGCAGCGTGATGAGAGGAGGCAGGATTCAATGCTGAGGCTGCTGCAGGACCAAACCAGTATGCTCCAGTGTATGGTTGAGCTGCAGCAAAGGCAGCTCGAGCACAGACTGCCACTGCTGCCCCTCTGTAACCAACCGCCCTCCTCCCCAAGTTCCATAGCCTCCACACCCAGACGCCCAAGAACGCGGTGGGGGGGCCTCCGGGCCAACCAGCCACTCCACCACAGAGGATTGCCCAAAAAAAAGAAGGCTGTCATTCAATAAATTTTAAAGTTGTAAACTTTTAAAGTGCTGTGCTTAAAGTGCTGTGTGGCATTTTCCTTCCCTCCTCCACCACCCCTCCTGGGCTACCTTGGTAGTCATCCCCCTATTTGTGTGATGAATGAATAAAGAATGCATGAATGTGAAGCAACAATGACTTTATTGCCTCTGCAAGCGGTGATTGAAGGGAGGAGGGGCGGGTGGTTAGCTTACAGGGAAGTAGAGTGAACCAAGGGGCGGGGGGTTTCATCAAGGAGAAACAAACAGAACTTTCACACCGTAGCCTGGCCAGTCATGAAACTGGTTTTCAAAGCTTCTCTGATGCGTACCGCGCCCTCCTGTGCTCTTCTAACCACCCTGGTGTCTGGCTGCGCGTAACCAGCAGCCAGGCGATTTGCCTCAACCTCCCACCCCACCATAAACGTCTCCCCCTTACTCTCACAGATATTGTGGAGCACACAGCAAGCAGTAATAACAGTGGGAATATTGGTTTCGCTGAGGTCTAAGCGAGTCAGTAAACTGCGCCAGCGCGCCTTTAAACGTCCAAATGCACATTCTACCACCATTCTGCACTTGCTCAGCCTGTAGTTGAACAGCTCCTGACTACTGTCCAGGCTGCCTGTGTACGGCTTCATGAGCCATGGCATTAAGGGGTAGGCTGGGTCCCCAAGGATACATATAGGCATGTCAACATCCCCAACAGTTATTTTCTGGTCTGGGAATAAAGTCCCTTCCTGCAGCTTTTGAAACAGACCAGAGTTCCTGAAGATGCGAGCATCATGCACCTTTCCCGGCCATCCCACGTTGATGTTGGTGAAACGTCCCTTGTGATCCACCAGAGCTTGCAGCACTATCGAAAAGTACCCCTTGCGGTTTATGTACTCGGCGGCTTGGTGCTCCGGTGCCAAGATAGGGATATGGGTTCCGTCTATAGCCCCACCACAGTTAGGGAATCCCATTGCAGCAAAGCCATCCACTATGACCTGCACATTTCCCAGGGTCACTACCCTTGATATCAGCAGATCTTTGATTGCGTGGGCTACTTGCATCACAGCAGCCCCCACAGTAGATTTGCCCACTCCAAATTGATTCCCAACTGACCGGTAGCTGTCTGGCGTTGCAAGCTTCCACAGGGCTATTGCCACTCGCTTCTCAACTGTGAGGGCTGCTCTCATCTTGGTATTCATGCGCCTCAGGGCAGGGGAAAGCAAGTCACAAAGTTCCATGAAAGTGCCCTTACGCATGCGAAAGTTTCGCAGCCACTGGGAATCGTCCCAGACCTGCAACACTATGCGGTCCCACCAGTCTGTGCTTGTTTCCCGAGCCCAGAATCGGCGTTCCACAGCATGAACCTGCCCCATTAGCACCATGATGCATGCATTGGCAGGGCCCATGCTTTCAGAGAAATCTGTGTCCACGTCCTGATCACTCACGGGACCGCGCTGACGTCGCCTCCTCGCCCGGTATCGCTTTGCCAGGTTCTGGTGCTGCATATACTGCTGGATAATGCGTGTGGTGTTTAATGTGCTCCTAATTGCCAAAGTGAGCTGAGCGGCCTCCATGCTTGCCTTGGTATGGCGTCCGCACAGAAAAAAGGCGCGGAACGATTGTCTGCCGTTGCTCTGACGGAGGGAGGGGCGACTGACGACACGGCTTACAGGGTTGGCTTCAGGGAGCTAAAATCAACAAAGGGGGTGCCTGTACATCAAGGAGTATTTCAGGCAGGACTTCACGGAGGGTTCCAATAAGAAATGGTGCACCTAAGTTATCGTTCTTATTGGAACAAGGAGGTTAGCCTGGCCTCTGATTGATACATGGCTAGATTTACCTCGCTGCACCTTCTCTGTGAGTGACTGCAGTGTGACCTAGAGGAATGAGTCCCCTAGACAGGGGAGGAGGCAAATGAGTACAAAACAAATCTGGTCTATTTCTTGTTTTGACCCACTCCATCTATCTTTTACATCTTTGGCTGGCAGCAGACGGTGCAGAAGGACTGCATGCCATCCACATCTCATGGCTGCTCGGCAGAAGATGGTACAGTACGACTGCTAGCCATCCCCATCTCTTGCCTGCCTGGCAGAAGATGGTACAGTACGACTGCTAGCAGTCCGTATCGCCTGCCCGCTCACCATAAGACGGTTCAATAGGACTGACTGCAGGACTAAAGAGAATGACCTGGTCAAGTCACTCCAAATTTAGTCCCTGCGCCCATGTCTGCCCAGGCGCTCCCAGCCGACGTGGCCAGGAGCACCTCGGACACGACGAGGACGACTACCAATCGTATTGCACCGTCTGCTGCCAGAAGGCAATGGGTTGCTGCTACTGTGCAGCAAAGCCGTACCGCGTCTGCCAGCACCCAGGAGACATAGGGTGACGGTTACCTGAGCGGGCTCCATGCTTGCCGTGGTATGGCGTCTGCACAGGTAACTCAGGAAAAAAGGCGCGAAATGATTGTCTGCCCTTGCTTTCACGGAGGGAGGGAGGGAACGGGGGCCTGACGATACGTACCCAGAACCACCCGCGACAATGTTTTAGCTCCATCAGGCATTGGGATCTCAACCCAGAATTCCAATGGGCAGCGGAGACTGCGGGAACTGTGGGATAGCTACCCACAGTGCAACGCTCCAGAAGTCGACTCTAGCCTCGGTACTGTAGAAGCGCTCCGCCGAGTTAATGCGCTTAATGCACTTAGAGCATTTTCTGTGGGGACACACACACTCGAATATATAAAACCGATTTCTAAAAAACCGACTTCTATAAATTTGACCTTATTCCGTAGTGTAGACATACCCTAAGGTGCCACAAGTACTCCTTTTCTTTTTGCGGATACAGACTAACACGGCTGCTACTCTGAAACCTGTATTTGAATAGTTGCAACAATATATTTCTTCCTATATTTACCTTTGTTTTATTTTATCATGTTGCTTGTTTATGGAAAATCTAATAAATCCACTTAAGATAATAAGGTCACATTTATGAGCCAGAGGAGATTTGCTTATATCATTGCAGTTATCAAAAAGCATTTTTCAAGTATTTTTGTACTTGTTTACAGTGACCACCCTTAGGAGTTGTCAGATCCAGTGCTACGTTACATAAACAAGATCAAAAAAGAAAATTCTCAGCTGGATCCTTAAAAAGAGAATTTAGTTGCCAGATGGACACCCCTGGAGACTAAAGTCCTATGTTTTTCCACAGATTTGGTACAGTAGAGGCAGTTCTACTGAAAACTACTTGGCACTGCCCTGCTACAATCTCTCAACCCTACCCTAAGAGGACCAACTATAGAGGTAAGAAGAGAGTTCAGAGTTCATGATCAAGTCAGCCTTTGGCAAAGTTGCCAACATGGGAGCCAATTAGTGCCAACTGTAATGGGTCTTTTTGATGCTGACACGTGCAGTATGAATCTGATAGAGACCATATACTGCAAAGATAAAGGGCCATGTGCTATTAATGGTTAGGCTTCCAAAGGAAGTTCAGAGTTGACACATAGCCTGCGGGACACTATCCAGTGACTCATTTCTTGCTGACTCCCACAGACACAAAAGAAACAACGACAGAGATGGAGACAGTGAACATAGTCGGGAGAGATTACAGCAGCAGCATAACTGTTTGCTGTATTTCTTGCTGCTACTTAAATAAGTTACCCTAAGTGCTGCCTAGATCACTACTGAAATACTCCATGGTTCCAGAAATAGAAGCCGCAGATTCCTAGAAAATCCAGAAGAAAAACAGCCAGATTGCAAATGCTTGAGGAAAATCATGTTGTCTACTAATAGGTTGAAAAGCAAACAAAAAATAGCTACTGTTGAGCCTGTACAACTGCAACATGTAAATCCACCGATCATAAATCTCATGGAGAATTCTGAAACTTGGAAAAGGTTCAAACTGCAATTTAAGATGTAGATGGTAGTAAAATGGAAGTTGGGCTAAAAACTGCACTGCTGTTGATGGTAGCTGATGGAGAAGATCTACATATTTACAATGCAGTCAGTCTGAAATGAAAGAAAAGAGAGCAATGAAAATCTGTGACTGTTAGTGTGTCCCTAGTAGAGCTGAGCATATAATAGATTTTTTGGTTTGATGGCTGAAACAAACAACAAAAATTCATTTAGGTGGAACGAAACATTTCAAAAACGTTGTTTTGAAATGAAGTGTAAAAACTAAACGTCTTTTTCCCCCCAGCCAAAACTATTTGCCATATTCAACCCAAATTCAGTAATAGTTTTGGTGTCCTGATAATGCATTTCTCTGCAAAGTTATTACTCGTTGAAAAAATTTCAGCCAACTCTAGTTCCTGTGTTACCTATGAAAAATATATTTTCCAGAGTCTTATGAATCTGGAATATCAGAAGACTCCCTTCATTAAATATCAGTATAAAAGTACAAGAAAAGCTACAAAGGGTACATTTACACTGCAATTAAAAACCTGTGGCTGACCATGCCAGCTGTCTGGGCTCGTGGGGCTTGGGTTAAGTAGGGGAGGTTTAATTGTGGTGTAGATGTTTGGGCTCAGGCTGGAGCACGGGCTTTAGGACCCTGAGAGGTGGGAGAGCCCCAGAGCTTGGCCTGCAGCCCAACCCAGAACCCTTAGCTGGAGCCACACAAGCCCAGGTCAGCCACAGGTGTCTAATTGCAGTGTAGACATATCCTTAGTGACACACACCTTATACTTGAAAAGGCATCATTCACATGCAAAGCAGCAGAACATAAAGAAATGCAAATGAAATTCCTAGAGTGAGGCACAAAGTGCATGGCTGTGATCAACACAGCTAACCAAAGAACAGATTAATTAAGATAATGTTGAAATAAGGAACGGTACAGAGTTCAAGCATAAAAGTTTCTGGTTGTCAGGGGATAAGGTACAGATTATCAAGGGGTGCAAAATTTGATTTAGGAGCTAGTGGAGCAAGGATCACATAATAATCTGCAATCTCCCCGACTGGGGGAAAAGTTTAACCGGTCAGAGTACAGACATTGAGATATGGGGTAAGTTATCCACACAACGGCTATGTTCAGTATGCTGGGTATAGTGAGTGAATACGGGGGTGGGGATGGGTCTACCCTCATTTGGTGGGGTTTAATGTTCAGTGGGTTTACGGTTCCAGTTCATACGGTCCGATGGGGAAGGCCTCTCAGTCTCTTTCCCACAGTGTGTGCACGTCGTACCGGCTCACTCCTCCTGGTACTGTCGGTGGCTGGTGATGTGCTCGATATAGATGTCCCTGGACCATCGGATGGTGTCCGAGACCATGAGGCACCGCTACTAAATAAAGACAGTCTAGTGAAGACCCACCAAATCGACTGCAGATCGCTCTCTGGTTGACCCCAGTACTCCACCCCGAATGAGAAGAGTAAGGTAAGTCGACGGGAGAGTGTCTCCTGTCGACTCAGCGCAGTGTAGACACCACAGTAAGTTGACCTAAGCTATGTCGACTCCAGCTATGTTATTCACGTAGCTGGAGTACCATAATTTAGGTCATTTTACTGAGGTAGTGTAGACATAGCCTAAGGTAGCAACCTGCAGATAAGGGAGGCTATAGAGTATAGAAGCATGTCCTGCCACTGAAGGTTCAAGGCAAGCTCCTCACACAGCTGCATGAAGATGTCCTCCTTCATATGGAAGTTCTTGAGCCGCTGATGGCCATCCCAGATCTGGATGAGGAGGTAGTCCTGCCACTCTGTACCTGTGGTGCTCTGCCAGAACCACCAATCAGCACAGAAGGATTTCACAGCTGTTAAAACCTGCATCAACTTCTGCACTATACCATGTCTGCTGGAAGCCTGTGTGATCTCCTCACCAAGGCATGATGCTGTCTTCTGTTGCCAAGTAAGCATTGCATTAACAGTGACAACAGCTGGAACAGGTCACTGTCCTGAGCTGGATGAACATCTTGCTACTGTCTGCAATGCGGGCTGTGGACAGAAGTAAAGAGCGTGCCCAGTTGAAAGCACTTTCATTCACTGAATTGGTGAGCTGATAAAATTTCCACACAGGGACTTGGGAAAGACAGACAAGTTCTCCCACAATATGCCACAAAACAATTAATAAAGCAGTGCAGCTTAGTGCAGCACTAAGAGCTACAGGATATCTCCCTGGAAATCCTAGCACCTAATCTGGGTTAGTGCAGTGCCAGTGTGGACACAGCTTAATGGATATGACCCAAGCGTGACCTAGTTGTGTGGATATGGGAACCTGGGCTTGGCTAACCCTGGTTCCCATATCTGGGGAAACTCTGTAGTGAAGACACACCTTTAAAAAGGTAAAAAATATTAAAGGACTGTTATTATTACTCCACAACAAAGCATATCAAGAAATGCAGAGTTGATCCTGACCCTGTCTGTAGTCTATATTTAGATACAAACATTAATAATTTAATTACAACTTAATTTCTTCAAATATAGCCTATGCATATAATTTCAATTCATTTTGACTATATGGAAAGTATAATGAGTGTGTGTTACTCTTGTAAAGTTATTTTTACAAATTTTAACAAACTAATTTACAGATCTACAATTAAATGCTCAAAAAAAGTCATTCTATACTCGAAAAGTAAGTGCTGTTCACTTGGGGAGGATACACTATACCTTCATATAAAAAAGAGGCTGAGTCCTTGCTTTAAGCGCAATATGAAATCAACTTTAGCTACAGAGCTAAGACTGATGCCCCCATTATGATGATGAAAGTGATACATTTACGTAATTCATGTCTTTTCTATTGGATAATTAACATTTAAACTTTTCTTCCAAAACAGATTTAAATAACCTGGGGAGGGAAAATAAAGCAAAAATAAGATTTAAACAATAACCTCTCCCCACTTTCCTCCAGATAGTGATAGGTTAATATGAGACAATCAGAAAGGCAAAGTTACTGTGGGATTTCCTCTGAAGAAACTTGCACTGTGATATAATTAATCACCTGGGACATAGCCTATAGAAGGAACATGCTTGCAAAGTGATTCTTGCTAGGTGCCAAAGTTAAGTGTTTCCAGAGGCAAGCACGGTTCTGTTCTACCTCTCCTGTATTCCCAATGCAAAACTGCAAGTTGATTAGTTTCCAGTCCCCATGTCTGCTCTCCTTGTGTAGTCCTCCCCAAAGATCAGAATCTTCTGTCTTCAGTGGGGGGAAGAGATTAGGATTCTTTCTAAACTATTTTAAAGATCCAATCACAAGAAAATCAAAGCAATTGCAACACAAGGCTTCAACAGTATAAACTTTTTGGGTGGGCAAACTTTTTGGCCCGAGGGCCACATCTGGGTATGAAAATTGTATGGCGGGCCATGAATGCTCACGAAACTAGGGGTTGGGGTGCGGGAGGGGGTGAGGGCTCTGGCTGGAGGTTTGGGCTCAGGGGTGGGGCCAGAAATGAGGAGTTCAGGGTGCAGGAGGGGGCTCCGGGTAGGGTAGGAGGTTGGGGTGAGGGCTCTGGGGTGGGGCTGGGGATGAGGTCTTGGGGGTGCAGGAGGGTGCTCCGGGCTGGGCCTGAGGGGTTTGGAGGGCGGGAGGGGGATCAGACCTGGGGCAGGGGGTTGGGATGCGAGAGGGTCTCAGGGGTGCAGGCTCCAGGTGGTGCTTACCTCAAGCAGCTCCTGGAAGCAACAGCATGTCCCCACTTCGGCTCCTAAATGGAGGCACAGCCAGACAGCTCAGCGCACTGCCCTATCTGCAGGCACCGCCCCTGTAGCTCCCATTGGCCATGGTTCTCGGCCAATGGGAGCTGCAGGGGTGGCACTTGGGTCGGGGCAGCCTGTGGAGGCGTCTGCCTGCACCTCCGCTTAGGAGCCGGAGCAGGGACATGCCACTGCTTCCGGGAGCTGCACCGAGCCATGGCACGCACTGAGCAGGGCAAGCCCCGGACCCCGCTCCCCGTTGGGAGCTCAAGGGCTGGATTAAAACGTCTGAAGGGCCAGATGCGGCCCCTGGGCCGTAGTTTGCCCACCTGTAGTGTAAACCCTTTGAAGTGGGGGAAAAAACCTGGGAAAAACTAAGACTCCTCATAGAAGAGTTTGAGTACATCATACTGTTTTCAGAAGTCCTTCTGTAACCTCTTTCCAACATTAAACATAAAACCACTCTATATCTCTGCTTTCTGCGGCGGGCAATCAATCCCATACATTACTCTTCACCAGCATTTACATTTTAGGCTTAAATTCAAGTTTCTCACCAATGTCAGAATTCTATGCCTAGTTTAGACTCTGACTACTAGGCACAAGCGGAAAGTTGTCAGATGAAGAGATCACTCTACACATTCTTATACTGGTACAACTCATTCCCAGTTCTTGGGCAACATTTTCAAAACTGCATATTTAAAGTTAGGCTCCTGAGTTCTTATTTAGACACCCAACAAGCCTGATTTACCAAAGTAGTTAGCATGCCACGGTTTCGACTGAAGTAAATGGGGGCTGCTGCATATTCAGAACTTTAGAAAATCAGGCCACAAATGTAAGTGTCTGAATATGTAGTAGGAGCCTAATTTAGGCACCCAGTTTTGAAAGTCTTTGCCTGTGAGAACAACCTGCAGGTAATCCCAAATAAGTACCACAAAAACTTTATCGCACATGACACCAACAGGTAGTCTGTGTATTTTAGGAGAAATTCAGCCTCTGTGACCACTTAGTCCGGCCTTTTAGCAAGAGTGTCAAGAGTGCTAAACATGGCAGTAGTGGTTATAAAGGGCACACCTGTTCATTATAAACTGGGCTGAGGCTCTAAGGGTATGTCTTCACTACCAACGTTAAAGCACTGCCATGGCAGCACTGCCGCAGCAGTGCTTTAACACGTCTGTGCAGTCGCGGCACCAGCGTGACTACTCCATGAGGGGAGTAGTTATCAGCATCACGAGCGCGGCTCCCAGCGCTGGTGCACTGTCTACACTGCCACTTTACACCACTGAAACTTGCATCACTCGGGGGGGGGGGTGTTTTCACACCCCTAAGCGAGAAAATTTCAGTGCTGTAAAGTGGCAGTGTAGACAAGGCCTAAGATTCATTTAACCGAAATTATGAGCAGCCATCATATTTTATCATTATTAGCCAACATGCTCTGTAATTATAGGTGTGTTGGTAGCACCGTCTAATAACATCGGCTGACACTTCCCATTATAAGATCCTGTTTTCAGTTGTTCATTATATTGCCAAACTTTACCTTCCGGGCTGGAACCTTCCATGTTGGATGTCTACTTCTAGCTGATTTTTTTCTTCCCATCAACTTCCAAGAAGGTGGCTAGGGAAAAATAATGTGAGGGGAAACAGATCTGATGAGGAATCGAGGTGTGGGGGGAGAACTTGGCTGGGCAAAGAGTCAAGGACAATGAGCTAGAATGTGGGTGGGGTAAATGAGATACTGAGCTTCGATGAGGACCCCAGGGAGAGAGACCATAACTGAGAGCCAGTGGGGACAGGGAACATGGATGAGAGAATGACTGGAGGTCAGGGGTGCAAGAAAGATACATTGGACAAGGAATGGGGAGGCTAAAACTTGCTGGGGAAGGAGATTAGAACTGAGATGGGAAGCCCAAGAAGTGGAGAGTGAGACTGGCTAAATGAGAATGGAATAGGATGAGGAGCCAGGCGTGCAGTAGAAATAGAACTGGGACATGAACAGGTTGGAGAGGAAGGGTCAGAAAGGCTTACACTTTGGAGCAATGGGCAGAAGAGTCTGTGCCATCTAGAGCACACTCCCTTCCAGAACCTGGAATGGAGTCCAGGATTCCTGTCTCACTATTCCTCTGCTGTCAGCAAGTATCTGTGAAGCTCTCTGGTAAAGAGTCCCATCCCTTTTAGGACAGGTTCACATAGAGGATTATAATCTACTACTGCTATCATTTACTTGATTAGCAGTGTCAGAGATCTTTGAGGTTATTCTAAAACAGTGGTTCTCAATCAGAGGTATGTGTACCCCTGGGGGTACACAGAGGTCTTCCAGGGTTATACATCAACTCATCTAGATATTTGCCAAGTTTTACAACAGGCTACATAAAAAGCACTAGTGAAGTCGGTACAAACTACAATTTCAGCTAGACAATTCCTTGTTCAGACTGCTCTATATACTATACACTAAAATGTTAGTACAATATTTATATTCCAATTGATTTTATAACTATATGATAAAAATGAGAAAATAAGCAATTTTTCAGTCATAGTGTGCTGTGACACTTTTGTATTTTTATGTCTGATTTTGTGAGCAAGTAGTTTTTAAGTTAGGTGAAACTTGGGGGTACACAAGACAAAATCAGACTCTTGAAAGGGGTACAGTGGTCTGGAAAGGTTGAGAGCCATTGAGCTAAAAGTTCCCAACCTTACTGATGACCCACATACCTGTCATTATGATGCTGCATGATGGAATTTGTCTTTTCAGTTTGCTTTTTTAAAATCTAGCAAATTACACAAAAAGCCTAACATTATGGTTGCAAAGTCAAGCACTCAGGAATTAGGAAATACCAGAATTAAGGTTCGCAAAAAGAAAAGGAGTACTTGTGGCACCTTAGAGACTAACCAATTTATTTGAGCATGAGCTTTCGTGAGCTACAGCTCACTTCATCACTTCACTTCACGAAAGCTCATGCTCAAATAAATTGGTTAGTCTCTAAGGTGCCACAAGTACTCCTTTTCTTTTTGTGAATACAGACTAACACGGCTGTTACTCTGAAACCAGAATTAAGGTTGTCTGTGCAACCTTAATTCCTCCCCCTCCCATGCATATGCATTATGATATAGTCTTTAATTACTGATCACATACTAGTTCTCCCCGTCCCCACCTCATTTGCTGCACAGGATGGATGGTACTCTGGGGATGAATCAGGGTTGTGTAATGAAGTAGACTTGACTGTAGGAGTCCTACATCTTTTGTTGCAAAAATCTGAAGAGCGTGTAGTGAATGAGGCAGGGGACTGCAGCAAGAAAAAGGACAGACTCCTAGTTAAAACAGCTGAATCCTGCCATGGAGAACTGGATCCTATCTCTGCCTCTGCCACAGTGTTCTTATGTGATGCTAGGTTAAACCAAAACTTTTCATAAGTGTTCACTAGTTGTGCATTTTTCATTTTCTGGGTGCCTGACTTCATCCTGGGTTCTGATATGCAGACTTGCTGGACGCTTACAACTGAAACTGAAATCAACGGCAGCTGCACTTTAAATGTATTAAGTGCTATCTAATGCTATGTACTCTGAAAAATCAAGTTCTAGGTGTTTCAAATTGGGCACGCAACATTAGTGAAAACCTTTGACTTTAATTACTCTGTGCCTCAGTTCCCCGTTTGTAAAATGAGGATAATAATACCCCCTCATCACACAGAGGTGTTGTGAAGGTAAATTTAATATTTGTGAAGCACTCAGACACTATAGTGAGAAGTGAATACAAAAGCCCACAAGGAAATTAATAATTCTGTCCTCAGAGCAAGGTTTGAATAGTGAACAGTAAATAAAGCACTGGACCACACACTGAAGAAGAACAAAATATTGAATGGATGTTCATTAAGGGAGAGTCATCCATCCTGTGCACTGAGTGAGGCAGAAGCCCTGTAGAAAAAACTGTATGAGATCCTGTAATTAGACTATATCATAATGTAAATTCATACAGGGGCATAGGCAACCTTAATTCTTGCATTTCCTAATTTTTCAGTGCTTGACTTTGCAGCCTTAATAATGTTCTTTCAAAGTAGTTTTGTGTGTGTGTGTAATATTATGCTTTGGTTTTTATACAGCACCCCATCATTGTGGTACCTGATCAACTGGTCTCGATGTGAATTGCTGACTTCCAGGTAAAAAGCTTGATATCATATTACCAATCTGCAGAGATGGTCAGTCCCCGGATTAAGAAGATTTTAAAATAGTATACTGTTTGTTCTCTGCTATGTTTCTTTGCTAGGTGACCTAAACAGACTTGCGTCTTTTCATGAAATAGTCTTCAGTGTTTTCTATCATTTAGCTTGCCCTCCCACAAGGCATTAAAATCTGGCTATCAGCAAATATGCTTGGCACCTGTTGGATTATTCTGCTAAATGAGCTCACTTTCCTTAATCTTTAGCTATCTAAAGTTACTGTCTCAGAACAAAAGAAAAAAATCTATATATCTAGAGAAGTATTTTAGTCAAGAATATAGGTGAACAAGGAAATAATGTGTTTCTGAAAAGGAGATGTGTTTCACATGCAATAGCAGACTATGTTTCTTTTCAAAATACCCAAATAATAAAAGTCCCATCTGTAATTCACAATAAAGAATTTGTATGGAAGAGCTACAGTTCTATTTTGACATCCTACTCAGAATTGTCCGTCACCTTGGCTCTATACAATCTTCTCTCACACACACACAGATTTTAATTTAAATGGAACAAAGTATTTCATCAGATTGGGCGGGAGGAGGGTGTCTTTTTTTCTTTTGTTCTTTACTCCTTTATAACAACATCCTGAAAGCTACAAACTACAATCCATTTCCTTATGAAGATATACTTCCACTGTATTCACACACTGGTTTGTTACTGCAAACTGGGCTGTACACACTGGTCTGTTAAAGGAAATCATGAGCACTGGACTGTTTGTTTTAAAAAGTTTCTAAACATCTGGTTTGAGTAAGAAAAAATACATTGAAAGATGAGCATGAGCTTTTAAATTACATACATGAAAAAAAGCAGATCAACATTTTGGGCATGACAAACTTGACACTGTCCTTTTAACTTTGGATTCAAAGAGGAAACAGTTTAGTGTTAGATAAAAGGACAGGAAATCAGAAGAGTTGGGTCTTAGTCCTGGTTCTACCATGGACTCACTCTATTCTTGGGCTAGTCATTTAACCTCTCTGTGCCTCAGTGACTCATCCATAAAATGGGGTTCGTAATTCTTTCCTATCTCATAGGGGTTTTGAGAGATTTAATTGTTTGCAATGTGCTTTGAGACCCATAGGTGAAAGACACTACACAAATAATCACATATCAAGATTTCAGAATATATAACACAGCTTAATAAATTATAGGATTTGTACTACCTGCAGG
The DNA here is from genome assembly GCF_965140235.1 of Caretta caretta. Lineage (NCBI taxonomy): Eukaryota > Metazoa > Chordata > Testudines > Cheloniidae > Caretta > Caretta caretta. Next base: position 62,131,179 of record NC_134211.1, on the reverse strand, counting down.
CCAAATTCATTGTGAATATTACCATTCAAGAGTTTCACTGACTGTGTAACAAACAAAATATAGGCCAGTGTTCTGTAATTTCCATTACTATTTGGTGCCTCTCAGCAGTCGACACAAACTTACTTAGCACTATGGCCACATAGGGATCTGAATGTCTGCCTAAAAAGAATACGATCTTCACAGACTAAGAGCATCTCCAGGTGTCTACATAGATACGTCTGTTTGTTTATCGGGATTCAAGACAACCCACAATGATCGATAAAACATTTAGCATTTAAAACCTCTGGTGTCAACACTTCGCAAGAAACCCTTTATTATTCTTGGCAAGAGACTGTGGAAACTGGTAAGAAATGGCCAGGATACCTTCATATGTCAGTGAACTGGAATGTTTCAGGGAACAGTTTCCCTTGTAAATTTGTCTGCACCTAGTTTAATCAACAAAATTTGCAGCTGTTAACAGGTTGTGCCTCCATATCCCACACCATATAAATAAACTTCTTAATCAGTACAGAAGTGGGTTCAGAATCCAGTTGTTTTAAACTGGACTTTGTACAGAAAATGCATAACTGTAATGAAATTAACCATCAAAAGAAAATTACAGTCTTGTGCCAGCTGCAGGAAAACTACCTTCCTCCAGGCTCTAAAACTGTGTTCACATGAATGCCATAAGATAGCTGTACTCTGCTCTGTACACATGCTTACAGTGGAGACAACAGCTACAGCATAGGTTTCTTGATCTCAGGAAAAATAAGCTCCAACTCATTCTAACGCCAACTAAATCTGAAAAACGGATACCTGTTTAAGGCACTATGTCAAAACACAGGAAAAACTACCATAGCCATTAATGGAATAAAATGCACATGTCCTTATAAACAATGCAATTTCAGCAAGCTTGCTTTGGACTGTTTATTTGGGACCCATTTTCCTTGTTCACATTTTTCCTTTTTCTATATGCCAATCGCTTTCTTTCTTTATTTTTTTTTAACGCTCCCTTTTTATGTTCCTCCTTTTTGGCAAGATGCTTTTGCCTGAGGCCTACTGTGTTTGCCCATGCAAACATCGACTTCTGGCTGCTAATCCATACAGGCTAGTTGGATCTTTATGTTTCATTTTATTGCATAGCATTTAGATGCTGAATGACAGGCATCTTAAAAAAGTGTTAAATAAAATGAAAAGACATGAGAAGGGGAAATAGAAGCTTAACGAATCTATATGGAAAGATGCATCCAATTTTGCCCCCTGCAGAGTTCTGAAAGTTCACACAGCAAGGAGCACTCCTGTTGAGTATAAGGTTTAAAGTATATTTGAATTTAGAGTCTCTGCTTAACACTGGCATCACCAAGCTGTCTGCTGGCATTGTACATCTTGTTGAAAAACCAACCTCATCTGTGACACCACTATTCTCTGGGAAGTACCTAAAGTAAAACTGTAAACTGGTTTCCATCTGCTTTAAATCCCAGGATATCCATGGAAGTAATTATGTTCAATTTCAACAGGAATTTCTGGATTAAATATTTTTCCTTTTTATTATTATTTGCATTGCAGTAATGCTTAGAAACCCCAACCAAGACGAGTGCCACATTTGTGCCAGGCACTGTACATGTCCATAGTCAGAGACAGCACATAACCCAACAAGTTTACAATCTAAACAGAGAAGGAGTGGCACAGGAAACAGTGGCACAGAGAGATGGCAAGTCATATGCCTGATATCACTGCATGTCAGGGCAGAGCTGGGAATGCAAACTAGGTCATCTGACTGTTCTACACCACACTGCCTCTTAATTATTAATACATACTTCATACATATTACTCTTAAACAATCTCAAGAACTTTGTGTTTAATGTTTAAAGAATTTAATTAGAGATGGCCCTGTGCTTGAGGGAGAAGGTGGTGCAGGGAGCCCTGCAGTGCATTCTTGCAGAGGACAGCCATTGGTTGGCTTCACTGGAAGAGCATAATCACTCTCCCACACATAGCCCCACACTACCCTCTCCTTGTAACCCCACTCTATCCCCAATCACGTATGCCCAGCTATTACCCTCTCCCATTGTCCCTACTCTGCTCTCTCCATCTTGGAGATTCCTGCCTAGCTACCGCCCTGGGCTGAGCAGCTGCATGCATTCTTCACTCTCTGCCCCACTCTGTTCTCCTGAGGCCAACAACATAGGATCACCTCCCTATTGGGACTACTGCCTACCTCTTACATAACATCCTACGCCATTCCCCACTCCTGACTTCCTGAAGCAGAAACCATGCCTTTATCCCATCCAAATGCCTTAAAAGTCAGGTGCTAGAGAATTACATCAGAGGAAGTCTCCCTGATAGCCCAGTATGGATGCAAGTTCTTCCCTGGTTGACCAACAGTTAAACAGAAGGAACCTTACAGAGTTCACATGGCCCTAAGGCTCTTCCTCCCAAATGAGTTGCCAGAAAATAATGGGACTATCAGGCAGAAGATTTCCCCCTCCCACACAAAAAGGGAAGCAAATATTAAAAATTTAAAACTTTTATGAAAAAGTAAGAAAAACTGTTGCTTTTGACAACTGCAGGTACATTTTTGCTTCAGTTTTCATGTTCCATTTTCACATCTTTTGCCAATGTAGTCTATACCAGTTTCCCAAGAATTACAAGCTCTACTGGAAAAAAAAAATCTCAGTATAACTGCATCTATACTAGGGCTTTAGTTGGCATAGCTAGGTCTGATAAAGGTGCGATTTTTTTTACACTCCTAACCAACATAGGTATCACAGCCAGAGCCGTCCTGTCTGTAGGACAGACCAGGGCAACTGCCCCAAGCCCCGTGCTTTGGGGGACCCGGTGCTTTGTGACGTGGGGTACAGGGCACCCTGTGCAGTTAGCAGGGGGCCTGGCACCAGCAGCAATAAGTGACCTGGTCCTAGCCTACCCCGCCCCACTCCACCAGCTCACAGCATCTCTTGGGGGAGGGGGCAGAAGCCAGAAAGAAGCGGGGCAGGGTGTTCGGGGGAAAGGTGGTGTGGTGACGGGGCCTGGGCTGGAGTATGGGGGCGATGGGGGGGTGTACTGGGGCCCTGAACTGCCCTAGGAACGGCCCTGATCACAGCAAAACTTTTAAGTGTAGACTAGGCCTGAGTCTATTGTACACATTGTCAACTTGCTTTAAGAAAAACAAATCGCATTCTATTATGCCTCTGCAACTGCTGTTGAAAACGGTGTTCCAGTGTAATCAAGTTCAAATCTGGATGTCTGAGCTGGTGAAACAGTGTATATGGAGCAACACTACCAGAATGGATGAACAGACGCCATGAACCTCCTTTTTCCTTTCTCACACTGCATTCACCACCCCAACTCTGACTAAGGGAATTTAGACCACAGTTTTATTACCACTGAACTGCCCCAATGTGCAAATAATACTTCTCTCTCATATATCCTAGGTGACTATTTTCCCTTTGCTTAAATCACTGAACCAACCTTTTCATAATCACTGAATCGAGCCCAATAAGGCAATTAGAGTGATGTAATCACTTAGCAAAAAACAGCTGTGAAATGAATTTACTCAGCATGAGTTTCATTTAAAACCAAAATCCAATGAAGCAATCTTCTACAGAGACCCTCCACAGAATTAGTGCCACTACACAGACTCAGAGACAGAGGCCTGGTCTACACTTAAGTTCTGCCACATAACTATGTCAGTGAGGTGTATAATTTTTAACAGCAAAGTTATGTCAGCTAAATCCTTACTGTAGACACAGTTGTACCAGTACAGTACATTTAATACCCATATGGCTTAATTCGCTTCACCAAGCAGGAATAGCTATAAGAATTTTTATACTAGTACAACTACATCTACAAGGGTGGGCTTTTTGGACACTTTAAATTATGCTGGCAGCATAGATAAAGCCACAAATTTTTAAGTGTAGACAAGGCCAGAAGCCCCTAACTAACAGACATTTGTAAAGTCTATACAGTTTTAGAAATAGCATTTGGGTGCAGTCAGAGTGACATATTGTATTAGCATATGTCAACAAAGGAAATAGTGATTACAGAGCCACCTGACCAAAAACACCCAAGCATTTGTCTCTAAACAAACACAGCTAATGTTTGTAGGTTATTTTTATCACCAGGTGAGTCGTTTTCATATAGTTGTCAGAGACAGTTATGCTGAGAAACACTGTTTCTCTCACCTGGAGGCATTTAAAACAAATGATGAAAACTGCTTACATGGCAATAGTGGCTTCCTTTGTTGATGTTTAACTGTTTCACAGAGAACTGCTTGGAAACAGCAGGCAGAATGCTTTCACAACTAGACTTGTAGAGAAAATAGGTTCAAATAATTTCCATTGGAACAAACCTTTTCTCTTATGTTGCTTTTTATCTCACTCCATCTCATGAAGTAAAAGATGCAGTAGGTGTCTCTTCTCCAAAGCTATAGGATAGTAGCTAATTTACATTGGTTAATAATTCGAAAACTGATTATTCCCTATCCTAGTTCACTGACATGCACACCCCAACACTCAACAATTTTCCCAATGCTATTGTAAAAACTACAATCGCCAAAATTTTCACTTGGATGTCTAAAGTGGGAGGACACCTCAAACATTATACAGGCTGTAAATGCACTGATTTCCGTTTAAGCGTGTCTAACTTCAATATATCTTGATCCTGTAAACAAGATGGATTAAGATGAACTGAAATAAAAAATATTTACACACAAACTTGCACTGGTTTAATTAAGTGTGCTTGGAAAAACATCTTTAGCTAAACCTAGGCAAGTTAATGTGTAGACAAGGCCACAGACTCTTCTTGTATTTCAGTAAATCTACAATGATAACCAATAAACTCTTAAGAGTGGGTAAGATCTTTGCATTATTGCATCCGATGAAGTGAGCTGTAGCTCATGAAAGCTTATGCTCTAATAAATTGGTTAGTCTCTAAGGTGCCACAAGTACTCCTTTTCTCTTTGCATTTAGTTATTTTGGGGCTCGTGGACATATGATCAAATCCGCACAGACACACCCCTGGAACCCCGACCTGGGATATTCTATCTACTACCTAAGATCCATAAACCTGGAAATCCTGGGCGCCCCATCATCTCAGGCATTGGCACCCTGACAGCAGGATTGTCTGGCTATGTAGACTCCCTCCTCAGACCCTACGCTACCAGCACTCCCAGCTACCTTTGAGACACCACTGACTTCCTGAGGAAACTACAATCCATCGGTGATCTTCCTGATAACACCATCCTGGCAACTATAGATGTAGAAGCCCTCTACACCAACATTCCACACAAAGATGGACTACAAGCCGTCAAGAACACCATCCCCGATAATGTCATGGCTAACCTGGTGGCTGAACTTTGTGACTTTGTCCTTACCCATAACTATTTCACATTTGGGGACAATGTATACCTTCAGATCAGCGGCACTGCTATGGGTACCTGCATGGCCCCACAGTACACCAACATTTTTATGGCTGATTTAGAACGCTTCCTCAGCTCTCGTCCCCTAAAGCCCCTACTCTACTTGCGCTATATTGATGACATCTTCATCATCTGGACCCATGGAAAAGAAGCCCTTGAGGAATTCCACCATCATTTTAACAATTTCCATCCCACCATCAACCTCAGCCTGGTCCAGTCCACACAAGAGATCCACTTCCTGGACACTACAGTGCTAATAAACAATGGTCACATAAACACCACCCTATACCAGAAACCTACTGACTGCTATTCCTACCTACATGCCTCCAGCTTTCACACTGACCACATCACACGATCCATCGTCTACAGCCAAGCTCTGCGATACAACCGCATTTGCTCCAACCCCTCAGACAGAGACAAACACCTACAAGATCTCTGTCAAGCTTTCTTACAACTACAATACCCACCTGCAGAAGTAAAGAAACAGATTGATAGAGCCAGAAGAGTTCCCAGAAGTTACCTACTACAGGACAGGCCTAACAAAGAAAATAACAGAACGCCACTAGCGGTCACCTTCAGCCCCCAACTAAAACCCCTCCAACGCATTATTAAGGATCTACAACCTATCCTAAAGGATGACCCAACACTCTCACAAGTCTTGGGAGACAGGCCAGTCCTTGCCTACAGACAGCCCCCCAACCTGAAGCAAATACTCACCAACAACCACATACCACACAACAGAACCACTAACCCAGGAACTTATCCTTGCAACAAAGCCCGTTGCCAATTGTGCCCACATATCTATTCAGGGGACACCATCACAGGGCCTAATAACATCAGCCACACTATCAGAGGCTCGTTCACCTGCACATCCACCAATGTGATATATGCCATCATGTGCCAGCAATGCCCCCTCTGCCATGTACATTGGTCAAACTGGACAGTCTCTACGTAAAAGAATAAATGGACACAAATCAGATGTCAAGAATTATAACATTCATAAACCAGTCGGAGAACACTTCAATCTCTCTGGTCACGCAATCACAGACATGAAGGTCGCTATCTTAAAACAAAAAAACTTCAAATCCAGACTCCAGTGAGAAACTGCTGAATTGGAATTCATTTGCAAATTGGATACTATTAATTTAGGCTTAAATAGAGACTGGGAGTGGCTAAGTCATTATGCAAGGTAGCCTGTTTCCTCTTGTTTTTTCCTACCCCCCCCCCCAGATGTTCTGGTTTAACTTAGATTTAAACTTGGAGAGTGGTCAGTTTAGATGAGCTATTACCAGCAGGAGAGTGAGTTTGTGTGTGTATGGGGGTGGGGGGGATGTGAGAAAACCTGGATCTATGCAGGAAATAGCCCGACTTGATTATGTAAAGAGTTGTCACTTTGGATGGGCTAGCACCAGCAGGAGAGTGAATTTGTGTGGGGGGGTGGAGGGTGAGAAAACCTGGATTTGTGCTGGAAATGGCCCACCTGTTGATCACTTTAGATAAGCTATTACCAGCAGGACAGTGGGGTGGGAGGAGGTATTGTTTCATATTCTCTGTGTGTATATAAAGTCTGCTGCAGTTTCCACGGTATACATCTGATGAAGTGAGCCACGAAAACTCATGCTCAAATAAATTGGTTAGTCTCTAAGGTGCCACAAGTACTCCTTTTCTTATTGTAAGGAGAGTGATCACTTTAGATAAGCTATTACCAGCAGGAGAGTGGGGTGGTAGGAGGTATTGTTTCATGGTCTCTGTGTATATAATGTCTTCTGCAGTTTCCACAGTATGCATCCGATGAAGTGAGCTGTAGCTCACAAAAGCTTATGCTCAAATAAATTGGTTAGTCTCTAAGGTGCCACAAGTACTCCTTTTCTTTTTGCGAATACAGACTAACACGGCTGTTACTCTGAAACCGGACATATGATTGTTTCAGCCAGCCACACAGGCATACCGTAGGCAATCACTCAGAGTACAGGTATATTGCAAGTCAAGATGTGATTGGAGCTCAGTTAGACATATCTGTACTAGCTTTACCCAGGCTAGCATGGCTAAAAATAGCCATGTAGATGCAACGTGTGGGCTTAAGCAACACAAGGGGGTATCCTGTCACAGATGTGCAGAGTTTAGTCAAACCTATAAAGTCAGCAATCCTGAAAGTCTGCCATAGCAATTGTGAGGATAAGCACTGTGCCACTTATAGAGCTCCAACTAAAATGGAGAGATGTTAAAGTACAGAATTTATTTCATGCTGTGAATTATTGGAAGGGTAGAGGAAATACATTTTTAATAAAAGGGTGAGCATTTACACACTTGTCAATGCATTTCACTCTGGCATGCCTTTATTGAATTAAAATATTATCTTTGCTCCAGAGATCTGTGAAATACATATGAATATAAATGAAATGAGTTTTAGCTAGTCTAACCCTTGTATCTAATCCCTGCCATAGAGCCACACCATTTTGTATACTTTTGCATAATTGTCAGTCACTATGGAGCTGAACTTTAGTACTGGAATAGCAGTGGAAGTTGCAGTTGTGACTGAAGTGGCTTCATAGATCTGTGGTGTCTTTTACATATGTATGTAGGAGGCAAACATCTGTGTTAGTGATTGTTTCCAATTGTGTGCTAATGACACAAAGACATTAGAAGTTAAGATAACTGATTTACTCCATGGGGAAGAGGGGGTCGTCTTGTGAAGAGAGCTTTTGACAGTCTCATTGTTAAGGAATGCCCACCAATCTGGGTTTCAGAGAAATAACAGTCCTATGTATACTCATTTCAGCAAAGAAACATTTTAAGGATTTTAATTTTACTTGTAGTACTGTAATTACTTTAGAATAAAGGAAGAGCTTAAATTGGTTATATTATTTTGGATAAAGTGTTTACAACACATATCCCACCCCAAACTCACACACACCAGAGTAGAACAGTGCCAATCCCAAGCCTTTAACAATAAAAAGTGTTAAAGTGTCACTGTTAGCAGTTACAATCAAAGCACAGTTTTAATCAATAAAATGGCTATTAAAATGGCAGCTTTTTACTTCATATGTCTGCTCCACATGGGCCAAAACTGCTCACCATGGGAGAGTTTGATATAGTGAACAGGATTTGGCTCTGTTTCCAGGTCACACTGATATAATTTTATTCCTCAGCACTGCAGCTGCAATCAGTACAGCTTTGGCGAAATGACCTGAATTCTACTCCACTTTGCACATCAGCAAGAGAATTTGTGCAGTCTACATTCTGATTGCTAAATTGTATTACTTCTGATGATGCGAGGCAAAAGAAAGCTAGCTGGTTTTTCAGAGTCTGGGTGGAGTCTGTGGTACCATTAGTTAGAAAAGGGAAGCTGGAAGACAGATAAGGCTGAGAGGGCGGGGGATATCAAGTACCTGAAAAAGAATGTCAGAAGTTTCATGAGAAAGGAAGTCTAGACCTGGAGCTAGCTGTGCTAATTTACCAGGTTTAGGCATCTGGCAGAATAGGAACTATTAGCAGTTGCCTATGTTTAGAAGTAGAGATTTAGGAGACTCTGCTGTCAAGTTGTCCCGGCTGAGACCACACGATCGGTATTAAGGCAATGTTGCACCCACAGGCCTACTAGCAACAAGCTCCATCACATTTCCTCGTTCTCAGCAGCTGACCACTGAAAGCTGCAGGCAGATCCTGAGGTGTGCCCACAGGCAATTGTGGAAAGTGTGAGTACCCCAGAGACTATCCTTGTTTGGGGAGACCCTGTCAGTCGCCGTGGTGGTTTGGAGTGAAAGTCTTTGTGCTAGGGACAGTGTCTCATCACAGGTTAGCTGAGGTGAAGACCAAGAAGCTTGTAAGAAAAGTGATTGCCTGCTTAGCGTTGGTAGCTCGTGTTTAATAACCAGGATTATTACCAGCTACTGCTGTGTCAATTTTAATCTGCTCTATGCAAGAGTGTCTCACTCCTATTATCTGGACAACCTCTGGAAATTCAGAAATACCTAGTGCCGCCCTTGAACTCCTGTCCGTTAAGCATGCCATCACAAGAATGTGTCTGGGATTTTAAAACTACAGGGGAGTGCACGCTCAGGGTTTGCACAATGTAATGGTGAATGTTCTTGTGTAACATAAGCCTCAGATGTAGTGAGTAGTAGATATGTTTACTTTAATGTTTATAAGCAGTCACCATTAGCTGAACCATTACAATGCCATTTGTTTACTTGTCAGTCATTACAGTAGGTACTCTTTTTTCTATTGCATTATCATTGTATGTTGCTATATTACTTCAAAGTAAAGCTGATCCTGGCTCCAACTTATGTGTTTAACGATCTCCCTAGAGCAGCGGTTCTCAAACTGTGGGTTGGGACCCCAAAGTGGGTCGCATCCCCGTTTTAATGAGGTCGCCAGGGCTGGCTTAGACTTGTGCCAAAGCCTGAGCCCCACCGCCCAGGGCCCAAGCCTGAGGACTTTAGCCCTGGGCAGCAGGGCTAAGGTTATAGGCCCCTTGCCCAGGGCTAAAGCCCTTGGGCTTGGGCCTCCAACGGGCGACGGAGCTCGGGTGGGTTCAGGCTTCAGTTCCCCATCCTGGAGTCATGAAGTAGTTTTTGTTGTCAGAAGGGGGTCGCAGTGCAATGAAGTTTGAGAACCCCGGCCTTAGAGCAGTAAGTATTATTTGCCCTTATCTGCTAGGCCAGAGTAGTTCCTGGAAGCTACCAAGGTACTCTAACAAAGGTATGCAGTATATAGCCAGGTGGAGGCACCACCAACTGTCATTCTTCCTATGAGTAGAGAGCTGCTGCAGATGGGTGGATAGAAGATTTCCAACTATCCAACACTACCACAGGGACCTTCCCAGAATCTCCATTATCCTCAAGAACATCAGGTCCCTAGAAAAGTGTTGAGCCTGCTCCCAGGTGATCTGGGAGGGAAAAGAGGGTTTCAAAATCATTAATAATGAAAACTGGGAACCCCACAATCTCATTTTTACATTTATTTTTCTACCTATAATTTGCAATTTAAAACCAAATCTCCATAACTACGCTAACCCCATACAGGAGAGCAGGTGAGACCAGACAGAGTTACACATTTGCAGCCTGAAAGCATTTCTTCTTTTAATGGAAATAGCTGAATTTTTAAATGTGTGAGTAGAGAGAATTTGATAACCACCACTGAAATGCAATCATACCTGGGATAGACTGACAGCTATTTAATAGCACAACAGCAATATTTAACAAACTACTGTGATGGGATTTAGGAAGGCAGACTGTGGTTACCAAAGTTGCAGTTTAGATACCAGGGCTAACATCTCTAAACTCTTGCAGAAGTTGACAGGGGATGCTTAATGGCCACAAATGGTAAGGACTACGATTTTACACCTAAACCAAAAGATAAATCACTACAGCACTCTTATGTAAGATGCTAAAACCCTTTTGTCTCTGGATATTGTCTGCTAAGTATCTGTTCTGCAATGTATCAGTTGTACAGTGTGATATATCTTCTTGCCTACACACTGTGAAATATGAGTTATTGAAATAAAAATACAAGTTGAAATTAAATAAAACCTCAGATATAAAACCTGGCCAATTAGCTACTGCATATGGTCAAGAATTCACTTTTCAGTGATATTTTTCTTTAGCTCATAGACCCCTAAGAAGGAGTAAATGCATTCTGGTGCATCTATAGGAGCAAAGTAAACAAACTCCAGATCCTTTCCTTCTCTGCCTCCCCGTTACCTCCTTCCACACTCTACTCTACTCCCTCCCTTTTGGGTAAGACCCCTTCCTCTTCCTAATCCACCTCAAGCCTTCTGCTAAGCACCAGCTGTCACCCCCATATCCTTGCTAGCTGACCAACAGCTTCTTGTTGCTAGATTCCCTTATTTCTGCCATCAGCACTGCCTACCTACATGGAGTTCCTCCAGGATCCATGCAAATTCCTCTTCATCCCCAACATTGACTGAACCAGGCCATCTTCCATAGCCTAGTTCTCAGCCTGTTGGCTTTTTATGCCTTATTTTTAATTGGTTGGGGTTTTTTTAAGTGGCTGATATGTAAGGATGGGATGTATGGGTGAACTATACTGTGTATCTCAAAGGCGTATGGATCAGAGCTCACTAACCAGCGACACTTCTTGGGGCTCCCAGGGCTGTGATTCACTTTGTTGCCATCAGCCTCCAGCACAAGGGAGTCTTGCCTGTACTAGATGGGTGTTAGCTCCCTAAGACCACCAGCCTCTTAGCCACTCAAACTCTTTCCTCTGGGCTACCCCTGCCTTGCCTCTGCCTTGAAGGTTGACAACAGATGCACCCAAGTGTCCACCAGTGGGATCTCAGTTCCCTCACACTGATGTGTAATGAAAGCTCCTCCGGGGACCTGAAGCCTTGAGTTCTGAGGGTCCCCTAGTGAGCCCCCCATTCCAACGAGGACACATCTGTGACAAGAGACATTGATGGTTGGGATCTTGAGAATGGGACTCCTATACATACTGTCCCCAGGTCCAGCCACCAAAGGAGGGTGGAAATCACTGACAGGGGCATTAAGACCGCCTTGTTCAGATAGTGTTGACCTGGTATGTATACCGACACTAGCCAAGATTGGAGAGGTCTGAGTTGCAGTCTTGCATGTTGCACCACATAGGTGTATGATGCTATATGCCCCAGAAGATTTAAGCAGTTTCTTGCTGTGGTGATGGGGTGACTCCTCAGGCTCTCTCTACGAACCCCTAGAGCTCTGAGCCAGTTTTCTGGGAGAAAGGCTCTGGCATGGGTCGAGTAGAGGACCCGATGAATTCTATCCTTTGAACCAGGCAAAGAGTAGATTTCTGCATGTTTATCAACAACCCCAAGTCCTGGAAAGTTGACTGTACTAGCTTTATGTTTGCCTTCACCCGGGCCTTGGATCGACCTCTGATCTACCCTTATCTAGACAACTGGCTGACCTGAACTCCTTATCTCATTAGAAAGGCTGCAACAACTGCCATGCACTTCGTGAACACACAAGAAGCCACTGACACTCAAATAGGAGTACTGCAAATTGGTAGTGCCTGTGGTTTACAACGAATCGTAGGAACCTTTTGGGTCCCCGAAAGATAACAATATGGAAATACATGTCCTTCAAGTTGAGGGCAGCATACCAATTCCCTGGATCCAGAGAAAGGATAATGGAGACCAAGGAGATCGTGTGAAACTTCAGTTTCTTCATGAATCTGTTGAGGTTTCACAGATCCAAGATTGGTCTGAGGTCACCATTGGCCTTTGGGATTAGGAAGTAGCAGGAATAGAACTCCCGGCCCCTTTGTTCTAGTGCAACCTCTTCCACTGCTCACACCCATAGGAGCGACTGCACCACCTACGTTACAAGTGTCTCATGAGATGGTCTCTGAAGAGGGACGGAAAGGGAGAGGAACAACTGAATTGAAGGATGTATCCCACTTCTATCATGCATAGCACCCATTGGTCTGAGGTAATGCGGACCCATGCCTGATAGAAGTGGGAAAACCAGTCCACAAATGTAGGGGAATCAGATCCCTACAGTGTCCTGGTATGTCGTCCCTGAGTGTCCCATCAACAGGCCTGCTTAGACCCCGCCAAGTGTCTCGGTACAGGGGGGAGGAGGAGGGAAGCACTGGGGCAGATGAGGATTGGGGTGGAGGCCTCCTCTTGTAGCCTCTGTTCCTTCTCCTGCTGTACTCCTGTCTCTGCTTTGATGGACAGAAGCAGGCCATTGGGTTGAGGCTTGTAATTCTTCCTGGCGGGGGCTGGTGTATGCAGCCCCAGGGATTTAAGGCTGGCTCTACAGTCCTTTAAGCTATGCAGCTTCAAGTCTGTCTGCCCCAAGAAGAGTGACTTGCATTCAAACAGAAGGTCCTGAAGTGTCTGCTAGACCTCATAGGGCAACCCCAAAGACTGAAGCCACAAGCTTCACCTCATGACCACCGCTGAAGACAGGGAATGAGTTGCAGAGTCTGCCACATCCAGAGCTACATGGCAGGACGCCTTAGCCACTAATTTCTCCTCCTCAGCTAGGGAAAAAAAGCTCCCTAAATTTCACCATTGTGCTCCAGGAGTTGAAATCATACCAGCCCAGGAGCACCTGATGGTTAGCAATCCTGAACTGGAGACCACCTGTTGAACAGAACTTTCTACCAAAAAGGTAGAGTTTTTTTGCATCTTTAGCCTTGGGAGTCGGCCCCTGTTGACCTGGTCTCTGCTTTTTGTTTGCCACTGAAACAACCAGTAAACCTAGTCTGTGTGTGTGTGGTGGTGGTGGTGGTGGTGGTGGAATACAAAAATTCATACCCCTTGGGAAGGACAAAGTACTTCTTCTCCATCCTTTTTGCAGGATGTTGGAGTGATGCAGGAGTCTGCCATAGAGCTTTTATAGGCCTCAGGATGGCATTGTTCAATGGCCAGGCTATTGGCAGCATGCCCTAGCTCATGTCAGCCATAGGATATCGCCGATCAAAACGGTGTCTGATCCTGCATGAAGTGTAGGACTCCGCTTCAGAACTGGAGTCCAAGGAGTCAGTTCTTGGCAACCAGGGCGGAGTACCGACTGGTGCTGGAGAACAGTGCTGGGGGGAGGAGATTGGCACTGCGTCGACTTGATCATCTTACCCTTTGACAGCACCTGCCTTGGTGCCACGGTGGTCCTCGTTCCTGGTGCTGCCACTGTCATTTCCCGAATGGCCACATATAGTGGTACTGGGAGGGACAGTAAGTTACTCGTTGCCGCAAATGCCTCCAGCATCGATGGTAGTGCCAGGACTGTCAAACTCCAATGGCTTCACTTGGCAGAGAGTCCAATGGTACTGGACTCAATGACGCCCTTCCCAGAGCCAGAGTCTATAGTACCGCATGCCCCGCTGGTGTCTCCAAGTGGCCTGGCACAAGTCTCACTCTATTGGCATCTCTATGGCCCATGGACCTTGAGGATGGAGAATGCCCCTGGTGAGCCTCTCTCACCATCGGTGATAGAGAGTGGTGCCGAGAGTCCCATGCCTGAATTGACTTCCTCAGCACCAGGAATGTGTGTCGGTGTCAGGAGTCCAAGGCCGTAGACACAGAGTCCCTCCTCAGTGCCAGGGAGGCAGAACGCCGCTGCGCCTCCCTCAGAGACAGCGGGGCGCTTCTTACAGAAATCGAAGTGCTTGGTGCCGAGTCTACATGACTCAGCTCTGAAGGGGGATGGAGCGCTGCCTTCATGAGGAGGAACTTCAGTCTGGTGTCCCTGTCTTTTTTTGTTCTGGGTCTGAAGCTCCTGCAACACTCCTACACATTAGCTTCCCCCAGACACTTAAGGCAGCTAGAGTGTGGGTCATTAACCAGCATTGGTTTATGGCACAATGCACATGGTTTGAACCTCAGGGACCAAGGCATATCTTGGTGCTGGGGAAGGACTAGCCCTACTAAGCAGGGTATGCTGCTGACTATACTACTAACTAGCTAATTAACTAACTAAAACTTAACTCTAAAAAGGTAACTATTTACAATCTACAATACAAGTCCACTGAGAGAAGGTACTTGCAGGAAAAATGCAAGAACGAGCAGAAGTTCCAGCGACTGTCATGGGTGTTAAGAAGGAACTGAAGGCACCGTGGGCCCTATATACTGGCACTATGAGGGTGCAACTCCAGGGGGCAACAAAGCCGACCTGACGGACACCACTGAGGGAAAACTTTCCATCGGCACTGCTTGGGGAAAGAATACACCTACATTGGAATGGACATGAGCAAGCACTCAAAAAACACAACACTTTCAATGAACTACACAACAGATTAGGTGAAGTAGTAAAAAATATTGCATCGATATGATATAAGATTTTACTCTTATGACTCCATTGGGAGCCTTAGCTGTACTTTTTCCAAATAGACCACACATACTGAAGGAAAAATGAGTATCAAAACTTATTCAGGCCCTCTCCTTCTTACAAAAGTAATTCAATCAGGGAACTGAAATGGTAGCACATGACTTAGGTGGCAAACCTCAGTATTTGATATTCACATTCAATATTTGGGCTAACAGCAATACAGTACTTGCAGCAGTGTGCAAAAGAATCCATAAATAGAAATATACCCCACCAAGGAGTCATCAAGTAAATGCAAACACTGAACAAATGTATGGAAAATGTAATGTCTTTTGTGGCCAATTTGCAAACAGAGAAGGGGCTACATTTAACAAATTGTTTTACTATGGTTTATTTGCACAGCTTTAATTATATCTAGTCACTGCAATTTTCCTCAAAGGTCTGCACAGAGAAACTCTTCAGAAGAGTACTGGTTTAAATTACTTTTTTGTGAATTTAAAAATGTAAAAACGCATTTGAGGTAAGGTTGGAATTTTAAGATTAATACAATAACATATGTGAACAGCAGCTTTTGTTGGACTTACCTTTGCATTTCTTGATTTTTGCTGCCTTTTATCCAAACTATCATGGTGTTTAATCATAATTTGGCTATTTAATGGAAAGCTGTGAGTGTACCATAGATGTTACCTACACTGTGTTATAAAAATGTTCCAATTTCAATCGTTCCATTGAATAAACTTTGGCTGAACTACCCCTTAACGTTATTTCACACAGAATATAATTGCCAAGTTATTCAAAGACACACACGCACAATACCACACTGTGGAGAATATCATGAAGTGAGCTGTAGCTCACGAAAGCTTATGCTCAAATAAATTTGTTAGTCTCTAAGGTGCCACAAGTACTCCTTTTCTTTTTACTCCTAACAAAGTCTTCACTAAAGTATATGCTGAGTAAGCAAAAGTTTTGTTTTAGGTTTAAATAAAGGGACTGTGATGTGGATTCTAACTTGGTGCTCCAAGGTAAATAATCATACAAGATAAATTGTTCCAGACAGTAGTTAGTTAAGGGACCTACTGTAAAACCCTTATACTGGACTTCCCTGACGGTGTTTATTCTATCAAGAAGACAAACAGTTCCAAAACTTCTTTGAAATCTGTTAATTATTTAGGTAATTCAATGTTTCTCCCCATTTGGCACCAATATCCTCTAAATGAAATGAATCATTCTCTCATATGACATTTTCTAGTAATACTTCTACAAGGCATGTCTTCAAAGACCTGCTATCCCAAATATAGAAAAACATAAGTTTAATTTTTCTGTAGCCATTGACTAGATTGTCTAGATAATTTAATAATGGTTTGGGTTCTGTATTACTTAGAAACAGCTATAATTCACATTTTAACTTGCAGCTAAGATCAGATTTACTCTTGAGATAACAGTGTCTACCTTGGTTCTGACCTTGCTGTAATATCTGAGCATTTAGATTTATACATCTGGAGGCAAGGTGTTCTGGAAAGAGGACCTCAATTCTGAGACCCATACCTTGATTCCTCAATCTGATGGGACCACAGTTCCCTGTAAATCTTCTCTATTTACTAAGACTTTTTCTGACAGAACTGCTTGGAGTTATGTATGCTTTCATTAACATTGTATTGCACCTAGATTTCTACACCCGGGAGCAAGGTGTCATCAGAGGAGGGCCTCAGAAAACCTAAGAACACTATATTCAGGTTCCCAGTCTAGCCTTACCACTTGTTTCTGCACTTAGATGCATGTTTACCGATTTTTTTTTCAAACACTTTGCCTATTACAAGTTAAAACAAAATCAACTACACATGCTAAAAACACACATCGATCGATGCTGGACAGGAGTGTAGGTCTTTTAAAAACTGACATTCTGAATTAAGCTTTTCCTGTCTCATGCTTTTACTTCCATAATTTCCCACCATTTTAATGCAGTGAACTGTAATAACTACCTACAGATTTGGGGTAGAGATATGGATCTTTGATTTTATATGCATGAAGGATAAATTCAGCAGTACTATCCATTAGCCATGTTTACATCTGTTCCTCCTGCTCTGTGTTCAGTTTATAACTTGACACATTTTGGGCCTCATTTTCAGAAACTGCTGAGTACCAATCACCTGAAAATCAGATTTCCTTAAGGTGCCTCAAGCAAGTCCCATGGCCTGTGTGTGACGTAGTCCATATTCTTTCTGAAAATATGCTTGTGGTAGGAATATGACAAAACTAAGATATGCTTTATGCAAGATAACTCTTGTAAGGTATCATTGGAAAGGTTATAATTTACTATGATTATCCTATTTGTATGCATGTATCATTTCTGTATCTGAAATTAGGAATATTTACTATGTATCTAGATTTCAACTTTGTTACTTTGGGAGACGCCCCCTGCTAGCACTTCAGGTAACAACAATGAAAAAGCCGGACAGTGCTGATGGCCCATCAACAAGAGACAATGGACTGTAAAAGAGCTTAATCTTCCTGTGAATGTGTGGGTCAGCCTGTGAAGAATGGTTACAGGGGCCCTACAGAGGCATGAGACCATGTCACCTGATACTGAAATCCATCTTGAATTCTGTACTTTTCCACGAGAAGCTGGGGGAGGATATGGGGGGCGTCAAACTAGGAAACAAAGGACTCCCGCCTTATGCAAATCCTATTTAAGGGCAGGGAGTGAGGTAATCCAGGTCGTCAGTTCTCCCCTGCTACCACAACCAAGATGACTGCTGATAGGGTGACCTATGTCCTGATTTTATAGGGACAGTCCTGATTTTGGGGTCTTTTTCTAAAATAGGCTCCTATTACCCCCCACCCCCTGGCCTGATTTTTCACATTTGCTGTCTGGTCACGCTAAGGGCTGAAAACAACTAAGGGCTTGTCTACACTGGCAACTTACAGCGCTGCAACTTTCTCGCTTGGGGGTGTGAAAAAACACCCCCGAGCGCAGCAACTTTCAGAGCTGTAAAGTGCCAGTGTAGACAGTGCACCAGCGCTGGGAGCTGCGCCCCTCGTGGAGGTGGGTTTTTTAGAGTGCTGGGAGAGACCACAAAAGCTCTGCTGCGATCACAAGCCATGTTAAAGCGCTGCAGCGGCAGCGCTTTAGCATTGCCGAAGTAGACTAACCATAAGACTGAACTGGGGAAAAGAACTGGACCCAGGCTGGAAGCACGTCTAGCCTGTGAAGAAGATTATTAGAACCTCATTTTCAGTGAGAATTTACATGTAAACAGGTTTCTTTAGTGTATTAAGCTTAGTTTGTGTGCTCTGTTTTATTTTCTTAGTAATCTGCCTTGTTCTGTCTGCTAAATCCTTAACTACTTAAAATACACCTAGTATAGTTAATACATTTATTTCTGGTTTATAATATAACCCAGTTTATGTAATTTCTAACTAGAGGGGCGGGAAGTTGTGCACACGCTCCTCTGCATTGAGGGGAGAGGTGAATTTCATATAATTTTGGGTTTGTACCCCAAAGGAGGGTGGACATCTGGGTGCCTTGGCAAGCCCCTTAAACTAAGCCTTCTCAGAACAGAGCTCTGTCTCTCTGTGCAGCCTGGTGTGGCCCTGCGTGTGTGCTTGGCTGGAAAAGGCTGGGGAGCCTAGCCCAGCAAGACCAGGTAAAAGGGGGCCCAGGCTGGCAGAATAGTCTGACTCAGTGGCGCCCCAGCACATCAGGTGACATCCCAGGTGGTCCAACCTGTCACACTGTTATGCAGGTTAAACTACTAGACGATCATAATGGTCCCATCTTTTCCTAACACTTATGATTCAATGAAGAGAAGAGGCAGGGAAAATGACTCACAACCCAACTGTTCCCTGAGCCAGTACTGAATTAAGTGTCAAACAAATTTCAGATTCAAGGGATAAATGTAGGATAACCTAGTGTGACAGGGCCCACTTGCTCCTGCCTCTGGGCAAGTCCACAAACAGCTCAGAGACCTTTTTTGCTGGTAAAACACCTGGTGCAATTTATTTATAATATCAATTTCCACCACCTTTATACACTATAAAGCCTTAGCCCTAGAGCCCCCATCTCTTGAGGCAAGCAGGAAAGAGCATTCTACTTCCTCCCTTTCCCACTTCCTTCTTGTACTTTTTGTATCATCAGCCTATTACCCTCTTAGTTCTCTCCTCAGCCCATCAATTAGAGTTGCAGTGACCAGAGCACGTGCTCAGCTGCTGTTGCCCAGCGCACCGCCACACCCAGGTTTTGGATATTTGGGATTTTCTTGTCATAGATAGAATTTCTCATCAATTCATCTAAATCTAATGAAAGACCAGTTCTGTATTCCCTATATAGGCAATATTCCCACTGAAGTGAATGGAACATATATCGACTATAGGCCTTTCATCACATTTCAATGAAGAAGAATTCTGTTATTCCAGACTTTCAGTCTGTTTGATGTGTATACTTCAGATTTACCTCCATTATTATGCCTGTTTGAGACAAAATCTAATGTTCCAGCCTATGGAAGACAAATGATTATTTTCTTTCATATATATTGCTGTGTATTTCTTATTGATTAATAAGTCTCTTTAGATTTGTAGAAAGAAAAGGAGTACTTGTGGCACCTTAGAGACTAACCAATTTATTTGAGCATGAGCTTTCGTGAGCTACAGCTACTTCATCAGATGTTTACCGTGGAAACATCTGATGAAGTGAGCTGTAGCTCACGAAAGCTCATGCTCAAATAAATTGGTTAGTCTCTAAGGTGCCACAAGTACTCCTTTTCTTTTTGCGAATACAGACTAACATGGCTGTTCCTCTGAAACCTTTAGATTTGTAGAGTATGAAACATTAGCACTGACTCCTCAATTTAGTCACTCTGTTCTTGTGTGAACTTTATGGAAATTACAGAAGGTGAAAAACTCATCTATATAGAATGTCATCCTTCAGCTCTAATTTTATGTGTGTACTCTTGCAATTTCAAATGAAAAAAATATGAATTTGAAAATAATTTATGTTCACAAGTAATGTGCTTAATGAAATAGGATATTCAATACATAGGACTTTTTCAAGAAGTTTAGACCAAAAATTTAGGATTAGTTTAAAAAACCTACAGTACAAGATTTTGGTGATTATAATTTAAATTAAATAAAAACTGTTTTTGTTCCGTTTTTAAACACTGTGGAAACCCAAAATAAAACAGCATTATATTAGCTCCCCGCAATAAGGAAGTTAAACATCTGACTATTAACTGAAAGGGAATCAGACACATCTATTATCACTATCCAAGGTGAATGACATGTTAAAATGAACTGGATAAATGGTGAAAGACAAGTTGTATTTTAAAATTACTTCAGATTTAATAAGATCAGTTGGTAAAATAAGGAATTATGAGTCAACAGTGTGCCCTTGTTGCCAAGAAGGCTAATGGTATTTTGTTCTGTATAAATAGGAGCATTGCCAGCAGATCGAGGGATGTGATCATTCCCCTCTATTCGGCATTGGTGAGGCCTCATCTGGAGTAATCTGTCCAGTTTGGGGCCCCACACTACAAGAAGGATGTGGAAAAATTGAAGAGAGTCCAGCGGAGGGCAACAAAAATGATTAGGGGGCTGGAACACATGACTTATGAGGAGATGCTGAAGGAACTGGGATTATTTAGTCTGCAGAGGAGAAGAATGAGGGGGGATTTGATAGCTGCTTTCAACTACCTGAAAGCGGGTTCCAAAGGGGATAGATCTAGACTGTTCTCAGTGGCAGCAGATGACAGAACAAGGAGTAATGGTCTCAAGTTGCTGTGGGGGAGGTTTAGGTTGGATATTAGGAAAAACTTTTTCACTAGGAGGGTGGTGAAACACTGGAATGGGTTACCTAAGGAGGTGGTAGAATCTCCTTCCTTAAGAGGTTTTTAAGGCCCAGCTTGACAAAGTACTGGCTGGTATGAGTTAGCTGGGGACTGGTCCTGCTTTGAGCAGGTGGTTGGACTAGATGACCTCCTGAGGTCCCTTCCAACCCTGATATTCTATGATTCTGTGATAATTATTTTTAGATATGGGGCCAGATTCTCAGCCCTAATAAGGCTGCTTTGCATCACACCAGCATTACCAAAAGCTCCCTTAAGGTAATCTTTGTGGCAATCTGAGGAATCCCATAGTTTAGAGGAATCACTGGGGTGGTGAAGAGCTGACAAAGCCAATTCTACAACACCCCTCTCCCAAGAGGTTAAGTGCAGGTGGCCATAGATTAGAGAATCCCTGATGTTGCTCTAACATGCTAGGGGCCAAATCAGCTTCCAGCAGCCCTTGAGATCACGAGAATATTAATTCACATACATCAAACTTTACCTCCCAATTTTCTGTGTCCTATGCCATGCACTGTTCAACCAGACCAGAGGATTAAGACCATAATTTTTACTTTAACAGTGCCCCTTTTACACAAAAGAGAACAAATGTGTCTGGCTCACAGACAAGGACATACACAAATCTGACTTCAAAATCAGATAGAAACAGTAGTTATTTGCAAGAAAAATCTGAAGTAAGTTAACAGTATGGGCTACAAAACCAGACAAGTATCGGTTCAACAGTTCAAATTTTAAATCCCCCAAATAATCCAAGTAAATATACAAGGCGCCTTCTAATTTTCCATTCTCCGAGCCCTTGCTCTGCAGTACAGAAGCTTGATCCTCTTCCTTATTTTTCTTAGAAGAGTGTGGGTAGATGACTTATCCAAGAAAATGTAGGTTTACATATCATAAAATACCACAGAATTTGGTCAGATAAAACAGCAATTTTACATTTATACAGCTTCTTTCATTGGTGGGTGAAAGGGTGTGTAGCTAGTACAAACAGTTATTCAAGTTTGTAAAGAGTTTAGGGATCCATATAAATGAAACACAACCGCCTTTGTGGTAGAATGCAGATACTGCTTAACAGCACACTTCAACACTACACAACAGTTAGAGAAAGTGACTGAAGACTACACAGACATCAAGTAATTCCAAGTTATAGATTCAGAAAAACTGTTACCTGACTACATTTTATTTCTGTAGTAAGCAACATATATTCAATATTATGTACAATACATCAATAGAAAATGCTATACACACACAAGGACAATTTTAGATTGCTATAAGAACCTTAACTTTGATTTCCTGTCTTGAATGCATTTCAGTACTTAACTCTAACATTTCATGACCGGTATTTTCCATTTACAAATGGTAAGCCATTACTGAAAAATTACACATCTCCGTTCTGTTAAACACCTCACCCACAAAAGATATAGACATGTATTCCTTATCTTTATACCTCTGTCAAAATGTTTGGCCATAAGCATAGCTTTGAGGCACAGTAAGGATCAGACCACGTGAATTGTTCATTATTTAATACCTGTAATACTCTGAAATTCTGACACTTTCTGCTTTGATAGTTTAAGGCTTAAAGCCAGTGCTGCAAGCTAGCCGGAGGGAACATTTCTGGGATAAATCATTTCATATGGCATTACTCCCCATCAAGACAATAAAACACTGCTCCCAGATTTTCCCTGGAGACCAAGTTCATCCTCATTTGTTATTGTGGAGAAAGTACACATCTGTAAGCGTTTAATATTACTTACACAGCATTCGCCAGAGGGCTTTTAACAAAGGTGATTTTAAAAGCTTTGTCTACTGCTTGTGACATTCTCCTTTCTTTTACCAGATCACTAAAATCTGATTGTCTGTATTTCTGTTTCAGTAACCATGGAAAGATGCATCTCTACCTTATATAAAGTTTTTATGGCAAGGAGAAGGATGATGGCAATTTCTTACCTGTAAACTTGAATTTTTCCAAGATCCTCTATTTCAAGAGAGTCGGTTTAAGTTTTCTTACCAGCAGATGGAGATAAAAAAAGGGAACTCACTTGCTATCACTCCCCATATGAAGGGAGCTGACTGCATCTGCTCACTTAGACTTCCAAAGTGATAACATTTCTGTTATTTCTAAAGAAATACTTAAGATTTTTTCAGAAAAGAAGATCCATACTTCACCAAAACAACTAAAATTGAGTGACATGTCTGGGCTACAAGACAGAGACACGCAGATGCCAATTAACAATTAAGAAGTTAAACTATCCCTCTGTGCCAGTCCAGAGAGTGAGAATTTCAGCCCCTAAATAGGCAAAGAATGGATTATCGAGGGAAAAAAGCAGACATGTCCACATCATAATCAAGGTTGACTAAATCAAAGAGATGACTTGACCTTCATGGTTTCATAATCCAAAATTCATGAAAGAACACTCAACCCATCAGTATCAAACCTGGCAACCAAACCATGCTTATTTGGATGGGTGATAATCTTGGGCTCAATTATGAAATATACTGACCACTCAACTCCAATGACTTCAATGGGAATTGTGGGTGAACAGCACATCAGGACCCAATCCTTCTTCTGTTTTACTATTGGGTTTCAAAAAGGGCTTAGAATCAAATTCAGGACTGCAGACACAACTGGAGCAAGTTTCAGAGTAGCAGCCGTGTTAGTCTGTATTCGCAAAAAGAAAAGGAGTACTTGTGGCACCTTAGAGACAAACAAATTTATTTGAGCATAAGCTTTCGTGAGCTACAGCTCACTTCATCGGATGCATTCAGTGGAAAAAACTGGAGCAAATTATTATTATGATTGGCCATCAGTGGCATCATACCTTTGTTAGTTATGCCCACATTAAGTACACAAGTCTGACTTTTTCCATCTTATTTTTGGTATGAATAGCAATTGGATACATCAGGTGTTGCATTCTTAGACTATTTTTTACACTGAATGGCTATAGATAGCCAGCCTTTGACACCATGCTTTATGACAACACAAGAGCCATGCTATAAATTGCCCAGGAAGATGCTGCCTCTTGGTCCTTACCGCTTAATTATAAGGTGCTTTCTGAATATTCTGGCCATCGGTTAGAGATAACAAAGATAAGCAGCTCCCTGCAAAACAGAACATGCGTGAAGTCTGCTATTCCTTCATAGTCACTGTCAGCAGAACCTCATGTATGCCTTTACACAGACAACATTCAGAAACATTTTGAAATATAGGAGATTTTACTTAGTTAACTGATTTCTTTTAACAACCTTCTCATGCTCCAAATCCACTCCTGATAACTTTTAACTGGATGAAGCATGCATATGCCTCATAAGCTTTTCAATATTTATCACTATGCATGTGTCACAGCAATGAAGGCCCAACCTACCAACTGTGAGGACACCACACTAATCTCGAGCTTCTATTCTGAAATTAACTTTTTATTCATTTATCTCCAGTGTCACAAACTGAAGCTTCTATGACTTAGCTTTTTTAGACCCAACAAAACTTTATATTATCACCAGAGCTTTGTCCTCCAGTTGTATCTTCATTAATGTATTATGCATTTTTTGGCAATTTGTGACACTCTTGTCAAATGAAAAAATAACAAGGAGTCCTTGTGGCACCTTAGAGACTAACAAATAATTTGTTAGTCTCTAAGGTGCCACAAGAACTCCTTGTTATTTTTGTTGATACAAACTAACATGGCTACCACTCTGAATCTTGTCAAATGGTTGCTTTTACTGAAAACAGGACACCACACAACTTGTGCTGGACCCCTTTGTGTCATGTTGCGATTGCTTTTTTACTGTAATAATGTAAACAAATCATCTCTCCCATTTGTTCACCTTTGTATTCTGCCTGTAGGTCCTGATATACATTCTTAAGTTTCAGAGTAACAGCCGTGTTAGTCTGTATTCGCAAAAAGAAAAGGAGTACTTGTGGCACCTTAGAGACTAACCAATTTATTTGAGCATAAGCTTTCGTGAGCTACAGCTCACTTCATCGGATGCATACTGTGGAAAGTGTAGAATTGTAAGGAGAGTGATCACTTTAGATAAGCTATTACCAGCAGGAGAGTGGGATGGGAGGAGGTATTTTTCATGCTTTGTGTGTATATAAAAAGATCTTCTACACTTTCCACAGTATGCATCCGATGAAGTGAGCTGTAGCTCATGAAAGCTTATGCTCAAATAAATTGGTTAGTCTCTAAGGTGCCACAAGTACTCCTATTCTTAAGTTTGATGCACTACTTGATTACCAACCATAGCTGATGGGTCTGTACTTCATGCTTCACAGGTGTTTCATCACCTGATTTAAACTCCTTTCTCCATGGCACTCCATTAATCCATTCCTGTCCTGGCCCATTATGGGGTTTGCCAACCCCATCGCAAGCAATATGAGATTTTGCTATTAGGGGAGGGACTACAACTGTAGCCTCTCTATTTATAGTTTAATGAGGTGCGGAATGTATAGCTAATTGAGAACTGGCTGAATATTCCTTACTGCTTTAGAGATATATACAAAACTAAACTTGCAGTGAAACTCTCTATTTACATAAATGGGGATTTTAGATACAGAGCAAGTGAAATGTACTCAGATACTGCTGTATGTGTCCCACTCCAAACATTGAATATACTGAATTTGGTAGATACAACTTCACGAGTTTGATAGATAACAGTTTATGAGCCACTGGAGTCGGTGAGTAGGGCATCCCCTAATTTCAGCATACATTAATTTCAGAGATGGTTATGAAGTATACCTCCCCAAGCAGACACTTAGAATGATAATGCCTTTTTCCAGTTTAGTTTATGTCACTTTGAGACTGGTTTAAGCCATGCTAAAAAAAAGCTACTTATTACAGAAAAAGATTTTTCACATGGGGGAGTTCCAGCGCTATAACTATTCTAGGATGATTATACTAGTATAACTGGAAAAATGTTCTCCTATAGACAAGCCCTAAGTGGAGGCAGTTACAAATTGTAGGACTCTGAGCTCAGCATGGACGGGGCCTCACTTTTCTTCCCAGCAACTGGTATGTTTGGTGGTGTGGGCTTTTATTTATTTATTTTTAAAGAAAAAGTACAGCTGTGGTATGTAAAATTCAGATCTGGATTTTGAACACTTGGAAGCCTGCAGGTGTTTATATCCAGAGTGTTAGTGTGGGCCCAGCAAGCACCCCAACCTACTGAAAGATGAATTAATTTATGAAAAAAGTGACACATCACAGGAAGGATTACGACTGCAGATTTCAGTAAAAAGATCCTTGGCAAGAAAGACTTCAGTCAGCGGAGAGTGGAAGAACACAGTTTTCGTGCACTACCAGCCCCAACAAAATACTGGTGGCAGATTTCAACTCTATTTTTCTTTGTGAAATCAAAAATGACAGTCAGTTGATGCTGAAACGCTCGTGACAAAAGACAAGGTTTTGAACAAAAATGTACCTGGAAAAACAAAATTTAACAATAGCGATTGAGAAAACTAGTCAGTCAGGGTGACCTCGTGCTTGGTTCTTGCAGCAGGTGAAGGCTATAAATCTTTACTTCATGATGTTGAGCAACGTGGAGAGAAAAAGAGCAAGCAATTAAAAAAAAGCTTTCAGTGCAAATTGGAACAAAAACCCAAGTACAGGAATAAGTCTTTGGAAATTTCCCCACTTCCAAAGTTGATCCTAAAAAGGCAAACATGAAACGGACTAGCCAAAAGTTTTGGAAACCATAGGCCCCTAGCTCAATTAGCCAGATTCTGCCCAGTTCCCTTCTATCCATTTACCAGGCATCTATTCACAAGGCTTCTGCTCTTTTACAAAATATGATGCGGTTCCTTGCACAAAGAAGTCTATCTCCACAATCTGCTGTCAAGATGGTGATTTTCTATTGATTTTTTCATTACACTAAAACCGCTTCAGTTTAACTATTTTTAGATGATAAGCTCTTTGGACAGGGTTAACCTCTTAGTTTATGTTTGTACAGCACCGTCATGGGGTATACTACTAACTGCTATGGTACCTCCTTCTTACATTGTCTGGAGATTAGCTCCCAACCAGTCTGATGCCTCTTCCTTCAGTGGCTTGCCCCATGGTCTCTCTCCTACCCTGGAATCAGGTTACTCCATCTTCGTGACTCAGGGTGCTCCCTCTTTGGACCTGGGCCCTGCAGCCAGATCATTAGTTTTCCCCTTCGGGGGTATCAAAGTCCCTCTGGACAAACATCTCAGGCAGTCTTCTGATCCACTACCCAGACTGTGCCACTTATCCAGTGGCTGGTAGGGGAACCCAGTCCCACCCATTACTCCACATTCCAGCCCAAGGACCCTATGACTAGCAACTATGGACTAAGCAATCCCAGACCCTATTGCTGTTACCCTGAGCTCCTTCCTACCTTTCTTCTCTAGCTCTGCCTCCCCCCAGGTTACCTGTGGAGCTTCCTCTACTCCATGTAGCTATTCCACTGCCTCTCAGGTTCTTGCCAGTGTCTGTATTCCCAGGCAGGATGCCAGAGCTTACTACCCCCTAGAACTCCTCCTTGTCTCTTGCCAACTCCCCTCCTATCTAGGGAGCAACTAGAGTGTTCCTCCCTGCAGCCCATCTTCTGCCACCAACTTCCTGATTTTATACTAGCTCAGCCTGCCCCTGCCCAGCTGGGTTTCATCATCAATTAGACCTTATCAGCCTGTCACAAGGTTAATTCACCCCTTTTGAACACTCAGGTCTTGTTCAGGGTAGAGTCAGAATCGGGGCCTCTGATAACTACTGTAGTGCATGTAAATAGTTAAAAGTAGGGCACAGAGCAACAGACTGGGTTTATGGGTAGTTAGTGAATTCCATTACCTTCTCTGCCACTGATTTATTGTGTAATCTAGGCCAAGACTTATTAACTAAACTAAAATGTATTAAAAAAGAAAAGAGAGAGAGTATGGCAAAAAGATCAATATACATACAAAAGACATGAGTTCAATTCTTGAGGTTCAAACACATAGCAGAGATGGTGAGCTTTGTAGTTGCAAAGAGTTATTTTAGAATTTAGTTCATAGGTTATAGTCCAATGTCACCTTCAGAGAGTACCAGCATAACTGGGACCTCAATTGTGGGACGCAAACTTCCCCTGATGAAGTTTAAGCAGATCTGAGATAAAAAGGATCAGGTCCAAAGGATCTTTTATACAATTTCAGGCCTTCTTTGACAAGTTGGAGTCCCTCAGGGAACAATAGGCCCTCATTTCCTAAGCATCTTTGCTAATTATTCACAGATTAACATAAGGCAATGGCCTGTTTTTCCATACAGCGATATCACGTTTTTACAATTCATTTAAATGCTAGGTTGTTCTTTTGATCTTTGAATTAACAGAATACAGCATAGACAGGGACTGTTGTTTACATTGCTGACCACTACCCATATACAAAAACACAAACATTATCTCCCCATATATCTTTAAGGTTAAATTTGAGTCATTTATTCTACAGGATGTTTAACTCTCTCTGGCCATGCGTCATAATGAGTCAACAATATGATGCAAAAAAGACTAATATTCTTTGGTGTATTAAAAGGAGAGTCATATGTAAGATATGGGAGGCAACTGTCCCACTCTTCTGAGCACTGGTGAGGCCTTGTCTGGAGTATTGTGTCCAGTTCTGAGCACTACACTTTAGGAAAGATGTGGACAAATTGCAGAAAGTCCAGAGGGCAGCAATAAAAATGAAAATAGGTTTAGAAAACCTGACCTATGAGGAAAGGTTAAAAAAAACTGGGCATGTTTAGTCTTAAGAAAAGAAGACTGAGGGGGAACCTGATCACAGGATTCAAACATGTTAAGGGCTGTTATAAAGAGGACTGTGATCAATTGTTCTCTATGTCCACTGAAAGTTGGACAAGAAGTAATGGGCTTAATGTGCAGCAGGGGAGATTTAGGTTAGTTATGAGGAAAAATTTTCTAACTATAAGAGAAGTTAAGCTCTGGAATAGGTTTCCAAGGGAGGGTACAGAATCCCCATCACTGGAAATTTTTAAGAACAGGTTGGACAAACATCTTTTAGGGATGGACTAGGTTTATGTGGTTCTGCCTTAGTGCAGGGTGCTAGACTTGATAACTTCTCAAGGTCCCTTTTCAGACCTACATTTTTCTGATTCTAAAATATGAGATTAAGACATGGGTATGGTATTCCAACTGTCCAAACTGAACACAGATTGGGACAACCGATGTCCCAAACCCTATTATAACAAATTGTGCTGTATGATATTGCTGCTCTAGTTTACAGGCCTTTTATTTATTTTAAGAAAAAAATGTAAAGAACCATTTGTTTTGAAAGATACAGGTACATAATTACATAGGCTTTACCAACTGATTAAAAAAAAAAGGTAAAATTTAGGGCCTTTCAAATCTTGACAGTGTGTGTTAAGCATCCAAGGTGCTTTAAAGGTCAACAAGACATTTGTTATCTTTGTCATCTCAAAACTGATGCGGAGCTTGTAACCAGATGACCCAAGTTAGATTTATGAGGTTAAAAAATAGCCTCCCTTTCTGTAGCTTTTGTAAAATATATCAATGTCAATAGAAAATGTGCTTATTACAGTAAATAAAAAGTCTCAAATGATTATGATCAAACAAGTATTTCAATGTAAAATGCAATATTACAGCCTGAAGTTCAGTGTCATAAAACCAGGTTATGTTGTTTTAACGAAGGAGGAGCAGTCTCCCTTTTAGTGATCAAATTACAAGTAAACTAAAGAAGCTGGTGCACATTTACAAGCATAATACAGAGTACTGAAATACAACAAGCAAAGCAATAAGTACAAAGCAAATTAAAGATCTGAATTATACCCAGAAATGCTGAGAAGTAACATGCAGCCTCTCCTTGTCCCATTGTGCCTTAATATTGCAGTGTATACCTTGTGTTACTGAGAGTTCTCTGTTCAATATCCCATGTAATATTTCCGTTTTAATTCTGAATATCTTATCTTTGTTTTAGATTTTAAAACCACGTTTGTTTTGATTGCGTAAATTTCCATTCCCCCTCTTCTCTGCACCTTTATCCCCCTTGTAGTACTAAAAACAATGATAAATTGTGTAGGAAACCTCTTCAGTTTGGGCTTGTTTTAAAACTTTGAGGCTAAGATTTTTTTAAATGGCTGCTTAAATTTCAATTCCTAAATCCATATTTAGCCACCCAAATAAGTGGCCTGATTTTCAAATGTGATGAGCACCCAGCTATTGACTTTAATGGCTTTGGATCAGGCCTACAGAGAGTGTTCCAAAATCTAACTGGACAGACTAGTGTTTTCACTTACTGTTATTCTCTTTGAAACCTGTCCCACTGCTTTAATGACTGGAACTTGCAACACCCAAAAGTCAAACACACTAGATATCACTTAAACATTCATGAAAAACAGTGCTGCTTCCTTTCAGGTTCACAGTTTGCAAATGAATAAAGAAGCCATACACCATTTGTTCTGGTTAACTTTGTTATGAAACATTTTCGGGGTTTAGCCCTGGGGGCATGTTGAAATCATAACTAAATAAATCATTTCAGACAACACAAAGAAACAATCTCTGAAACCCGCACCCAGGCGCCTACAGGGAAAACGGTGTCTTCCCAAAGAAGCATATAAACTTGTGTTGCTTAAGTTTTTAATCCTTAGCCAATTCTATTTTAATCTCTGTAATTGCTGTGAATTTCAATTCTTTGACAAGTAAATACACACACTCTCGATTCCCCATTTACCACCAAGCCCGCCTCCAAAAAAAAATAGAAAAAAATCAGCCTCTGAGTCTCCAGAGCTCAAAATCTGATAGTACTAAGGATTTTGTTTTCAGTGAAGAAGAGAAACAGCATAAATAAGATGTAATTATACTTGCCTTCCATATTTGCATTTCAAAACAAGACACTAAGTATATAAGGAAGGAAAGTGTAGGTCCATTACTTAGTGGTGAAGGAGAGCTAATAATGGATGGCATCAAGAAAGCTAAGGTGTTTAATGCCTATTTTGCTTCAGTCTTCACTAAAAAGGCTAATTGTGATCAGATGTTTACCACGATTAATAGTAACAAGGGGGAAGGAACACGAGTCAGAATAGGGAAAGAACAGGCTAAAGAATATTTAGATAAATATTCAAGTTGGCAGGGCCTGACAAAATTCACACTAGGGTACTTAAGGAACTAGCTGAAGCAATCTTGGGACCATTAGAAATTATCTTCAAGATCTCAGAGGATGTATAAGGTCCTAGAGGACTGACAAAGGGCAAATAGAGTACCTATCTTTAAAAGGGGGCGGGAGGGAAAGGACCTAGTAAATTATAGTCAGCCACACTTCAATGCCTGGAAAGATACTGGAAGAAATTATTAAACAATTAATTTGTAAATATCTAGAGGACAATAGGGTAATAAGTAATCGCCAAAATGGATTTGTTAAGAACAAATCACCCCCAAACCAACTGAATGTCCTTCTTTAACAGGATTACTGGCCTAGTGGATAAGGGGAAAGCTGTAGACATTGATCTTGATTTTAATAAGACTTTTGACACAGTCCCATATGACATTCTCATACGCAAACTAGGGAAAAGTGGTCTAGATGAAGTTACTACAAGGTGGGTGCACAACTGGTTGAAAAACTGAAGTCAGAGAGTTAGCATCAATGGTTAGCTGTCAAAGTGGGAGGACACATCTAGTGGGATTTTGCAGGAGTCTGTCCTGGAGCTGATACTATTCAATATTTTTGTTAATGGTGTTGATAATGGAATGGACAGTATGCATATAAAATGTACAGATAACATCAAGCTGGGAGGGGTTGCAAACACTTTGGAAGACAGAATTAGAATTCAAAATGACTTTCACAAATTGGAGAATTGGTCTGAAATAAGATTAAATTCAACCAACAGAAGTGCAATGTACTATATTTAGAAAGCAAACAATCAAATGCACAACTACAAAATGGGGAATAACAGGCGGGGCAGTAGTACAGCTGAAAAGGATCATGACTTGAATTTATGAGCCAACGTGATGCAGTTGCAAAAAAGACTAATATTCTGGGGTGTATTAACAGGTGTCTCGTATGTAAATCACATGAAGTAATTATCCCACTTTACCTTAGTATTGATGAGTTCTCAGTTGGAGTATTATGTCCAGTTTTGAGCACCACACTTTAGGAAAGATGTGGACAAATTGCACAGAGTCCAGAGGACAGCAATAAAATTGATAAAACATTTAGAAAACCTGACCTATGAGGAAAGAACATTTAGGGAGGGATCTGATAACGGTCTTCAAATATGTTAAGAGCTGTTATAAAGAGGACAGTGATCAATTGTCCTCCGCAGCAACTGAAGCTAGGTCAAGAAGTAATCAGGCTTAATCTGCAGCAAGGGAGATTTAGGTTAGATACAGTAGAGCCTCAGATACAGTTGAGCCACACACCTCATTTGGAATTGGAAGAACACAGTCTGGCAGCAGAGACAAAAAAAGCAAAAATTGTACAGCACAGTACTGTATGAAATGTAAATTACTAACAAATAAAAGGAAAGTTTAAAGAAAAAGATGGGACCAGGTAAGGAAACTGTTTCTGTGCTTGTTTAATTTAAATTAAGATGGTTAAAAGCAGCATTTTTCTTCTGCATAATAAAGTTTCAAAGCTGTATTAAGAAAATGTTCAGCTGTAAACTATTGAAAGAACAACCATAACATTTTGTTCAGAGTTACGAACATTTCAGAGTTACGAACAACCTCCATTCGTAACTCTGAGGTTCTACTATATTATGGAAAACTTTCTAACTATAGGGATAGGAAAGCACTGGAACTAGTTATGAACTGAGATTATGGAACCCCATCCTTGGACATTTTTAAGAATGGGCAGGGAAAACACCTGTCCTTGACCCCAACGCAGGCAGTTCTGATTCACCAGGTCACTCTCTAAGTGGGTCTCCTCCCTTAGATTCTCCTCAGGCCTTTATGGCCCCCAGGTGTGGCCCTGCCCTCTTAATTGGCCAAATGGGAGCACCTGTTCTGGCACAGGGAGCTGGACCTACTTCTTTTACTGGGGACAGCCACTTTGTGAAACCACTATAATTACCTGGACAACCAGTAGCACTGAGAAGCCCAAGAGAACCCCAGACAACCAACTGACCAATCTGAGAACAAATGGCATCTATATTAGGAGGGGCAGCGGTGTTCAAAAGAATTGAGTTATTTACAGTGGCTCTCACTGACAAACATAACCTTAGGCTTGCCCAGGTACAGGTTTAGAGAGCTGCTCTTCATCCAAGAGCTGGTTTTGACAAGGCATTGAGTCAGTAGTGAAAAGGGTGCTGGGCTCGAGAATTTTTTTTTATATTCATAACTGATGCAGCAAGCCCAGAGGTGCTGGGGCTATGAAATGCTCAGCCCTGGCACAAATTAAACACTGGTAGTATATATTGACGTACAATAGATAGAGAGTCCATTTAGCCTTTACTTCCACCGAATCTCTCACTTCCTGACACGTTTGGGCCAATTTTGATTCAATCAAACCCAAGACAATTTTGCCCTGATTCACATCCTGTGCAATCCTACTGATTTTTAACTAGGGCATCACAGGTTGAAAGTCAGGGCAGAATTTAAATCCAGGTTTTTAAATTGCATTTTGCTACATACATTTAAAATGGCAGGACAAAACTCTGGAGAATATACAATTAGGAATCATTCTGCACTGGCCCTTGGTAGGTGATGGATTAGATCTCCTTTGGGGCTTTATCATCTCTAATTGTTTTGATTTCAAGTTTTAAATTGTATTCACTGCAATCTGGGCCAAATTTCTCCCCTATGTGCATTACTATCCTCAGAGGGCTCTTGCCCAGCAGAAGCAGTGCAGTTCTGCTGCAAAGGGGCTCTGTGTGGGTCCCTTGTGTTTCAACACTCAGTTTTGTGGTAGAGGAAAACAGGATAGGTGAGAAGCAGGGAATGGGGCCAGCAAATCTGTGGCTATGTAGATCCAATAGGCACTTACACACCAACCACACTGAGGTCGGCCAGGTCCCTGAGCTTCCGCAAGGAGGGATCTTTCTGCAACTCGGCCTAGAACTCAGTGGCTGGGGAAGGGATGGGGCCCGGTTCCCTCTCACTGGCTGGGTCTGAGGCCACAGCCTCTCTGAGCCGTGCCCCTCAGCGCTCCCTCCCCACCATGGTAGGGTCCTGCGCCTTCGGTGTGGTACCCTCCCCGAGGTCGGGGCGCAGTGCCCCTCGCCGGCTCTGGCTACAGGTCACAACCAGGGTGTTCTGAGTGGCCCAGTCTTTAGGAATTGGGAGGATTCCCCTCCACTGCTCAAATCCCATTTAAGAGATCCTCAGTCCAACCAAACCACTCAGACTGCACACTGGGTGTCAGGAATTCTATCTACCAATTATATGTACTTGCATCATGAGCAGAATATCTGATCATCTCCCCACAAATTCTCTAAAAGCCAGCAAGTTTGAAAGCATCTGTTTTTTCAATACTTAGGGAAAAGCCAAAAAGCTTGACTGCATTTGTCAAGTAATCATGATGAGATTCCTCATGCTCACTTAAGGAAGCAACAAACTGAAATGGACTTGTAATTTAAACTCTGATTGCTTATGCAAGGCAATGATGGATGCATTTTGTATGCTTACCACAGTGCTTGTCTAACAGTTTCATTTGATCTCTACCTGCATTTAGCAGAGTTTACTCAGAGTTCACAATTGGTTAACTTCACTTATTTAAACAGCATCAGTGTAAGTGACTGAATCCTAACTTAACCAATTTGTTGTATTTAATGTAACTTTAAAAAAATATGTTTTTCAATTACATGTAAATAATTAAAACTAGAAGTACAATGATCAAAACAATGAACAATTTGTAGAGCATACTTTTATAGAGTGGAGTGCCCTTCCTCTCTAAGGAATGCAAAGCACTTTCCACACATATGCATATAGGAATCATTCTTGTCAGAAAGGAAATGCAGACACCTCTGAGAGAGTATGCTAACTGTTTAACAGCACATAGGAACATTATACAATGGTTTACATAAAAATGTTCCTGTAAAAAAAAAAAAAAGAGACATTTTAAATATGTTCCTCTTATGGTTCATTCTAATTGGGGAAGCTTGCGTATCACTAGTAGGTATTCTATGGTTAATTTGTAATATAGCGAAGGTTGCAACACCCCAAAATTGGCCTACTTTCCTCTTTTTTTGATATCTGTATGCAAAGACCATGTAATACTTTATATGTGATTCCATGCTTTTCAAAATTAAATGGACACTAAAATGTGGCCTAAAATGTAGGTTTTGCAAAAGCTTGTTTTCCTAAAATGTAAGACCAATATTATCATATAGTATTTATATTGGAGCAGCTTTCCAAAGCCTCAATGAAGATCAAGGCCCCATTATGGTAGGCACTATCCTAATACACATAGGGGCCAACTTCTCCTGGTGCTGGTGGGTGTTCGACCCCTGCCCCGCCCTGACTTTGCTCCTGCCCTGCCCCCATTCCAACCCCTTCCACAAAGTCCCCACCCCAACTCCGCCCCCTCCCTGCCCCTATTGGACTCCTTCCCCAAATTCCCGCCCCGGCCCCGCCTCTTCCCCGCCTCCTCCCCTGAGCACGCTGCATTCCTGCTCCTCCCCCCTCCCTCCCACAGCTTGTTACACCGCGAAACAGCTGTTTTGCAGCGGCAAGCACTGGGAGGAGAAGCGGGGACACAGCACGCTCAGGGGAGGAGGCGGAGCGGAGGCAAGCTGGGGGGGGGCAAAGCGGGGAGCTTGGCTGCCGGTGAGTGCAGAGCACCCATCAATTTTTCCCCATGGGTGCTTCAGCCCCGGAGCACCCACGGAGTCGGCGCCTATGCTAATACATACAGAAAAAAAATCACTGCAGAATTTACAATATAAGACAACAAGCAACATACAAAAAGGGTGGAACAAGGAATATAACTATATATATAATCTACATCATAGTAAAAGGAATCTGTTTTTCAACACAGAATCAATTTTAACTTAATAGCACTCTATACAAAATAAATAGCAGCAGCTTGGGGATTCTAACAGGGCAGAGAATTCTTGCCTTGAGTCCTCAGGCACAGAGTCTTTAAATTTGGACAATGAGTCCCACAAGTTGTAATTGTATCTCCCCAGCCAGACTTGCTGGTTTGAGACACATAGCTGTAGTCCACCTGTAAAATAAATTTTTCTCCTAGAGTTTCTTTGCATCCTTCCGTTTGGAAGTAGCAGTTGCTTGGCCCTGTCTATCCCTCTCAGGGGAGTGAGAGTATAGTTACTCGTACCCTTTGGCTCCCTCTTCCAAGTGGGAAGGAGAGAAGATCAGGACCCATTACAGCCTTGTTAATCGGTAGTGCTATGTTAGATCGTGCTGCTGTAGCCAAAATGTCAGTAAGGCTATGGGACATTTCTTTGAGCTCCTCAACCTCTAGCCCCAGATTAGCTGCTAACCTCTTTAGAAGCTCATGATGGGCTCTAAAGTCATCTTGTGGCAGCGAGCTGCTCAGTCCCGAGACGGCCTTGTCTGGGGAAGAGGAGGAACAGGCCTGTACCAGAGTGAGGCTTCTTCCTCTACTTCAACCTCAACTACCTCCATGCAGCCCACATTCTGTGTATCCATACAGGGTTCGGTACCAGAGTCAGGGTCTGGTGCCGACCAGAGCGATGTAGGGGCCCTCCTCTCAGAAGCAACTGAGAATGATCAGTGAGAAGATGGTCCAAGTACCAGGGGAAATCCCCATGGATTCTAGAGAGATCATTGCATAGACCACAGTCCATCTGGCCAGGTACCAGGGGTCTCGCACAGGGGTCCAGTGTCACATAAGATGGGTACTGGTGGCAGTTCTTGGGATGGGTATAGGGCTCCACCTCGGACTCCGATACAGAGTTCTCCTGAAGTGACCATGGGGGACCAGTACCCCTCACTTCCACCGATCAGCTGGGTGTCTGGGGACCAGTGCCAGACCGGGGACAACCTCACAGAAGAAAGCAGGATTGGCTTGCCCTGGAAGGTACTGAAGGTCCCAGTGCTGGGAAGGAGCTCAGAGCACCAGGCTCTCTCCTGATCATGCTCATCAGAGCTGGAAGTCGGCCCACCGGAGTCGGTGGTATTGGGAGCAATAAGAAGTTCCTGGTTGCTACAACAAAAGCCTCTGGGGTTGAAGACACTGTGATTCCGCTGGTGCCGCAATGACTGCCTGGTGTCAGCAGGGGGTCTTGCACTGCACTCAACCTTCTGGGTGGAGTCAATGGTGCCGCCATGGGACCGGGATAGGAGGAGCAGCCCAACACAAGTTGCACTCCACTGCCTTCTCCTTGCTTCCCTTTCTTCAGTACCAGCAAGTGCCCTCTCTCACAGCGCTGCTTTTTATGTTTCTTCCTCAGCACCGGAGATGGGGAACAGTGCCGGGATGTGTGTGGTACCAGAGGAGCTCTTCGCACCAAGGATAAAGTGCTCGATGCCAAATCCGAGCAGCTTGACTCCAAAACTGGACTAAGAACGGCTTCCATTAGGATAGCCCTCAGTCTAGCCTCTGGTTTTCATAGTACAAGTCTTAAAGTCC
This sequence comes from Caretta caretta, assembly GCF_965140235.1. NCBI lineage: Eukaryota > Metazoa > Chordata > Testudines > Cheloniidae > Caretta > Caretta caretta. Next base: position 62,093,667 of record NC_134211.1, on the reverse strand, counting down.
CAACAAATCTGACAGCGCTGTTTTATGTGAGCCTCTCCCAAACATTTCAGACAACTGGACTGTGGGTCGATTATGGGCATAGGCTTGCCACAGGAGGCACAAGGAAGCCCAGGACCGGGGCATGCCCGATCTCAGGAGTGAAGGGAGCCCCTCAATGATAAAGGAGAGGTTCTATCTACCTACACAAGTATTATTTACAACATTTACACTACAACTATACTAAAACTAATAAACTAGGATACAGAGAAGAAATCACTGAAAAATGCCTTGCCAAAGCAAAAGGAGTTGTTCCAGCAACGATCACGGGAGTAAGAAGGAACTGAGAGGGTCAGCAGCATCCCTTATACCAGCACGTAAGTGTGTGGCACCAGAGGCCGCTATAGCCGGCCTGATGAATACCACTGAGGGAAAAATCTCCGGCAACAGTGCACTCAGCACACACACACCTAATGTGGAATGGACATGAGCAAGCACTAGAAGAAGGAGGCAGCTATTCAGGGTTAAAGTTCCAATATAAAATCACAGGTTGGGAGGGAGGGCAGCCAAGATAATTTTCTCTATCAAAAACAGAAAGTGAAGGCAAGAACTCCCCTCTCCTCATCAGACTTTAGAAATGAGTGAAGCTAAACAACATATAGCGGCAGGGTGTTGATTTGGATCTGAGTTTAACTGAGAGACCAGATCAAAGGAAGACTAATTTAAAATATCAGGTACAGGGTGTACAGTTCCTCTCCTCAATTATGCCAACTGGAATTACAGTAAACCCCAGGGCTTCTCTAAGTACTTTACTTTCAAGATTCCAGATTAGTTCACTTCTTCTGCTTCTGAAGGCAGCCATGGCGGGAAGGCAGCCTGGAATTAAAATGAAATGTGTGTGTGTTCCAAGGCAGTCCTTGCATACGGATGTGCATTTTAGCCAACTGGCTGGGCAAAGAGGTACCTTCTGTTGGTGCATTTGGAAGCCTCATTCAAAATAAGAAAGAAGTAGGACTTTATGTACACAACTAACAAGCTGCTAAAAAAAGTTTTTATTAGGCTCTGCACCACAGAGTGTCCTGAATTTCTCACTCCTTCTTCAGTGCTAGGTGCCCTCCCCTCCAGAACACTTTAGTACCCACAGATATGAAGCTTTCCCTCTTTGTCCTGGGAGTAGTCAAGTCCAAAAACCAAACCAAGATGTTCCCAATAATATTAATTGCCACTGACCTTTACTATTTTAACACTATTATAATAAGTAGCATTCCCCCAAAGGATGCAATTACAAACTATCACATAAATGCTTTTAACCAAATACAAACATCTCCACTTAATGAGCCATTTTATCAATAAAATGAAAGATATACAGCTGAAAAGTTCTGCCCTCTTGCAGACAGACTGCTGTATAGACATTCTTTCAGCTTTGACAAGTTGATATCTATCACCTTAGAAAAGACTAGAATTGGCAGAATGACGGAACACCACCACCAACACAGACATCTATGTGAAATGAGTTTCGTGGTTTCAGTCCAGTAAATGGTGAATTCTCTGTAACTTGAAGGTTTAAATCATGATTTGAGGACTTCATTAACCCAGCCAGAGGTCATGGGTCTATTACAGGAGTGGGTAGGCAAGGTTCTGTGGCCTGCAACATGCAGGAGGTCAGATTAGATTATCATGATGATCTCTTCTGACTTTAAAATTTATGAGTCTATGATTATTAGGGGCTTCATTCTGGGTTGCATGTGTCCATCACACCAACACTACTTGGAGAAAGAAAGGCCAAAGGCATGAATGGGCAACAGAGATTGAGCTATCCTCTTATTCCCTGAAGGGTCCCTGCAGATCAAAGTTGAGTCCTGGTGGCAGAGCTCTATGGGAGAAATGTCTACTGCCACTTCAGCTTTCAGGGCTGTTAGTCCAGTACCTTTCACCAGTACCGAAAACTGGATATTTGAAAAGAAATAAAAGACTAGATAGTACTGGCCATGAGGGCAGCACTGAAGATAGCACTAGGTAAGCACTTAGAGCAGTGGTTCTCAACCTATTTACCACAATGTGTTATGTGGACTGCATCCAATACTACCTCTGTGGACCTGAGGATGTCACATGGACTGCAGCTCTCTGCTAATTGGGCTGCAGGCTGAGAACCACTGACTTAGAATATCCTTATCCAGGGGCAGCGAGTTATATCTCCACCTGGTGCCTTAGCACCAGCAATATTCAAAGCCCAGGGGCCCAGCTCCACCAATATTTGGGGCCGGGTGTCCCCCCTGCCCTCACCTGCCACGCCCCCCCCCCCGGGCCTCTCCTGAGTGTCCCCCAGCCCACTCTTGCTACTCCCGGCCCCCCGTACGCCTCCCCGGGGCCCTGGAGCAGAGCGTCCCTGCCCCTGCCGCTCCATGCTGCCTCCCTGCAGCAACTGCTGCCGCAGGGTCCTAGTGCCCCCTATCTCAACTGCCAGGGGAGACTGACTGAGCCTGCCCTTCCACCTCAGAACCTTCCCTTTTCCAGCGGGACCCTCCACCAGCACAGGGGGCCCCCCCGCACGCAGTCACCACTCCTGCCCCATGCTGGGCAAGGAGGCAGCCCCATCCCTCACCCCCAGTGAGGCTACAGTCAGGGGCAACAGCAAGGGAGGAGGCGCACACAGCACCCCCAGCACCCACCACAGGGGAGGCGAGGGAGATTCCTGGACCTGAGAGGGGCCCTAGGAGCACATGCAGTGACAGTGGTGGGGGTGAGTGTGCTGCTGGGGGGGCGGGAAAGGGGGGCTCCTCCCCCAGAGCTCACTGCTGCCGGCAGGGAAAGGGCTGGGGGGAGTCCTCCTCTCTGGCCCCTGTCCTGGAGCAGCCTGCCTGCACCCCAAACTCATCCCTAGTCCTGCCCCACTCCAGAGCCCACACCCCCAGCCAGAGCTTTCACTCCCCCACCGCACCCTCAACCCTCTACCCTAACCCTGAGCCCCTCCAACACCTTATCCCCAGTCCCAGGCAGAGCCCTCCTCCCCCTGCACTCCAACCCTCTGCCTCAGCCCTGAGCCCCTCCCATACCCCAAACCCCTCATTTGCAGCCACACCCCACAGCCCTCATCCTGCACCCCCTCCCATCACTCCCTCCCAAAGCCTGCACCCCAATCCCCTGCCCCAGCCTAGGGCCTGCACCCCAGACCTTCTCCCCCACCGAAACTCCCTCCCAGAGCCTTGGGCAGGTGGGGGGTGGAGTTTGGGCGGGGGCAGGTTCTGGGCACCACCAAAATTTCTACAAACCTGCCACCCGTGTCCTCATCCCTGTATTTTACATTCCGATTAACAGAAACACTGACAGACCCTTAAGACAAAACTCTGGCATTCAGGCACTGCTAGAATAAGGGAATCTGTTGTGCAACAATCTGGCTGTTTTATGAAAAAGTTTTATTCCTAAAAGCCCACTTCGTTAACAAATTTCTGAAACTCTGTTACTACTGCAGATGGGCAGGGGATGGGGGAGGTAGAGCGAGAAAGAGATCAGGAAACAAAAAAAGAAAAGAGTACTGGAGAAACTGATGGAAGGAACAGATTATTTTAAAAAAAGGCTGGCAACATTTAAAAGGAAAATGAGCATACAACTAGCCCCTATGTACTTATGGTTCAAACTGAAAATGTCTTATTTTCAAAGAGGCAAATGGAAAGAAAATCAAGGACTCTGAGAAAACATGTTTGTACTGAAAAAGATTTTTTGTTATCTTCTAGGGAGTGCCTATCTTATCAAACGCAAAAGCTTTGAAACTGCTCTTCTGATTAAATATTGCCTGTTTAAAAAAAGTCTTCAAGAGCTGCAGGAGTGTTAGTCTGTATCCACAAAAAGAACAGGAGTACTTGTGGCACCTTAGAGACTAACAAATTTATTTGAACTTAAGCTTTCGTGAGCTACAGCTCACTTTATCGGATGCATTCAGTGGAAAATGCATCCGATGAAGTCAGCTGTAGCTCATGAAAGCTTATGCTCAAATAAATTTGTTAGTCTCTAAGGTGCCACAAGTACTCCTGTTCTTTCTTCAAGAGCTGAGTTAGCCTTAATCTCCTCTGTATCTTCAAAATCAGAACTAAAGCGCCATCTACTGCATCTGTTTAGGAGTCCAGTATTTCTGCTGACAAATGTCAGCTACACCCAGGAAGAAATTTGCCCTTTTTATATCAAATAAATTTGATACAGTATGCCCAGTCTCACCCACTATCCCGACACATGGCATATATGCCAACCAGCCTCAGGCTGTCACCGTTCTCAGGCAGGGAACTCAAGTTATCTTGGTCCAAGACAGATCTTCAGATTCTCTCACACACCCTTTCCTTCTGACCCAACATTTTCCTCTGCTTCACTCCCTCCTCAATCTACTTCTAGTATGGTTGATCACATACTATTGCAGCCACTCAGAGGAATGCTATTCAGCTTTTTCCCCCTACAGGGGATACCATTTTCACAGTGCTCTTGCATCTGCCAACCTGACATCACATAAATTAGAGATGGAAAAGTCCCACAGTGGTACCATTGAAATGGCAGCAATTGTCAACAGTTACTATCTAACGGTGTTGGAGATATCACTATGCAGAAGTTTAGAATAGGAAGTGAGTAAAGTGCTAATAAGCGATGGTCACATAAACAGCACCGTATACCAGAAACCTACAGACCACTATACTTACCTACATGCCGCCAGCTTTCATCCAGACCACACCACACAAACCATTGTCTACAGCCAAGCTCTATGATACAACCGCATTTGCTCCAACCCCTCAGACAAAGACAAACACCTACAAGATCTCTATCAAGCATTCTTACAAGTACAATAAGACACTGAGTCAACAGTGTGCCCTTGTTGCCAAGAAGGCCAATGGCATTTTGGGATGTATAAGTAGGGGCATTGCCAGCAGATCGAGGGACGTGATCGTTCCCCTCTATTCAACATTGGTGAGGCCTCATCTGGAGTACTGTGTCCAGTTTTGGGCCCCACACTACAAGAAGGATGTGGAAAAATTGGAAAGAGTCCAGCGGAGGGCAACAAAAATGATTAGGGGACTGGAACACATGACTTATGAGGAGAGGCTGAGGGAACTGGGGATGTTTAGTCTACGGAAGAGAAGAATGAGGGGGGATTTGATAGCTGCTTTCAACTACCTGAAAGGGGGTTCCAAAGAGGATGGCTCTAGACTATTCTCAGTGGTAGCAGATGACAGAACAAGGAGTAATGGTCTCAAGTTGCAGTGGGGGAGGTTTAGGTTGGATATTAGGAAAAAGTTTTTCACTAGGAGGGTGGTGAAACACTGGAATGCGTTACCTAGGGAGGTGGTGGAATCTCCTTCCTTAGAAGTTTTTAAGGTCAGGTTTGACAAAGCCCTGCCTGGGATGATTTAATTGGGGATCGGTCCTGCTTTGAGCAGGGGGTTGGACTAGATGACCTCCTGAGGTCCCTTCCAACCCTGATATTCTATGATTCTATGATTCTAATACCCACCTGCTGAAGTGAAGAAACAGACTGACAGAGCCAGAAGAGTACCCAGAAGTCACCTACTACAGGACAGGCCCAACAAAGAAAATAACGGAACGCCACTAGCCATCACCTTCAGCCCCCAACTAAAACCTCTCCAATGCATCATCAAGGATCTACAACCTATCCTGAAGGACGACCCATCACTCTCACAGATCTTGGGAGACAGGCCAGTCCTTGCTTAAAGACAGTCCCCCAACCTGAAGCAAATACTCACCAGCAACCACACACCACACAACAAAAACACTAACCCAGGAACCTATCCTTGCAACAAAGCCCGTTGCCAACTGTATCCACATATCTATTCAGGGGACACCAGCCAAATCACATCAGCCACACTATCAGAGGTTCATTCACCTGCACATCTACCAATGTGATATATGCCATCAATGTGCCAGCAATGCCCCCCTGCCATGTACATTGGTTTTGGACTGTCTCTACGTAAAAGAATAAATGGAAACAAATCAGACGTCAAGAATTATAACATTCAAAAACCAGTCGGAGAACACTTCAATCTCTTTGATCACTCGATTACAGACCTAAAAGTTGCAATTCTTCAACAAAAAAAATTCAAAAACAGACTCCAACGAGAGACTGCTGAATTGGAATTAATTTGCAAACTGGATACAATTAACTTAGGCTTGAATAAAGACTGGGAGTGGATGGGTCATTACAGAAAGTAAAAGTATTTCCCCATGATTATTTCCCCCCCCACACACCCCCCACCCCCGTTCCTCAGACATTCTTGTCAACTGCTGGAAATGGCCCACCTTGATTATCACTACAAAAGGTTTTTCCCCCCGCTCTCCTGCTGGTAATAGTTCACCTTAAGTGATCGCTCTCGTTACAGTGTGTATGGTAACACCCATTGTTTCATGTTCTCTATGTATATAAATCTCCCCCACTGTATTTTCCACTGAATGCATCCAATGAAGTGAGCTGTAGGTCACGAAAGCTTATGCTCAAATAAATGTGTTAGTCTCTAAGGTGCCACAAGTCCTCCTTTTCTTTTTGCGAATACAGACTACACGGCTGCTACTCTGAAACCTATCTCAAACATTGATATTGTGATAGTGATGGTGTATTAAACTGTGTTACAATTGTGATGTATCACTTTAAATTCTCTAGTCCTGTTACAGGCAGGGGGCTCTGTAGGGAAGTGCTCCTGATCAGAGTCAGTTTGATCTGTGAGAGTGAGGGATGCGCTGGAGAGGTTTTAGTTGGGGGCTGAAGGTGACAGCTAGTGGCATTCTATTATTTTCTTTGATGGGCCTGTCCTGTAGTAGATGCATCATCAAAGATTTACAACCTATCCTGAAAAATGATCCCTCACTCTCACAGATCTTGGGAGACAGACCAGTCCCCGCTTACAGACAGCCCCCCAACCTGAAGCAAATACTCACCAGCAACCACACACCACACAACAAAAACACTAACCCACGAACCTATCCTTGCAACAAACCCTGATGCCAACTCTGTCCACATATTTATTCAAGTGACACCATCATAGGACCTAATCACATTAGCCACGCCATCAGGGGCTCGTTCACCTGCACATCTACCAATGTGATATATGCCAGCTTGTGCCAGCAATGCCCCTCTGCCATGTACATTGGGAAAACCAGACAGTCTCTTCACAAAAGAATAAATGGACACAAATCTGACATCAGGAATCATAACTTTCAAAAACCGGTAGGAGAACACTTCAACCTCTCTAGCCACTCAGTAAAAGATTTAAGGGTGGCAATTTTGCAACAGAAAAGCTTCAAAAACAGAGTCCAATGAGAAACTGCTGAACTTGAATTAAATATGCAAACTAGATACCATTGACTTGGGTTTGAATAGAGACTAGGAGTGGCTGGGTCATTACACATATTGAATATATTTCCCTATGTTAAGTATCCTCACACCTTCTTGTCAACTGTCTAAATGGGCCATCTTGATTATCACTACAAAAGTTTTTTTCTCCTGCTGATAATAGCTCAACTTAATTAATTAGTCTCTTACAGTTTGTATGGCAACTTCCACCTTCTCTGTATGTGCGTGTGTATATATCTATCTATCTTCTTACTATATGTTCCATTCTACGCATCCGATGAAGTGGGCTGTACCCCACGAAAGTTTATGCTCTAATAAATTTGTTAATCTCTAAGGTGCCACAAGTACTCCCGTTCTTTTTACTGTTTCCAAATCATCCCACTCCACTAGCATGTAGAGCACAATACTTCAAAATCTTCTATTAAACAAATAGCCATTTTGTCACTAACTCCTAGGGTTTTGTGTCTTGTTCCTTGTGAGAGAGATCTGAAAATACTGAAATTGTGTAGTGAATGGGAGGCTATACCCAAACGTCATCAGCATTTCAACACTGTTCTGAATATTGATTTCTGAGTTCAATCTCGCACACGGTTATCAAGTAACAGACTGTGTCCACACTTATAAAATACTAAAAGTGACCCTTCCCACTTCTGGATTCCAAAATAAACACGAAGCTCAACATGTGTGATTAAACTAAATTTCATTTCCAAACTAAACACCATCATGCACACAATGCAGGGTTTAAAATACCACAAATATTCTGCAATGGTCATGAGGTACACACAAGCAAACACATGACCAATTTATAGCAGGAAATTTTGCAGAGAGGTAAGAAAGGAGTCTGAGGTTTGCTAGTTTCAATGAAAATTGATACAATGCAGCGAATACCTGAGAGAAACAGATTTTTTCCCCCCATTGACAGCCCTGGTGTCTGAAACTGTGCACATCTAATAGGAAGATCCTGCAAAGATTTCAAAATATAATTGCTTAGCCATGCAGTTTCTTTTTAAAGTACTGAGCAGATGAGTATTTACGTGTTTGGTCTGTCAGCTCAGGCAGTGCCCCTTTCACCTATCAGTTGTGTTTTGGTTCTTATGCATGTTGCCAGGGGGCTCACAGATGGGAAATACATATAGGTCAAGTGAAAAAAAAACACTCCCCCCTTGAATACCTAGTTTCAATTCTCACTAAACAAGAGATGAGAACATCTCATGCAATTTATTAATTGTATCGCCTTCAATTATATTAAACTTATAAAGATAAACTTAAATGTAACTGAAGTGGCAATCTTTGGAGTGAAGTGTTGATTATTCTGCACTGGAGTGAAAGACTGATCAAGCTGGCTAAATCAGACTTAATGTGCCTACAGACACTATGCCAACTACCCTCTGAATCCTCTGCCACAGCAGTGGACTACAGCACCCTTTGATCTTCCACCCTTGGGTTTTACACCACTGAATTAATACACCAGCTTAATCCTGACATGCAGCAACTTTTGCTGTTCTACTCCTGGTCTTACCAACAGCTCTGGCAATTTACCTCAAACCTGACCTGCAGAACTTCTCTTATTCCAGGGCTGGTTCTTTCATAGCTCTACAAATTCAGCTCAATCCTGATTTACAGTTGTCACTATCCTATTCTCTAGTTCTGGGCCTCTGAGTACCACAACTCAAACCATTCACACGCTGACACCTCTGCAACAGAGCAGTGTTTGAAACAGTACAGAATGATGGTGTTAACTTTTGTTTAGAGAGAAAGGGGTCAAAACTATTACTTTGCTATCTAAATTCTTCCTTTCTGCCAAACTGCAGGCAAAAAGCCAGCAATCCTTTATACATCTTTTAGCTCACTTTCCTCTTGAATTTAAAGAGTTGCATGATGAAAAGGCACCATCTAGTGGCTGCTTTCCCTGTGAAAGAGGCATCAGCAATGGGCAGAAACAGTTCTAATACAACATAACCCCAAATATCCAGAAGTCATTGGGGACATCAAATACCTTTGGATAATGAGAAAATTATCAGTAATTAAAATTATCAGTATGAGGGCTTGGCATGTTTCAGATAATAGGAAGTTTTGCATAACAAGTGTGAATAATTAAGGCTGTAATGTATTTGATTTAGAAGTGGCTAGTAAAAAACAACCCTCACAATAACCCAATTATGCTAATACCCCAAAATGTGAATTTGTTTAACCTACAATAGGACAGCAAGCTTCTCCAGCATCCCATCTATACGTTTATCACTTCTGTAACAAACAGCATTAACTGTTGCTAATGCTGCAAGTTAATTCACAATTACTGCTTCGGTGTTGAGGACTACTATTATTTGTCAAATGCTAGAATAACACAATGGCCACAAACAGAATCACAGCCCCATTATGCTAGATGCTGTGCAAACACACATTAATAGACAATCCCCACAGCAAAACATTTACAATCTAATTTAGAACAAGATACTCCCAACTGTTTGTACAACAACATGAAGAAAATGGGTAGGAAGAATGAGGCTAACTGTTAACTTTTTGCTGATACAGACTAACATGGCTACCACTCTGAAACCTGCTAAGATCACATTTACATAGTTATGTGTCAGTTACTTCTATACAAATTGAAATCAGTAACAAATCCACAATACTTTGTAGTTCTGTAGCAGCTTTCATCTCTGACCATTTTCCTTACATTTCTTAATTAAGCCTCAACTAACTCAAAGTTAGTAAATATCCATATTTTATAGAAGTGTAAACAAACACAGAAGGGTTAGCAGCAGAGCTGGGAACAAGACTCCGAGAAAGCCTGGGAGCCAGAAATCCTAATTACTAAAAAACACACACTCTCATTAAGTGACTGAAAACACATCTCAAAAAAAGAAATATTGATGTACAATGGAATGGGGCTCTCAACACTAGCAAACTAAACATCATGATATGCCTTGATGAAATCAATACACCTACGGCTCACAGTATGGAAGGTGGCAATAAATGTTTATAGCTTTTTAAAAATTCAATTGCCATGACATCAGAAAATCAAAATCCACACTGATATCAGCTACATAATCAACTGACATTTTTAGAATATTCAGACATCATTTACTGGAGCATCTTGGGAAGTGTAGATCAAATAACTTCAGTTAAAATGTATGAGAATAAATTAAGCCAACATTCATTATTCTTGAAACTTTTTCCATAGATACAATCGTTTCTAGTGTAACTGATTCACTAAGAAGTTGTAATATGTTTAAAATCAATAGATTAAAAAGAAACAAGTGGATTGTGATGAGTTACATTCTGTCTCAGGGTTCTAATGATCTAAAGTCCTTTCCTGAAGTTTAAGATGTAAGCAGAAACCCTGGATGAAATTATTTTCCTGTAAGTCATTGCCATCCCATCCATCAATGCACTTATATTTATGGAAAATAAATCGGAAATGAAATATAATGCACTTCAATTCAGTTATCACATATGCAATCAAAAATACATATGTCATGATCCAAATAAAAATAACCACAAGGATAGGCAAGTATTAGGATCTTTGATATCTCATGTGTCATGTTTGATTAACTCTGATATGGACACCATGTACTCACCACCCACCCACCATTTCCATGCCACTTCATGAGGAAACAAAGCAAAATTCTCCAGGCCAAACTCAGCAAAATGCAGCCTTGAAGTAAGCATATGAAACTCCCATGGAAGCCTCCAGACCAAATTCAGCAGTGATTGAAAAAAATGGTGTAAATTTGGTCAGAGTGTGGATGTAAGTTCCAAAAAATTGTCTAACTTGTACCAATTTGGCATCCAATAGGTAGGCAAAATGAGTAATTTGTACAAAGAGGGAATGGAAAGGTGCTGGGTAAAAATAATTAACAAGAAGGCTCAATCCGTGCTTTAACTAACTCCCACATCTGGTCTACCGCTCCCAGGGGCAATTCAGCCCTGGAACAAATGGGTGTGTAATTTCCATTTAAGTAATTGTGCTTCTCTTAAGGTATCATTTCACTGGATTCCTACCTTTCCCTAACGAGTGGTAAGAGAAACATTTTCAGTGACTAAAGAGACATTTTGAAGGCACTAAGGGCTTGTACTTTGTGATATCATTTATACCAGCACAAAGAGATTGCAATATACATGTAAATTACAATAAGAGTTCAAAATTTTGTAATATACAATATAATCTTAATTATTTGAGAGCAAAAGACCGTCAGATAAGCAGGGGTTCTGGTTAGGAAACACTGGAGGCTTTAATGTCTGTACTCTGTCCCTTGACCCTCAAATACAGATTTCAAAGCCTGTTAGCAATTCCCCCGACTCTAAATAGGTAACAGACTTCACTGAGGCGCCTCAAAAAGATGTGACAATTACAATCTAGGACTTCAGAATAAAGCGTCTGTGCACTGGTCAGACTTTACTGTAAAGTCTGACATTTATTCTGCCACAAAGACTTCAGTGTATAAATGTTTATGAGGGAATACAGGAAAATGCATGGGCCAGTGATAAATTAGGAAGCTACAATTTCATCTAGAGCTTCTGATCGTGCAATGAAGCATGACAAAAAAATCATCTAGTTTATATATGTAGAACTCTAAGATTGACTTGTATCATTGCAGTGACTCTTGCTTATACAATGCCATCTATAATACACAGCACAATATTATGAACCAGCCATCTTTGCTATGTAGTGAATTATATATTTTAAAATTATTTTCTCTTTATCCATTCTCTCTTTTATATGCAGCTAAACTAACTGGTTTGAAACAAAATGTGTGTATAAATAGGGATGGGAGATAAAGGATGGGAACTGAAGCTGAATTAGAATTCTATTGAGTATGAAATGCTTAGAACTGTTATACAGTGTATTTTATACAACAGTATCCTAATTACAGACCATATATCCAATTATCAAAAACATGAGCCCACTTGAGTATGCTGATCCAGTTAAAAGCTGTCAGCCCTTGACAGATTAACAGGATGCCAACTGATCACTGGATGTTATCTAGTATATCGTGCAAACCACTGAAATACCTGGACCATTTGAGGTATGTCCTATAGTTATTTGCATTTTTTACAGTTAAACTCAGTATACAAATTATCAGTGTTTGGTGCCGTATAGTTTACTTATGCAACTATGTAAGGTTAATTTAGCAAAGCAAAGAAGACTATTTGCATAGATGGCATACGCTTCAAACTCAGGAGCAAACAAGATTCCACAATGTATGCTCAAAACTGCAAGGTATTCTCTGGATTTTATAATTCCAGGCAGGGCTGGCCCTAGCTATTCTGGGGTTCTATGCAGCCCCCCGGCAGGGGGGACGGGGCTGGCTTAGGGGTCAGGGGGAACCACCCCCCAGCACTCAACAGTGGCGCGGCTGGGGCCAGGTCACTCACTTCCCACCACTGGTGAGTACAGGCCCAGCCCTGCTGCAGAGCTTAGGGGAGTGGGGGCGGAGCTGGGGTGGATCAGAGGCTGGGCAGGAATAGGCGGAGCAGGAGCAGCACGCAGCTGCGTAGGGCACCAGGAAATTTGGTGTCCCAAATTTCCTGGTGCCCTACGCAGCTGTGTACTTTGCATATGGGTAAGGATGGCCCTGGTTCCAGGTTCACCTATGGGTGACACTTTCCACTAGTTCTTAACATTTAGATTGCATTACTAACTCAAATGGCATCACTGAAATCTGCAGCCAACATACTCCACTGACAGCTAGGCAACTTGTCAAAGTGGTGAGGCCAGAAAGATGAGAGCCTGGATAGGGACTATTAGTATTCACCTTTACTATTCACATACGGTCTTTTTTTTTTTTTTTTGGTATGCATTTTTCAAAAATAAAAATACAGAGTGGGTCCAATCATGGCTTTGCTTCTTTGAGGAGCTCTGAGCACATACAGATGTAGTAGCCAAGCAGAGGTTATCTGAGACATTAGCTGTTCATATACACTTGGTGTGGTGTGTGCTTCACACCTTATGCCTCCCACAGATGTCAGCAGGGGCTCCAGAGCGTGGCCAGAGCCATTCCTGGCTGGTAATGCTTCCTTGCCGGTAATGCTTCCTTGCCAGGAATACTAGCCTGCCCACCTCCCAAGTGCACAAGCACTATGTTGGAGGAGAGGTGATATCAGCATTCCACCAGCTGCTGCTGAGTCCTCTGTTGCCCTGTCTTCTTTCCCCAGCTCACCTGTATTCAACCCTTATTTCATTGGGGGGTGGGGGAGAGGAGGACTTATTTGCCTTTATATTTAAATAGCTGTAGACCCAATGTCTTTGTACAGGAACATCAGATTTTCAGATTTCCTCTGAGAGTGCATGCATCCAAGAGAGGGAGCAGGGTAGCATATGCAAGGGACAAGCACAAGACAAGTTGTAAATCATTCAGTCCAACAAAATGATTCTATTACATGGAAATTATCTAGGAGGAAGAAAGCAAAATTCCACATCTAGTCATTTATAAGCATTGTGCAAGCACCTCAGATCCTACTGTCCAAAACATTATACTTCCCTTCACCCCCACAGCAATTACATAAGCTTCTGTGTGTATGTAATGAGACTTAATTCAAGATTTTCCAACCTTCCTTTCAGAGATTTGTGTCAACCCAATTTTATTTACTGTAACTGGGCCACTAAAAAATTTCTGGATACTCCTAGCTTCTCCAGTGTCTGAAACAAGGATGAGAAGGGCCTCTAGCTCCAAAGGAAGAATTACTATTTTATTGTAAAACAACTTATAATACAGAAATAAAGGCAGGTTAGCAATGCAACCACTCTAGATAATACTAAGAGCAACGTTCTAATCTTCAGCATGCTCAGCCCAACACCACATAATAATAAATAATAATAATAAAATGGTACTGCACATGCTATTGGCCCTTACTGAAAGCGCATCATTTAACTGATATTTCAACAGTTTTCATTGTGTCCCATAATTCAAGAGTAATGAGTAAAGAGTAGAGACTCCATCCAGCAGGAGAAAAAGCAGCGAAAACAGGGACTGCTGCACGAGAGGGAGAAGGGGATAAAATGGAGACCAGCTGGGCCCACCTCTCCCCAACGCCCCTGTGTACCAAGAACTGTGCAGAGAAGACCCCCCCTCATGAACACACGGGGAACTGGAACTCGGTGGTGACTCCCGCATCAGCCACTGCAAAGGGGATCCAGCCCGACTCCAGGGGCAGAAGAGGCCAAAGCAGGGACTCTGGACATTCAAAGAACTTTCTACAGCGTTGACTGAACTTTCTCCGCTGATTGGCTGTTTACTCCAACCGTCCCCCTCCTTCTTCCCCCCACCCAGTTTCTTCATCTCAGCTTCACTCCACACCTCTCACCAATTCCTTCCCTGCCTGGTCCACCTCACCTTCTGCCCTGCCCTGCTCTTTTCTTTTCTATTTAGCTGATTCTCCCCCAAATAAATTAAATCAGCAGTTCTCAAACTGTGGGTCGGGACTCCCTTTGAATGGGGTCACCAGGGCTGGCTTGGACTTGCTGGGGCCTGGGGCTGAAGCCTGAGCCCCACTACTCAGGGCCGACACCAAAGACCAAGGGCTTCAGCCTTGGGCGGCAGCACTCAGGTTGCAGGCCAGCTCCCTGGGGCTGAAGCCCTTGAGCTTCAAATTTGGCCCCCCTGTCCGGAGCAGTGTGGCTTGGGTTTTGGCCCCCCCCAGAGCAGTGGGACTTGGGTGGGCTCAGGCTTCAGTCCCCCTTCCTGTGGTCATGAAGTAATTTTTGTTGTCAGAAGGGGGTCACAGTGCAATGAAGTTTGAGAACCCCGAATTAAATAAATCCTGGCACTAACATGCCATTTGCTATCATCACATTATTCGCTCTGTCTGTGTGTCCTGCCCCTTCCTCCATCCTGTGTCTGTCTTGACTATCTGTAGTAAGATTGTAAGTTCTTCGGAGCAGGGACCATCTATTACTCTCTGTCTGTACAGTGCCTAGCACAATGGGGGCCCATCTTGGTTGGCCCTTAAGTGCTACCATAATAAATGTGATTCGTAACAATAGTGATAGCCCATGACACAGTTACACTTGTGTGGTAGTATTAGGCCTTATAGCGTCTGTGTACTCCAGCCAACAGGGAGTGACATGATCACACATAGTTGAACAGGTCTGACTTTCCACCCGGTAAAGGTCAAGGGTAACATACACAGCATATTGATATAGGAATTAGTACTTTTCCATGACCGCGTGACTGTACCCTATATCCAGAGGCTGTTTGCTCATTGCATCCAAAATGGTGTCCACGCTTTCTGGGATACAGTTTGGGAGGGAACATCACAGGTTTTACAAATCTTTGGCCCTTGTGTCATCTGACACACTTATCTTTGTCTCCTTTGAGAGAACAGATGTCTGTTTCCTAATTACTACTAGAGAGTGATTTCCTCATAAGTAACTATGAAACCAACTTCATCTTATTGTAAACAACAGTAGCATTTAAGGGCAATTTACAAAAGAGAAATTAAATTAGGGGATGGTAGAAATTAAAATACCTGAATAGGAACTTCCTTCAAGCTATCATTATATTTATATTACAGAACATTCCTGCACAAAAAAAATCTACTTCAAAAAACCTACTCATCGTGGGCGAGTTCTGGACCTCGGAATTTTTGGAAGTAAAAATGGAAACATTTCTTTGACAGAGCTTGTTTCTGTTTATTTTAAACAACAACTGTTTGAAGAAACTGCTCAGAGCTTTGGAATGTTACTCGTAGTCCAGCTATAAAGGCATGAGTGGACTGAATGCAGATGGGACAGCCAATTGTGAATGATAAATGTAATTTACCACATGGCTCTGCCTTTTATAACCCAGTAAGGACTTCATCACGACTATTGAGGTACTGGTATACGTACATAAATGACACAGTGGTAGGACACAACACCTTTTAAACATATGTAATGGTGCACTCCATAAGGCTTTATGGAAATATGTTTATGAATGTATATATGACATAACTGGAATATGTTTTATGCTACATATGCCATGCAACATATCTATGTAAAGGTTATGATCTACTGAATATATTCATCCTATTTGTATGCATGTGTCATTGTTGTATTCAAAGTTATGAATACTGACTGTATACTTGTTTAATTTTAAATAGCCTTAGTAAGGCATTTGGTCAGCTTCTTTAGAAAGGAATTTGCAAGTTAAGTGCCCAGTCAAGAAGCACTTAAAGCACAATGGATCTTGGAAGGCTCCAATCCACATAAGAAGTCTACATGAGGACATTCAAGGTAGCATGTGGACAACGGCTGCTGGCTGTAAAAACTGAGTCATGCATGGACATGTGACTTGCCCATGTGTCTTCAAAACTCCATCTTGTAGCTGGAATTCTACACAGGGGGAAGGAGGGGTATCTACCCACAAGAGAAAGTCTATTTAAACACCTGGGAGACCCCTCCATTTTGTCTTCAGCTGGTTCAAGAGATAGCCTCTCCACCCCAAGGATACCTGAAAGAAACTGGAACAAAGGACAATAACTACAGGGGGTGTGAGTGATTGCTGGACCCAGACTAGAAGGTGACTAGTCTGTAAAAGGAAGCTTACTGGAACATCTCTAAGGGTGAGGTTTTATCCGTATTCAGTCTTCTTAGGGTATTAGACATAGACTAGCATGTTCTATTTTATTTTTCTTGGTAATTCACTTTGTTCTGTCTGTTACTACTTGAAACCACTTAAAACCTACTTTCTGTATTTAATAATATCACTTTTTACTTATTAATTAACCCAGAATATATATTAATACATGGGAGGGGACAAACAGCTGTGCATATCTCTCTATCAGTGTTATAGAGGGCGAACAATTTATGAGTTCACCCTCTATAAGCTTTATGCAGGGTAAAACAGATTTATTTGGGGTTTGGACCCCATTGGGAGTTGGGCATCTGAGTGTTAAAGACGGGAACACTTCTTAAGCTGCTTTCAGTTTAACCCTACAGCTGTTCAGGGATGTGGTTCAGACCTGGGTCTGGGTTTGCAGCAGGCTAGCAGGTCTGGCTCAAACCAGGCAGGGCACTGAAGTCCCAAGCTGAGAGGGCAGGAAAATCAGGGGCAGTAGTAGTCTTTGCACATCAGTTGGCAGCCCCAAAGGGGTTTCTGTGATCCAACCCATCACACCATACAGCAACACCGCTTCATCTGAAAACTTTCCATTCATGTCTGGACAGGTTTCATCTAGTGCCACTATTGGGAATGGGTAGGGAGAGGCTGGAAGCATCCATCAGTCCCCAAGTGATACCAACTAGTGCCTTGTGTATTAGATGGTAGTGGAAGTATGTAAATTACACTGGACTGCACAAGTGAATGCAATAGGTCACCTTCAGATCACAGGTTTGAATCCAGAACACATCAGCGGTAAATAAAATTGCTGCTGTTCAATAGCTGTTCGGCAACCCGGACAAGATGACTTTGGAGTCTCAGTCCAGTTTCTAATGAACAAATATCTTAATTACAAACAACTTACAACCTTCTCAATGGCCTGAGTGGAGAGGAATCAAAAAATGAATGGCCCACAAAGAATAAATGCTTTTTTTTTTCCCCCTCTCTCTCCCTTTCTCTCTCTCTCTCCCTCCCTCCCCAGAGGTGGGCCTTCCAAGTCAGGATCCTTAGAAAGTCAAACTGGCAACTTTCACAAGCATAATTCTAACTTAAAAAAATGTTTCAAGAACTATGAAAACTATGAGCAGAATCTATAAAGAAATGCTTTGATAAACAACACAATCCACTGACAGTTTGAGTAACAATTTGAATGAGGAGGGCTTTAAACTAGGTTCACCAGGGGAAGGAGACCAAAGTCCTGAGGTAAGTGCAGAACTGGGATACCAGGAGGAAGCACAAGCAGGACAGCACAAGAGGGGAGGACTCCTGCCTCATACCGAGAAAGCGGGACGATCAGCAAGTTATCTTAAGTGCCTATACACAAATGCAAGAAGCCTGGGAAACAAGCAGGGAGAACTGGAAGTTCTGGCACAGTCAAGGAATTATCATGTGATTGGAATAACAGAGACTTGGTGGGATAACTCACATGACTGGAGTACTGTCATGGAAGGATATAAACTATTCAGGAAGGACAGAAAAGGTGGGGGAATTGTATGAAAGAGAGCAGTATGACTGCTCAGAGCTCCAGTATGAAACTGCAGAAAAACCTGAGAGTCTCTGGATTAAGTTTAGAAGTGTGAGCAACAAGGGTGATGTCGTGGTGGGAATCTGCTATAGACCACCAGACCAGGGGAATGAGATGGACAAGGCTTTCTTCAGGCCACTAACGGAAGTTATTAGATCTCAGGCCCTGGCTCTCATCATTTCAATCACCCCGCTATCTGCTGGGAAAGCAATATAGCAGTGCACAGACAATCCAGGAAGTTTTTGGAAAGTGTAGGGGACAATTCCCTGGTGCAAGTGCTGGAGGAACCAACTAGGGGCAGAGCTCTTCTTGACCTGCTGCTCACAAAAAGAGAAGAATTAGTAGGGGAAACAAAAGTGGATGGGAACCTGGGAAGCAGTGATCATGAGATGGTCGAGCTCAGGATCCTGACACGAGGTAGAAAGGAGAGCAGCAGAATACGGACCCTGGACTTCAGAAAAGCAGACTTTGACTCCTTCAGGGAACCGATGGGCAGGATTCCCTGGGAGAATAACATGAGGGGGAAAGGAGTCCAGGAGAGCTGGCTGTATTTTAAAGAACCCTTATTGAGGTTGCAGGAACAAACCATCCCGATGTGTAGAAAGAATAGTAAATATGGGAGGTGACCAGCTTGGCTTAACAGTGAAATCCTTGCTGATCTTAAACACAAAAAAGAAGTTTAGAAGAAGTGGAAGATTGGACAAATGACCAGGGAGGACTATAAAAATATTGCTCAGGCATGCAAGAGTGAAATCAGGAAGGCCAAATCACAGTTGGAGTTGCAGCTGGGAAGGGATGTTAAGAGCAACAAGAAGGGTTTCTACAGGTATGTTAGCAACAAGAAGAAGGTCAGGGAAAGTGTGGGCCCCTTACTGAATGAGGGAGGCAACCTAGTGGCAGAAGATGTGGAAAAAGCTAATGTACTCAATGCTTTTTTCGCCTCTCTCTTCACGAACAAGGTCAGCTTCCAGACTACTGGACCTGGCAGCATAGTATGGGGAGGAGGTGACCAGCCCTCTGTGGAGAAAGAAGTGGTTCATGACTACTTAGAAAAGCAGGATGAGCACAAGTCTATGGGGCCGGATGCACTGCATCCGAGGGTGCTAAAGGAGTTGGTGGATGCGATTGCAGAGTCATTGGCCATTATCTTTGAAAACTCATGGTGATCGGGCGAGATCCCGGATGACTGGAAAAAGGCTAATGTACTGCCCATCTTTAAAAAAGGGAAGGAGGAGGATCTGGGGAACTACAGGCCAGTCAGCCTCACCTCCGTCCCTGGAAAAATCATTGAGCAGGTCCTCAAGGAATCAATTTTGAAGAACTTCAGGAACAGTCAGTATGGATTCACTAAGTAATGCCTGACTAACCTAATTGCCTTCTATGATGAGACAACTGGCTCTGTGGATGAGGGGAAAGCAGCGGACGTGTTATTCCTTGACTTCAGCAAAGCTTTCGATACGGTCTCCCACAGTATTCTTGCCAGCAAGTTAAAGAAGTATGGGCTGGATGAATGGACGATAAGGTGGATAGAAAGTTGGCTAGATCATCGGGCTCAACAGGTAGTGATCAATGGCTCCATGTCTAGCTGGCAGCAGGTATCAAGTGGAGTGCCCCAAGGGTCGGTCCTCAGGCCGGTTTTGTTCAATATCTTCATTAATGATATGGAGGATGGCATGGATTGCACCCTCAGCAAGTTTGCAGATGACACTAAACTGGGAGGAGAGGTAGATACGCTGGAGGGTAGGGATAGGATACAAAAGGCCCAAGACAAATTAGAGGATTGGGCCAAAAAAAATCTGATGAGGTTCAACAAGGACAAGTGCAGAGTCCTTCACTTAGGAAGGAAGAATCCCACGCACTGCTACAGACTAGGGGCCAAGTGGCCAGGCAGCAGTTCTGCAGAAAAGGACCTATGGGTTATGGTGGACAAGAAGCTGGATATGAGTCAACAGTGTGCCCTTGTTGCAAGAAGGCCAATGTCATTTTGGGCTCTATAAGTAGGGGTATTGCCAGCAGATCGAGGGACATGATTGTTCCCCTCTATTCGACATTGTTGAGGCCTCATCTGGAGTACTGTGTCCAGTTTTGGGCCCCACACTACAAGAAGGATGTGGAAAAATTGGAAAGAGTCCAGCAGAGGGCAACAAAAATGATCAGGGGGCTGGAACACATGACTTATGAGGAGAGGCTGAGGGAACTGGGATTATTTAGTCTGCAGAAGAGAAGAATGGGGTGGGATTTGATAGCTGCTTTCAACTACCTGAAAGGGGGTTCCAAAGAGGATGAATCTAGATTGTTCTCAGTGGTACCAGATGATAGAACGAGGAGTAATGGTATCCTTCTAGAATGTAACTTTAGCTTGTACTAGAAGGATACTAGAATGGTATCCTTCTAGAATGTAACTTTAGCTTGTACTAACCTTAGTAATGCCAGTTGTACTAGAAGGATACTAGAATGGTATCCTTCTAGAATGTAACTTTAGCTTGTACTAACCTTAGTAATGCCAGTTTAAAAAATATTAGCTAAACACATAACTTTAGACACCGGGCAGAGAATGGTTTCTTATTTTCAAATGGTATTTTTAGTTATATCTGTAAAATAACTTAAAATTTGCATGAAAATAAATGCAGTTCCACTTATGATACCAATAGCAATGATGGCGTAAAATGTTAGTGAGTCACATACATGATTGTGATTGGTAAACATAAATGCCAAAATAATTAGAAAAACAAATTCTCTTCTTAATAAAAAAGAAAAAACCCTTAATCACATATGTTAAAATTATGTTTTTAGTGAAAAACAACTGACTAAAATAGAGTAGATAATGGCAGTAACGCAGATTTTATTTATTTTTATGTATCTCTAATAAAGATAGTGTACAAAGTATCAAATGTTGTGTTTCTGATATCTGTGTTAAAGCTCTAGAATTGATACCTCAAGGCTTGGGATTGGGAATATCTTGCTGTATTATCTCCTGATCATTCTAAATTTACATATAAACTTTAAATGTGGCTTTAATTGGAGTTTGTATATATTTTTCTTTCTTTATATAACAATTAGATACAGTGCTCCCATCAGCTAATTCCTAAGCTATTATCTGCAAAAACTTAGAGTTTTCAGATGCCTAAGTTTCATGGAATCATGGTTAAAGTTTCCTCCCCCTCCCCCACCCCCAAATCTGAGATGGCGCCCTGGGTGAGCCAGGAAGGCCATGGGCTCTGGCAAGATGCAGCTCCCATGTGACAGCATGAAGCCCGCCTTGAGCCACATGCCAGGCATCAGGCGCCATAAGCCACAGCAGCAGCACAGAAAGGGGGCAATACATCATATACCATGCCACCCTTACTTCTGCGCTGATGGTGGCGGTAGCGTTGCCTTCAGAGCTGGGTGCATGGTATATGATGCCCTACCAGTGCTTCATTTGTGCCAGGGCTGAGCTCTAGCCTCTGGCATCTCTTTCAATATAAATTAAACACCGGGAGAAGCAGCGGGGCCCAGAGGTGACGGGGTGGGTGCCAAAATACAAGTTCGCCCAGGGTGCCATTTTCCCTAAGGCCGGCCCTAACCTCAATTATAATGCTTTATGCATGGATTCCTTACAGCCTACAAACACAACAGATTGCGATGCATTTCTAAACCAGTACATACATACTAAATCGGAGTTACAATTATTAACAAACTGTCCTCAGGGGTAAGAAAACCTTTTTGAGATGCAGGGACAGACAATACAGCCAGAGATTTGACTGCCTCTTGTCAAAGGCAGAAACCATCACAGAAATGCATGTAATTGAATTCTCCATAAAATTATTATGGTTCTAAAAGGCATACTAATGCTTAGCATAGCTTTTTTTGCCCATTTACACTGAAAAATGCCCTGGATGTCTCTTTCAATTATACTAAGCCTTTTATTCAAGAATTTTCTGTCCCAGTTGAAGCTCTGACCTTGGGAAACTCACTTAACCTGTCTATAAAAAGAAAAGGAGTACTTGTGGCACCTTACAGACTAACCAATTTATTTGAGCATAAGCTTTCGTGAGCTACAGCTCACTTCATCGGAGGCTGTAGCTCACGAAAGCTTATGCTCAAATAAACTGGTTAGTCTCTAAGGTGCCACAAGTACTCCTTTTCTTTTTGCGAATACAGACTAACACGGCTGTTACTCTGAAACTTAACCTGTCTATGTTTCCCTGTCTGTAAAATGAGGACACTACTTATCGATCCCTCATCATTGGTACTGTGAGACTTAATGTCTGTAAAGCACTTAAGGTATATTTACACGGCAGTTAAAAACCCGGGGCTGGCCCGGGCCAGCTGACTGGAACTCGCGGGGCTTGGGCTAAGGGGCTGTTTAATTGCATTGTAGACTTCCAGGCTCAGGCTGGAGCACAGGCTCTAGGACCGTGCAAGGTGGGAAGGTCCCAGAGCTTGGGCTGCAGCCTGAGCTGGAATGTCTACACCACAATTAAACAACTCAGCAGTCTGAGCCCTGTGAGACTGAGCCACTGGCACGGACCAGCCGCAGGTGCCTAATTGCAATGTAGACATACCCACAGAGCAGAGGTGGGCAAACTACGGCCTGCGGGACACTCCTGCCCGGCCCCTGAGCTCCTGGCCCGGGAGGCTAGTCCCCGGCCCCTCCCCTGCTGTTTCCCCTTCCCCCGCAGCCTCAGATAACTGCGCTGCCAGCGCAATACTCTGGGTGGCGGGGCTGTGAGCTCCTGGGGCAGCGCAACTGCAGAGCCCGGCCTGACCCGGTGCTCTGTGCTGCGCGGTGGCATGGCTGGCTCCAGCCAGGCGGTTCAGCTGTAGCAGCGCCAGCCACCAGTGCTCCAGGCAGCGCGGTAAGGGGGCAGGGAGCGGGGGGGGGGGGGCGGCATTGTATAAAGGGCAGGGGAGTTCAGGGGTGGTGGTGAGGGGGCAGGGCGGTCAGAGGGTGGGGAACAGGGAGGTTGAATGGGGCAGGGATCCTGGGGGGGCAGTCAGGAATGAGAGGAGGGGTTGGATGGGGCGGCAGGGGGCAGTCAGGGGGCAGGGCAGGGCTCCCGGCGGGGGGCCATTGGGGAAAGGGGGTTGGATGGGGTAGGAGTCCCAGGGGGGAGGGGGGGAGCCCTCCATACAATTTTGGAAACCCAATGTGGCCCTCAGGCCAAAAAGTGTGCCCGCCCCCGCCATAGAGAGTATCTATAAAAGAACACCATTTCATTATTGTGAGATACACCATCCACCAACCTGAACTGCATGTATTACATCATAAGAAATTCTATTATTACACACATTTAAAGGTTTTTTGACTTAACAATTTCCTCTTGGAACACAATTGCTGACACAACCAGGCCCTAAAAACCACAACATTGTCAATTCTTGTTCTGAATAAGTACTCATTATAATTATTACCTTCCAGACATGCCTCTCCTTAAAATTAAAGGGATTCATATGTGAACGTTGCAGATGGAGGGCAAAACAATTCACTGGATATCAATATGTTAGAAAGACAACACCTTGTAGATCACAGAAAAATAATGAGCACGGCTGAATTAGCATTATAATCCTGTCTTATGTACCATAAACAAAAATTTGAAAAATTGCTACCTGATTATTTCCTTCCTGGGACTGACTTCTCCCCTAGTCAGAGCCAACTGCACTGTGCCTCTCTCTCTCTTTTTTAAGCAAATAGCAGCAGCAATTCAGATTTGTCCACAAGACTCCTGGATTTCTTATTATGTCCCTTCCCTGCTTACTTCCCTACTTTACTAGGCTCCTCTTGCAGAGATCTAGAGGCCAGTAGTTAAAGTTAGATTACCAAACTAATTGATATTTTCCTTAGTAACATTGTTAGGGAGTATAACTTCAGGACAGCAGAGGATTTCTGGAAACCTATATTTTTTTCATTTTAAACAAAAATATGCTCTGGCTTTTTTCCTTGAAGAGACAGGCCTCAAAATGTAACCCACTCACTAAGGAGACTCATCAATGAAAAGAATATAGAATTTTTCCCACCAAAAGGCTCATGAGACAGGCTGATAAGCCTTTTAAGATTCCATGGGTGTTATCTCTTCCTGCAGCCCTTAGGAAGTCCATTGGGATATGGAAGAGGAGATAATGCACCTCTGATATCCGCCCAAGGGCTCTCCGCCCATTTTTGTTGACCTCCTGAGGTTCACAAGAATGAAGCACACTGTTCTTGCAGACTTTAGGAAATCCATGTAGGTGGTGGATTGAGTAAAGGAGATTAGAGGGCATTTCTCACCTTCCTTTGGACCTTCTCAGGTTTACTGGAGAGAGAACACCTAATATCACAGGTCACCTAATGATAGGTTTCAGAGTAACAGCCATGTTAGTCTGTATTTGCAAAAAGAAAAGGAGTACTTGTGGCACCTTAGAGACTAACCAATTTATTTGAGCATAAGCTTTCGTGAGCTACAGCTCACTTCATCGCATCCGATGAAGTGAGCTGTAGCTCACGAAAGCTTATGCTCAAATAAATTGGTTAGTCTCTAAGGTGCCACAAGTACTCCTTTTCTTTTTACAGGTCACCTAATGTAGCTCACGAAAGCTTATGCTCAAATAAATTGGCTAGTCTCTAAGGTGCCACTAGTACTCCTTTTCTTTTTGCGAATACAGACTAACGGGGTTGCTACTCTGAAACCTGTCATTAATGAGCCTTAGGTGGTGCAAAGGTTTCCCTTCTAAGCCTCAAAATACAGAAGTAGATATGGTCCCGTACCTAACGGCTCACAATCTAATCAGGGAACATTACATTAAGGTAATTTGTGTGCCTTGTCTGAGAAGTATAACTTTAGCTCTGCATTTCCTTGATTTCCAACATTTGCAGGTTTATTTGTTTTAACCAAACCACTGATGTGTGCCAGCAGCCTTAAACAAGTTTTTTCATGAGGGAATGTATGGTATAGCAATGTAGTTCTCAAACTGTGGGTAGGGACTCCAAAATTGGTCGCGACCCTGTTTTAATGGGGTCGCCAGGGCTGGCATTAGACTTGTTGGGGCCCAGGGCTAAAGCTGAATCCTGATCCCCACCACCCAGAGCTGAAGCCGAGGGCTTCAATCCTGGGCAGGGGGGCTCAGACTTCGGCCCTGGGTGGTGAGGCTCAGGTTACAGGCCCCCTCCCTGGGGCTGAAGTCCTTTGGCTTTGGCCCCTCTGCCCGGGGCGGCAGGGCTCAGGCATGCTCAGAATTGGGGTCATGTAGTAATTTTTGTTATCAGAAGGGCATTATAGTGCACTGAAGTTTGAGAACCTCCAGATAGCAGGTAGAGCCCAAACATGAGGTATTAAAAGAAAACTAAGTCTTTTTTTTCTGGATATGAAAAGTTATTTTTAATGACCCAAAAAGAAAAAAAGTGTGTGGTTCCCATATTAACAGTCACTTAACTAACCAACATAGGATGGAAAAAAAAATACTGGAGACTGCCAAAAAGAAAGTCAAGACCTCAGATACCACCCCTGTTCTGCTTCCTTCCCCCAAGGCCCTGCATTCACTTCACCTCCTACTGCCCCTGCCCCGCCTCCTCCCCGAGGCCCCCACCAGCTTGCTGCTCTCCACCCTCCCCCAAACCCCTCCCCCAGCCACCAAACAGCTGTGGCTGGTGGGTTCTCAGTACCCACTACTTTTTTTTCCATGGGTGCTCCAGCCCCAGAGCACCCACATAGTCAGCACCTATAACCCAAAATATTACCACAAAAACCCAAAAGTCTCACATGGGACAATGCTATGCATATCTAAATGAGAAGCAATGCAAACAATGTTTTATAAGGGAGTTAAAATCAAATGGACTTATGGATGGAGACTGTGCATTTAGAAAGTTTCTTTGTAGTGGCTGATTACATGAATATTGCCAAAAGTATTGAAATGCTTAGTTACAGCTACCCAGATGTGTAATATTTTCACCCCAATTTTCTACTGAAAAAAGGAGCCTGCCTTGTGAGTCTTTTGGTGGGAAAAATTCTGTCTTTTTATTGACAAGCCTCCTTAGCAATTGGGTTACACTACAAGGCCTATTTCTGCAAAGAAAAAGTGAGAGGTATATTTTTGTTTAAAATGAAAATATAGGTTTCTCTATTATTAAAGTAAGAAATGACATACAAAGTATGGATCAGATCAAACACTCCAGTAGAAAAAAAAAGTCGGGCGTGAAATTACTCAGGAAACTCCTCAAGTTGCAACTCACAGTTCCTGACTCATCATCCTATCACAAGGCTGAGTTTGGAGCACCACCAATAAGGGCAGGGCTCATGGCTCTTCACATGCACAAGATCTTTGAGATCAGAAGGTAAATTCACAGAAGCTAACAACATCTATGCTGTTATTCAGGCCTTCCTGTCCTCAAGGCAGTATGGCTCCCTCAAGCACCGTACTGCCATTGTCTCTCTGCCTGTCCCTGGAGATACTACCACTCCCACCCAACTGCCCAAACACAGGAGGGAACCCACACGGTAGAAATTCTGAGAGACAGTGTTGACAGGTTAGCATTAACTTCTGAAAGAGACTCTCCCATGGGGCTGTCAGGAGATGACACCGTATGAAACAGCTGTACCCCAGCAATATATCCAAAGCTCCTACTAGTGTAGTTTTCTCATAAAGGGGTTTCTGTAGACTCAGAAGGAGGAGATATTGCAACATTAGTTTCCTTTCTTTTCTTCTGTCAGTTTCCAGGAAATGATAGAAAGTGCTTACTCTTTTCATTCTTCCTTGGGAGGATATGGTCCTTTTTGAAAAATCTGCTTATCAACAACAGCTCCACAGCAATCATATGTGCTGCCTCACTTTCATTTCCACTGATACCTTCATCTCTTTTCACCTGTACTGTTCAGTTCTGCTGCCTGGTGTCACAGCAACTGGCAGCAGCAACTGGGGTGGAGCTTGCTCAGTGCAGATGGAATCTTTGGCAATTTTCATGTCAAACTTCAACAAATCTCTACTGAGCACATGCAAACTGAGATTTTTTAAAGGCTTATAACTTGGTCAAATTGGGACAATTTTTCATAGAAACAGCAAAAGGCACATAGCTGATACAAAGCCCCTCCCCCTCTTCAAGTCCCTGCTCAAAAGCAGGAAGGCGTTACAGCTTCCCAAAAAAACAATTGTAAGAATTGTTTTATCCTGAACAAAACATATTTTTCTCTAATCTTGTCCTTGGAAATTGCTGAACCATTTTTACTGAAATTTTTTTAAAAAAATTCAGCCTGAGGCAGATACCTAGCATGGAAAATTTCACCCTGAACAAGTAAAGTCTGGCAAAATTATAAACAACTGAAAACAGGGCTTTATACTGATTTTCCAACCACCTTAAGAATAGGCTACCAACTCTGCCTATGAATTTAGCCTCATAGCCCCCACATGAAGTAAATAGGTATTCTAATTTTACAGATAGGGAAATCAATACACTTCCAGGGTAAGAGATTTGCCCAAAATCACACAGTGAGCCAATGGAAAATCTGGGGATAGAACCCTAGTCTCCCAACTCCCATGCCTGCACATTATCCACAAAGCCATTCGCTTCCTTCCTTCCACATGATGCTGTACCTGCATCTATGCAGGATGTTAGTTTTTGGCAGGGTCATTTGCACTGTAAAATGGAAAAAATAATGGGGTGAAAGTTAAAAGCAAAGAAAAAATTACTTTCCAGTATTTTATAACATTAAACCACCTCCTTCTATAAATTTCACCATGCCATGAAAACAGGAAATACTGCTCTAGTGGTTTTCATTCCTTTTTCTCAATAGTATTAAACATTTTATGAGTGTGGATATTCCAAAAGGAACACTGTGTCAGGCCATAAACTGCAGAAATGCATATTCTCCAGAGGTCTATAACAAAGAATGCATATTGCATCGGTACTGAAAATGGTAATAATTACATTTTAGTCATTTTCAACTAACACAAAGTTGTGCTTTCTGAGAATAATTTTTTAACAATCAACATTGGAATACAAAAGCATCTCAATTCCCTTTGTATTGACACATTCAGTAGTAAACCAGAATAATTCTCCTTCATTAAAAAGTTTTTGCACAATACTATGGAGCGGAGTAACACAATTTAAACATGGCCACTGTGTCAATAATAAAAAGTAATTTAGTGAAAATTTATGTAGAAAAAGTAAGAACATTGCTCTTCAGTTGACAGATTTTCCCTCAAGTTCTTAGTTTTTATTACTGTACATAATAATGCAATTGGAAGCTGATTCCAAAAAATACTTTCCCAAGGTGAACCCTACACATAAGTGAGGTATTTTCACTGCAATTATACTTCAACAGTTTGTTAAAAAAAAAAAAAAGAGAGAGAGAGAGAGAGAAAAAACAATGTCTGTTTTGAGTACACTAGAAATGGCTAACCAAAAACAAACCTATGGACTCAGCTACCTGAATGAAAACACTGCTACAAGTTTATAATGTAGAAGAAAAAAATCATGCAGTTGAATATAAAATGCTTTATATGTTTTCTTATAGAATTTGTTACAGGAACTGTTGAAGTGCATTGAAGGGGGTCTATCTACATCAAAGGAAAAATGTATTTGAAAGCCATATTAAAACACGGTTCAAATACAGCTCTTGTTGTCCTGTTTTCTAACACAGTTTGGTTCCCTGGTTGGTGGGGACAGTGCCAAATCGTGATCCAAGCACATGCTCAAATTAATATTTTTTTTATTGGTCCAAGTATGGTTGGTGTTAATCTTTCAGAAGTCATGTTTTGTGAGTGATCTTTCTTAATGATTTAATTTGTATTAGTCTTTTCACAGAATTAACACAAAACACCATCATAGATGCCTTAACACGCTGCATTTATATATCACCTTCTATCGGAAGATCTTTGTGCCCTTGACATTTATTTAGCCTCACGACACAATTATGAAGCAAGCAAGTATTCTTATCCTATTTTATAGACAGAGAAATTGGCAAAGTTTAAGTAACTCTGCAAAGGTCACACTGGAAGCAATGGAAGAGCTGGGAATAGAACCCAAACTTCTATTTCCCAATCCTGTACCTAACTACAAGGCCACCCTTCTTCCCTGTACAATAGGTATGCAACGCAGAAATTAAAATGTATATATAAAATCGGGGTAATTGAAAATCTATATAGCTTTAGTTTATAAACATGAATAATATTCAGACTCATCAGCTTCTAAGGAATCTATCATTTATAAACATCAAATCTCGAGCCCTTACAGTTGCAAAGATAACCTTCCAAATACAATGACTGTAGTGAGCTGTAGCTCATGAAAGCTTATGCTCTAATAAATTTGTTATTCTCTAAGGTGCCACAAGTACTCCTTTTCTTTTTTTGTAAAGCAACAGTATCTTCTCATCTTCCTGATTCTGAAGAGATACTTCTGCTGCTGCTCCTTAGCTTTTCCAAGAAGCAGCAGAGTAAAATTAACAAAACTTATCAGCTTCACAACTGCTATTGAGAACCCTACAAGGAATTTATCACAAATCATGTCAATTTAATTAAGAAAGCTGCATACAGCAGCAGCGCAGTCAGGCACTGGAGTTATTCACTGGGGAGAAGGACTGAAAAACCAGAGGTTGAAGAAGGGATAGAGCATCAAGGAGACCTCATCTCCTTTGCAGCAACCAGATGGCTGGATAAGGACTAGATTAGAACACTCTACTTATGCAGCAGCCAGGAGGCTGAGCGTGGGGGAGAAGAGACAGAAAGCTCCTCCCTTCTAGCAATTGTGCAAGAGAGGCTTCAAATTCATACAACACATACCAGAGACTGATATAAAAGATCGGACCCACTAGAGGGTCCAAGGAGAGAACTCTGCTAAAAATCCCAGCATCATCCTTCTTGCCAGCAGCTGGTAGAAGAGGAAGTGGACTTCTCATTGAGATCTTGCCTGTGAAACTATCTGTTTGAAGCCAAGTTGTACACAATAATTTCTGGGTAACAGGCCTGGTCCTCTGGCTAGAACACGGCTGGTACATTTTTCAAACTGACAGTAAAGTTTCTCTAAATGCTTCTCTCTCTTAGTCAGCACCTCATTAACCAAACAAACATTTGTACGACATAACATACAAAAACAGTTCTCACTGTTTAGACAGACTCAAAAGGGGCATGGTGAGGCAGGCACTTAGAAAACAGACATAGGTTTGTTCAAGAAAAAGGTGGAGGAAAAACTACCAGTGGTTCTCCAACCGTGGGTCAGGACCCCATTATAATGGGATCGCCAGGGCTGGCTTAGACTTGCTGGGGCCTCAGGCCAAAGCCCAAGCCCCACTGCCGAGGGCCGAAGCCCAAGCCCCACTGCCCAGGGCTGATGCCCTAGGGTTTTAGCCTTGGGCAGCAGGGCTCAGGCTTTAGCTTCAGTCCTGGGTGCCAGGGCTCAGGTTACAGGCCCCCTGTCTGGGGCTGAAACCCTTGGACTTTAATTTTGGTCCCCCCGCCCAGGGTGGCGGGGCTCAGGCAGGCTCAGGCTTCAGTCCATCATCCCAGGGTCATGTAGTAATTCTTTGTTGTCAGAAAGGGGTCACGGTGCAATGAAGTTTGAAAACCCCTGAACTAGACAACAACAGGCAAATGTGATTATTTGTATAACATCAATAAGGTACTCTAGTAGATGCTATACAGACAAGTATGAAAACAAGGTCCCACCCCAAATAACTTACAATCTAGACATTGCTCAATTAAAGGCCATTTGAAATTCAAATTTGTTAACATATCTCTATGCTGTTTGAAATATCAGAACATACAGGTTATCAATGCCACTATAAAGACAGACTACCTAATTTTTCCCATATTCATATCCAGTGGCAGTGTAATACTGTTTTTTTCCATATTTTTTCCTCAAATTCTTTCCAGTTTTATATGGGCCTCCCCAACATACTAATTTGTTCAGAGATAGAGTTTGCAGAGGTGTTAACTGAACTGCACACTCAAACAGAGAAGGAAAGTGCAGTGTTAAGGATAATACAAAAGTTACTGACAACAGAGATAAAAGGGAGGACGTATCATAAAAGGAAAGAGAAGATACAGACTTCTACATAGATTGCTTCCGTCAACGTGCACAGGCTGAAATTGTGGAAAAGCAGCATCACTTGCCCCATAACCTCAGCCATGCTGAACACAACACCATCAACAGCTTCAGGAACAACTCTGACATCATAATCAAAAAGGCTGACAAAGGAGGTGTTGTCGTCATCATGAATAAGTTGGAATATGAACAAGAGGCTGCTAGGCAGCTCTTAACTCCACATTCTACAGGCCATTATCCTCTGATCCCACTGTGGATTACCAAAAGAAACTACACCATCTGCTCAAGAAACTCCCTGAAAAAGCACAGGAACAGATCTGTGCAGACACATGCCTAGAACCCGGACCAGGGGTATTCTATCTGCTTCCCAAGATCCATAAACCTGGAAATCCTGGGCGCCCCATCATCTCAGGCATTGGCAGCCTGACAGCAGGATTGTCTGGCTATGTAGACTCCCTCCTCAGGCCCTACGCTACCAGCACTCCCAGCTACCTTCGAGACACCACTGACTTCCTGAGGAAACTTCAATCCATCGGTGATCTTCCTGATAACACCATCCTGGCCACTATGGATGTAGAAGCCCTCTACACCAACATTCCACACAAAGATGGACTACAAGCCGTCAGGAACACTATCCCCGATAATGTCACGGCTAACCTGGTGGCTGAACTTTGTGACTTTGTCCTTACCCATAACTATTTCACATTTGGGGACAATGTATACCTTCAGATCAGCGGCACTGCTATGGGTACGTGCATGGCCCCACAGTATGCCAACATTTTTATGGCTGATTTAGAACAATGCTTCCTCAGCTCTCGTCCCCTAAAGCCCCTACTCTACTTGTGCTATATTGATGACATCTTCATCATCTGGACCCATGGAAAAGAAGCCCTTGAGGAATTCCACCATGATTTCAACAATTTCCATCCCACCACCAACCTCAGCCTGGTCCAGTCCACACAAGAGATCCACTTCCTGGACACTACAGTGCTAATAAAAAATGGTCACATAAACACCACCCTATACCGGAAACCTACTGACCACTATTCCTACCTGCATGCCTCCAGCTTTCACCCTGACTACACCACATGATCCATCGTCTACAGCCAAGCTCTGCGATACAACCGCATTTGCTCCAACCCCTCAGACAGAGACAAACACCTACAAGATCTCTGTCAAGCTTTCTTACAACTACAATACCCACCTGCGGAAGTAAAGAAACAGATTGATAGAGCCAGAAGAGTTCCCAGAAGTTACCTACTACAGGACAGGCCTAACAAAGAAAATAACAGAACGCCACTAGCCGTCACCTTCAGCCCCCAACTAAAACCCCTCCAACGCATTATTAAGGATCTACAACCTATCCTAAAGGATGACCCAACACTCTCACAAGTCTTGGGAGACAGGCCAGTCCTTGCCTACAGACAGCCCCGCAACCTGAAGCAAATACTCACCAACAACCACATACCACACAGCAGAACCACTAACCCAGGAACTTATCCTTGCAACAAAGCCCGTTGCCAATTGTGCCCACATATCTATTCAGGGGACACCATCACAGGGCCTACCTAATAACATCAGCCACACTATCAGAGGCTCGTTCACCTGCACATCCACCAATGTGATATATGCCATCATGTGCCAGCAATGCCCCTCTGCCATGTACATTGGTCAAACTGGACAGTCTCTACGTAAAAGAATAAATGGACACAAATCAGATGTCAAGAATTATAACATTCATAAACCAGTCGGAGAACACTTCAATCTCTCTGGTCACGCAATCACAGACATGAAGGTCGCTATCTTAAAACAAAAAAACTTCAAATCCAGACTCCAGCGAGAAACTGCTGAATTGGAATTCATTTGCAAATTGGATACTATTAATTTAGGCTTAAATAGAGACTGGGAGTGGCTAAGTCATTATGCAAGGTAGCCTATTTCCCCTTGTTTTTTCCTACCCCCCCCCCCAGATGTTCTGGTTTAACTTGGATTTAAACTTGGAGAGTGGTCAGTTTGGATGAGCTATTACCAGCAGGAGAGTGAGTTTGTGTGTGTATGGGGGTGGGGGCTGTGTGTGTGAGAAAACCTGGATTTGTGCTGGAAATGGCCCACCTTGATTATCATGCACATTGTAGGGAGAGTGGTCACTTTGGATGAGCTATTACCAGCAGGATAGTGAGTTTGTGTGTGTGGTTTTTGGGAGGGGGGTGAGGGGGTGAGAGAACCTGGATTTGTGCAGGAAATGGCCCAACTTGATTATCATGCACATTGTGTAAAGAGTTGTCACTTTGGATGGGCTATCACCAGCAGGAGAGTGAATTTGTGTGGGGAGGTGGAGGGTGAGAAAACCTGGATTTGTGCTGGAAATGACCCAACCTGATGATCACTTTAGATAAGCTATTACCAGCAGGACAGTGGGGTGGGAGGAGGTATTGTTTCATATTCTCTGTGTGTATATAAAGTCTGCTGCAGTTTCCACGGTATGCATCCGATGAAGTGAGCTGTAGCTCACGAAAACTCATGCTCAAATAAATTGGTTAGTCTCTAAGGTGCCACAAGTACTCCTTTTCTTTTTACAATTATAGTAGTTAATTATAAACAGCATAAGAGCCTGATCCCAAAATGTCCCACTTTCATTTACACTATATTCATAGATGATAAAGGGAAATCTCTCCATCTCTTAAATTATTTCACTTCCAAAGCCTATTTGTCTCTTTGAAGCGGGAGGGGGACTCCCCCCCCCCTTTTAAAAACAAACTGATATGCATTTTCTTGTAACAGCTTTGACCAATGTTCTCAACATATGCAGGAGGACACATTTGCTGAGATTTGTGAAGAGATCATCCACAATGTTTAGGACAAAGCACTAGGAGCCAAATTCATCTCTACCGTAAATCAATGGCATTACAAAAAGCTGAATTTCATCCTAAGCCTCCCTCAGTCTTCTTTCCACTTTTATTTATTAAACAGAATTATTCCTATAGTTTACATTTGCAGGTACCATTTTTAAAAATGCTATCTAGAGAGAAGGGCTAGCCACCCACATGCATTTTGTTAATTGTTACTACTAATCAGCAGGCTAGCCCACAGAAATTAATATTTACAGAAGTTGAGTAGGTAATCAGAAAACTATTTAAAAATCTGACACAAGAAAAGCAATATGATCAGTACTATTCTTGCTATATATTCAAGTCTAGTTCTCTCTCTCTCATTGGAATAGTGATATCACTTGTTTCCAGACCAGTATAAGCACCACATGCATTTCATATAAAAATTAACCTAAGCTGTAAAACTCATCAGCCACATACTCTCCCTGGGAAAATTACTCAGAAAACACGTAATGCAAGAATGAACATTTCCTCGGATGTGATTTAGTAATGTCTCCAAACTTTGGCACAATATACCTGTGTGAAGTATGGGATGCACACACACAATAAAAACAAACAAAATTCACCCATCTGTAAATCCAGAATGTGTTTTGGCTTCCACCTTCATCGAGTGATGAAGATGCGACTTATTAATAAAATGGTTTCAAAACACAAAATCACATTGAAGCAGTGTGTACAACATGGAAAAGCCAAAGAATACATACAACACCATGTTTTGCTGTGGCATATACTCAGAAGGACTCACATTCCATGTTAAGTCCAAAATAATACATCCAGAGATTCTCTCAAGTTGCTTAGGCCCTGCCATTTTTTCATGAGGGAAAAATTAATTTTGTATCTGAGAGACTGTGGTGATTGTTTAAATATTTTAGCATGAAAAATACTAATAATCTAGTGATCAGTTAGTCTAAATCATTGTTGTATATTATTAAAGAATCAATATTGGGTACATTCCTTTGGATCCAAATGCCCTTTAATGCACCGTGCTATTAATTTCCCTTTTTTTAATAGCTTTTATAAACACAAAAAATGCTTTCTATATTGTTTTATATCTTCAATGTATTCTACAAACAATAGATTTTTTTACCAATTTTGTGTGTGTGTGTATATAGATAGATAGATAATCTATATGTATATCAGAAACAAAAAAAGACATTGAAAGAACATTAAGTTTATAAAGTCAAGCACTCAAAAGTTAAGAATTAATTCAGCCCTCTTGTGCACATTATGATACAGTTTTTAAATTACATGATCCCATACTATTTTTTCTACAGGACCCCTGCCTCATTCAGTGCACAGACTATACAGTGCTCATTTAAGAAGCTATTCCAGTGATTTTCAACCTTTTTTTCATTTGTGGACCTCTAAAAAATTTAGAGGCACAGGCCCTTTTGGAAATCTTAGACGCAGTCTGCAGACCCCCAGGGGTCCACGGACCACAGGTTGAAAACCACTGTTCTATGGTAACAACAACCTTTTGCGGACCCCATAGTCTGAGGCTCCCCAGGGGTCTACAGGCCACAGACTGAAAACCACTGAGCTATTCAATATTTTACTTTTACTTCATTGTTTAATGTATGGCCCCCATTCCTTACTGCACACAATTCATACCTACCTTTGAGGACAAAAGGAGAACTGAGACACAGGGAGATTAAGGTCAAAAGTATTCACTAATTCTAGGTGCCCAATTAGGGAGACCTAGGAACTGATTTTTCAAAGAATTATACAGCACTTTATATATTCAAAGCACAGCTCCCATTTACTTCAGTTGCAGTTGTGAGTCCTCAGCAATTCTGCAAATCTTTTTTTTTCTTAAAAAAATCAGACCCCAGAGACTCAATTTGGGCACCCAGAAAATGAAGAACACAATAATTCATAAATTTATAAATTATATGGCCAGATTAAAGAAAAGGAGTTCTTGTGGCACCTTAGAGACTAACCAATTTATTTGAGCATAAGCTTTCGTGAGCTACAGCTCACTTCACCAGATTAGATTGTCATAATCTAATTTGACCTCCCACATAATACAAGCCATATGACTTCCCTGAATTAATTCTTGTTTAAACTAAAACATGTTTTTTAAAAAAAAAATTCAATTCTTGATTTTAAAATTTTGCAATAGAAAATCGTCCACAACCCTTTGTAAACTATTCCAAAGGTTAGTTACCCTCACTTAAAAAAATTCAGTCTTATTTCTAGACCGAATTTGTCGAGCTTCAGCTTCCAGCCATTGGATCTCATTACACCTTTGTCTGTTAGACTGAGGTGCCCTTTTTTATCCAGTTTCAGTTCCCCATATAGGTATTTATAAACTGATCAAATCACCGCTTAATCTTCTCTTTGATAAACTAAAAAGATTGAGCTCCTTGAGTCTTTTATTATAAAGTATGTCTTCCAATCTGTTAGGTTTCAGAGTGGTAGCCGTGTTAGTGTGTATCAGCAAAAACAACAAGGAGTCCCAATCTGTTAGTTATTCTTGTGGCTCTTCTCTGAACCCGCTCCAATTTTTAAACATTTTTTTATTGTGGGCACCAACACTTTTAAAGTCACTGCTTCCCAGGATGCAGTCCCCCATCCTGTAAGTATGACTTGCATTCTTTGTTCTTAGATGTATGACTTTACATTGGGCCATTCTGAAACACATACTGTTTGCCTGCGTCCAACTGATTGCTCTGTATCAGTGACCTGTCCTCTTCATTATTTACCACTCCACCAATCTTTGTGTCATCTGCAAGCTTTATCAGTAATGACTTTATGTTTTCTTCCAGGTCATTGATACAAATGCTAAATGGCATAGGGCCAGTAACCACTCTATGAAGAGCCTATCTAGAAACACAGCCATGTCATTATGATTCCCTGTTTACAATTACATTTTGAAACCTATCAGTCTGCCATTTAATCCGTTTAATGTGTGCCATGATGATTGTACATTGTTCTAGTTTCTTAATCTAAGCATCATGCAGTATCGAGTCAATCATCTTACAAAAGTCTATTGCATCAATACTAGTATCTTTATCAACCAAACTCCTAATCTTCCAAAAAAAATCTAGTTCTTTTGACAAGATCTATTTTCTCTATACCCCGGTTGATTGACATTAATTATATTACCTTCCTTTAATTCTTTATCAGTCAAGTCCCATATCAGCCTTTCCACTGTTTTACCCAAGATCCATGTCAGGCTGACAGGCCTAATTACCCAGATCATCCCGTTTGCCCTTTTTGAAAATTGGCACATCAGCTTTCTTTCAGTCTTCTGAAACTTCCTCAGTGTTCCAAGACTTATTGAATGGTATCATTAACGGTCCAGCCAGCTCCTCAGCCAACTCTTAAAATTCTAGGATGCAAATTATCTGGACCTGTTGATTTTAAAATATCTAACTTTAGTAGTTGCTGTTTAACAACCTCCTGAGTTACTGTTGGAATGGAAAGTGTTTCACCATCATCATATATGAATAGATCATGCTGCATTTTACCAAATACAGAACAAAAATATTTTTTGAACACTTCTGTCTTTTCTATATTATTATTGACAATTCTACCATTTCCATTTAGTAATGGACCAATAACCACCTTAGGATTCCTTTCAATAACTACCTGTGAAAAATTTAGTTTAATTGTCTTGCCTAGCATCACATAAGCACTCTGGCAGAGGTAGGGATAGAATCCAGATCTCCAGGGTAGCATTCAACTGCCTTAATTATGAGACCATCTTTCCCCTTCCTGCAATCCCCTGCCTCATTCACTACACACCTTTCAACTTCTGCAACAAATGAGGCAAGGGTCCTACAGATAAGAGATTCCTTCACTACATAACCACAATTCATCCCCAGAGCAGATCCATCCAGAGAACTAAATGAGGCAGGGATCCTGTGGAAAAAAATCATATATGGTCATGTAATTAAAGACTGTGTCATATTGACATCCAAACGGTTCATCAGCAGGGTTGCAATCTTTAGATCCACTGCACAGACCTCTGCCACTTGAGCTAAAAGAATACCTGATAATGACACTGGAGGGGAATGACACACACATTTTGCCAGTGGGTTTCACAGATATTTGCTGTGTGTTCCACTCCCAACTCTGGAAAGGAGCACACTTTAGTGAGCACACAGACTATTATGCTTATTTTCCTCCAAGCTTGACCGCCCCATCCCCTCCATCCTGTCCCAGTCCTGTCTATTCCCCACCCCTGGCTCCCTGTCCTTCTCCCATTCTCCTTGCCTACCCAGTCCCAGTCTCCACTGCTCACGCTTTTCATCCCACTCCAAGTCTCCTTGACCAGCCAGTCTCCATTCTCCCCTCCCTGCTCCTCATCCAATCTCTCTCTCCCCTACCTGCCCCCACCACTAGTTCACAGTCCCAGTCTCCCTCATTGGGCTCCTCATATAATCTTTGTCTCTGCTCCATGACTCTTTGACCCAATCTCCTCCTTCCCTGACTCTTTGACCCAGCCTCTTTGCCCAGCCATTCCTAGCTCTCCCTCTGCACACAACTCCTTACCAGATTCGTCTCCCCACTCCCTGCCACACTGGTTCCTACTCCCAGTCTCCTTATGCAGCTGGGCCAAGTCTCTTCCCTTCTCCTCCAATCTCAATGCCCATCTCCCCCCACCCACCGCAATCAATTAAATCACTATTCCCCCCCCCCCGACTCCCAGACCCAGTCCCCCTCCCCATGGCTCCCAGTTTTCTTGCCCAACCAGTTCCTGCTTCATTCCCTTCCCCCATCCACCCACATTTCCAGCTCCCAACCCCAGTTCCACCACCATCAATTCTGGCTCTCAGACCCATCCTCCTTTCCCCTCCCATCTCAGTCTCACCAGCGTCCTTGTCTTAATCTATTCATTTCCCTTTCCCTAGTTTGGTTTTGTCCCCACTGCATTCAGATCAGAGAGCTTCCTCCTCCATGCTGTCTAGCTTCAAGCAGGGAAATCACTGAGAGCACAAGAGAGACAGGCTCCCTGCTCTCAGTCCCAGTGCAGGAGCAGCAACTACAAGGAACTTCTGGCTTCACCCTTTAGTCCTGAGCTGATAGGAGCATGCTCAGTTTCTCAAGGGATGGTGCATGCAGTCTAGTCACCAATGACCTCTTAGCTAAAGCTCATAACCAGTACTCCATCCCCATCCTTGACTTGTCAGCCACCTCTGACACCATCAATTATGGCCTTCTTGAAACCTTGTCCTCTCTCTTGGCTTCTGTGACTCTTCCCCCTCCTGTGTCTCCTCCTACTCCCTCTTTAATAGCTTCTTCAGTGTGTCCTTCAGAGGATCTTTCTCACCCTCCTCCAACTTTTTGCAAGGGTTCTACAGGGTTCTGTTCTTGGTCCTCTTCTCTTCTCCCTCTACATGTTATCTCTGGGTAATCTAATCTGCAAACAAATTCAGCTGTTATCTCTATGCTCACAACTCAGAAATCTACCTTTCTACTGCAGAATTGTCTCCTTCTGTCTAAACTAAAATCTCAGCCTGTCTCTGACATCTCCTCATGGTTTTTTAGCCCTCAGGTCAGCATTGCTAAAATAGAGCTCCAAGCCTGCCATTCTATCTCCTTTCTTGATCACTGTGGAGACCACCATCATCTTATCCGTCACTCAGGTCTGTAACCTAGGCGTCTTGTTCAGCTTGGATCTCTCTCTTGGTCCTCAAATCCAGGCTAAGTTATGCAGAAAGAATCTGCAAGATGTAGACATCTCTAAGATGTTTCATCTGGGCTCTCATAATCTTTTGTCTTGATTACTTCAGCATTCTTCTCTCTGGCCTTGACAAATGCGATCTTGCCCCACACATATCCATTCAGAATACTGCTGCAAAAATAATTTTCCTACCCCATGGCTTTGGCCACATCACCCTCTCCCTGAATCCATCCTCTAACTCCCCCATAAGCTTCATCTTCACTTTAAAGGCCCTTTACAGCATAGTCCCACTCTACCTATCATCTCTTATTGAATTCACTATTGAGATGTCAACTTTTGCTACAATCCCCATGATGTCACCCTCCATCACCCATTTGTTAACTTTTCAAACAAGCACCTTTGTGCTTTCTTCAATGCTGGTCCTTATGCTTGGAAGGCACTCCCCATAAACATCTGCAATGTTACCTCACTATCCTCTTTCAAATCCCTTAAAACTGTCCTTTTCCATGATCAGGCCTCGAGTGTGCTGATTCCACTGCCTATCAAGCTGACCATTCATTGTTTCCTTGTACTTCCTGTCAGTCTGTGTCCATCTGATGGATTTTATTTTATACTTAGTGTGAAGCTGTCTTCCAGGGTGGCAACTCAGATCAGAGCCATAGGCCAACTCACTTGTGTCTGAATATCAAAGAAGTGTTAAGTATGCGGTCAGACTAGCTCACTCATATGCTGATAGAGATAAAAGAGAGATGCTAATGTTACTGTATTCACTTATCAGTAAGCAATTGTCTCTTATTACATTATATTTGCATTGCATATACCCCTATAATTACATTTACAGTATGTATATCCTGATAATTAAATAACTCTAGATCAAATGTGTGTTAAGATAAGAATGTACCTGATGTGTAAACTTCATGGAAACTAATGGATTTTTGTTTCCTATTACATTACATTTTATATTGTGTATATCCCTGTGATTAATTCATCAAATGGGAATCAGAGTAGCAGCCATGTTAGTCTGTATCCGCAAAAAGAAAAGGAGTACTTGTGGCACCTTAGAGACTAACAAATTTATTTAGTCTCTAAGGTGCCACAAGTACTCCTTTTCTTTTTTCATATCGGAATGGAACCCTGGAAATGCTAATGAAGGACTTAATGGCTGTAACAGGAAATGCTATTTTCAAAGCAAGGGGACATGGAGGAATAAAGACACTTATCAGATTGCTTTCTGTGTGGAAAAGCTATAAATATGAATTCAAAAAAGGATCTAGTATCTCTGAACTATTTGGACATTCAAATGAAAGTGTTCCAGATGCAAGAGAGAGATCCTCAAACTTATTTTGGGTAACTCTGAGAGACTTATGGAAAACTAGCAAATTACTACATCTCTACTATCATTGTGGATGTACAAATTTAGACTTATCTGTTAATGTATTTTATCTGCTTTAATCCCTCGATAACTCTCATTTCTTTTTCTTAGCTAATAAACCTTTAGTTAGTTTACTAGAGAAATTGGTTGTAAGCGTTGTCTTGATGTAAGATCAAAAGTATTCATTGACCTGGGGTAAGTGACTAATTCTTTGGAGTTGGGAGTAACCTAGTATCACAAAGTCCGGTTTTCTGGCTGGTAAGATAGGCTGGAGAGTCTAAGGGGGATTGTCCTTGTCTCCATGGTAATGCTAATATAGTGATCCAGGAAATTACATTTGTTACTGGCTTGGTGAAATCTAACTATAGAATATGCCACCGGTTTGTGGTGTCCGCCCTGTTTTCTGACAGTCTGACCTGAGACTGGCATTCACAGTTCTGAGCCATTCCAGACCCCTACTCCAAAGCATAGTGGACCTGGAGCTGTTTTTAAAAAAAAAAAAAAAAGTCACCAGATTTTTTTAAATATGAACAAAAAGCTTATTTTCTTTTTTTAGCTGAAATTTCCAAAAAAATTCTGCTTGAGGCAACCATTCAAAATAGAAAATTTTAGTCCAAACAGATAAAGTTAGAAAAGTTAAAAGCAACTGAAAAAAGGGTCTTGTAATGCTAAGTGTCAGACAACCTTAACAGACAGTGCTACTGACCCCTCCTACATCCTCTCATCCAAAACCCGATCTTCTTAATATGCTAATTTACAGGGGACCCTCCTGTTTTTTGTGCAATACAAATTTAAACATTTTTAATGTAACCTAGCAACTCCATACATGTGCTGTACATATTCAGACAATAAAAGGACAGCTGCATTCACCTTGTGAACTGATACAAAAAACTAGCCAATAATAATTGATATGATAAGGAGTAAAAACAATGAAGAGGTGTATTTTCTGACTTAGTCCATTTCTAAGGACAAATATTTCAACAATCGTAAATCAACTCTCTTTACAAGATTTCAAAAGCAATTATAATAGTAAATTAGCCACTGATCAGTCAATACTGGTATTGAGGACTACTAGTGCTCAAATGACAATTTGGCAAACTTTTTTATTAATAGTTCTAAGACTTCTGACACCCTCCATTTACATTTTTTTTTTTTTGAAATTGTGAACTTAAATTCTCTCCTGGTCCAAAGCTGCAAATATCAAGTTTAACTCAGAGGCAGAAATTTATGGCTGGAATTCTAAACCTCTGCACAGAAGGTTTCTAATGGGTAAACATGGACAGAACCCTGAAATCAAGAAAGGACCAACAGACAGCAGGTATAATACGTACCTCAAAACACTACCCTGCAGTTTGGATACACTGAAGAACTTTAAATGGTGAACTTTTGTTTTCGTTTAACCAACTGTAAATGGTTTATATGGGGTTAAACAAGTCCAAAGGATGAAATAAATAATATAAGCACACAACCCTTAACTTTTCCATTCATTCAGTGTCTCTGTAAATCATTAGAAGCTCCATGAATATTAATATTCTGTCTCCCTGTTTCTAAGCAGGGCCATAAGCATGGTCTCTGGATGGCTCACAGCCAGCTCTAATTTACCATTTTAACAACTAAAATCAAAATTTAAAAAAATATGAGAGAGAGAAACGAACATCTTCCAGTATAAACTTTATAACCTTCTTCTTTGCCAGGGAACTGCATCACATTTTCCCTAAATATGAATAAAAGTGTCATTAAATACACACTTTCTTGCAAACTTCATATTTTTCCTGGCTTCTTTTTAGCTCTATAAATATCATTGGGTGCAGGAATTTGGGACACTACATTTGCACACAATTTTTCAAGGCACAGATGCAGGGTTTTTTAATTTTCTCAAGATATCCAAATGTCTTGATATTTTACAGAGTAAACAGAATCCAATTCCTCTTAAGCTAGGGATAGATTCTCCCCCTGACATATGCATAACTCTGACTGAGAGGGCAGCTATACAAACCACAGAAGTTACCGATGGACAAGACCTCACATTTCTAAAGTCTCTACAGCAGTTTACTCTCTTATACTTCGACTATTTCTGTTGGTGGAGTCTCTCTGACATCACTTGGCAACTTTTTCCATTCTCAAATTGATCTTACTATTAAAAGCTTTTCTTTATATCTGAACTTTCCCTTCTTTCATTCAAAGCCATTACATCTTGTAATACCACTTTAATCAACCTCACCCAATCCTGGTATGGTTCTGAAGCTTTTTGTGAGTGGTACTCTAGGCTTACTGATAAGCCTGTGTCCTGGTGCACTGTCACTACCTTCCTGCCACAAATCTGTGAGTACTTTAACTCATAAAGGAAGGTCGCTGCTCCAGATCCCAAACTCACAATCACAGAACTTGGGCCTGGAAGAGCCAACCTCCATTTGAGACGCCACAAAATTTAACAGGAGGGGCAGGAAATGGACCATCAGCAGGTAAGACTCACCAAAAAGCACTGGAAGTACTGCTAGTTTAGACGACAGTGTCAAAAGGAAGTTATGGAACTAAATGAGCCAAGTCAAATTGAAGCAACACAGATAACAGCCTTACAAAAAGCTAAAGAAAATTAAACACTGAAAAGAAATGGTAGAAAGAATCTTGTAAAGTCATCTCTAAAGTCTGAAATAAATATTAAGGAAAACACAACAAAGTCACCAACTGAACTGTCCAAATAGAATGATTTTTTTTCCACAGATGTGCTTACGGTAACTGGCTTGTCCATCTCTGTTAAAATGGTCATCTGTTTTTTATCTTCCTG
Organism: Caretta caretta; assembly: GCF_965140235.1. NCBI lineage: Eukaryota > Metazoa > Chordata > Testudines > Cheloniidae > Caretta > Caretta caretta. The sequence goes on along the minus strand of NC_134211.1, from coordinate 62,049,581 downwards.
TCATTTTCATGCTTCTCTAATTTTATGACATGATACTGTGGGCCAGAGACTTTAAAAAAAAAAAAAAAAGGAAAAACTTACTGGTATTGAAAATTCCTCAGCCAAGTACTTCAACAACGATGCTTCTCTAGCCAGAAAGTTACTTCTCTCCATCAGGTTGCCTTGAAGTTTCGTATCAAACTCCTTTCTGACCACTGAAGCAACAGAGTCAATTATTACAAGCTTAACCTTCTTAGAAATGATTTCTTCTTCCAAAGTCTCAATCCTTAAAAAAAAGATAATAATAATAATAAGTATTGACTTAGGTGAAGCAGTAACATCAGACAGAGGGATGTTAGTTGTATAAATATTATGATTAACACACAAAAAATATTTTAGAAGCATAAATTTGTTACACCAAATTATACTAAAACTTTTCTATATGGCCAAGCCCCTCTGTCAAGAGTCACCGTTGCTAGGTTATGGAGATGTGGAAGGGGGAAGGAATCCCGCTCCATAACCACTACCACAGCTCTCAGGCTGCCATAGCTCCTGTATCCCAAAGTCCCCCCTTCGAAGTGGAGGGTTAGAGGAGACACATAATATGGATCTGCTCTGTCCCATGCAGTCATGGGGGTAATCAGGGAGATATGCACACACAGAGGTTGTGCCCGGTCTCCTTTCTCACATAGGAGAAACATCCCATTTCTACCACCGTGGGTCCCCTCTACAGCCACTGGGCCAGGTCCCTTTCTACATACTTGCAATGTAATATACATGTCAAAATATATTTGGTTAATAATATGCTAAGAGTTCATCCTCTCTGATGGGGCTGTAGGTAGTATACAGCACAAGTAGTCTGCTACTAACATGTTTGCAGATACACACAAGAAGAATGGCAAAACGTCCTTGCCACATCATAACCTGTCTTCATGACAACGTATCATCACAAGTTGACAAAGTAACATGGCAACACAGGATCATCATGTAAAAGCTTTCCTGGATGACAGTCATGAGTGGGGCTCCTCTCTCTATTTGCAGGACGATCCCACCATCTTCTTTTCTTCCTCCCTCATAATGTGGGGATGGGAGGAAGATAGGAGGAATAATTAGGAGGCACTTCGATGATTTTGCTCTACCCTAATCTGAGCTAGAGAAAGCCAGGAGCCCATCAGCTGCACAAACTCCATCAGAGCTACATCTAGGATTATGAAGGGATTCCTGCAAACCACATTTTGCTGGCTGTGTATTAGAGTTTGCTGCATTATAAAAATAGCAACATTAATATCAATTGGTCATACGCTAAACGAGACATCTCAGAAAGCTTTTTCAAAACCTTCCGAATAAAGGGGATCAAATACATGCATCAAGATACAGGGTTGTTGGTCATTTTGCACTAATTTTATCTAGTCAGACTTGCCTAGTTATTGAAATGTAAAGGCCAAAGAAGTGAACTACTGTACATAAAGCTTGAGATGTAAAACATTACATTCATTACAGACCATTCAGCAATGACGGGCTTCTCATTGCACTCCAAAGCAAACAATACCTTTTCAGCACACTGTCACAGGTGAGCTCCCGATAGAGATGAATGCTACGGGTCATTGAAAACAACTTTTCTTCTGTGCCAAAATAATTAGGGAAACGGTGTTCTGCTATCTCAACCAACCTGTTAAAATTCAAAAGGCACATCACAGCAAATTCTGGGCTAACAAGACAGCAACCTTCCTGTACCATTTCCACCACCCCCATAAATTCAAAGTACACAAAGGAAGAGATATTTGATTAACTAAATAGAGGAAGGGTGAGCAGATGTAGATTTTAAGCTAATTTGACTTCCTTTTCCAAGGAGGAAGCACATTCAAGCGGCCAGAGTGGAGGGCTAGAAGTCAGGGGATGACGGTTCTAGTCCCAGTTATGCCACTGAGTCGTTAGTGAAGTTAGACAAGACACCACTTCTCTGTGTTAGCTCCTCTATGAATAAAATAAAAGTAATAACATTTCCCTAAGTCAAAGGGGAATTGTAAGGTTTAGTTACTACCGGCATGTCTACACTACAAAAATAAGTCAACCTAACTTAGGTCAGCATACAGCCGCTACAGTAATTATATCACTGGTATGTGTTTAGATTTTGCTCCTTGTGTAAGCGATGTGTCTCTTCACCAGAAACACTTGAATCGATTGTACTGTCAGTGAGGGGCATGGTGGAATGGCTTCTGAAAGTCAGTAACAGTCAATGTAAGCAACTTAGTGTCTACACCAGAGGTGGGCAAACTATGGCCCATGGGCCACATCCAGCGCGTGGGACACTCCTGCCCAGCCCCTGAGCTCCTGGCCTGGGACGCTAGTCCCCAGTCCCTCCCATGCTATTCCCCCTCCCCCGCAGCCTCAGCGCACTGCACCACCGGCGCAACGCTCTGGGCGGCCAGTCAGCACAGCTGCAGAGCCGCGGCCTGACCCGGTGCTCTGGGCGGCGTGACTGTAGCACCACCAGCCACCAGTGCTCCAGGCAGCACGGTAAGGAGGCAGGGAGCAGGGGGGGTTGGATAGAGGACAGGGGAGTTCAGGGGCTGTGGTCAGGGGTTGGGGGTGTGGATAGGGGTCAGGGTGGTCAGAGGGCAGGGAACAGGGGGGGTTGGATGGGGCAGCGGTCCCCGGGAGGCAGTCAGGAATGACGGGGGGGTTGGATGGGGCATCAGGGGACAGTCGGAGTGGGAGGTCTGGGGGTGGTCAGGGGACAGGGAGCAGAGGGTGGTGGATGGGGCAGGAGTCCTGGGGGGCCCAGATAGGAGGCGGGGGCCGGACCACGCCTGGCTGTTTGGGGAGACACAGCCTCCCCTAACTGGCCCTCCATACAATTTTGGAAACCTGATGTGGCCCACAGGCCAAAAAGTTTGCCTGCCCCTGGTCTACACTGACACTGCAGTGACCTAACTACATCAACTTTGACTCTACACCTCTCGTGGATGTGGAGTTATTAAGTTGGTGTAGTGGGGCAATTACATTGGCAGGAGCAAAATTTTAGACACTTACATAGTTAGGTCAACGTTAATTGCCTTGCATCGACCTAACTCTGTAGTGCAGACCAGGCCTGAATGAAATGTACTTTAAGATTCTTGTACAAAAGTCACTACTAAAGTGCAAAGTATTATTGCTATAGTTCTGATTATCAATGATATTTGCATTTAAATACGGGTATTGATGATCCCAGATCATCTTCTCTTCTGCCTCAACCCTGTAGTGAGGTCATAAAGCTGAGTTTGTGTCATCACAGAAATTTCTTTGGCAATAAGCTGATGTCAATATATACAGGCTTATGACATCACTGCAACATCCAGTGGACAAAACAGTGGAGCTGGGAGGAAGATATCATGATTCAAATGCAAATTGGTAACAGCAGCACAGATATGGAGAGAGTTCTTGACCAAGTCAAATGGTTTTTCATTTATGTGCTGTTTTAAAAGTTTGCTTCAGCATGAAAATCTCTCAAATGGACAATTCTCTGATTTTGCCACTTACCCAATTTTTAAAAAGACATGTGAAAGCCTAAAGCAGAAAAGGGAAATGTATTTTTCAGGCCACAGTGAAAGATCATTAGATGGACAGCTCCAGCAAATAAAATATTCCGTTTAACCACAAAACAGACACAATATAGTTAACCAACCAAGAGGTTACCCGAGATGGCTGGCAGGAGGTTGTGATGGGTCACTAAGACAGGTCTTTCACCATCATCTCGCTTCACATAGGTCAGTGTTTTTCAATCTTTCTGATACCAAGATCAGCTTGCTGCCTTCCTAACCTGTGTCAGGGAGATCTCAGGGAGCAGTGCCAGTCCATGGACCGGTTGTTAAGAAACACCGATATAGGTCACTTAACAGTTTTTAAATGACAGCAACTTTGAGATACTACTGACTCATTTAAATGAGTGGCCTAGAGATGAAATATTCTATACCCCATTAGCAAGTCCCTGACCCATCCAGTCCATTAGTTGTCATTATTAAGATTTGCAGTTGCTTATTGCTTATGCTAGTAAGTGCATCTCATTAATGGATCAAACCAAAAAATCCAGAGCACAATGAATGTTTTTCACCTGGTCCCAAACATTATTATATTCAAAACCCAGGGTCTGGAAAAAAAACAAAAACCCACAATCACAACTCTGAAACTAAATAATTCTCAGTCTTCAAAGGCCAACATTTTCAAATTCAGGTGCTTAAAATTACTCAGGTACAGAGGTGGAAGTGGCATGATTTTTAGAAATGCTGAGCTCCCACAAATTGTACTGAAGTCAGTGCAAGTTGGAAGGACTCAAACACCTTTCAGAGTGGTAGCCGTGTTAGTCTGTATCAGCAAAACGAAAACAAAAACTGAGGAGTACTTGTGGCACCTTAGAGACTAACAAATTTATTTGGGCATAAGCTTTCATGGGCGAAAACCCACTTCATCACATGCATGCAGTGGAAAATACAGTAGGAAGATATAGATTCACACAGAGAACATGAAAAAATGGGTGTTGCCATACCAACTGTAAGGAGACCAATTAATTAAGGTGGGCTATTATCAGCCACAGAAAAAAAAATCAGGCCACATTTATCTAGGTACCTAAATACGGATTTAGGAGCCTAACTTTAGGCACTGGTGTTTAAAAATTTTGATCCCTATGATTATTGTAAATTGTTTTGCAATGTTCAAAATGAACAAGGAAGAGAAACTGTTTAACTTTGCTCGGTAGTATTTACACTCCATACTGTATGTATGAAGAGAGTGACATCTGGTGGGTGATATTTTTTCCCAAACACTGCACCGTTGAGATAAAAATCATATTATAAAATGTGTTCCTCTGTTTTACAAGAAATAACAATATTATTAAAACTGAAGCTATTTTGGAAATGTATGTTACTTTTCATTATAATTTGTGCTTACTTTATTTAAAAATAAACTCTTAATTGAACCATTAGGTTAGGCATTTTCACATCTTGACTAACAGTGTAATCTTACTAACATAACCTTTTCATTAATCTCCTTCCTCTATTTACTACTAAGACTACTTGCTGCATCTAGAAGATCAGAGCCAACTCTTCAGGGCAGAGACCTTGTCTTTCAATTAGCCCAGTATATTGCACAGCACATTGCGAGCACTGTAACAATATTCAATAATAACTTACTCACTCTGCACCACAACTGAACTCCAAATTGATGCAAGCTGAGTGCTGAGGGGGAAGTAGCGTGAAAAAACAACAGGTAAAAGGAAGTAAGGCAAGTCCTTCTGTTAGCTTTTCCTAGTTCATTTTAGGTAGGATGGAGTTAAATCAAAGTGAATGAAGTCACCAATTTTAATCATGATTTAAATCAGCAAGCAGGATACCTTGGTTTAAATAATCAATTTTAACTTATTTTGCATTTGTACTTTTTAGTTATTTTCTTAAAGAAAGTTTGTTTCTCAATGGTTGGTATAATTCAGTACTTCTTTTTGCTTACCAGGAGGATACACTATATCTATATATGTTTAATTAATTTTTTTATAGCTTAAGGTACATGTATTCAGATTCTTAATTTTTATATTAGAAAACAATGACTGATTCATTTCTTATTTACAAAATGATTTTTTTTTTTACTCGTGATTTGTGATTAGCTGCCTTTGGCTGAAAATTTGAATTTATTTAAAAATGCACAAAACCAGCACTGTAAAATTATTTTTATTAGTTAAAACTATCTTAGATGTGCTGGATACCTAAGGGAAAAAGTAGTTTATAAAAACATGTTTTGCTTTTAAAATGAACTAATTTATTAAACAAAGATAACGTTATCTGTAATTAGTGAATTGAATTGATTGTAGTCACAATGTCTTTCAAGATTTTAGAACCAGTAAATCTCATTCTCTCACACCTCATTTTAATTCATAGACTGGAAGAGGAAAACAAGCGTTCCTGCTTTTTCAGCTCCCAATCGGTTTCTGAACTTTGAATGAACTAGTCATTCAACTGATCTAGCTGAATAAACTGGCACGAAGAAAATATTCTCTTTGTACCTACAAAAAAAAAAGCTACTGCTGTCAAAAGCTGGTTTGGCATTCAACAAACTCTGGTTCCAGGTTTTTAGCCAGTGACTTTCACCAGTCAGGGGTCTGACTTTCTTTACAACTTGGACAGCAAACATGTACTGCTTGTCTATTTTTTTATTTCAATTACTTGGTTTTAAAAGATTATAGTAAATTTAGACCTTAACAAATTATCATAATTTCAAATTTAATTTTAAATAGATTTTTAAAATGTATCTAATTCAATCAAATCAATAAAAGATATCCAATTTAAATCAAACAAATACTTTTTATTTTTATCCATCCTGCCTCACCTCCTTCGGCACATGAGTTACTCTCATTTACAGTTTGAAAGCTGATGAGAAGGCACAGGCTTCATTGCAAAAAACATGTCCATGACACCTGGATGAACAACTCATTTTTCACATATGCAACCATGCCATAACAAGGATATCACAAGGCCAACAGGAGATCAACACCTGGATGAGAAGCAGCTCAAATTCAACCCAGGGAAGACCAAAGGAATATTGGTCAAAAGGGGAAATTTCACTCAACTACCTGACATACTGGCCTCCCTCTCAAGAGAGGGCATCCCTCCCCGCACTCTTCTGTTTGTCAAAGTGGAACAGAGCTTCGGGGTCTTGTTCAACTCATTATTAACCCAAGGCCCTGTCTAGAGCAGGGTAAAAGCATTGTTTTTTTCACATTGCCTAATACATTTTAAAGGTGTTCAGCGCTTCGACAGAAGGTGTTAAGTGATGGCTACAAACATTAAAATATATTTGCTAACATGTACATTGGTTCTAAAACACCACTATTTTCTTACTCTGGATAGGACACTCTTCATAAGGAGTGATGTTATCATATGGCAGCCATTCAGTGAGTGGTCTGGATGAAAGATTTGCTGGCTTCAATCCACCTCCTAAAGGACAGGTGTCCACATCACAAAAAACACCAGTATGATTAATCTAAAATGACATCTGTACTGGCAATTTCAGGGAGATGTAGTTAATGTTTGCACAGCACAGTGTAGGTGCAAAGTTCTGTAAGAGCTAAGGATTACTATTCATTATGAGAGGCCAAGGACTGAAAGGAGCTTAATTGTATTCCCTGAAGACCAGGGTTGAGGCATTTTACCCAGACAGGGTGGAAAACCTCACAATGCCTTTGGCTTTGGTTTCCAGTGATTTTATCCAGTGTTTTTCACAAACCATAAACATAGATAAAGAAAGAACAAACAGAGAACATGCTTTTCATACACTCAGTAGACAAATATAGTACAGATTCCTCAGTCACTAACTGGTTACTTTTGTACTGAACTGCTACAAAAAAATAAGAACGTAACTGAAAACAACTTCAGTTTACTGTATTAACAGAGATGTTTTCACCTACCTGTTCTAGTGACAGCTTGTTGATGAAGATGCAGAATATCCACTGCATTGATATGGCTTTTTATTATGATTTATTATTGTTTATTATTTATTAAGATTTTATTATTATTTAAATTATGATTTTAAATTATACAAACTGCTGAAGAAGCTTGCAACAGTGCATTGCTTAGGTATCCAATCCTGGATGCCAGGGCAATGGAACTCTGCAGGGGATCCAGGTGAACGTGGTTGGGGCTCAGCAGTGGGAGTCTGGATGTGGGGAGATGGCGCTCATCAGCAGGGTCTGGGTGTGGGGGGCTTAGTGGGAGGGGTCCAGATTTACGGGGGTAGGGTTTGTCAGGGTTAGGGTTTGATGGGCCTGCTTAACAGGGGAGCCCCAACTGCTGCCGAGGGGATGCTGCATGCCAGGCTCCCACTTCCCCCTAGCCCCTTTTCTTCCCTATTTCATTCCCCTCACCCACTGCCCCATCACCCTCCCCTCACTCCCACATTTCCCTTCCCTATTCCACCTCCCCTTCCTTCCCCACTGCCTCTTCCCCCGAGCCCCTCACCCCCACTTCTCCCATTTCCCCCACCCTCCCTTATCCAGCCCCACCACAGTCACTCACTGTTGCACAGAAAACAGGAAGGCTCTCAGCACACAGAAGAAGTGTATGACTGGCACTAGGACCCAGGAGGCGGCGTTCAGCTCCAGTTCAGTATCCCTTAGACTCAGCCTCCTTCAGCTGGGCAGCTCTGCACTTGCAGAAATGAGGGGGGGACAGTGGCACATAACCTTGTGTACGCCCCCTAGCCTCACCTCTGTTTGGGGGAGGCAATCCCCCCCAAAACGGCACCCATGATCATCCCCCCACGTGGCTTCCCTTTGCTTCCCTGCCATTTTCTGCAGGGAAGCACAGGAATTGTGTGGTGGGAGGGGCATTTTCTGCAGGCACACAGTCCCGCAGAATTCCCCCAGGAGTAAGTTAAGGGTTGGCCACCCAGAGAGTTAGTACTCCACAAGCTGGGGTGTAAATCTACAGCCCACAAACCTGCAAGTGGACTTTTCTACCATGCACTAAAAGCTCCCTAGTGCACTTTGTTTAAACAGTAGTAAGTCAAAGTGCACTAACTTTTAGTGCATAGTAATATGGCCTACATCATGGTCAGTTGTGGGCAGCAAACTATGCACTGTAGATTTACACCCCAGCCTGCCATGCACTACCATGTAGTCGCGGCACCAGCACTGGGACAGAGCTCCAGAAGGGGAGTGGCTCCAAGCGCTGGTGCACTGTCTACAGTGCCACTTTACAGCACTGAAACTTGCAGTGCTCAGGGAGGTGTTTTTCCCACCCGTGTGAGAAAGTTGCAACATTGTGGGGGCGGTGCCTGAACTAAGTCTTTCACACCATCTGACCAATTCCTAACCAGAAAGACAAAAAGAATGTCTCAAAGGGGCGAGGGTGGGGGAGTTCGCCAACTGCCTATGAGTGTCTTTTTCATGAAGCATGGACCAAAGCCTGTGGCACAGCAGATACAGTATATACTTCCATTTCCCCTATTCCTAAAATACAGCAGGGCTATGAACATTATCCTTGACTTTCTGATACAGTGAATTTTTGTCTAGATAAAGAATGACAGGAAAGGTTTTCCCTGCTTATCTATTTGTTAAAAATTATTATTAAATACGCTTGATATTTGCCCTTTTTCACCTGACATTTCTAGAACAGTTATGTTAAAGTGAATTTTGGAAAGGACTGAATTCCACTTTTATGATGGTACATATTTAAACTCAGTACTACATATGATCTTCAGCTCTCTGTGGATTTTCCATGCATGTCAATGTGAGGTTTGATCAAAGATCAAATGTAGTTTATGGCCTGTCTGTAGTAAAAAAAAACTTTTAAATACCATTAGTCTCTGTTAAATCACATTTAGCATTGGTGAGTGGAAATTATATTCTCACATTTAGAAACACTGTTATTTCTGAAGTGTTTCTCTCCCTTCCCCATCCTCCTCTCTCTTTCTTTCCCACTTCCATATCTCTGTGTGTGTGTGTGTCCCATTTTTCCTTTCTTCATTCTGCATTTGCATCACTACAGCAACTGCAGCCCGCACTGGGCTTCACTCCCACCCCATTTCCCACCCTCCGACAGGATGATCTGCAATGAAAGTCAGTGCTTATATGCAACTGGTCATCATCCAAGTTAGCACATTAATATTAATAGAGGCAGTGGAATTCATACTTTTCAGTACAACTATTTCAGACCATCTGTCGACTCAGAAAGACAACACTGCATCAGTTTGCACTAATTTCAAACATCTGCAAGGTTAACCTGACAACCATGGGGGCTAGAACTTTACTGTGACACTTCCTGGGAGTACCCAGAGTTGAGAGGCACTTTGCTACCACCTGTCCCTGCCATGGGTCAGCTCCTTACTCCACTGGCCACTGGCAACATAAGCACTCCCTTCTAGGCCTTGCTCTCTCTCTATAGGTTAATGATTAGACTGTGCCTATCCTCAAGCCCTCCAAGCGCCTCCCTGGAGTGTTCAGCCCCAGGTCTACTGGACACTTGCAGTGTTCACAGATTTGCTGCTTCCAAAAAAACCAGTACACCCCATCTTACCAGTTCCACCTCAGATCACTGCTCCGTTTAACACACACCACTTAGATTTTTTTTTAGTGAAATCAAGTATGAGTTTATTTAATAAAGCATAGAGATTCAAGTAATAGCAAGTAGGAGCATTGGAAACAGTTACATATAAAACAAAATCATAGCATGCATTCTAGACCTAGACTTAATTAATAAGATACTCTCCTGTCTTGCAGAATATTACTCTCCCAATACCGTTGCAACATTTCACAGACAGATTAGTTGTGACCCTCCTTTCATGAGACAGACACACTGTCAGCTTGCCTCCTAGGTGAAGGATCCTGTGTGTTTCCTTGTACCCAGACACAGACCCTAACAATCCTTTGTCAATTTCCTCTCCTATCAATTTCACACTCTCCTCTCTTGCCTGTGGCTCAATATGCAATTAGGCCTATATTGTGATGCATACAATACACAGAAATGACCAGACAAGGAGATAGGTGACTGCTGCCTCCTGACTGAAAGGAATTTTCTGAGGTATGTGACCTGCCTTAATGCCAACATCCTAAGAACATAGATTTTAATATAGATACATATGCCTTAAATATTATCTATATATACATTTCACAATGATTATGTCAACCAGTGGGCTATTGGCTCTCAGTAGAGACTGCACATACCACTCTTTGGTGAACAATTATGCACATATCTGGCCCATAGATCCCTGTAAACCCCTGTGCACTCCCTGTGCCTTCTGCCAGTTGGCACCAAGACGTATCTAGGTCACACTTTTTCCTTTTTTCTTTTAAATGAAAACTTGAGATGCTGGAGATCTGAGTCACATAAATACACATACTTCAGATGCTGAAGAGTCAGGCCACATGAAATACATCAACAGCAGCACATCCAGTACACAGGCCAAGTTCCTGAAACCTCTTATCTAGAAGATCTAAGATCTCTCCTGTATTCAAAAGATTCATTTAGTGAAACTCTGCCTCCCAAAAATTTCCCTGCTAACTCCAGAAACTAATATGCAAAATGAAAAAAATTGGACATGTAGTTTTTTAGTTGCAAACTTTATGATATATTATGGGGCAATGTACAGTGAATATATCAGAAGTCACAGACTATGCAGTTCAGCTTCCCCATTTGCAAAATAGCTCCCTACTTCACAGAGATGTGATGCTTAATTAATTAACGCTTGGAAAACATTTTAAGGCTGTGTGATAAAATGTGCTAGAGAAACTGAAAGTATTATTTTAGAACATATACTTCTTACCTTTCAGCACCAAATGCAGACTCTGTGTCAATGTATATGACAGCCCCATCTAGTCCTCCCATGCTGATAGGCAGAGTAGCCAGTACACTCATCATAAGACAAAACTGAGTTTTGCCGCAACCCGCTGGGCCGGTTACCTAAAAAGAAAAGTATTCATATAAACTAGGGGTGTTACACTCATTGGGAAAAAGGGCCTAATTACAGCCCCTGCGTCAGAATAAGCAGTTAGGACTCCATGCACCCCTCTTCAATTTACAACACAGTTCCCACTGATATCAGCGAGGAGTTTACACAAAGGTTAGGTATGGCCTTTATGTGGTGACTAAATTTGTCATTTTTTATTTGTTCATTATTGTCATATTCAGTATCACTCGATGAGAAAATACACTCAGCTTCAGGACTAGTGGTATTCCTGCCTTTTGTTTCACTTCCTTCCCATCTTCTTTTTTCTATTTCACTCCCTCTGCTGTGTCACCGTGAGTCTCTTATGTTCTTCCCTCTGCATTGCCTTCCCTGCAGCCACTCCCAGTTCTCTCCCCTATGGGCTTCACTCCTATCCTCTTTGTCTTTCCATCTCTTAAATTGATCAGCAACAAAATAATTACTGCTGTTACTGAAGTTCCATTACTGAGTTTTAGAACTGACATTCCAGTGAGATTATAAAGGGAGTCAACGTGTTCACAACCCGAGTCACTGTTTCAGACAGACATCACTACATCAGTTACACTCAGGTCACTTTTGGAAGCCACCACATATGTACATCAAGCAGCCTGCATCTGGTCAGAGGGCTATACGTTTGACACTCCTGGTCTAAAGAAATAGGGATGCATAATAGGTTAAAATCAGGGTGGATAAAAATCAATGGTTTTAAAAAAAAATCAGATTTTTTTTATTTAAACTGGATTTTTTTGATAAAATGCTTTTTGTGGAAAAAACCTATCTAAAGATAGTTTTAATTAAGATACATTATAGCTCAAAGATATCTCATCATGGAAGAGGGATTATAAATTCTAATGAGACAATATAGTCATATAATGTTTAAGAGAAGTTTTGTAAAGGAGTTCCAATAGTTCATGGATTAGGGACCCAAGCTTATGGGGTTCCAGGAGCTTCTGTATAGATTATTTAGGTTAATCTTTCTATCTACCCAATGGGACTCAGTGCTCAGTCTAGAAGATACCATCAGAGATGCTTAGTTTTGCAGTTCTCAAACTGTGGATTTGTGTCTCCAGAGATAACATGCTTGTTAACAGCAAAAATGTTTTAAAATAAATAAATAATATATAGAGGTGAGAAATAACAGACATCAACCCTATTGTCCCTCTGCAAATTTGTCTACACAGAGTCAATCCCGTACCTCTCTCTAAAAGTGCAAAGTTTCAAAAAGTTCAATGAATAGAAAGATTGTTGGGGGCGGAATAGATCTGGACAAGGAGAAGAAGCCTGGAGATAAATGTGGGAAGGGAGGGACAGGCAGTAGAAACAAAAGTGAAACTGTTTGAGCAGCATATTCCAGAAGTCTTGAGGTCCTTCTGAGTGTAGTCTTCATTGATTTGAGATCTATTATATACCATTCTCTCACTAGAAGGGAAAACCCATATTGGCAGCAGGCCATAAAAGAGACCCAGTTTGGGAATATTTTAATGAAGTTCCTCTACCTGCGGGTAAGACAGGCATACATGCAAAATGCAAACAGTGCAACAAAGAAATGCAAGGCCTGGTTGCCCGAATGAAACAACATCAGGAGAAGTGTTCCTTCTCAGGAGGACGCTGCGTTGAAGATGATGAAAGGAACATGTCTGAACACGCAGGATCTTCAGGTTGGTAAACTTTTGTGTTTCATACTTCTTTCTTAAGGATTGCCTGCCTTCCTTCTGGACCATTCTTGAATTCTCATGTTTGAGCAAAAAATATAGTTGTTACTCTGTGGTACTATCATTTTAGATGCAGCTGTGATAAAAAATAAATAGCTGAAATAAGCAGATCTTCCTTTTACAATTTGACCTTTAAAGTAGTACTGAGTGTCAGTGAATGCAATGAGTAATACTAAATGAGCAGTATGGTAATAATAATTAAATAATTGCATTGACTTATTTTGTTTAGGAGAATCCATCCTCAACATACAGGATTGTGAAGACTATCCACCTTCAAGATCACCATCATTTTCTATAGTTTCAGAGTTATCTGCCAATTATAGTGTTTCAGTCACATCATGTAGGTCACATAGCCACAGTATACCACCTGTGGCAAAACTCCATCATCCAGAAACAACCATAGATAAGTTTGTGATAAGAAGCAGTAGATTACAAAGAGGTAATTGATGAAAAAATTGCCCAGTTTGTTTATGCAGCAAACTCTCCTTTCCATATGACGGAGAACCCACACTTCATTAACATGGTTCAGTCATTAAGACCAGGATACAGTCCACCCAAACAGAGCATATGTCGCAGGCAAATTGCTAGATAAAGTGTATGAAAGAGAAATTGAGCAGTGTGCAAAAGGTCTAGAGGGTGAAATTGTTAACCTGAATCTTGATGGGTGGAGCAATGTCCACAATGATCCTGTTGTATGTGCGTGTGCGTCAACAGAAGAAAGGAATGTCTTCCTTACAGAAACAATTGATACATCAGGAAATGCACACACAGCAGAATACTTACAAGAAGTAGCAGTAAAAGCTATAACAAACTGAAAAAAAATTCATATGACTACTATGCAGCTTGGTCACAGACAATGCTACAGATGTATCCAAGATGAGAAGAAATTTAGAAGAGAGTCTCAAGCTAATTACATATGGTTGCAGTGCTCATTTGATGCACCCCCTAGCCAAAGACTTCAGTGTTCCAGAAATAAAGGCTAATGTTGTTGAAATGGCAAAATACTTCCATAACAACCACTTTGCAGCAGCTGCTCTGAAAAAAGTGGGAGGAACCAAGCTAACTCTCCCACAAGACGTGCGATAGAATTCAGCAGTGGACTGTTTTGAGCACTGTATCAAGAACTGGCCTAATCTGATGACAAGTTGTGAACAAAATCGGGAAAAAATAGATGGCACTGTGTCACAGGGTCTGTGCCGGCACTCCCACTTTTGTGCCTGCACCCTGTGTTTAGGCTCATACAATAAAGAGTCCCACCACCTTCTTCAGTGGTTTCACCTTTGTGTCTCTATTTACAGTGTTCTTGTGCAGTCCTGGATTCCCCCAACAACAATCACACCAAGACCCCTCCCAGGGTCTTCTGGCCCTTGAGGTTCCTTCCAGTAGGTAAGAAGACAGGGAAACAACCTTCCTGTCTCCTCCCAGTCCACCCCCTCACTGAGGCTTTCCCAGGGCTTTTATAGCCGTCCCAGTCCTTAGCCCAGCTGTTCCCACTCGGCCCAGCTTGTTGCTCTGAGCTAGCCCTCATTAGGGCTTACAGCTGCATACCCATGTCTCCCTACCTGGCCTTTCGACCAGACAGCCATCTGCAGCCAGCATTTTGGCAGGGCTTTAAAGGGGGTTTTATCCCTGCCCTGCCACACACTGTAACAACCAAAGTTTTCAGCACTGGGCTTAAGAGAAATGTTGAACCATGCTGAGTACCCTGAAACCTATTTCTGTAACCTTGAACAAAATGAAGGGAAATAGCTGTTTTATTGCTGACCCTGTTGAAATCTGGAAGGAACTGAGTGAGATCTCAAAAAGAGAAATATGCAATGACAGAGTTAAATTACAAGCATTAAAAAAATGAATGGGACAAGCGCGATCACCAGCTCGTTTTCTTGCAAATATTCTCAATACTCGGTACCAGGGTCAAACCTTAACTGCTGAAGAAGAGGAGTTGGCTATGACATGGACATCCAGCAATCATCCCTCCATAATGCCAACTATAATAAACTTCAGAGCTAAGGGTGAACCATTCAAGAAATATATGTTTGCTGATGCTGTTTTAAAGAAAGTCACACCAGTGAACTGGTGGAAGTCACTTAAGCACTTGGATTCAGAGACGGTTGAAGTGATAATCTCACTTTTAACAGCGGTAGCTTCTTCTGCCAGTGTAGAAAGAATATTTTCTTCCTTTGGACTAATTCATTCCAAACTGAGAAATTGTTTGGGACCTGAAAAAGCAGGAAAGCTTGTTTTTCTTTTCCAGATTATTGGCAGAGACTTTGGGGTTTTTTTCACCTTCCTTTGCCGCATGGGGTACAGGTCACTTGCACGTTTAAACTAGTGTAAATGGCGGATTCTCTGTAACTTGAAATCTTTAAATCATGATTTAAGGACTTCTGTAACTCAGCCAGAGGTTATGGGTCTATTACAGGAGTGAGTGGGTGAGGTTCTGTGGCCTGCAATACGCAGGAGGTCAAACTAGATGATTATGATGGCCTTCTGGCCTTAAAGTCCATGAGTTTGTCTTTTTTTAAGCTTGGTTTTGAAATCAAGAGTCCACCCTGATAATAGAGATTTCAGAACTACAACAGTATTTAATGTGTCTGTACTTTTAAAAAAATGCACTTTTCTTTTTCAGTACATTATATGTTATTTTCCCAGGCACATCTGAACAGGGTTTTGGGGAGGGGTTGTGAGGGGGGGGGGGGAGATTAATGGAGGAGAAGGCAAGGTCTTGAGGAGATAATTCTCCTTCAGAGTTACCCAGGGGATTAAACATTCAAATAGCCACAACCAAATTTCTGCTCAAACGATTTGGTCAAAAGTTCTGATATTTGAACACAAAATTTCAGTTATGATTAATTTCTAACCTAAACACCACTGGTGATTTGGAAAAAGGTGTCAGAGCCAGAACAGTGTAAGTCATTTGCCTCTGGCACTCAAAAAGCTAGGACAAGATTTGGCTGTAGAGATACCACTGACATCCTCTCATGATTCATGTATTCAAATTCCAAATTTCAAACCACAATTGCTGTTGCGTAGTATAAGAGGAATGGGAAGGAAAATAGTAAAAGCTTTACCCACACCAACGGGGAAGAAACATGCTCCAAGAAACATGCTTTGTGAGAACTTCTCCCAGGCTTGAACCAACTGTCTAAAAGCAAAAGTATCCCAAGTGCAACATTCAGGTCAACTGTGCCATGGCCCAAGAACTTCTAGTATGTTGCTCACTGGGGTGCTCATTTTAATAGAGGAGGTGCAGATCAGAGAGATTAAAGGTTGCAGGATCACTTGACTTAATACAGAGTACTGTAGACTGGGACCTGAACTCTTTGTAAGCTTCACCTCCATAATTAAGCAGCAGCAATAGAATGCGGATAGACTTATACTAACACCTATATTAATACTAAACAAAGAAGAGTTGCAGTCTTGCCAACTCTTGAGATTTTGTTGAAAGTCTCATGATATCTGGTGTTTTTCTTAAAGCCCTGGGTCCTGCAGTCAAGTGATTAAGTGAAAATCTCAGCTTTTGCTGTTTTGAAGATTACTTTAAATAAAAACCAATGTTTTACTATGCTTGTGAAGAAAAGCCTGAAAAAGTGACCCAAGTGCTCCCTAAAGATTCAAAACCTAGAAGGCAAATAAAAAGAGCCCTATATTTTCTTTCATAAATTTCATGATTTCAAGCCAGTCTCATGATTTTCTGGGGCCCGACTCGTGATTTTTTAACGTTTAGGAGTACAATACTGACAATATAATATAATTACCCTGGAGCAGCAATGCAGCCAAGGCCAGCCTACTGCTGTAGAGCAGATTCCAAGTGCAATTCCAGTCTAAGCAAATAGGTGTCTCTTTTGAAGACATGTACTTCAGCATGTCATGTAGTCAGTACTATAATGCACAGATTTAATGTACTGTAAGTACCTGCATTAGGGCATTAGGCAATGTGATAATTAACCCAACCGGAAAGTGGCCCTAAAGATCTACAAAACGTTTAAATAATTTTCCAAAACTGTACATCTGTATTCATGTCCAAAAGAGCATTCTCTGAGCCCACCTTAGAAAATTTATGCCTTTGGCACAAAATGGACCCATCATTTGCTACTGCAGCAGCACTTTGTGCATGCAGATAAAGACCAAAAATGAATATCAATGACTTCTGGTCCTAAATTCTGTAACTCTGTGACGCAGAATTCATAACTTAGTCTCTTAACTCAAGCAAAACTCCCACTGACTCAGTAGCCACCACTTGTCTTTAATCTCTTTAATCTTAAGCAAGGTCAAAGATAGTAGCTAGCCAATTCCAGCAAAACCTAATCTCTGCTAATATCTAAAAGCCCTCCTTCAGGTGAAGGTATGGCCTGGAGAATGTATTGGTCAAGCTGAATGACAGTCACTTTATGGCTGAAGGAAAAAGACAAGCATCCCAGATAATGCTATTAAATCTATCAGCAGCCTTTTATACTGATCATGAGGTACTTCTAACTCACTTACAGGAACTCAGCATGATGTAGAGCCACATTAAGCTGGTTTTGCTCATTCCTCTTAGACAGATCCCAGAACCATGACAGGTATTTTTTCCTTATCCCTGAGTGCTCACTTATACAATCCCTCATAGCTCACTCCTGTCACCTCTCATTCATAATCACAGTGGAGCCTGGGAGATACCAGTGGCTCCAGTGTCATCAATAATCTGATAAAAGGTAGCTCTGCAATCTCCTTCTCAAACATTTATAGTGTTGAATTCACCAACTGTCCCAGTGTCTGGAGGAAACTAAAATCTGGATGAAAAGCATTGATTTAACCCAGGTGAGTAACCACAGTTACTGCTAGACAGAGAGAAGTATTTTCAGGAATTGAGTGCTCATCCACTATTGAGGACATCTGCATAGTCTCAAGATCCCATCTGACTCAGTACTAGTTCTATCTGCCCAAAGAGCAGCTGTTTCATCTTTAGCCAGCCATGAAACATTGCTCTTTTTCCCTAATGCAGTCTAAGCCACAGTGATGATCACTTTCAGGCAGGATTGTGCAACATGACCCCCTTATGGCCAGTTATCAACACAGGTATCAATACCCACATCTGAAAAAACCTTCATTAATTCAATGAGGGACAAAATAAATTCACAAGATACCCTCTTGAGCACTTCTATGGAGATAATCTGTGCATCAGTCTACACCTGGAGCAGAAAGAAAACAGGTCTCTTTCATGTCTCTAAGGTCACAGCCCCAACCCTGTTATATAAGCATTTACTGAAGCAGAAACCACTACAGTTTAAGTTGCAATACTGTTTTCATTCCAGCCCATTTTCACTTATTACTTTCATGCTTCAAAGGTGATTTCTTTTTAAGTTTGAGCAAAAACAGTTCAGTCATGTTGAATTATGAAGAGTGGAAAAATATACTTTCCCCTGTGATAAAAGAATTTTTGCAATCTTCTTATTTGTACAGCTCTACAACCACAATGTCTGAGTTGAAATTTGAAATTTGGCATGGAAATGGCCCTTACTGAGTAGAAGTGACTGTCAGTGATCCAGAGAAAATTGGTTTGGACTTGATTGAGCTCTGAGCATTTGAAAATTACATACCGAGTAGTAGGGTTTTTAACTTACTTCAAGTGCATCGAATCTAGTCAAATATATTGTGGGTTCCTATGCAATTTAAAGTGCTTAGGAGGCCTCCCTTAGCACCTTGGCAGCTTAAAAAAATGCAAGGGTTGAAGGAGGGTTCCTACATACTTTGTGAGGTGTGCAGGGGTTAAGGAGAGCAGGCATTTGGATACTTAAGTGATGGGCACAGTATAAGAAGGTAGATAGATCTTGAGCAACTTGTTATCAATCTATTTAAGATATTTATGGGTTTAGACAAGAACATAAGAACGGCCCTACTGGATCAGACCAAAGGTCCATCTAGCCCAGTATCCTGTCTTCCAAAAGTGGCCAGTGCCAGGTGCCCCAGAGGGAATGAACAGAACAGGTAATCATCAAGTGATCCATCTCCTGTCACTCATTCCCACCTTCTGGCAAACAGAGGCTAAGGACACCATTCCTGCCCATCCTGGCTAACAGCCATTGATGGACCTATCCTCCATGAATTTATCTAGTTCTTTTTTTAACCCTGTTATGATCTTGGCCTTCACAACATCCTCTGGCAAGGAGTTCCACAGGTTGACTGTGCGTTGTCTGAAGAAATACTTCCTTTTATTTGTTTTAAACCTGCTGCCTATTAACTTCGTCTGGTGACCCCTAGTTCTTGTGTTATGAGAAGTAGTAAACAACACTTTCTTATCTACTTTCTCTACACCAGTCATGATTTTATAGACCTCAATCATATCTCCCCTTAGCCGGCTCTTTTCCAAGCTGAAAAGTCCCAGTCTTATTAATCTCTCCTCATACGGAAGCCATTCCATACCCCTAATCATTTTGTTGCCCTTTTCTGAACCTTTTCCAATTCCAATATATATTTTTTGAGATGGGGAGACACATTTGCACACAGTATTCAAGATGTGGGGGTGTACAATGGATTTATATAGAGGCAACATGATATTTTCTGTCATCTTATCTATCCCTTTCTTAATTATTCCCAGCATTCTGTTCACTTTTTTGACTGCCGATGCACATTGAGTGGATGTTTTCAGAGAACAAGGTCACTAGAAGTGCTTACCTCAGCCCCTGAATGATTCAAAAGGTACAAAAAGTTTAAGGGAGCAATTTGTGTGCACCTTATATTGCCAAATTCTGTCATTACACATTACTACAACATTGCAAATTGCAAATTACAGAATGTATATCAATTACTGGCAACTTTTTGCAAGACAGCATAGTTTCTAAGTACTGGATAATGAAGCTCTATCTTAACACACACATAGGAAATGCCATGCCAAAAGCTCTGTTAAGAAAACTTTAAAGTTAAACTTAAAAGTCAGAAAGTGACAAAGTTAAGGGTTTACATACAACTTTAATTCTGTCCTGTTGTGCATACACATTACAATCCAGTCTTTAATTACATTATCATATGTATTTTTCAAATAATAAAGTTATAAAATTTTTTTTACAGCCTTAGCTACACATGATCCTCCTTATAAAAATAATTTTCATCCTTGCATTCTTACACTTCTGTTTGTTGTAATGGTCCATTATATCTTTAGTAACTTAGATAGGTAAACTAAGGTAGTCAGAAAAAGAGTGACTTGCCAAGGTCACATGACAAGTCAATGTCAGATCAGGAATAAAATCATGATTTCAAGTCTTGAGCTCTAACCAACAGATATGCTATGGTCCTATTCTATCATGTTACAAAATTACATTTGACTAGCTGTTTACAAAATTTAACTTTCCTCACTCGAAAGTGTCAGCGAGTGGTGCATTCATATTACAAAAAATATGAAGTGTTTATCATTTACAACCATTAGGAGAATTTTCAAACAGCAATTTTTTAAGCAGAAAAGATAATCACAAACATCTCTTAAATACTGTTGTCCTACCTACCTTGAAAAGTGGAAGCAAAATATATTTAACATACTGTACGAGTGAAGAGTCCCACATATACATTTTAGACTGAAAGCTCTTTGGGTCAAGAACTGTCATTTATTATACATTTATATAATGCCCAAATGGACCCCCACTAAAGGTTGTGGCATTTAGGCGCTACTGCAGTAAAAACTGTAAATATTAATTTTACCTCTGTGAGGGATCCACAGGCCACTCCACCATGCAGGGCTTTATCCAAACCATCTAGGGTAGTGGATAAGAAGGTTGAGGATGGATTGATAGCCCTTTTCATTTTCATCTCATAAGCCTATAACAGCAAAAATTAACACACACACACAAAAAAAGTTTTATTCAGCTGACAAGAGAAATTTCTGGCATTTGCTCCCCAACAATCTAGCATGATTTAATACTTGCCCACAAGTTTACTGTTCAAATCCTAAACTATATTCTCATCCTTCCCTGTGTTCTTTCTTCACCTGAGTCTCCACCACACTTAAATGCAGACACCACTAAGTAGATTTAAAGGAGTTTATTGTATACACTGAGGCTTTTGCACTTTTCTCCCACATCACAATGTCAAATTATAGAAAGCACTTTACAATAACTTTGCAAAAGTGATGGTTTTTTTTCCCCTGGCCAACACGTGCTGCTTTTGATCTGCGAAACTACTACTTTTGAACAAGGAAATACTAACCCTGTGGTCAGCAGAGCTGTGCAAAGCATTCACAATGAAACCCAAAACCAAGAATTTGGCTGATTTTGAACTTGGCATCTCAAAACCATTCGAGTTCACTGAAAGGTTCATTAAGATTTGTAAACTGTTTGAACAAGCCTAGGTCAATACCAGAGCCTAGCATAGCTTTTGGGTTTTGTGAGCCTGATCTAGTGAGTATGGCACCGGACTGGCAGGAAATTTGGGTTCTTCTTCCAGCTGACTTAAGATATGAGGCCAGTCACTCACCCTTTTTTATGCCTCAGTTTCCCCATATACTGGACAGCAGGCTTAACCAGTTAATAGTTGAAAAGAACTTGGAGATCCTCAGCCAAAAGGTTCTAGAGAGTAGAACTGTACCAAGTACATGAAAAACATCTGTTTTGATCTTTTCAGGGCACAAAACACCACAAAGCAAAACTGGCTCCAGTGACGTCCTGATGGATTTGGGTTCAGGTTAATTGGAAAAAGGAATGCATGGAGTGATAAGGAATTTGCACACATTTTTTCATTAGTACAAAATTAGTCTTTTTTTAAACGATGACATTTTACACTAGCTGTGGATCTGCCTCATATAGATTCTAATGTCAAAAGGGATCATTATGATAATCTAATCTGACTTCCTGCATAACACAGGCCATAGAATTTCATCCAATAGTTCCTGTATTGAATCTAAGAAATTGTGGCTTTGTTAACATATCTTTTAGAAAGACATTCAGTCTTCATTTAAAGACTCCAAGTGAAAGAGAATTTACCACATCCCTTAGTCTGTTCATTGTTAAAAATTTTCCATCTTATTTCCCCTTTGAATTTTTTTGACTTCAACTCCAACCACTGGATCTTGTTATGCTTTTGCAGGCTCAATTAGAGTTTTCTAATATCAGATATCTTCTCTCTTTATAGGTACTTCTTGGCCACCAATCAAATCACCTCTTAACTTTTCCTTTGATGAACTCAATAGATTCAGCTCCTTAAGTCTCCCATTCTGAGTGGAATTTTCCAGACCGCAAACCATTTTTGTTACTCTTTTCTAAATCCTCTCCAATTTTTCAGTATCTTTGGGCACAGAACTCTAGTAGTATATCTGTATAGAACAGGGTTGAGCAAACTACGACCCAGGGGCCACATCCAGCCCTTCAGACGTTTTAATCCAGCCCTCAAGCTCCCATCAGGGAGCGGAGTCCAGGACTTGCTCCACTCCAGCGCTCCAGGCGGGGAGCAGGGTTGGGGGCTTGCCGCACTCCGTATGGCTCCTGGAAGCAGCGGCATGTCCCTGCTCTGACTCTACGCATAGGGGCAGTCAGGGGGCTCCACATGCTGCTCCCAGCCCAAGCACCACCAATGGTTCCATGGAACCGCAGTCAGTGGGAACTACAGGGGCAGTGCCTACGGACAGGGCAGCACATAGAGCTGCCCGGCCATGCCTACGTGTAGCAGCCAGAGTGGGGACATGCTGCTGCTTCTGGGAGCTGCTTGAGGTAAGCACCACCTGGAGCTTGCACCCCTGACCCCCTCCCGTGACCCAACCCCCAGTCCTGAACCCCTTGATCCCACCCCAGAGCCCACACTCCCAGCGGGAGCTCTCACCCCATCCTGCACCCCAACCCACAATTTCATGAGCATTCATGACCCGCCATAAAATTTCCATACCCAGATGTGGCCCTTGGGCCAAAAAGTTTGCCCACCCCAGTATAGAACAATGTTGTTACGACTACCACCTTCTTACCCATACTCAGTATTTGCTTTTTTCATTCAAGGATCACACTAGCCACAGCATCACACTATGAGTTCCTGTTCAGTTGCTTATCCACCAAGACCCCAAATCCTTTGCAGAACCACTGTTTGACAAAATACACCCCAGACTTGTTGATAAAAATATTCAATAAGGATGGTCTGAAAACCAATCCCTGTGGGACCCCACTAGAAACACCCTCACCACTTGATGATTCCTAGTTAACAGTTACTCATTGAAATTTATCAGCCAGTTTTAATCCATTTAATATGTGCTATTTAGATTTTGTATAGTGCTAATTTTAATCTGAATTTTATGTGACACCAAGTTAAATGCCTTACAAAAGTTCATTATATTAATTGTTACCTTTCACAAGGTTGCAAGTGTGGTTGATAAAAGAACAATTTCATGTTCATTTGACAAGACCCGTTTTTCAAGAATATATGCAGATTGGCATTAATTATATTTCCTTCCTTTGCTGATAGAATCCCATATCAACCACTGCATTATTTTTTCCTCGGATCAAGGTCAGGCTAGCCAGGTCAGCCCATTTAACTTTTGAATACTGGCACAACATTGGCTTTCTTCCAGTCCTCTGGAACTTCCCCAGTTGCCCAAGGTTTATTAAAAATTCACATTGATTATCTGGAGAGCTTCTTGGCCAATTCTTAAACTGCAGCAAAAGTTACCTGGACCTGCACTGTCTTGACACCCTGTTTTCTCTGCCCTATCTCCCCCCTCCTGCCACAAGAGGGCTACCATCATTAGCATCTTTTCTTTCTGGCTGGAAGGACACAAGAACAGTCTTATTCAGACATGTTCTCTTACAGTAGCCAAAATAATCCAGTCAACAGGAGTGCAGCCCACACCTTCTGTCTCCTTCCCTCCACTCTCACCAACTCTCTAACACCAGATGCATCATCTTCATGCCACTTCACATTCCCATTTGCCTAGGATGAGAGAATATGAGATTCTCCAAAATGAGCAGAATATAGCTTTAATGATCACTCTGCTCTATGGCACTAACATTACTTTCTAAAAGCCAGTTTCTATGAGCACTGATGTTCCTACCCTTCACCTACACTAATCAATGGCACTTTCAGTTGTAAGGCTCAGATTGGAAGCAGCAATATCTTTGATATTCTCAAAGGTAGGAAAGAATTCCTTATCTTTTTGAGTGGCTCTCAGCATACATACGTCATTTGTAGAAGTGCTACTTATATCCTATTGTTATAACCTGAGCAACCTGCTTAAGCACTAAAATGCCTAGCTGAACTCACTGTATTCTGACAAGAAAATTTTCTTTTTATACACTTCTGAAGTGAGAAATTCATTGTCTTATGGATCTGAATTTAGCAATGAACACAGGCATAGTCTGACTTGATCCTTATAATGGAATCCCACTGTTTACATCTTGGATGGCACACCATCTCATTTTATTTGCAACAAACCTATACTACACTATACCCTTGCTAGATAAAAATAAAACTGACTGTAGTCAGATTTCATAACAGTATCACCGCAAGGATACTTACAGTCTGCATTTTGGGAGCACAAGCTAAGCTGACTTTGCAAAGAAGCTTCCGTACATTCCAATAACTTTGTCCAGTCACTTTCATTAGCTCCAAGAGTGAAAGACACAGAAAGTCCTGAAAGATGATTAAAAGGAACAGAGTTCAATCTGGGGACTGAAGGGGGAAAAGAGATTTCATTCATTTAATATATTTATAAAGAATCAGTTCATATTCCAAATTCTCCCATGATACAATTCAACTGAAGACAATGGAATTATACAAGGCATTAATTCTGCCTCACATTTTAAAGGGCTGAGTGGGTGTGGGGAGGGCGGAAGAAATTAAGTATTCAGTTATTGTCATTTTGGGGTGGGATGAAACAACAATATTGCCTTCCTCACAAGCCTCTGCCTTAACTTAAAAATGATCACAGACCACCTCAAATGATGTCTCATCTTCTGATTATCAGACTTAGGGCCAGATCCTACAATTGGATTCATGTCAGAGGACTGCAGCCTCTGCACAGAGACCCTGGATCTGCTTATGGATCCATTCATACAGACACTTGCAGGATCTAGCCCTGAATCATCCTGTATCAGACAAAGTCACAGAACACCAGATTAACAACTCTGATTTGAGAAGAGAATGCGAAAACATCACTTTTAGTTTCAGTTTAATCTGACCATCTTCACTTCCTTTTGTACTGTGTTGCTGTACATAGTTAAACAATTGTCTTGCTCCACCCAAGTGGCAGCTGAATTTCACTGGTGACAGAAGTGATCTCTACATTACTTTAGGATCTTTGGGATGAAAGGCTCTATATAAATGTAAAGTATGAACTTGTGGGGAAGTTATATTTCTGCACACATTCAAGACTACACCTTTACAAGGCAGCAGGCCATACATGTGTCAAAGTGCCACATAACCCAACGTAAAATAAATCTATTAAGCGAAAGTCTCACCTGACAGGTATTGATCTGATGCCGACTCAACCTGTCACAAAGTTCCTGAGATAACCCTGCTCTTCTTAATTTCTTAGTGGCCATGCTCCCACATCTGGTGAACAGAAAAACAATCACACAGTACAGCAAAACAAATCTAGAAAAGCAGTTTGCAATACCAACACAAACAATACCAACACACAAACACACACTCTCTACTCTAAAGAATGGAAACATATCAGACACTACAAATCTTTGTACTATTGGAGTGTGTAAGTGATCACAGAGCAACTCCTGTTAAATAACAATTACCCATAAATAGCCAAATGCAAGGCCATGCACCTAGGAACAAAGAAAGTAGGTCATACATACAGGATTAGGGACTCTATTCTGGGAAGCAGTGACTGAAAGAGATTTGGGGGGGGGGGGGTCATAGAAGATAATCATCTGAACATGAGTTCCCACTGCAATGCTGTAACTAAAAGGACTAATGCAATCCTGGGATGTATAAGTAGGGTAATATCAAGTAGAAGTAGAGAGTATCTGGCACTGGTGCAACCACTACTGGAATAGTGTATCCAAAATTCAAGGTTGCTGAGAAATTAGAGAGGTCAGAAAAGAGCCACGAGAATGATTAAAGGATTGGAAAACATGCCTCAGTGAGAGATTTAAGGAGCTTGATCTATTTAGCTTATCTAAGAGAAAGTTAAGGGGTGACTTGATCAGAGTCTGTAAGTACCTAAATGGGGAACAGAAATTTGATAATAGAGGGTTCTTCAATCTTGCAGGCAAAGGTATAACACAATCCAATAGCTGAAAGTTGAAACTAGACAAATTCAGGCTAGAAAAAAGGTGCATGTTTTTAACAGTGAGGCTAATTAACCATTAGACCATCTTTCCAGGGGTTGTGGTGGATTCTTTATCGCTTCCAATTTTTAAATCCAGATTAGTTGTTTTTCTTAAAGATATGATCTAGTTCAGCCACAGCTATTGGACGCGAAGAATGAATTCAAGGAAGTCCTATGGCCTGTGTTCTGCACCTCAGACATGAAGATAACAATGGCCCCTTCTGGCCTTTAAATCTATTAATTAGCTGGGATATTACAATTGTACCATTTTTCATGTTCTTAATCTCTCAACCAGGGCATAAAAGATACCAGTATGCCTGGCAATTGAAAAGCAGATGTCACAGATCGTCTAAAGCAACTATACACATTTGTCTTCCTATCTACACATATATTCAATCATTTTATTCTTTCACACATAATATCCTGGGGTTCATAACAAGGACTTCAAAGAGACTGGCTCTTCTGAACGTTCCTCAGGTATCCCACTGATCTTGGTGCATGGTGGGTCAAGCCTTGGGGTTATGTTAGTATTGTGTGAATACTCATGCAGTGCAGAAACTGTCAATGGAGTTCATTGTTATGTATCTCACTATAGGGTTTTAGAGCTCAAAACATACATCTTTGTCATTTGGCTGCCATGAAATTTTATTAAAGAGCTGGTTTCAGAGGAACAGCCGTGTTAGTCTGTATTCGCAAAAAGAAAAGGAGTACTTGTGGCACCTTAGAGACTAACCAATTTATTTGAGCATGAGCACGAAAGCTCATGCTCAAATAAATTGGTTAGTCTCTAAGGTGCCACAAGTACTCCTTTTCTTTTTATTAAAGAGCTAAATTCCTCCTGCAACTACAGAGGATACATCTTTACATGTTCCGGTTCCTCCAGAGAAAGCAGTAAAAGTCCTGGAGATCGAGAAGAGAAGGTTGGTCATAGAATAGGATTTGCAGGATTTTAAAAGGACAGCCATGAAAAGAATTAAATTAGTAAATATTTTTCCATTTTAATATAACATCCACACACTCAGCGCATAGCTCTAGAGTAGCAACAGTCTCTCATGTCTCTCTCACACTGCTCTTGCAAAACCCATGTGTCTGATCAGATATTCTGTGACTTGTCTTAGTTTCAGGAAGAGAAGAAAACAATTAGTCACAGGAATGGTACCCATAACCCTTGGCACATGACATTGCACCAGGCAAAGGGACAAGAGCTGCTTCCGAAGCAGCCTCGAAGAAAAAAAAATGAAACAGATTAGCAGGGAGACAAGGAGGAAGGAAAATACTGATTGGGAGTTCCAGAAAGCCAAGATACTCTGAAAATTCATTGCCATGTTTGCATTGTGACATTAAGGTTTTGTCTACAGGACTCCTAATTCATCACAGATACAGTAGAACCTGTAGACAGGACTCAAGTGTTACTTCCACCATGTTATTTAACCCTACTCAGATGATGCTATGGTACAAAAATGACACCTGAGGCTATGGCTACACTACAGAGTTTACAGCAACTCAGCTGTGCTACTGTAGCATTGTCAGGGCAGACGCTCTAAGCCAAACGGAGAGTTCTCCCGTCCACTTCTTTACTCCAGCCGGAGAGCAGCAGTAGCTATGTTGGTGGGAGAAGCACTCCTGCAGACATAGCGCTGTCCACACCGGCGCTTAGGTCATGTAACTTATGTCATTCGTGGGGTGTCTTATTCACACTCCTGAGTGACATAACGCATACCGAGGTAAACTGTAGTGCATACATAGCCTCAGTTTAATCCCAGTTTCCACCAGCGGGGCTGCACCGATACTGAATTACAGGTCCTAATGCTGCTAGTGCCGACAGGGTTTATGGCGCGGATCCTGCAACTGCATCACCCAGCTATTCCCTCTCCTTTGTGAATGCCCCCAGAGGGGGGAGAGGCCTCCCCACCTACCCCCCACTTCTTGCATGGCCCAGAAGGCTGTAATGAGCGAGTCGCTCCACACACACACCCCAGCGCCCCCAAGAGAACAGGCGGCGGGGGGCGCCCCTCACTCTGCCCCGACTCCGCTTCCCCCGTGGGATAGCGCGGGGATGCCCCGCACACACACCGCAGGAGTGCAGGGCGCCCCAGGGCAGCCACACTGCCTTCCCGCGCCGAGCCAGGCTCCCCCTGCCCCGCCCGGCGACTGCTGGCTGCAGCCCACTCCTCCTGCCCTGGGGCCGCCGAGCCCCTCCCTTTGGGCTCCACCATCCAACCGCCACAACGGCCCCGCGCCCTGACCTGGCAACTTTTTCAAAGTCTCCCACTTCCCCGAGTCAGAGGTGGAGCCACCGAGCAACATCCAGGGTAGCGATTGGCCCGTTACCCTAAGCCACCGACCAATCAACTGTAACGTTATGGTTTAACCAAGCGCGGGGCGTGCTGGGAAGTGTAGTTCTCTGGGGGAGGCGCGCGCAGTGAAGTGTGGGTATGAGGTGTGCAGTGGTTTTGCTCCCTGCAGTGTATCTAGAGTGGAAGGTACCCGCCCCGGCTTGTTTTCAAGGGGTGAAAGATAAGAGAATTCCTCTTCCCCCATAATTTCTTGGCTGTGGTTGTGTATATACAAGTACATGATGGTTTGAAGCTGCCCAGAGGCTCGGAATGTTAGAAGTCAAGGGACCACTAAAGTTACTTTCCTTGTAGAGACTGGTCCAAAGGCAGAGCTCAAGCTACATACACTGGGAAAATGGAGGTACTTTTAAAATGTGATTACTGTTACTTAGCATTAATATGCCTCTTTAATCTGAGGATCTCAAATTGATTTACAAAGGTGGGTAAGCATTATTCCCATTTTCTGATGGGGGAGACTGAGATGTACAGAGTTTGAAAGGTTTCAGAGTAGCAGCCGTGTTAGTCTGTATTCACAAAAAGAAAAGGAGGACTTGTGGCACCTTAGAGACTAACCAATTTATTTGAGCATAAGCTTTCATGAGCTACAGCTCACTTCATGGGATGCATTCAGTGGAAAATACAGTGGGGAGATATATGTACATAGAGAACATGAAACAGTGGGTGTTACCATACACACTGTAACGAGAGAGTGATCACTTAAGGTGAGCTATTACCAGCAGGAGAGTGGTGGGGGGGGGGGGGGAAGAAGAGACCTTTTGTAGTGATAATCAAGGTGGGCCATTTCCAGCAGTTGACAAGAACGACTTAGGAACAGTGGGGAGTGGAGGGGGGGAATAAATATGGGGAAATACTTTTACTTTGTGTAATGACCCATCCACTCCCAAGCTCTATTCAAGCCTAAGTTAATTGTATCCAGTTTGCAAATTAATTCCAATTCAGCAGTCTCTCATTGGAGTCTGTTTCTGAAATTTTTTTGTTGAAGGATTTCCACTTTTAGGTCTGTAATCAAGTGACCAAAGAGATTGAAGTGTTCTCCGACTGGTTTTTGAATGTTATAATTCTTGACAGCTGATTTGTGTCCATTTATTCTTTTACGTAGAGACTGTCCGGTTTGGCCAATGTATATGGCAGAGGGGCATTGCTGGCACATGATGGCATATATCACATTGGTAGATGTGCAGGTGAACGAGCCTCTGATAGTGTGGCTGATGTGATTAGGCCCTATGATGGTGTCCCCTGAATAGATATGTCGACACAGTTGGCAACGGGCTTTGTTGCAAGGTTAGGTTCCTCGGTTCTGGTGTGTGGTTGCTGGTGAGTATTTGCTTCAAGTTTGGGGGCTGTCTGTAAGCAAGGACTGGCCTGTCTCCCAAGATCTGTGAGAGTGATGGGTCATCCTTCAGGATTGGTTGTAGATCCTTGATGATGCGTTGGAGAGGTTTTAGTTGGGGGCTGAAGGTGATGGCTAGTGGCGTTCTGTTATTTTCTTTGTTGGGCCTGTCCTGTAGTAGGTGACTTCTGGGTACTCTTCTGGCTCTGTCAATATGTTTCTTCACTTCCGCAGGTGGGTATTGTAGTTGTAAGAATGCTTGATAGAGATCTTGTAGGTGTTTGTCTCTGTCTGAGGGGTTGGAGCAAATGCAGTTGTATCGTAGAGCTTGGCTGTAGACAATGGATCGTGTGGTGTGGTCTGGGTGAAAGCTGGAGGCATGTAGGTAGGAATAGCGGTCAGTAGGTTTCCGGTATACGGTGGTGTTTATGTGACCATTGCTTATTAGCACCATAGTGTCCAGGAAGTGGATCTCTTGTGTGGACTGGTCCAGGCTGTGGTTGATGGTGGGATGGAAATTGTTGAAATGATGGTGGAATTCCTCAAGGGCTTCTTTTCCATGGGCCCAGATGATGAAGATGTCATCAATATAGCGCAAGTAGAGTAGGGGCTTTAGGGGACGAGAGCTGAGGAAGCGTTGTTCTCAGTCAGCCATAAAAATGTTTGAAAGATTGTTTACTGACAGTGGAGCCACTGGTGCAATTTCAAATTATAAATGCATATAAAATAATCATCGTGGTACAAACCAGTTAGCAGGTAGCTGTCTCTACCTGTAGCAAATTCTTGCATGGTAATTTTAAAGAGAGTGTTCCCTTCTTGAGAAGGGGGGGACCCTAATGGCAGAGTAACCTATTCACAAGCATTCAGATTCATTACAACATGAGGGGAAAGAGCTTTACATTAATCTACTTTTGAGAAAATTGTCAGATCAACCTGCAGGGAATTCTGGAAACACCCACAAAGAAATTATTCAAGTAATGGAGGCAAAGCCAAAGGTTGCCTTCAAGGACCAAGGCAGGGTTGGATTCTAACTGATTACACAATATTAAAGTAGAACTGCTAACAGAAAGAGGAATTATGCTTTAGATTACACTAAATACTAACCATTCTAGGGGTCCAGCTCTCTGAAGTTTTAAAAGAAATGAGATTCACTCCACAATCAGGTAAGTTATTTCTCATCATTTGAATCTCATAAAAAAACAGTATGGTAACATAATTGATGGAAATCTCCATTAAGTTCCACATTATTTGGTCAAAATCCTAAATGATTGAGAACAGGATTCAGAACCCAGACATAGGTCTCAAATAAAAATAATTTGGTTGGTCTCTAATTAGTCCTCATTTGTCTATTTCACAAAGCCACTGCACAATTTGGTATTACTGGCATCCTCTGTTCAGAAAAAGCAACATGAAAAAAGATCTAGTAGGGAGCTAGAAAATATCCTGTTCAAATCCATTTGGATAATCACATTCTGTTGACTTAAATTCTCCTTGCAGTTCAGTTGCCAAAGTTAGTCTTTACTGTGTCCCTCTGAAAAACATTCATATCGTTGCTGGGGCAGAGTGTCTGCCATGCCCTACCCTAGAGTTCGGGCATTATCATAGACTCATAGAATCATAGAATATAAGGGTTGGAAGGGACCCCAGAAGGTCATCTAGTCCAACCCCCTGCTCGAAGCAGGACCAATTCCCAGTTAAATCATCCCAGCCAGGGCTTTGTCAAGCCTGACCTTAAAAACCTCTAAGGAAGGAGATTCTACCACCTCCCTAGGTAACGCATTCCAGTGTTTCACCACCCTCTTAGTGAAAAAGTTTTTCCTAATATCCAATCTAAACCTCCCCCACTGCAGCTTGAGACCATTACTCCTCGTTCTGTCATCTGCTACCATTGAGAACAGTCTAGAGCCATCCTCTTTGGAACCCCCTTTCAGGTAGTTGAAAGCAGCTATCAAATCTCCCCTCATTCTTCTCTTCTGCAGGCTAAACAATCCCAGCTCCCTCAGCCTCTCCTCATAACTCATGTGTTCCAGACCCCTAATCATTTTTGTTGCCCTTCGCTGGACTCTCTCCAATTTATCCACATCCTTCTTGAAGTGTGGGGCCCAAAACTGGACACAGTACTCCAGATGAGGCCTCACCAATGTCGAATAGAGGGGAACGATCACGTCCCTCGATCTGCTCGCTATGCCCCTATTTATACATCCCAAAATGCCATTGGCCTTCTTGGCAACAAGGGCACACTGCTGACTCATATCCAGCTTCTCGTCCACTGTCACCCCTAGGTCCTTTTCCGCAGAACTGCTGCCTAGCCATTCGGTCCCTAGTCTGTAGCTGTGCATTGGGTTCTTCCGTCCTAAGTGCAGGACCCTGCACTTATCCTTATTGAACCTCATCAGATTTCTTTTGGCCCAATCCTCCAATTTGTCTAGGTCCTTCTGTATCCTATCCCTCCCCTCCAGCGTATCTACCACTCCTCCCAGTTTAGTATCATCCGCAAATTTGCTGAGAGTGCAATCCACACCATCCTCCAGATCATTTATGAAGATATTGAACAAAACCGGCCCCAGGACCGACCCTTGGGGCACTCCACTTGATACCGGCTGCCAACTAGACATGGAGCCATTGATAACTACCCGTTGAGCCCGACAATCTAGCCAGCTTTCTACCCACCTTATAGTGCATTCTTCCAGCCCATACTTCCATTCCATGAGTAGGTTAGCATATACACCTCTGTATGTACAGTCTACAAATCATTTACAGTCTACAAATCATTTGGGAGCATTCAGTATAAAATATAAAGTTACGGTAATAATGAATAATAAGAGAAGGATTATCTTTTGACTCAAACTCAGGACTTGGAGTCAAGAGATTTCGTTTCTATGGCCAGCCAGCCCTATCACAGACTCCCTCTCCAGCCTAGGACAAATCCATTAGCTGCTCGGTGACACCTCTAAAACAACTACTTTGTGAGGCTTAATTCATTAATGTTTGCAATGTAATTTGGAATCGTCAGGTGGAAGACACCTAAAAAGTGAAGAGTATTATTTGTGTTATCTACAGTATTAATCATTGTCATAATATTTAGTCCGAAAGATTAACCTAGTTGATTGAAAAAATATGTTGACATCATTTGGAATATATATTGAGGGAGATACATGCCATGAACTGTATGTTTATGTGTGTGTAGTGCAATAAAAAAATATAGTGGAATTGAAAAAAAATACAATAGCAAGTTCAATACTTTATAAAACCAGCAAGTCAGTGGTGGATTAGCCGCTGTGCCAACAGGGCCTGTGCCCAAGGGCCCTGGCCAATTGGGGGCCTCCTGAAAATGGGCGCCCCCAGGTGGGGGGGTGGGGCAAGCCCCCATGCCCCAACCCATTTTTCCAGCAGGAATGCCGGGAGAGAGGGATGATGGGGTGGGGGACTGCAGGCGGAAGGGGTGGGGAAGGGCTCCCACTTGTTCTGGCCCAGGGTCCCACAAACCCCTAATCCATATCTGCAGCAAGTCATAAAAACATGGTGAAAGATATGATATAGCAAGAGGCCATGAGTAAGGCTGCGAGTTTGTCACGGATTCCGTGATTTCTGCAACAGCCGGCGCGGCTGGCTCCGGGGCTGCCCAAGCAGCTTAGGCAGCCCCTGGGCCCGTCTCACTGCCCACTGCTGGGGCAGTCTCGGGCCAAAAGTAGCAGGAGTTTGGGTGTGGGAGGGGGCTTAGGGGCACAAGAGGGCATGAGGGCACTGGGCGGCACTTACCTTGGGGGGGACTCCCCAAAAGCGGCAACATGTCCCTCCCTGCCTCAGCTCCTAGCTCCATGCACTGCCTCTGCCTGCAGGCACTGTCCCCACAGCTCCAATTTGCCGCGGATCCCGGCCAATGGGAGCTGTGGAGCTGCCAGCGCACGGAGCTAGGAGCTTCGGGGGAGACATGTCGCCACTTCGCTGCTTCCGAGAAGCCGAGTAGGGAACCTGCCAGCTCCACCAACTCCCCCCATCACAGCACTAGCTGGGGTCCTGGGTTGCTCCCACCCAAGCACCTACAGCGCCCCCTAGACTGCCCTTCCCCCACAGCACTCGTGGAGCTCCCCGGGCTGCCCCTCACAAGCACCCGCACTCCCCCAGCACCCATGACACCCCCCCCCCCCAGATCTCACCCCCCCCGCAGCACCCACAGCCCCACTCCCAAGATTTAATCAGGGGTATAGCACACGTCATTGACAGGTCACGGGCTGTGAATTTTTGTTTACTGCCCGTGACCTGTCAATGACTTACTAAAAATACCTGTGACTAAAATGTAGCCTTAGCCATGAGAAAGCCAACAAATATACAATCAAAAAAAGTGAATGGAACAGGGAGTTCACACTAAGAAAGAAAGGAGTTGTCTTAAATGAGAAATACCACAGAGGATTTAAGGAATAGGTAAAAGAGCACGCAATGTGTCAAATACAGAGATACAGCCTTAGATAGTAACTAGCAGAATAAGGAGATGGGAGATGAAATGGAGAAAGAAAAGGAGTACTTGTGGCACCTTAGAGGCTAACCAATTTATTTGAGCATTTATTTGCATGCATCCAATGAAGTGAGTTGTAGCTCACGAAAGCTTATGCTCAAATAAATTGGTTAGTCTCTAAGGTGCCACAAGTACTCCTGTTCTTTTTGCGGATACAGACTAACACGGCTGCTACTCTGAAATGGAGAAAGAGTGCCACCTAGTGTAGTAAAAAAGTCTGCAGTCAAAAATGGACTTTAAGATGGACTTGCAATGAAAAAGGTTGGACAAGGGAGGGAAAGCTGTTTGCATATTCCAGTGGAGTGGGCAGGGTATAGAGATACCCAGGGCCAGATTAAGGCAATCTGGGATGCGATATCACAGCCCCATTGCCCACTTGGCATGGCAATAACAAGGGCCCCCCCTTTCTCCCAGAGTGGCAGTAGCACAGGTCTCCTTGTCTTCTCCAGATGCAGAGTTCCCCCTCACCTCAGGAGAAGCAGCGTTCTCTCTCTTCCTCCAGAAAGGCAGGATAGCTGCAGCAGCAGCAGCAAATCCCCCAGTATTTACCCCAGTATATAGGGGTATCTGCAAGGGGCATGGGCTGGATTTA
This sequence comes from Caretta caretta, assembly GCF_965140235.1. Lineage (NCBI taxonomy): Eukaryota > Metazoa > Chordata > Testudines > Cheloniidae > Caretta > Caretta caretta. The sequence goes on along the minus strand of NC_134211.1, from coordinate 62,014,425 downwards.
TAGCACTCTTCTCCTCCTGTCCACACCAGTGTAAGGTGGTGTTGGCAGGGTTCTCCCAGAGCAGTGAAGTTTGCAGTTAATACCCCATTAAGATGCATAGGGCAGTTCATCCCTCTCAGAGCTACTATTCCAGGCCATCTGCAGCTGTGGGCAGATATCACTGTGTTGATTACATTTGGGTCAGATTTTCAAGTTTTTCTTAAGATTCTGACATAATCATATGCCTCCAGCAGTTAGGGCCCCCTTATTCTGGCCCTATGTGGGTGTGCAAAACAAACTAAGTTCACATACACATACAGACACCATGGTCATCAGTAGGCATGGAACCTCAGGCCTTCAACAACAAAAGCACAGGTCCCTAATGCTCAAGCTAAAAGAGAACTCCTTTACCTACAAGCATAGGCGCAGGGATGAGGGTGCAGGGCATGCTGCAGCACCCTCAGCTTTTCGCCAGGGCTCTGCTGCCGGCCTCCAGTGCCCTGGGGCCTGGCCCTCTGGGTCCCCACCCGCTGGTCCTGGCTGCCAGATCCGGGGGGGCAGACAGGGGTATGGCTAAGAGGTAGCAATAATAGGCTGTGTACTTGCTAGGACCAGTGACTAAAGGGAGACATAATCATACTCACGAGATCAGCTTATAAATTAGCTGGTATGAAATATTTTAGCCCAAATTTTAGCAAAATTATAAGCAACTGAAAAGAGGGTCTTATAATGGGAAGTGTTGGGGAACTGTAATAATAGGCAGTGCTGCCAGCTCCACATATAATATGGCATGCACAATAATTTAATCTAGTAGCCAAAAGGAATAATAAATTCTGATATGCCCATGAGTCAAGGAGAGCTGCTATATTCCTGTAGGCTAGAGGTGCCTGGCTGTCAAGAGGTAAAAGGTTTGCCATTTTTATTTTATATTCATTCTACAATTGCCAAATCTAGCCTGGTTTTGGCCAGCAGTGTCTCCTTGTGTACCAAATCACGTGTTTGTCTACCTCAGGGGTGGCCAAACTTACTGACCCTCTGAGCCACATATAATCTTCAGAGGTTCAAGAGCCAGGGTGCGCATGCTGGGGCTCAAGGCTTCAGCCTTGCTAGAGTGGGGGAGGGCTTGGGGCTGCAGCCCCACAGGAGGCACACCCTGCTGGTCCAAGGCTCAGGGCTTCAGTTCCACAACAGGACGGTGGGGCTAGGGGCTTCTGCACTGCGGGGAGAGGGATCTTGAGGCTTCAGCCCTATGGGAAGCACCGCCCGGAGTCTGCACTCCTGAGCGCCCCCCGCTCCACAATCCCCTGCCACAGCCCTGATCTCTGAACCCCTCCTGCCCTCTGAACCCCTCAATCCCAGCCCAGAGCCCCCTCATCCCCAGCCCCACCCCAGACCTGCACCTGCAGTCAGAGCCTTCAGCCCGCCCAGTACCCCAACAGCCTGCCCCATCCCTTATCCCCCTCCAAACCCCAAACACCTCGTCTCTGGCCACCGCAGAGCCCACACCCCTCCCCCGTACCCCTGCCCCAGCCTGATCTCCCCCCACCCTCCAAATGCCTCGGTCCCAGCCTGGAGCCCCTCCTGCACCCAAACCCCCCAGCCCCACCCCGGAGCCCTCACCCCCCCACACACCACACCCCGGAGCCCCCTTCTGCACCCTGAACTCCTAATTTCTGGACCAAACCCAAAGCCAGCACCCCCAGCCAGAGCCCTCACCCCCTCCCGCACCCCTACCCCCAATTTCGTGAGCATTCATGGCCCGTCATACAATTTCCATACCCTGATGGGGCCCTCAGGCCAAAAAGTTTGCCTGTTCCTGTTCTAATGATTTAGTGGGTGTTGGTCCTGCTCTGAACAGGGGGTTGGACTAGATGACCTCCTGAGGTCTCTTCCAACCCTATGATTCTATGATAATATCAGCTGTGCCTGCTGTATGACCTTGGCCAAGTAACTTAATCTCTCCATGCCTATATTTCCCTTCCCACCTTTTTTCCTGTCTATTTGAATGTGAACTCTTCAAGGCAGGGACTCTCTCTCACTATGTATATATACAGTGCCTGGCACAAGAGGGCCCTGATCTTGGCTGGGGCCTCTTTGGTGCTATTATTGGAATTAGGGTGACCAGATGTCCCTATTTTATAGGGACAGTCCCAATATTTGGGGCTTTTTCTTATATAGGCACCTATTACGCCCCACCCCCATCTCAATTTTTCACACTTGCTGTCCGGTCACCCTAACTGGAATACAAATAATAAAATGGTGATAATAAAGCTGAGAGTTACTTGCATGAACATCGAGTCTCACTGCACTCATTCAAGGAGCTTCCACTAAACTGAGGCTCCAGAGGAAGATTGTCACAAAGAAACAAAGTACAACAGCAACAACAAATGAGATTTTGAAGGAGCAAAGTGTTCTAATGTCAAGCAGATCAATTACCATCAAGAATTTAATAGTAATTAGCATGCCTAAGGGCAAACCAGTGGGAAATTAACCTGATGTGAATGGTGGAGGATAGAATACTTAACAGCTTTTGTCAGTGTAAATCCCTCATCATTTGGATGACTTTGCTGGGCTCCTGCTAGGTAAAGGACAGGACCCATTCAGCAAATTCCTGAACAGGAATCAGCACAACAGTTTCTCTTGGTAACCCAAGGCAGCCTGCCACATGTATCTTCAGCAAACAGTTTTACACAGTAGCAAAAAGTTTCAGATTATTCAGCCAGTTGAAAAACAAAGGTAAATCTCAGAGTCTCTATTCATTAGATCTCTCAAGATTATCTTCTACTTATTCATTATTTCTTTAGAGTTATACAGTGTGGGAGGAGAACACTTAAGCACATGCTCAGAAGACGCACAGTCCCTACCCCAGAGCTTACTAAGTGCCCAGTTCTGCAGCTCTGACTCCTGCTGCCTAGCACTTGTTCACGAGAGTACTCCCATTGCCTTTGCACGAACCAGTGCTATTCAGTTTATTCATGTCAATGCAGAAACAGACCTGGTGTAGGCAGACCAAAACCAGTTCAGTCACAAAATGCACAGGATGGATCATTCTCCCGTTTATTCTTGCTGTCTAGAAATAGACATCTCCAAAGAACTGGACTATTTGACTGATACCTAGCACATTCTTATGGAGGAGAAAATACATTCTCCTGTCCTGGGAAATCATTACAGGCCAGATCAAGCTTTCCTGGGATAAAACCCACCAGAGGTTACCTACGAGAATGAAAAATTCCACAAAGGAATCCACTTTGTTCCATGAGGGAAGAGTAGTATTCTCCCTACAGCTATCCTTCCTGAATGAGATGCAGATCTATTCCCAGTCCTGCACATCTCCACAGGAGGCCAGTAATGTGCAGGGAGGCTCTATCCCTGCACCCCAGCTACAAGACCCTGAATCCCGCCTCCTCTGCCTAGCAGTACAGCTCCAGCAGAGCCATGTCACCAGGGCTTCCCCTGGCTGCAATTGTCCCTGGGATACCATCTTTTTGGTTTCAGAGTAACAGCCGTGTTAGTCTGTATTCGCAAAAAGAAAAGGAGTACTTGTGGCACCTTAGAGACTAACCAATTTATTTGAGCATGAGCTTTCGTGAGCTACAGCTTACTTCATCGGATGCATACCGTGGAAACTGCAGCAGACTTTATATACACACAAAGATCATAAAACAATACCTCCTCCCACCCCACTGTCCTGCTGGTAATAGCTTATCTAAAGTGATCATCAAGTTGGGCCATTTCCAGAACAAATCCAGGTTTTCTCACCCTCCACTCCCCCAACACATAAACTCACTCTCCTGCTGGTAATAGCCCATCCAAAGTGACAACTCTCTACACAATGTGCATGATAATCAAGGTGGGCCATTTCCTGCACAAATCCAGGTTCTCTCACACCCTCACCCCCCTTTTTTTTGGAGGGGAGTGAGGGGGTGAGAGAACCTGGATTTGTGCTGGAAATGGCCCAACTTGATGATCACTTTAGATAAGCTATTACCAGCAGGACAGTGGGGTGGGAGGAGGTATTGTTTTATGATCTCTGTGTGTATATAAAGTCTGCTGCAGTTTCCACGGTATGCATCTGATGAAGTGAGCTGTAGCTCACGAAAGCTCATGCTCAAATAAATTGGTTAGTCTCTAAGGTGCCACAAGTCCTCCTGTTCTTTTTGGTTCTGAGTTTGTACTGCACCTAGCACAATGGGGTCTTTGTCCAGGACTACAGCTCTTAGGCCCTGTGGTAGTACAAAAAATAAGTAATAGGGATGCCTCTCAAAGTGGGACCTAAAGAAACAGATTTTTCCGGATGGGGCAGTTCCCAAAATCCCTGCTTTCCACCCCAACGTGCAGAGGACTGGAAGTATGGGTTGTGCACTGTTTAGTGCATCACTATTAAGTTGCATCTTGCATCTTCCCCCAAAAATAAGTTTTGCATTTCTCATTAGTTATCTGCTTTCTTAAAAAAGAACTTTTGTATCTCCTGCCCCTTTGCTTAAGCAAACCAGAACAGCTGCCGCTGCTAGACAAGAAAATGCACGTTGTACACACAGGGTGACCGACCAACTCACATGTTACAGCTTTGAAGGACTACTGATTAGAGGGAGAGTTGTGTTTACTCTTTGGCCAAAGCATAACAGGCTAAATAAGAGGCCTCAAGGATTATTCCACATTTAGCCTTTACTCTTCTAAGCAGATTGCCCTCCAAAAGCTTCTTCCTACTTCCTTTAGGTTTTTTTGATTAAAGGGACAGCAGCAGACCTTATTTATGTCTGCAGGCTTTTTATAACTCTGTATTAAAGTCCTCTTAGATGAGGAGGCTGTAAACTGGTGGGATGACAGCACAATAATCACCAAGGATTTCTTGTGAGAGGGAGAAAATCTTTATAATCGTGCATTAAGAACAACCTACTTTATGTAAAAACAAAAATAACAGAACCAGCCTAACTCTGTTCTCTCACAGATACTTCCCTCTTCTGCCTCCCCAGCATCCCTTCTTATAGCCCATCTCCTGATACCTGTACAAGGAATGGGGCAGGGGAAGCTGGAGTTAACCTCTTGTATACTGGGAAGCAAGCAGTGCCCATGTACCATGTCACAGAGCCTTTGTTCTCCTGGAGATGAAAAGTGGAGGGGGAAAGTCTGGCCAATAGAACTTGGACTTAAATGATATTTCTTGCCCTTCTATAGCTTCTTCTGTCAAATAACCTCCAAGTGCTTTGCAAATATTAGTTAATTAAGCCGAGTAAATCCCCTGTGAGTTAGGCAGATATCATGGCCCCCATTTCACAGATGGGAAGACTGAGAGACACAGAGAAGTGAAGTGCCTTGCCCAAGGTCACACAGTCAATAGCAGTGCTAGACATAAAATCCAGTGCTCCGGATTTTTTACGGGGGAGGTGTCCAGCCCTTAAATACTGGGAGGATTGCAGCTTAAATAGATATTTTGTGTGCTTCTGTCCTCCTCTCCTAACTAGTCCATGACAAAACTTGGAAGGAACGCTATGCACAGACAAAGATGGCTTCCGACTTATCTACACTGGGATTTAATTCGCAGCCTTTTGAGTTAATCTGCTTTGAGATTTGTACAATTCATTGTAGTGCACTGACTCTGCATTTATTGTGAACTCTGGAATTCTCTTTCAAAGGGAGCTAAGGGTTTGTCTACACAGCCCCATAATGCAGACCATGGGGGTGTGAGTTGCAGCGTGCACTAACATTTTGTGCTTTATCTGCCCCATGTAGATACTCCTAGTGTGGACTAAAAGATACCTAGTTTGCATTAATGTAGTCCTATTTGTGCCTTTTGCTCTTTCTGTGAAAATCTGCTCAAATTTAGCCAAGTTGTGAGCTGCCAAAAATTCTCAATTCATACACGCTCAGTAGAAACGTGCTGGTGTGGCAGCTAACTTTCTCCAGTGGTTCCTTCTGCACTGAGCATGCTCCATCCCAGGGTCGCAGGGGCTGAGCAGGATTTTTTTTATATACTGGTACCTCCTGGCTGCTCTGGGCCACTTTGGCACAGGCCACAGGAACTGATAGTAGGGAGCCTGTCTTACATATGCTCTCAGTGCTACCCCAGCTGGGGCCCAGACATCCAGGAGGAGGAAGCAGGCTGGATGGCATGCAGAGGAGCAAGAAGCTGGGCCTTGGGGGGTGGCAAGGGGACAAGGAGCCAGTAGGAAAAGGAGTGAGGTGGGGCATTGGGAAAAAGAGCCTGAGGAGGGTGTGGGACTGGGGCATGGACCCAAGGGCAGACTGGAATTGAATATGGGACTAGGGGACTGGGACATGGAACCAGAGAGTGGGAAATGGAACAGATTAAAGGCTTCTACAAGGAAAGGCACTTTCAAGTCAACAGAGGATTTAGTCATTCTGCACAAATGATTTCCTGTATGTGGCTGTTCTGGCTTCTTCTTCCCACTGCAAGCATGGCTTCTGAAGGGGCAGTCCTGCCCTTGGCTGTGTTTGTCCCCCCATAGCCACACAAAAGCAGCTGCAGAAGGTCTCAGCTGCTTTCATTGGTAGTTGAGGGTATTCCCCTCCTCTCAGCTGGAACTTGGTACCAGACACTAGGGCCCCAGTTATCAAAAGGGACCATTCTTTTGGGGTGCCTCCATTTGAGACATTTTAAGCTTAATTCTTCAGAGGTGCTGAGCATGTCCAGCTGCCACTGACTTCAGAATTTTAGAAAATCAGGTTTTAAAATGTCCCCACCTGGGGATCCAAAAATTGAGGCACCCAAAATCAGTAGCAATTGTTGATGATTTGGGCCTGAAGTTATAATACAAATCACCAGGGCTGGGAGATGGAAGGAGGAGGGTGAGACTAGTTTATTTTTAACTCCTGAAACTGTTTTTTTTAAATGAGGAATATATGTTAAAATATAACAGCCTGATTTTCCACTTACATTGGTGTAGATCAGGAGAAAGTCCAGTGAAATAAATGGAGTTACACAGATGTAAATCTGGTGTGAACCGACTCAAGCCTTTGGGGGCTTAGTAATATAGGAGATAAACACATTAATCTTTTATTTCAGCCATTTTTTCCCAAGTGGTCAGAGAGAAAAGAAACTGGGAGGGTAAATGAATGTCAACTGAAAAGAAAATCATAGACTTCCCAATTTCCCTTCGTAAACAAGGACTGGCTAGTAGAATATGCTGTAGGACAAGACAGAGGTGCATTGAAAGAGCTGTGGTCATGTTCCAAGGACTGAAAAATGGGTGGTACTTTGCAGTTCAGGACTCATGTGTATCATCTGAGATGTGGAGGGAACAGAGACTGAAATAGTGTGGGGGCAGTGGTTTTCAAGTCAAGGCAAGGAATGGATTTTCCCTCTTGTACTACTGATCATTTTTGGCTTCTACTGCCTTATTTATAGAGACTTGGCACTTCCCAGATAGCAAGTGCCACAATCTCTCCATTAACCAGAACATTGATTTCCTACAAAGAATGAAAACCTCAAACTCTGTAGTATTTTGTGGGACCATTAGCTAAATAGTGCAGTATAAATACCACCAATCCAGTTAACATTTTATAAACCTAAACAATTTTTTCATCCTCCTTTTTCTGAATTGCTAGGAAAAACAGATTCATTTCTTTCAATTGTGAAATGACATAGCAGCCTTCCCCAAGCTGTTATCTATGTCCCTTTCGTAACTCACACATATTTTTCCCCCTTCCATTTTTGCTCCATAGCTCCCCCATCCTCCAAGCCCTGCTTCCCGTGGGCCATTCTCATCAAGAAGAGCTGTGAAATCCTCCGCAAAGCACATCAGAGCTGCTTCAAAATCAGTAAGCAAGCAGGCGTGCTGTCTCTGAAGAGCAATTCTGGAGCCACTAAAGAGGCTGAGAGCCCTGTCATCAGCCCAGAGCGCCTGAGGAAGGCTGATGTTTGGTTCGCTTGGATGAAGCTTTTGGCTGGGGTTTGAGTAGTGTTGTGGGTTAGCTGTGGATCTTAGTTGGATTGTTCTCCTAAATATCTGCCAAAAGTGCCTAGAGTAATGGACAGGCACATTTTAAGTATATTTTGTCATAAATCTAAATCTATAAATAACATAAATGTAACGTGCTTTAGTGAAAACGGGAGACATACTTGTGGTGGAGGTCAGCTTCTTCATCCTCCCATACAGGCGGTTCTTACTATGAACCCACCCCTACTTGCCCCAGACTCCACCCAGTCTAACACTTTTCTTCTTCCTCCTATTTAAAAGAGAGAGAAAAATCTGGTGTTGCCACCACTCCTAGCCCCACTATTTTAGCTAAGGTACAACAAGGGCAACAGTGGTGATACCTTGTGTCTGATGACCAATGGCACCAGTGACCAGGATATTATCAGACTGATTCTGAACAAACTTCTCCCCAGAGGTGGGCTCAAACTAAACTCCCAGCCCCAGCCATCCAAAATTTGAAGAAGTTCAGATCTGGATCCAAATTCTGCAGTTTGGACCTGTCTCGACTTCTGCAACATTGGGAGCTTTGCTTTTTTACCTAGCAGTAATTTAGAAATAAATGTTTGGTTCATGTCATCCTACCCATGATGTCTGCCACACCTATGTGGAATACTGCAATGCTGCTACTAGCCAATAAGGGGGCAGGTGCCAGGATAGCACATTCTGACCCACAGACATCCAACCCTATATTCATTATTAATTTTACCCTCTTACAGTACATGGGGGATAGCATGTCTGTAGCACAGGGCTGCTGTTGCACAGTGAAGGGGGAATGGGGTTATTTTAGGTATTTTTGTGGTCTTTTTAGAGCTTTTTATATATAAGCCCTTACAGCCCCCCATAATGCTCACTAGGTTACCTAACCATATTTATTACATCCCTACACATTAACGCTTCCTGCCACTTACCTTTGATTGGTATTAAGTTGTGCACATGGAAAAGATGATGGGGCATTTTGTATGTGAGAGTCAGCTGCAGCGCATAGCTCCATAATGCTTGAAAACTGATCTCTGGATAGGGCTTTGCAGGCTTTGAGATGCACCTGCTGAAACCAGCTCTTTCTCTGGCTCAGTTTTCAGCACTCTGAATTAAATTCTGAAATCCTGCCTTAGTTTTTGCTTTGTGCTTATTCAGGCATAACTCTCAGTGAAGTCAAAAAGTTGGGACTGAATAGCCACTGAAGGCTAGGTTTTCGGTTGCCCTGCCCCATGTGTCATCAAGTACATTAGTGCAAAGTAGGTATGGATCATTATTACCTTTCCAATTTGGTAGCCTTTTAGGCCCACTTGCCATTGGTGTAAATGACTATATAAGATGCAGGGCAATGGAGAATCTGGTCCTGAAGAATGCCAGAATTGCCAGAATTTGTCCTGCAATGTCTTTCAATAACAAGGCATTAGAAGCAAGATCATGTTATAGCATAGCCTCGACTTGATGCCTGGTTGGTTAACAGGTGTGATAGCCTGAAGGTGTTTTAAGGGAGTGAGCTGAGGATAGGAATACTGAGACTTTGTGGAACCAGAAGCTCATATCCCAGTGGGGTTTATTCAGCTTTTAATCCTTCATTATCTGAAACAGATAAATTGAATGTCATGCAGAGCTGGAGTTTTTTGAGAACATCTTAAAAACTGAGCTCCTTTCTGGCCTGTCTGTGTGTGCATTAATGATCCCATGGCATTTCATGCAGTAGTAGAGGTTTGCTGCATTTCCTTTCCTGCCTGTATTGCGCAGTGTATTATGTGCTGGCCAGGTGATGAGGACGTCTTCACCAGATATGTCTGCATTTCAATAGTAGCGTCGTACTACTGTACTGTACAAAAAGCACCTGCTCCTGCAAACCTCTGCTGGGGCAAGTACTCTTTACTCATGTGTATAGTCCCATTGGAATCCGGAGGGGGGGACTAAGGGGCTGTGTGCGTGAGTAAGAGCTGCTCATCTAAGTGAGGCTGTGCCAAAAGCTGGGGATGAGAGACACGACAGAAATGCAAGCTATTTGACTAATGCTTATGATTTGACTATAAAAGTCACCTGGCATTTGAGATACAATTCCACTGAGCGATCAGAGGGGTTCACCTACCTCTCAGTATCAGAGAGTCAACTGCTGACCCCCCCTCAGGAATGCCCTGTGCTTTACAGATGTTTGCACTGTAACAGTATATCACCGTCCTCGGGAGCCATAGAGGCAGCCCAATGCTACCCCTCTGCTATGCTGGCCCTGTACGTATCATCTCCTAGGAGACCTACTGTACATGAAGAACTATCATCTTTTGGCAGTGTATGCTGCATGTGCTGTGTTAAATCTGAATGGAGCTCAGCCATCAAAGCCCAAAATCACTCACTGCAGAATCCTATAATGAATCACTGGGGCTTTAAGGCAAAAATAACCCAATTTGAAAAGAGTTCTCACACACAAAACAGTATCTTTCTGTTGGACTAAGTAGGGTTCTTTTATCTAGTGCTCAGCGTGGTGACCCAAGAGATTTCTGTAGTGCCCGGCCAACATCTCACCTCCTTGTGTGTCCTGTGAAAGTAATAGCACACAACAGATGGAAAATAGAGCTGAGTTTAGGGAAATCACTCTAACAACATTACATGCAAATCCTTCTGCCCATTGGGAGCTGCACAGTCTCTGGCCTGGTCTACACTATGAGTTTATGTCGGATTTAGCAGCGTTAAATCAAATTAATCCTGCACCCATCCACTCAACTAAGCCATTTTTTTCTACATAAAGGGCTCTTAAAACCAATTTCTGTACTCCTCCCCAATGAGATTAGCGCTGAAATCGACATCGCCATTTCGAATTAGGGTTAGTGTGGACACAATTCAAAGGTATTGGCCTCCGGGAGCTATCCCACAGTGCACCATTGTGGCCGCTCTGGACAGCACTCTGAACTCTGATGCACTGGCCAGGTGTACAGGAAAAGCCCCGGGAACTTTTGAATCTCATTTCCTGTTTGGCCAGGCGAGCTCATCGGCACAGGTGACCATGCAGTCCCGGAATCGAAAAAGAGCTCCAGCATGGACCGAACGGGAGGTACTAGATCTGATCACTGTATGGGAAGAGGAATCCGTGCTATCAGAACTACGTTCCAAAAGACAAAATGCCAAAACATTTCAAAAAAATCTCTGAGGCCATGAGGGACAGAGGCTACAGCAGGGATGCAACACAGTGCTGCGTGAAACTGAAGGAGCTCAGACAAGCATACCAGAAAACCAGAGAATCAAACGCACCCTCCAGGACAAAGCCCCAGACATGCCACTTCTACGCTGAGCTGCATGCAATTCTAGAGGGGGCCGCCACCACTACCCCACCCCTGTCCGTGGACTCTGATGATGGGGTACTCTCCGCCATGCCTCAGGATTTTGTGGATGGGGAAGATGAGGAGGAGGATGACGAGCTTGAGGAGAGCACACCGCACACTGTTCTCCCCGACAGCCAGGATCTTTTTATTACCCTGACTGAAACACCCTCCCAACCCAACAAAGCCGGAGAAGGGACCTCTGGTGAGTGTACCTTTTTAAATATAATACACGTTATAAAAGCAAGCGTTTTTAATGATTAAGTAGCCCTGAGGACTTGGGATGCATTCGTGGCCAGTACAGCTACTGGAAAAGTCTGTTAACGTGTCTGGGGATGGAGTGGAAATCCTCCAGGGACATCTCCATGAAGCTCTCCTGGAGGTACTCTAAAAGCCTTTGCAGAAGGTTTCTGGGGAGAGCAGCCTTATTCTGTCTTCCATGGTAGGACACTTTACCACGCCATGCTAGTAGCAAGTAATCTGGTATCATTGCATGACAAAGCCTGGCAGCGTATGGTCCTGGTGTTTGCTGGCATTCAAGCAACATCCATTCTTTATCTCTCTGTGTCATCCTCAGGAGAGTGATATCATTCATGGTAACCTGATTGAAATAGGGGAATTTAATTAAGGGGACGTTCCTACTTGCCTGTGGCTGAAAAGAAACCCTCCCCACAGTTAGCCACGTGGGGGTGGGCGGGGGATTGGTGCTGAGCTGTTCGTGTTTGGCTAGCAGGGATCTTCCCTGATACCAGCCACACGGTGCAGGGAGGGGTAAACAGATGATCCCAGAGAGTTGGATCTGGGGGGGGTTAGTTTGGTTTTTGCTGCTGCACGTTAACAGGAAAACCGCAGCACTAAATGGCCAACTCAACGTGCTTTGCTTGGTATGGGAGAAGAGGGCGCTGCTATTATGAAGGTTGCAGAAGCCGAAAGACTGTGGCTTACCATGGCCGCCTGCAAGCCGAATTCTGTTGCCTGGCACTGCGTGTGTGATCTCTAACACCAAAGCCGCAGGCACTCAATATAAGATGCAAAATGCGACCTTGTACCAAAATCACATGTTCTGTGTAATGTGAATAGTGTTGTTCACTGTGAAAGAGTATAGCCATTGTTCTGTAAAATGTATCTTTTAAAATACTTCACTCCCTTTTTTTCCTCCAGCAGCTGCAAATGTTTCAAGCCTCCCTCCTCCGTCCCAAAGGCTATCTCAGATAAGGCGGTGAAAAAAAACAGACGCGCGATGAAATGTTCTCTGAGCTCATGCAGTCGTCTGGCACTGACAGAGCTCAGCAGAATGTGTGGAGGGATACAATAGCAGAGTACAGCAAAGTGGCCGATGAACGTGAGGAGAGGTGGTGGCAGGAAGATCAGAGGAGGCATGAGGCAATGCTGGGGCTACTGTGGGATCAAATGGATATGCTCCAGTATCTGGTGGAGGTTCATGAACGGCAGCAGGATCACAGACTGCCACTGCAGCCCCTGTTTAACTGCCCTCCCTCCTCCCCAAGTTCCATAGCCTCCTTACCCAGACGCCCAAAAACACGGTGGGGGAGGCTCCGGGCACCCAACCACTCCACCCCAGTAGACAGCCCAAGCAACAGAAGGCTGTCATTCAAGAAGTTTTAAAGTGGCCTTTTCCTTCCCTCCTACCCTCCTCCCACATCCCACCCGGGCTACCTTGTGAACTATCTCCCTATTTTTATAATCAATTAATAAAGAATACATGTTTTTTAAATGATAGTGACTTTATTTCCTTTGCAAGCAAGCTGTGATCGAAGGGGAGAGGGCACGTGGCTTACAGGGAATTTAGAGACAACCAAGGGGGTGGGTTTTCATCAAGGAGAAACAAACAGAAGTGTCACACAGTACCCTGGCCAGTCATGAAACTGGTTTTCAAAGCTTCTCTGATGTGCAGCGCTTCCTGCTGTGCTCTTCTAACCGTCCTGGTGTCTGGCTGCGCATATTCAGCAGCCAGGCAATTTGCCTCAACCTCCCACCCTGCCATAAATGTCACCCCCTTACTCTCACAGAGATTGTGGAGCACACAGCAAGCAGCAATAACAATGGGAATATTGGTTTCGCTGAGGTCTGAGCGAGTCAGTAAACTGCACCAGCGACCCTTTAAACATCCAAATGCACACTCTACCACCATTCTGCACTTGCTCAGCCTATAGTTGAACAGCTCCTTACTACTGTCCAGGGTGCCTGTGTACGGCTTCATGAGCCAGGGCATTAAGGGGTAGGCTGGGTCCCCAAGGATAACTATAGGCATTTCAACATCCCCAACAGTTATTTTCTGCACTGGGAAGTAGCTTCCTGCAGCCATTTAAACAGACCAGAGTTCCTGAAGATGCAAGCATCATGAACCTTTCCCAGCCATCCCACGTTGATGTTGGTGAAACGTCTCTTGTGATCCACCAGTGCTTGCAGCACCACTGAAAAGTACCCCTTGTGGTTTATGTACTGGCTGCCCTGGTGGTCCAGTCCCAAGATAGGGCTATGCGTTCCATCTAGCCGCACCACAGTTAGGGAATCCCATTGCAGCAAAGCCATCTAGTATGACCTGCACATTTCCCAGAGTCACTATCTTTGATAGCAGCAGCTCAATGATTGTGTTGGCTACTTGCATCACAGCAACCCCCACAGTAGATTTGCCCACTCCAAATTGATTACCGACTGACCGGTAGCTGTCTAGCGTTGAAAGCTTCCACAGGGCTATCGCCACTCGCTTGAGAACTGTGAGGGCTGCTCTCCTCTTGGTATTCTTGTGCTTCAGGGCAGGGGAAAGCAAGTCACAAAGTTCCATAAAAGTGCCCTACACATGTGAAAATTTTGGAGCCACTAGGAATCATCCAAACCCGCAACACTATGCGGTCCCACCACTCTGTGCTTGTTTCCCAGGCCCAGAATCGGCATTCCATGGCATGAGCCTGCCCCAGTAACACCATGATCTCCAAATTGCTGGGAACCGCGGTTTTAGAGAAATCTGTGTTCATGTCCTCATCACCGAGCTGCTGTCGCCTCCTCGCCTGGTTTTTCAGGTGCTGGTTCTGCATAAACTGCATGATAATGCGCGAGGTGTTTACAATGGTCATAACTGCTGCGGAGAGCTGAACGGGCTCCATGTTTGCTGTACTATGGCGTCTGCTCAGGCAATCCAGGGAAAAGGGCGTGAAACGATTGTCTGCCGTTGCTGTGACGGAGGGAGAGGCGACTGACAACATGGCTTACAGGGTTGGCTTACAGAGAATTAAAATCAACAAAGGGGGTGGCTTTGCATCAAGGAGAAACAGAATGGCCTCCTCAAGGATAGAACTCAAAACCCTGGGTTTAGCAGGCCGTTGATTTCACGGAGGGAGGGAGGAGAAAATGAATACAAAACAAATCTGGTCTATTTCTTGTTTTGATTCACTTCATCTATCTTTATACATCTTGCTGGCAGCAGACGGTGCAGTACGACTGCTGGCCATCGTCATCTCCTGGGTGCTCGGTGGAAGACGGTGCAGTAGGACTGCTGGCAGGATTGAATCGCCATGAGACAAAACTTAAAAGGGAAATGACCTGACTGAGTCATTCCCATGTTTGCCCAGGTGCCCCTGACCGACCTTACCAAGGTCGGCTAAAAGAGCACCCTGGAGTACGACGAGGATGGCTCCCAGTCATACTGTACTGTCTGCTGCCAAAAGGCAATGAGCTGCTGCTGTGTAGCAATGCAGTACTGCATCTGCCAGCACCCAGGAGATATATGGTGACGGTGAGCTGAGCGGGCTCCATGCTTGCCGTGGTATGGCGTCTGCACTTGTAACCCAGGAAAAAAGGCACGAAACAATTGTCTGCCGTTGCTTTCATGGAGGGAGGGAGGGAGAGGCCTGACAATATGTACTCAGAACCACCCGCGACAATGTTTTTGCCCCATCAGGCATTGGGATTTCTACCCAGAATTCAAATGGGCGGCGGAGACTGCAGGAACTGTGGGATAGCTACCCACAGTGCAACACTCTGGAAGTCGATGGTTGCCTCGGTACTGTGGACACACTCCGCCGACTAAATGCACTTAGAACATTTGTGTGGGGACACACACAATCGACTGTATAAAAATGCTTTCTACAAAACCACTTTCTATAAATTTGACCTCATTTCGTAGTGTAGACATGGCCTCTCTGCTGTACTGGGGAAGTCACATAGCTGCAAAGAGGTCAAATGGAGCATAGCAAATTAATCAGTCTGACAAAAAAATGTCCATTAACTTTGAGGTCACCGAAGAAGGGGGTGTCTGTTATGTATGTCCTTCTATTGCCTCAGTGCCCAAAATGTGGTATGCACTTTCCAAACACAGAGGAAGACAAAGTCCCTGCCCCGAAGACGGGGACAGACATAACGAAGAGGAAAAGAACACAATGTACCAAGGAGGAAAAAGGTACAACATACAAGCAGAGTGAGCCGGGGCAGGATAGGAACACGACTTCTCTGCTACATGTTTGTCTGTGTTGTTTTGGTTATTTGTATTTAATTTAAACACAGAAAATTCACCCCCACACAGTGTTCTTATATACCTTCACACTCATACCCCACTTCAGTTCCAGTATTCTTATTTCCCTCCCCTGTGACAATTGACTCCTTCACAATAAACAGATCACTCATAGGATAAATAAGTGAAATAGATCAGTTAATCAGCTGGTTTGTTGAAGCACCTGAATATGGAGTGGGTAGCTCCTGGTGGGTCACCTCAGGAAGGACATTCTATTTGTAAAGGGCAGCTAATAGCAAAACAGGCAAACAGAGGATGAGAATGTTGCAGAGGCCAGCCACAAATTGGTCAGAAGCCTTGTCGAGAGGAATTTTGGTTGAGTGAAGAGAAGATCAAGAATGGAATTGAAGCTATGAAAGTAAACTGCTTGTTCAGCGAGTTTGAAGGTTAAAGGAAATGGGGGGCTAATTGGCTGTACACAGCATAAGCCAAAATTAAGATTTAAAACTGCTTTATGGTCGAGGTGGGAAGCCAGAAGCTCACATGCAGCCTTTGCCAAAAACACAGTGCTGGAGCAATTTTACCTTCATGGTAGCGCCATGAGCCACACTGCCTTTGGCACCAGGAGTAACCACTGCTTTTGCTGAGAATGCCGTGATAGGATAATCACAGCCATTGCTCAGAGCATGCTGCCAGGGACAGTGCTGTCTTCACCATTCATGAAGCTTCAAAGGCACCACTGTCTTTATCAAAAGTGCAATGCCAGGGCAGTGCTGCCTTCCCTGTGAGCTTAAGAACAACATTGTGTCACGCTACATCATTATGACTACCATGCTAGTTCCAGTCTCCCTTAGCTGAAGAACCAGACCAATATCCCGCTGTTAAATATCTCTGCAGCTAAAATATCTTGCTATCTGCTAATCCATGTACCCATCTGTCAGATGTAGATGAGTTTTGTTGTCTGTTTACAGTATTTGTTGCTGAATTCTCTTCTCTGCTTTCATGCTGAGTTGATTAAATTAGCAGAGAAGATTCTCCTTACGCTGTGACATTGGTAGAAGAGGCTAGATGGAAAGTGATAAAGATGTCTCATTACCATGCAGGAAAATGCTGGACAAATTCTTTTGTTAATGGAACTGAGTTTGGATTTTTAGTTCTGGCACCAAGGGCTTTGAGAGACATTTTAGAGTCATAGAATTTAAGGACAGACAGGATAACTGGGAAAACTTTATTCTAGCCAATGAGGCTGAGGAAAAACTGGTTTTGCAGCTAGGTCATTGGTCCATGTTCTGTAGTAAGGCTAAAAGAAAAGGAGTACTTGTGGCACCTTAGAGACTAACCAATTTATTTGAGCATGAGCTTTCGTGAGCTACAGCTCACTTCATCAGATGTTCATCATCACTTCACATCTGATGAAGTGAGCTGTAGCTCACGAAAGCTCATGCTCAAATAAATTGGTTAGTCTCTAAGGTGCCACAAGTACTCCTTTTCTTTTTGCGAATACAGACTAACACGGCTGTTCCTCTGAAACCTGTAGTAAGGCTGTTTCCCTACAGCTCAAGGAAGCTTGTTTTGCATGTTACTAGCATAATACCCCTGCTTCATTGATTAGCATGTCTGTTTCTGTAATGGGGATTCCTAAAGTCAGACAGATTGGGTCAGAAAAGACCACTTGGATCATCCAATCTGATGCCCCATACATTTTGCAGCAGTATCCCTACCATATTCCTGCTAGAGTCTTATCTACCCTGTTAAACTGAGTTCCCTGTGCTCATAGTAATTCCCTTGGAGGATCTCCCCTTCTAGCACATTTAAGACACCAGCTGAAGTTGAGTAGCAATAGGACTTTGTGGAAAATACACTGTTGTATCCCTAATGGGATATTCAGTATAAAGACTCTATCCATATTCAAGCTCCCAAGAACAGTCCAACAAGAGGAATGAATCTGGGAATTCAGATTGGTCTGTTCTCCCTTAGGCGAGTGCACATAGTTCTCATTAACGATAGTATACATCCCCTAAGCTCATGAAGAGGGGAATGAAGCCCATAGCAAAGACACTGGAAGATGCCCCTAAGCCAGCAGCATAGATTCCTCCTCCTTTAGAGATGAAGCAGAAAAGAATTATACATTTACCCCCGAGAGGAGCCTGAACCAAAGCCCCTGATGCAGACTCCATCCGTGTGTCCAAACCACATCTCTTTTCCAAGGGCCTAACTGCATACTAGGAACCAAACACCCCAAATGTGGAGATTTCAAACGCAGATATGAATAGCAGCTTTCCCCAATGCTAATGTGTTCAGATTCAGCTAGTTACAGACCCTCTTAAACTATGAGCTGTCATCTTAATCTAGATCTACATGCTGGGCTTTGATTCAGGTTCTCTCCAGTTTGCACATACAAAAATGGGCCTGCATATATGAGCCCTGCCCACTGTTAAACTCCTTTTTTGAGGGAAGAACTACCATACAGCAGATGTCTTCCCTCATTGCAGAGACTGCAGAGCACCCTTACCCTGTAGGCATATAGGCAGACTCAGCTGAAACTAATTATGGAGGACAAACAGATTCACAGAGGATAGAGAAAACTGCTTACATTCAGTTTTTCAGACACTCTAACGCAAACACAGGATGACAATTTCAAACTCAGGTGCCTAAACTTAGGCTCTTAAATAGGGGTGTCTTGTGCCCTGATTTTCAGAAGTATGAGCACTTCCAAATCCCACTGAAGTCTGTGGAACCTGCAGCTGATCAGCAAGCAGCCCACTTTTATTTAGCTGCCTAAATAAGGATTTATATATCCAGCTTTAAATGCCTGTAGTCAGCCAGGGCTCAGCCATCATCTCTTGCCCCTGCATCCTCTCCAGAACCCCACTCTTGGGCAAGCTCACTCCTAGGGTCCTTTCTGACTCCAGTTACCTCCAGTCCCTGGTGCTGCTCCTCAAGTCCAGCTGTAGGGCATTGATGGAGAGCCCCTCTCAGGGCTAGAGTATCTGTCTACCCTAAATGGCGGGTGGCAGGAAGGCCAGTTGCTGCCTAGAGCTAGCTCTACCAGCCTCTCCTCTTGTGTAAACTCCCCACTTTTTCTTTGGCCAGCTTCACCTTTGTAAGCTCCCCTTTTCTGGGCAGCGCATGCTCGGCAGGTGCACCTAATTGGCACCGCCTGAGTGAAGGGACACTGGTTAAGTTTGCTAGGGATGGGAGCATGTCCCATCACAGTGCCCATGATAGACTGCCAGTATGGCTGGTAGAGAAACAGACCAACAGCTCCTGCTTGCAGATGGTGAGTGATCCAGCAACAGAAGCTGTGACATATAGTGGGCTCAGTAACAGCAACAACATGAATTGATAGAGCAGATGGTCACCACAGTATATCCACTAACCTGGCTGGTTGCCCCAACTCAAAATCTTCACCTGAGAGTACTCCATTGAGGAAGATGAGGTGGGCTGGCAGACACAATGGGCACAGCTATCTTGTTTTGAATCAGACACAGCCCTGCTATAAATTCGCTGTCCCCTTTGTTTGCCAGTTTTGCCGACCAACAAATTATGTTGAGCTTGCTGCAAGTGTAGCCCTTTTCTGATGCAGAATCTGGATATCTATGTTTTCAGTTGTAAACTTTGATAACTATGCAGGGCCTTGGGCAACCTCCTATAGCTGATCCTGTTCCGGGAGCCTAGTGTGTCTAACACAGTATCAGAACCAGAAATGTACAGACAACCTCTAAAGCAGGCCCAGGAATTAGAGTAAGGAGGCTTTGCAGAGAAACAAGGAAGTTATATGCAGCAGTTACCATGTCCAAAAGTGGAAAGCACCCATTTAAATGCAGGGAAGGTCACTGTGAAGGTGGATATACAGAGCTCCTTCATAAAACAACAAAAACCTCATAGAGACACCTAGTATAGAAGACAAAGCTCTTCCTTCCACTCTCGCAGCAAGAACGTGTCTCTTGTCTACACAGCAAATTTACAGCACAGCAACTAGCTACACTCGGGGACTTTCACTGCACAGTAGCAATGTCCACTTGGTGACTTGGTATGCGGCAAACTGGTGTGTTGTAGATTCACACCCTGGCTTGTCATGCAGTAACTCAACGAGCAGACATCAAAATGTTCTGAGCCCCAGGTTTTATAAGTGCTATCTGCCCTACATAGTACACTAAATCCCAGCTGTTTTGTGCTTTTTGTATCCTAGCTGTCTTCACACTGCCACAATCTCCCTGCAGCAGCCTTTCTTCCTGGGATTACATTGGCCTACCCCTGGATTGAAGCTAGCCACATAGTATGTACAACTCTACTTGGTAATGAAGTGGCATAAACACTAGACTGTAAGATCTTTGGGGCAACAACTGTGTCTTCGTATGTATCTGTACAGCACCTAGCTGGGGGCGGCAGGCAGAGGGCCATTGTCCCATCACTTTTAAAAGTGGGAAGGCTATGCCCTCCAGCTTATTACCTGCCTTAAAGGCAAGCAATGAGGTGGAAGAGTCAGAGAGGAGAAAGCAGGAGGCAGGGCCTCATGGGAAAAGGCGGAGCAAAGGCGGGGCTTTGGGGGAACAAGGGGGATGGGACTTCAGGCGCCAGTGGCCCCTCACTTCTAGGGAGCTTCCAGTGCTCATGTGCCTAACACAATGTGACCCTGATCGTAACTGGCGTCTTTGGGCACTACCATAATATAAAGATTAAATACAAATAAATGGAAATAGTTAATAGGACAGCAATTAAACATTACTGGGAAAATATAACAAAAGCTAATTCAGAATATGTAAGCTACAATGCAGTATTGTGGTTCAGAAAACAAACTATACCACACAGCGGATAGGAATACTAGGGAAATGCCAGTAAAAGTGAACTGTCAAGAACAGCTACTAATTGTACCATTGTTGTATCAAGAGACAAATGTCTTTCTATGGGCAAGATTGGACTGGATTAAGAAGTTTAAATGTATACTGGTTAAGAGTTAATCAACATTCAGCAGGGGCCCAAGGGATTACAATGGTGGGCTCTTTAGAAACATTTAATTATAATGGTTGACCACATGAAGTTCTCACCCAGCCCTTATTCAAGCTAAGTCCCCACTGAAGTCTGAGGCCCAGATGCCCAGCTGGTGTAAATCAGCATAGTTTAATTGAAGTCAATCTGGCCCTGAGTGAGTACTTCAGAATTTTACCCAATAAGCAGTACTGGATAAATGAAAAACAATTGGCAGTATCTTGAATAGCCCTCACCCAGCCTTACCTGAGTCTTCAGATGGAAAAAGCTGAGAGATGAGTAGCAAATTGCTCCCAACTCAGCTCCATGTGTCCGAAGTCAGGCGGCCTTTCTCCCTCATCCCAGGACTTTCATGGGATGGAATTTGTCTGTTCTCCAAATCTAGAATCTTTTGGAGATGGGCAGAGATAAGCCCACTTTTCCAATGCTGAAAAGATCTTTGGGAGGCTTGGAGGGCCCCTGCTCCCACATGTGAGCAATACTCTCTATGCCTGAATTTCACTCCCTGTTAAATGGGGATAATACTGACCTATATCACAGGGCTGACATGAGGTTTAATGTGTGAAAAGCACTGTGAGATCCCTTGAAATGGAAGATGCCACAAAAAGACTAAGTAGTATTATTACTCTAAACAAAACACCAGGGAAAGCCTGTTCCAGATTATGGTGGCTATGCTGGGAATGGGGTAGCCATTATGGAAAAGAGAGTCCACCCCAGGTGGTAACGGTAGGAGGGGAACATTCTGTTCCAGGGATTAGTTCCACTTCCCTCATTGGAGAAGTGGGTGTAAAGTATATCCCTGTGTCTGGTAAATCCGATGACCCAGCTATCTGCAGGTTTTATGCAAATAATGCAATGTTGCAGTTTGCATATTTAATATGCATAGGACTCATCTGCATAAGTAGTCTTTTTAATGAACAAGTTGTTTTTATTTTCCACTCCTGCTCCCTCATGCAGTAACAGTTGCTCACCACCCCAACCATGATAGGCATGTTATAACATCTGTAAAAATAAATAACTTTACTAGATAGTTAGGTGTCTTTTAAGTCCTAATGAAACTGAAGCATAAATAAAAACTGAAGTCAAACATTTGGATTTATTGTTTAAAAATAGTATTGGCTGGCAGTCTGATGGAGTGTCTCATATCAGAAATGCCAAAAGCCACTAATGGAGGGGGAGCGAGGAGCCCAGACACCAGGGTGAGGGGATGAGAACTGTATTCCTTCAGCTAAACCAAGAAAAATGCCACATTAATGCCATTAATAATGTTAGACTCCAAACAAGCCCCAAGCAGGAGGAGCCAAGTTCCTTCAGTGGGAGACTCCATCACTACTGGGCTGTTTCAGACGCACTTGTCCATCTCCTCTGACAGCTGGAATCATAGATGCCATCTCCAGCTAGAGTGACCAGACAGCATGTGTGAAAATTTGGGATAGGGCGTGGGGGGTAATAGGAGTCTATATAAGGAAAAGACCCAAAAATCGGGACTGTCCCTATAAAATCGGGACATCTGGTCACTCTATCTCCAGCCCCTGCTCTGCAATCACTGCTGGCTCTACTCCTGCTGTTCATCTCGCTACAGCCCCAGCTAACCCTGTGAAAGCCCTTCCCTGCTTCACACAGGAAATGAACAGCTCCGAGGTCTGACATGAGGTCAGGGTGAACACTACCCCATCCACCTCTGGTCCTTAAGGTCTCAGCTAAGTTGCTCCATCCATAAACCAGAGCAACCTAGCTAAAACCATAAAGATGAGGGTTTGAGGATGGAGCATTTCACCCCCACTTCCTGTTTAAGCCTCCTTGTTTCCCCAGGTGATTCAGACACTCAGTGGGGAACTCATAGAACTAGGAGTCTCCCAGGGAAACAGGAGACTTAACAGATGTGAGATTCCCCTCCTTCTCTGAGACAATGCAAGTATTGGCATTTTAGGAGGGCTTTGCCCTTGCGGAAGGACAGGTAGCCTTTGCATTGCCATATTCATTGGGCACTCCACCGGAGAAGGACCACTTTCCATTTGCAGCAGGGGCTCCACAGGTCAGTAACTAATCAATGCATCCCCAGCTACCCTAGCTTTGGCCCTTCCAAAGCAGCATTGTCTACTTTGGGGGCTGTGCTAGCTGCCTGTGGGCTCCTGGTAGAGCAGGGACCGAGGGCATCTTGTGCCACTGTAATCCCTCTCCAACTGGATAGCCGTAAGACTCAGTGCCAGGAGGGCAGACTCTGGGTGAATTGAGCCCTAGGCAACTTAGAGAAAAGGGAAGCTAATCCCACTGATGTGCACATAACATGATGCTCCTGCGTGGGTTGTTGACAGTGGGGGTTGAAGCAGAGAGCACTGGATCAAAAAGCATGAATCTTTACTGGCTGAGCTAAAACAGAATTATCCACCTCTGTGCCTGGCCCACCCTCTAGAACATGGGTAGCCAACCTGTGGCTCCGGAGCCGCGTGCGGCTCTTCAGAAGTTAATATGCGGCTCCTTGTATAGGCACCGACTTCGGGGCTGGAGCTACAGGCGCCAACTTTCCAATGTGCCGGGGGGTGCTCACTGCTCAACCCCTGGGTCTGCCACAGGCCCTGCCCCCACTCCACCTCTTCCTGCCCCTGAGCCTGCCATGCCCTCACTCCTCAACCTCCCCCCCCCCCCCCCCGAGCCTCCTGCACACCACGAACCAGCTGATCAGGAGGCGCGGGGGGCGGAGAGCTGATGGGGGGGCTGCTGATGTATTATTGGGGCTATTTGGCAATGTACGTTGGTAAATTCTGGCTCCTTCTCAGGCTCAGGTTGGCCACTCCTGCTCCAGACAGTGATAGAATGCCACAATCTGCAAGTGTGGGTTACATAAAGATCGTGGAAAGCCCCTTCTCAATGGCTCCAGATCATGAAAAGCCCATTTTGGGGTAGTAAGAGACAGAAATGTAATTAGCTATTTGCTAAAAATTGAACTACGCTCTTAGAGTTCTCCTCAGCTCCGTGACCTTCCCCTGTAGGGTGAATGCTAAAGCCATTGGATGGAGGTGTGGCATTGTAGGACCAGCAGTTGACTTGGAAGGGAGTCCAGGAAAGCAGTGACACTTTCTGTTTTCAAAAGCAGGGATTGTAATGGTATCCTTCTATTGTACAGGTGAGGGGGAAAGGGGAAAAAAACGCATTTTGTTTGTTAATAGAAGATCCTGGTTAAAAGCCAGGAGGAATGGGAAGCAGAGAGCAGTGGTCTGTAAACTTACCTCTTGCATGGTATGTTGCATCAATTCAGAAAAGCCAGGACACGCTGAAACAAAAGGACATTTTGTTTAAACTCATCTGAAAGTCTCATCTTACTAGTGACTTGTGTACTATATTCATAATGCAGAAAGGGCAGAAGTTCAAATTAAATATGAGATCCCTTTTCCCTCAGTGCAGGTTTTGGTAAATTGGTTACTGACGACCAGTGCTGCTGCACCCAGCAGGTCTCAGGTTACCTGTTTGCTAATTCCAAACCTGTTCAAGCTTTCAGTCTTTCTTCGCCTACTTTTATTTTTAAACAACTATTTGTAGTTCAAGCAAAGCCTTGACAGGATTATCTCTATGCAAGGAGGATTTCAATTACAAAACAGACTTAGACCAGAAGCAGTGGGAAGACTTACCAGAACCTGGTACATTGGTATCCCTGCATCTAGATCATAATGCTGAAATTAAACAGTTTAGCTAACTTGGCTTTAATATCAGCCGTTCTGCACTGGCAAGTTCTTGGAAGCAGGAACGATCACGTGCACAAGGCACCAGTGTCTATATTTTGTGACGTGCTTGGGGATTCTTTGGGATGAAAGGTGCTTTGAAAGATAAGATAGAGGTGCCCAGAGTGAAGCCCAAGGGCTAAATGTGGCCCATCATATCCAAAAATGCAGCTCTGGGCCACCCTCTCCCAATAGCTGCAGAGTGAGGACAAAGCTGATAAATCACAAGTTTTTATTGCTGGTGAACTCAAACAGGCAATTTTAATCTATTGAAGAAGATACATGTACAAGCAAATATTAGGCCTTTGTGGGGGGGGGGGGGGGGAAGGGGGAGGGTGTTGGTAAATGTCTCTGCAAATTAGGTATAGCTCCCAGGTTCCTGAGGAGCTGCTAATGTGGGCCTCGCTGTCATGCAGTTTGGGCGCCCTTGTTGTAAAATGAAAAGGAGTACTTGTGGCACCTTAGAGACTAACCAATTTATTTGAGCATGAGCTTTCGTGAGCTACAGCTCACTTCATCAGATGCATACCGTGGAAACTGCAGCAGACTTTATATATACACAGAGAATGTGAAACAATACCTCCTCCCACCCCACTGTCCTGCTGGTAATAGCTTATCTAAAGTGATCAACAGGTGGGCCATTTCCAGCAGGAATAGTGGTCAGTAGGTTTCCTATTCCTACCTGCATGCCTCCAGCTTTCACCCTGACCACACCACACGATCCATCGTCTACAGCCAAGCTCTGCGATACAACCGCATTTGCTCCAACCCCTCAGACAGAGACAAACACCTACAAGATCTCTGTCAAGCTTTCTTACAACTACAATACCCACCTGCAGAAGTAAAGAAACAGATTGATAGAGCCAGAAGAGTTCCCAGAAGTTACCTACTACAGGACAGGCCTAACAAAGAAAATAACAGAACGCCACTAGCCGTCACCTTCAGCCCCCAACTAAAACCCCTCCAACGCATTATTAAGGATCTACAACCTATCCTAAAGGATGACCCAACACTCTCACAAGTCTTGGGAGACAGGCCAGTCCTTGCCTACAGACAGCCCCGCAACCTGAAGCAAATACTCACCAACAACCACATACCACACAACAGAACCACTAACCCAGGAACTTATCCTTGCAACAAAGCCCGTTGCCAATTGTGCCCACATATCTATTCAGGGGACACCATCACAGGGCCTAATAACATCAGCCACACTATCAGAGGCTCGTTCACCTGCACATCCACCAATGTGATATATGCCATCATGTGCCAGCAATGCCCCTCTGCCATGTACATTGGTCAAACTGGACAGTCTCTACATAAAAGAATAAATGGACACAAATCAGATGTCAAGAATTATAACATTCATAAACCAGTCGGAGAACACTTCAATCTCTCTGGTCACGCAATCACAGACATGAAGGTCGCTATCTTAAAACAAAAAAACTTCAAATCCAGACTCCAGCGAGAAACTGCTGAATTGGAATTCATTTGCAAATTGGATACTATTAATTTAGGCTTATATAGAGACTGGGAATGGCTAAGTCATTATGCAAGGTAGCCTGTTTCCTCTTGTTTTTTCCTACCCCCCCCCCAGATGTTCTGGTTTAACTTGGATTTAAACTTGGAGAGTGGTCAGCTTAGATGAGCTATTACCAGCAGGAGAGTGAGTTTGTGTGTGTATGGGGGTGGGGGGGATGTGAGAAAACCTGGATTTATGCAGGAAATAGCCCGACTTGATTATGTAAAGAGTTGTCACTTTGGATGGGCTAGCACCAGCAGGAGAGTGAATTTGTGGGGGGGGGGGGGTGGAGGGTGAGAAAACCTGGATTTGTGCTGGAAATGGCCCACCTGTTGATCACTTTAGATAAGCTATTACCAGCAGGACAGTGGGGTGGGAGGAGGTATTGTTTCATATTCTCTGTGTATATATAAAGTCTGCTGCAGTTTCCACGGTATGCATCTGATGAAGTGAGCTGTAGCTCATGAAAGCTCATGCTCAAATAAATTGGTTAGTCTCTAAGGTGCCACAAGTACTCCTTTTCTTTTTGCGAATATAGACTAACACGGCTGTTCCTCTGAAACTTGTTGTAAAATGTTATCAGTAGTATTCACTTGTATTAAAGGGGAGATTAAATCTCTGACTGCAGCCGCATTGCTCTTCAGAAAGAGAAATGAGACCTGCATGGTGTAGCAGCAGATACATAGCCAGCTTTTCAGAAGTGCTCAGCACCTAGCAGGTGCCATTGAAAACAGGAACTGTAGAGCACTCAGCACTTTTGGAAATGTGGCCAATGGTGTCTTTGTTGGAAGGTGCAAGGGTACCCAGTAATAGCAGGAGAGTGATCCAGTGGATGCTACACAGTGATTTAATAATGTACTGGGTCCAATTCAGTTCCTGCTGTGCAAACTGCAAGTAAAGTGCACTTCTGTGGGTAAATTAGAGCCCCATGAGGATGCAAGAGCTGAGCGGTATTTGTCAGTCATTGGTGAAAAATAAGCTTGAATAGGTGCCACAGTGGTAACTTGGGGGCAACTGGGTCTGATTTGCATGATATAACCACATGTAAAAGGCCACTCAGGGACCGCTCCTTAAGTGAACCACTGATTGTTATGCGGCAGTGCAAGAACAGTTGCACTTGGGGAGTTTCTAAAGCCAAAGAACACATGATTGAGGTGCTGGTCACCACCGTGGATAGCTGCCCCCACCACGGAGTCATAACTGTGCGGTCACTGGTTGTGCTGCCAATTCACTAAGCCACTTAAACCTTCTTAATGTTTCTGTAACGGCACAGTTCCAGTGCGACCTGCTCCAAAGTGAGGGCGTGGCCTGGCGCAGACATTGCATGCTGCATGGAAGGCAGTGCCACACCAGAGTTCAACTGGGCAGCGAGAAGGGTCCTTGGATTTAGACACTGACCTTAGTCACCCTCACACATTCTCTTCATGAATGCAACGGTCACAATGGATAGGCATGTCTCAGTTCCTGTCTGCACCTCCTCTCCCTCACCCCACCCCCTAATATCTGACTCTACTGCCTATGAATTGCCCCCATATGCTATTTGTATACCCAAAGTGATTATTTTGCCGAGATCTAAATATTTGAAACCATCATTTCCCTGGCTGATAAAGTGAACCTATTATTTCTTTGATTTCATGGTAGTGGCATCAGAGCATGGAAAACACATTTCTGTTCTCTGTTTTTTGTTTGTTGGTTTAATTTAATGAACTACAAAAAGGGAATACTAATACCTCTCTCTATGTTCTGGGTATTTCCGGAGGCATTGCATACCACAGGACAGAGCTGATTAACTCCTTGTTTCCACTGCTTTCACATGTCCGTTGCCGGCAAAGGATGTCATGTGAAATGGGGCATAGGGAGGAATAAAACAATTGCACTCTGTGCAGTACAGAAAAAATTAACACTGTGTGTGTTGATTCTTGTTCAGAAGCAGCAGCGTTACCTACAAACAATTCCATTGATAGCAACAGAGTTTCTTTTCCCTCTGGAATGGAATTCCACAGACCAATGGGCAGATTTATGAGCTGAGTACTGGCTAAAGAGAACAGTCATGGACCAACATGGTAATAATTCAGCCATTCCCAACACAACAGAAAAGCTAGATTCCACAATCACACACACATTCACATCTTGAACCAAATTCATTGCTGGTACAATGCCACTGACTTCAGTGGAATGACACCTGGAATTAATCAGGCCTCATATACCTATTTACAGCACACCCTCCTCATAAAGCTCTGAGTGAGAGAAGACTAACATGTGGTACAGTGCATCCTTGTTGCTTATGCCAGCAGCCAAGAAGAGTCCTCAGGACAATTAATCTGTGGCTGCCAGAGCTATGCATCTTTCATGCCACCACCTCCCCCACAGCCTCAGGATTGTTCCCAAGTGGCTAAATTTGAAACTCTCTCTAGCTGAGATAGCTCTAAAATAGAGCAACAGTACCTTGCAGCCCTTCCATCTCCCTGCTGCCCCTCTCGCAACCCAACCCCATCCTCAACTGGAGGAAATCGAGGAATAGTCCTACTGTGCTCCTTAGAAACTTTCTTTTTTAGCATACTCCCTGATATTGGGCACTGAGGCACATCCTGTGCTGCCCCAAATCAGCTTTATGGAGAGGGTTTGCTGTACTTAGTTTAAAATAGCATCTGGGAAGGAAAAATAAAGTCAGTACTCGGAGGAGAACACTGGACCAAGCTGAGACAAGATCAACTGGTGCAGAAGGAAATAGACACAGGCGATAGAGTCTGTTCCAGAGGACTCCGACTGATTCCTGGTTGCTGCCTTAGTCAAATGAGGACTCTGACATCAGGCAGTGCAAGGGGCTGCAGTCAGAATTAAGTCATCAGCATCCTTAGTGACAGAGAAATCCCTGGGAAGGAAGGCAGAAGACCCCAGGTGGCATCTCCATTGGGTTTGCCTGGTTGGAAATGGAGCTGGAGCTTGGAGCAGCCCTTGTGATGAGTTCCACTGTGAGGGGAAGACTTCAGCTTTTTCTCTCTTTGGCCACTTTGCCGTGATTCGGATTGCACAGAGTATGGTGGAATTCACCCGGCAGAAAAGGCCTTTTATTTATAAAAAGGAGTGGGGAAAACTCTCGAGTGAGTATCAGGACTGAGAATTCAAAAAGTACAAGTTTCATATAAATCCAGCAAGATGTCCAGCACCATAACATACCATGGTGCAATAAAGAACCTCAGGGGAAGGTCAGGGAAACCAAAAGAGGGGGCGCTGTCTACCTCCCCAGTAGAGCACCACTGTTGGGTCGTTCTCAACAGCAGATGGATTTTCCTTGATCCTGCAGCATCTCAGGTCCCATGGGAGGTATTGGTTGCAAGCAAGCACCTGAATATTGCCTAATGGAGTAAGCCAAATCACTAATTTAGCCGGAGCGTCTATGCCCATCCACTAGTTTGTTTTTTGTATACATTTCAACTGTAGCATTTTCTCTCATTTCTCCACATACAGTAAAATGCAGCTTACAGGCCTTTTTTTTCCATAATAAGTTAAAAGTCAGAAACTACCTAACCAAGAAGTAGCTGACACTGCTTCTTGTGGCCAAAAATGTAAAATCCATAGAAAATCTATTGGTTCCATTTTTATTCTGCTATATCCCATGCATGACCCCATCATAAAGGGGATTGTGTATCATACAGGACGTATCAGTCTTTGAGACCAGTCTGGGATGTGGGCGGGCTCTCTCACTTTAAGTGTGGCGTTGGGTTATTGTTCAATTGGTTTTGACATGGCCATTGGCCAAGGCGATTGTGGTGCTGGGGTCCCCTGGCTCAGCATTTTCATCAAATCGCAAGCGCAAGGTGTTCCTGATAACCAGCTGCTCCATGATGAATGCAGCACAGAACCATGGGATGGCATACTCTAGGGTGATCAGGCCCATGAAGTCAAAATCAAACTGTGAATAGTCCCAAGGGCAGGCATTAAACTGGCGCAGGATGAAGCCAGTGGTGAACTCCCAAAGGTATGTCCAGAGGGTGTAAATGAGGCATCGCACTAAAATGTTACACTTGTCTTTCAGATACAGGTACATCTTCTCCACGATGAGGATGGAGGTGCCATAGATGAAGAGCGCCCAGACACTGGTGACACCTGGGAACTTCCAGTTAAAGTTGACCACAAACTCCCAGGCAGCCGTAAACATCACCTCACAGAAATAGCCATGAATGGCATAGAGGTACCACCGTGAGAAGGCAGTCAGGGGTTCCGCAGCAGCCATCATTCCACACAATCCCCAGCCGGAACTCTGAAAGGAATAAAGACAGGCCGAAATCAATAAGGACATCACTGGGTCTCATCTCATTGGGAGGAATACGAGTAAATTAACAACATCGACAAGAGGGAAGTCAAGAAATGAGACATATCCCTTTTGAGGACAGGATTAACCAGAGATGCAAAACCAGAGCTGGTGAAAGCTGACAGATTGGTGACTAAGAGGCTGGCAATCAGGCAGCAGCGCCGCAGGTTTCCTGGACACTGCCCTACCAGGAGGACTTGGATCGAGCTGGTGCTCAGTTGGTAATGAGGGAGATGAAGGGTAGCGTGACTACAAATCAGCTTACTGGAAATAAGTATTACTATGAAAAATACAGGAGGAAAAAGTCCTTTAGTTCTGAAAGAAGTAGCACTGACCCCTCTCCTCCCTTGCTGAATCCCAGGCAATGTGGGACAGATGAGGAAAGTAAGGTATTGAAATAATCTTAGACCCTTATGGTGCCCTCCATGGTTCATGCCCCCAGAAATCTCAGTTTAGCAAACAGGGATTTGAGGGTGCTCTGTAAACTGGCTAGTGAGAGGAACAAAGAGGAGTGTTCTCAGCTGTTACACCTGCCCGTTCAACTGAACCGTTGCTGTACATTAAGGAACTGGCAGACATAAGATATCTGGGATTCAGGGAAGCATTTGATATAATACAGAATTGCCTGATTTACTGTCAAAAGGCACAAGAGATCTATTGAAATACATTCAGATTTGGCTTCTGGACAGGAAGCATAAAGGGTGAGAATAAAAAGGAAAGTTGAGAGTAGAGATATAGTTAGTCATGCTGAGTGGGGGTTTGGAACAAGGACTCTGTGTCTGTATACTGGAGTGTAAGTTACAGGAATAGACATGAGGGTGGAGAAAAAGGTTTTAAAAGGGAATAACTTCTTCATCACTCTAAACAAGTTCAACACCCCTCCCCCCAACAATTACTATTACATCCTTCAAATATCTGTGGAGATTTATCATGTCTTAATCACTACTTAGCCAAGCTATACACATTGTCCTAAGTTCATCCTGGTGTAACTCCATTGACTTGAGTAGAGTTATACCAGAAATGAATCTTACCAGTTCAGTTTTTAAAAATCTAATCCTTACAAATCAGTTTCTCCAGTCCCTTGTTCAGATGCTGCTTTCTAACTTCCTTCCTCAGGCGCCCTCTGAACTGGACAGCTTTATGGTACAAGATGCCCAGAACTGACTGCAGAATATAAGCTGTGGTCTTACCAATGCCATAGAGAGAGAGAGCGTAAAACCGCCCTGCTCTGTAACATGATGCCTCTCTCTATACAGTATGAAATTGCACAGGAGGTGAGTGAGAGAAGGATTTGTTTGGGAGAGAAGGAAGACTTCCAAAGGAGAAAAGGCAGCCAAATAATGGACAGAGGGAAGATGGCAGAGGGAGGAGATTTACCTAAAAATGGCATAAAGGGAAGGAAAATTATTGTGGGGAGAGGAGTGCCCATGGCCCACTCACTCTTATATGAGAGCCATTAAGATGACCAACCAGCGCCCACTGTCATGATGTTTTTTGTGAAGTGCGCACCTGTCCCACTAGGCAATGAACTGAGACTCACTGTCACAGGGTGACTGGCCCTTTTATGAGGTAATGGGTCTAGCCTCACTTATGACTCATTCAACCCTCCTCCTCAGGTGGGAAAAATTAGTGTAGCGACATAACAGGTAGGTCATGTGCTTAAAACTCAGTCCAGACCTAGAGAAAAGAGAGAGGCTCCCAGAAAGCTAAAAGGAGCAGAAAAGACAGCTCAGAAAGGAGACAGCCTGTCTGCTAAGCAGAGCCCCAGGAGGGCTGTGAGGCCCCGGAACCAAAGGAGAGAAGAGGTGCTTTGTGAAGTAGAGCTGGAAACTGGCTCTAATCACAGTATAGGCCCCCAGCAGGAAGGCCGTGGGACTCCTCAGTCATGGAGAAAAACCCCTGCTTTAATCACAGCACAAGCCAAAGAAGGATGGCTGTAGGACTCCTGATTTACAGGGAACAAGGTTTGGAACTGGGTGAACAAAGTGCCAATAAGACTTAATAAATGATACCAACTAGGGGGATCTTACTTTAAGTATTCTGGCATGGGAACAAATTATTCCAAGAAGCCAGAGGGAGCTGCGGGCAGGATACCTGCAAAGGCACACCGTGCCTCCCACTAACTCATTTTACATAAGGCCACTGACCAGCCTTCAGGTGCTACAGACTTTGGGTCAATATCAAACTGGTTGACCTACAAGTGAAAGACTACAAAGTCATTCGAAAATTCTCTGAGCCATTCAGACCCCAACCTAAGAATGATTTAATCAGCCAAGAAACTCTGAGGATCAGAGGGCAATAGGGTTGTAGCCTGAGACATGTGTAGGTGTAACATCCATGAGAGCTTCAATGCAGTGCATGTCACTAATGTTCCTGAGGGTGATCAGGGGAACTGCCAGCAGTTATTCAATGTGCTGTTACTGGGTTCCTTCTCAGCACAGCTGAGACACCTGGGCCAATAAGTTTTCATATCATTCCTCCATTTTCACATGATTTGAAGAGCAAACTGATATATATAGATATATAGATATAGATATATATACACCCACTAGTTAGAGGTAGGAGTCGGAGATGGAGTGCGGGGAGGCCAGGACAGTGTCTGAGGGACGACAGGAGCTATGAGAAGGATTAGAGGAACTACTCCTATCCAGGGAAGACAAGCCACAGGGAGCTACCACTGTCTGGAGAGGAGAAGAGTCGGGGAGTCCTCACCACCTAGTAGAAGGGAGGACACAGTCCAGGGCTGAGGTTTTTCTAAAGTCATTTCCACAAGCCTTTCTAACTTTCCCCCCACTCTGTAGGAGCTGTGTTTGCATTCTGTTGGTTGAGAACTCCCACACCCCCAGTGATGTCTGCATACTCAGGTCTTTCTTTCCAGTAAGTTCCGAAATGTCTTTTCAAAATGTTCTGGGGCCTTACGAAATAAAACTCAGAAAGAGAAGCATTGAAAGATGCAGTAAGCACCTTCTCTCAAAGTCACAAATGCTTCTGTTCAAGTCCAGTTGCCTTAAGCCTGCCCACTGGTGATCAAACACTTGGGGAGATGTGTCCACCTAGCAGTGCCCCCTTCTGGTGGCCAGCTTTGCTGTGCAGGTGCATCTGGTTTGTAACTGCAGTCCAGACTAAAACTTCACCCCTTCCAGTGCACAGCCAGCATTCCCAGAGCTGTGTTGTGGTGCTCTCAGAGGAAAGTCATTCTTTACTGATAATATACACTCCATACTTATTAGATAATTATCCATCCAGGGGACTAACCCAAGGCCAAGTCAACATTCTCTCTTCTCTTCTCTCTCATTTTTCCAAATAGGCATCTAGTCCACACAATGGGAGACTGAGGCCAGAAATTGAACACAGGCCTCCTGCAGGCCGTACTTTGCACTGGCAACTAGTTCACCAGACAGACCATAACTGGTCTTTTTTGAGCCTTGTGACAATCACGAATGAAAACTCAACTGCCCACAATTATCAGCTGTGCTGGGAATGAATCAGGTAACCATGCACTTATCAACTGACAGCAGTGTCAGCCACACCTATGTACATAACTCCCAGCGAATTCTGTGGAGACATTATCCCTATGCATATGCCTCAAGTGACAACCCCATCAATTCCTAACCAGAGTTGTTTGAAAGTCAGAATGCCCCTTTCTGTGAGAAATTCCAACATTTTTGGAGAGAGTCACTGTTTCAAAATGAAAAGTAGCAACTTTGAAATTTCCTGCAGAAGGGTAATTCTGAAAAATACATTTCGAAATAACCTGAACATTTCATTTAGAAAATTTCTAATCAAAGTCTTCTTAGAAGCCAAAGCTCTGAAGCTCTCGGCTCGGCCCTGGCTCCCAGACGCCTTGCTGTGCAGCCATCGGGCCTGGATGCCCAAGAGTCTCAACTCCAGGGCAGTCCACCACTGAGGCTACTAAGGATGGCAAAAATCCATGCTGGTTTTGAAACCTGCCTATGTTCTGAGGAAGATCTGAGACAATTCACATGTTCCCAGGGAACATTTCAACAGCAGTAAATCAGCATTTTCCCATGGGACAATAGCCCATTGAAAAATTTTCGACAAGCTCTACAGCTGACCCCTGAGATTCCTTGATGATTAAAACATTCCAAAACAAGGCCTGCATTTCTCTTTTCCTGGATTTTGGTAATGCCCAATGTCCCCAAATGAAATCAGGCCCCCTCCTGCTAGGCACTGTGCAAATGTATAGGAAGACACAGCGCTTACCTTGAAGTACTTACATTCTATTCTATACAAGATGCGACATGTGAGTAACAAACAGAAGGGAAATGTGAGGGGGAGATGTAAGAAACAATAAAATCACATAATTACACAGATTAGCAATTGCACAACACAGTGGTTCTAAATCATCTAAGTGTTTATAAAAACCAGCTAATCCCCAAGCACTACACCCCTAGCCCTGCTGATTTCTTGTAAATATCACAGCAGAAGTGGCTCTGGAGGAGGGACAGGAAGGAGGAGAGATTAGTGGCCTTATAGATTCATTCAAAGACAGCATTTTATGCACAAGGGGCATCCTGAAAGAAAGCATGGAGCCATTTGTGCAAGAAGCAGACTAAATGATCACAGTGATTCTTTCTGGCCCTAGAATCTATGAAATGGAAGCTAGATGTGATAAGAGATGAGAACAAAGGAGCAGATTTGTGAACAGTCTTAAAGGCAAAGAGAAGCTTGAAGGTGATGACAGGATTCCTAATGAAATGACAGCAGTAGTGATCAAAAAGCTTTTAAGAGTTGATAGCTGTTCTGTGACTGGTGGGTAATGAGTTGGGGTATATCAGTGCAATTCCCAGCAAGACAGGTGTCCACTTCCCCAAAGCCAGCCCCACAGATGGCACATTGCTGATTGTTTACAGCTGAAAGTAAATGGGGCACAGACTGCACTCCTCTCCAACCCCTGGCGGTCATCCTTTCAGGTCCCCCTGGCAGTGGGCAGCATAGGCAAAGCTTGTTCTGCTACTGCTCATGCTGCACTGAAAAAAAAAAAACAAAAAAACCCAACCCTTTATTTATTTAGGAAGTTCTCACATGTTTAGAAATCTTTGTTGTAATGATTGTTTCTGATATTTATATGGCAGTGAGCTTTTGTTTAAAGAGATATTATACCGGACTACAGTCATCATCAGAGCTTCCTATTTAACAGGGTGTTGCCAAATTACAGAGTTAGCATCATTAAAACCCCAAAGTTGTTTCTAGTGATTTTATGAATTGGAGTGAACTCTCTGATTACACATAGACATACTAGGTCTGTTGAATATCAAATATTAACATTTAAAAAACTGGACAGGTGTAGTTTTGTTTTTGAAAGTGAATGCACTTTGAGTATTGAATAAAAGGTAATCAAATATCTACGTATCTATTTGTCCTCTGTCCATTTTGCTGGGTATGTAATTGGTGTGTTCATTTTTCCATAACCACAACCCTCCCCCCTTTTTATTTAAGCCATTCCTCTATAGTTGAGCTATTTTTCCTGTGAAAGGCTACCAATAGCTGAGCATTTGCTAGAAGATGAGAGATTAATTCTTTTTCCTCTTTGTGTCTGACCATTTCCAATAAGAAGCCCAAGGTGCATTGCCAGCAGATCATTTGGTAATAAACATCTAACAATTTGTGGTATTTTGTTACAGACTGCAACCCAATACTCTTTAAAGACTGGACATATCCACCATATAAGCATTAAAATCTTCTTTTTCACCACAATTTCTTCACCATTTATCCCCATTCAATCCCTCTCTCTATTTTAACCTGACTAGTGCAAGGTGCCATTGACAGTATCTTAAAGACATTTTCTTTTATTGTGCTACCTACTGATGTTGCTGGTCCTCTTCCAGATGAAACCCCATTCCTCTGGAGTAATTTGTCTAGCCACATCCTGTTCCCAGGATGTCACATATGGACACTTTTTGTTAGGAAAGCTGCCTGCAAAGATTGATATAAATTAGTTCTAGAGACAAGGTGGGTGAGTTAATATATTTTATTGGACCAACTTCAGTTGGTGAGAGAGACAAGCTTTCAAGGTTACACAGAGCTCTTCCCGAGGTCTGGGAAATGTACATCTACAGGGCAATTAAAAACCCATGGCGGGTCCATGCCAGCTGACTCGTGCTCACAGTGCTTGGGCTAAGGGGCTGTTTAACTGGAGTGTAGACATTCCGGCTTGGGCTGCATCCTGAGCTCCGGCACCCTGCCACCTCACAGGGTCCTAGAGCCCGGGCTCCAGCCCATGCATGTACACAGCAATTAAATACCCACTTCGTGTGATCCAGAGTCAGCTAGCACAGGCCAGTCCTGGGTTTTTAATTGCAGTGTAGATATACACAGAGTGTCACAGCTAAATACAAGGTGGAACAGTCTGTTTAGCATAAGAAGTTGGGATGGGGGTTGTTAGTGGGCTATGGATTGTTATAATAAGAATTAATTATAATTTTTTTGTTTCCTAATTGACCAGATGCCACCACTGCTATTAAAGTTAGCTCTCAGTATGAGATGTTTTCTAGAAAGTTGAGTGGAAAAACGGAGGACTTCAATTATTCAAGGCTGTGAAACTGGCACCTTTCTCCAGCACTAGATTCACTTTACATTTCAGATGTTTAAAGTGAAAGAGGTACCTTCAAACTTAGCATGAAAATGCAGCAATGGCCGAAGTGTTAAGTGCCTTTTTTTGTTTCATGCAGTGTTAAAGCCCTGTTGGTCCCAGGATATAAGAGAGACAAGGCAGGTGAAGTAATATCTTTTATTGAACCAACTTCTTTTGGCGAGAGACAAGCTTTCAAGCTACACAGAGCTCTTCTTTAGGTTCTTTTGCTTCAGTTTTCACCAAAAAGGTTAGCAGTCATCGGACAACTAACACAGGAAACATCAGTGTAAATGGTGTAGGATCTCGGGCTAAAATAGAGAAAGAAAAAGTTAAGAATTACTTAGGATACGTCTACCCTTAAAATGCTACAGCAGCTCAGCTGCACCCCTGCAACTAGGCCACTGTAGCACTTCAGCATAGACCAAGCTGGACGAGTTCGATGTCAAGTTGGCAGGGCCTGACAAAATACATCCTAGAATACTTAAGGAACTGGCTGAAGAGCTCTCCGAGCCATTAGTGATTATCTTTGAGAACTCATGGAGGATGGGAGAGATCTCAGAGGACTGGAGAAGGGCAGATAGGTACTCTATCTATAAAAAGGGGAATAAGGACAGCCGAGGGAATTATAGACCAGACAGCTTAATTTTGCTACCCAGAAAGATAATGGGGCAAATAATCTAACAATCAATTTGTAAACGGCTAGAAGATAATAAAGTAATAAGTAATAGTCAACATGGATTTGTTCTTGTCAAATCAACCTAACCTCCTTTGACAGGATAATAAGCCTTACAAGCCATGTGGTTCCGGGGTGGGGAGGAACCAGTAGCTGTGATATATATCAACTTTAGTAAGGTTTTTGATACTGTCTCACCTGACCTCATAAGAAAACCAGGGAAATATAACCTAGACCAGTGGCTCTCAAACTTTTTTTTACTGGTGACCCCTTTCACATAGCAAGCCTCTGAGTGCAACCCCCCTTATAAATTAAAAACACTTTTTAATATATTTAACACTATTATAAATGCTGGAGGCAAAGTGGAATTTGGGGTGGAGGTTGACAGCTCGCAACCCCCCATGTAATAACCTCGCAACCCCCTGAGGTGTCCCAACCCCCAGTTTGAGAACCCCTGGCCTAGACAAACCTACAATAAGGTGGGTGCACAACTGGTTGAAAAAACATATTCAGATAGTAGTTATCAATGATTCACTGTCCTGGGTCTGGTTCTATTCAATAGCTTCATAAATGACTGCATTACGGTATAGTAGGTACATCTATACATTTTGCAGATGACACCAAGTTGAGAAGGTTTGCAAGGGCTTTGGAAGACAGGATTAGAATTCAAAATGATCTTGATCAACTGGAGAAATGGTCTAAAATAAATAGGATGAAATTCAATACGGCCAAATGCAAAGTACTGCACTTAGGGCAGGTCTGCACTTAAAACGCTACCTTGGTGCAGCTCCAACTGTAGCACTTTAGTGAAGATGCTACTGTGCCGACGGGAGCTTCTTGTGTCAGCGTAGTTAATCCACCTCTATGAGAGGCAGTAGCTATGTTGACAGGAGAACCTCTACCATCAGCATAGCACGGTCTACACCAGGGGTTAGGTTGGTATAACTGCGTTGTTCAGGGGCGGGGGGAGGGAGTTTCCACACCCTTAAGCGATGTAGTTATACCGATGGATGTTTATATAGTGTAGACCTGGCCTTAGGAAGGAACGATCAATTGCACAAATACAAAATGGGAAATGACTGCCTAGGAAGGAGCACTGCAGAAAAGGACCTGGGCATTACAGTGGATCATAACCTAAATATGAGACTGTAACACTGTTGCAAAAACAGTTAATATCATTCTGGGATGTATTAGCAGGGGTGTTGTAAGCAAGACAGGAGAAGTAATTCTTCCGCTCTACGCAGCACTGATAAGACCACAGCAGGAGTACTGTGTCCAGTTCTGAGCACCACACTTTGGGAAAGATGTGGACAAATTGGAGAAAGTTCAGAGAAGAGCAACAAAAATGATTAAAGGTCTAGAAAACATGATCTATGAGAAAAGATTGAAAAATTGGGTAGTCTGGAAAAGAGAAGACTGAGGGGGACATAATTGTCTTCAAGTATGAAAAAGGTTGTTATAAAGAGGGTGATGAATTGTTCTCCTTAACCACTAATGACAGGACAAGAAGTAATGGGCTTAAATTGCCTCAAGGGAGATTCAGGTTAGACATTGGGAAAATCTTCCTAACTGTCTGGGTAGTTAAGCAGTAGGACAAGTTACCTAGGGAGGTTGTGCAATCTCCATTATTGGAGGTTTTTAAGAACAAGTTTGACAAACACCTGTCATTGATGGTCTCGATAATACTTAGTCTTGCCTCATTGCAGGGGACTGGACTAGATGACCCATGGAGGACCCTTCCAGGCCTACATTTCTATGTTTTGTCTGAACAGGGCTAACCTAGCGCAGCATTTGCTACCATTTTCCTTTTAGGAGCTACCTTCCCAATCTGCTGATAGAATTAGAGAGAGAAAAGGTCTAAGTATTGAAATTACACATCATCCTCCCCCACTGTGTACCTGGGAACAGACCGTACCGAACTCCCTTTCTTGCCTGGCAAGGCCTCTGTGGTTAATCATAGAATTTGTTGACAGGACAGAAGCCAAGAACCTCTATCTGCAGTTGACAAGGGCACTTTCAAAGCAAAATGCCTGACAGTCTACGTTTAAAGGGCTGTGTTACCGTACAGAAACCTGGTTTTAGGATCAGAGCTAGATTTTCTGGCTCAGGACTGCAAGATGGCACTGAGATGGAGGCTTCAAATGTCAGTTTGCCAATTTCAGAGTAACAGCCGTGTTAGTCCGTATTCGCAAAAAGAAAAGGAGTACTTGTGGCACCTTAGAGACTAACCAATTTATTTGAGCATAAGCTTTCTTGAGCTACAGCTCACTTCATCGGATGCATACTGTGGAAAGTGTAGAAGATCTTTTTATATACACTCAAAGCATGAAAAAATACCTCCTCCCACCCCACTCTCCTGCTAGTAATAGCTTATCTAAAGTGATCACTCTCCTTACAATGTGTATGATAATCACGGTGGGCCATTTCCAGCACAAATCCAGGGTTTAACAAGAATGTCGGGGGGGGGGGGGGGAAAACAAGGGGAAATAGGTTACCTTGCATAATGACTTAGCCA
Organism: Caretta caretta; assembly: GCF_965140235.1. Taxonomy (NCBI): domain Eukaryota; kingdom Metazoa; phylum Chordata; order Testudines; family Cheloniidae; genus Caretta; species Caretta caretta. Next base: position 61,974,423 of record NC_134211.1, on the reverse strand, counting down.
CTCCCAGTCTCTATTCAAGCCTAAGTTAATTGTATCCAATTTGCAAATGAATTCCAATTCAACAGTTTCTCGCTGGAGTCTGGATTTGAAGTTTTTTTGTTGTAATATAGCAACTTTCATGTCTGTAATCGCGTGACCAGAGAGATTGAAGTGTTCTCCGACTGGTTTATGATTGTTATAATTCTTGACATCTGATTCGTGTCCATTTATTCTTTTACATAGAGACTGTCCAGTTTGACCAATGTACATGGCAGAGGGGCATTGCTGGCACATTATGGCATATATCACATTGGTAGATGTGCAGGTGAACGAGCCTCTGATAGTGTGGCTGATGTTATTAGGCCCTGTGATAGTGTCCCCTGAATAGATATGTGGGCACAGTTGGCAACAGGCTTTGTTGCAAGGATAGGTTCCTGGGTTAGTGGTACTGTTGTGTGGTATGTGGTTGCTGGTGAGTATTTGCTTCAGGTTGGGGGGCTGTCTGTAGGCAAGGACTGGCCTGTCTCCCAAGATTTGTGAGAGTGTTGGGTCATCCTTCAGGATAGGTTGTAGATCCTTAATAATGCGTTGGAGGGGTTTTAGTTGGGGGCTGAAGGTGACCGCTAGTGGTGTTCTGTTATTTTCTTTGTTAGGCCTGTCCTGTAGTAGGTGACTTCTGGGAACTCTTCTGGCTCTATCAATCTGTTTCTTCACTTCCGCAGGTGGGTATTGTAGTTGTAAGAATGCTTGATAGAGATCTTGTAGGTGTTTGTCTCTGTCTGAGGGGTTGGAGCAAATGCGGTTGTATCGCAGAGCTTGGCTGTAGACGATGGATCGTGTGGTGTGGTCAGCATGAAAGCTGGAGGCATGTAGGTAGGAATAGCGGTCAGTAGGTTTCCGGTATAGGGTGATGTTTATGTGACCATCGTTTATTAGCACTGTAGTGTCCAGGAAGTGGATCTCTTGTGTGGACTGGACCAGGCTGAGGTTGATGGTGGGATGGAAATTGTTGAAATGATGGTGGAATTCCTCAGGGGGAAGATAGCATCTTTCTGCCTCACATACGACTAGAGAAATGCTTCCGGAAGTTAAAAGTAGGAGCGAGCTAATTCTTCCCTTTTCCTCCCATCGTAAGAAATACACTGGGAAAAAGAAAAGGTTATCTTGCCCCCTCCCAACCAATATTTGCACCACACAAGCCAATACCCCGATGCAGTCTAACAACCTGAGATGTGGTCCTTTACACAGAGCAAGCTATATGCAGAGATCATGCAGTCATAGTCACTTTCCCTTTTGAAGCCCACTGCATGTGTGCATATCTGAGAGCGAGCACAACTATGATGCTGACATTCTGTTCTGATGCTGGACACTATCCATTGCCCAAGCTGCATCCAGGCTAGCAGTAGAGAAGTAATCAGAAAGTGTGGTGATGTGGGACCCACAGAGCAGGGCAGATTTGCCACACATAAGCACTTTGTGGAACATGCTAATGTGTGTCATGTGCATGTGTGATCAAAAATGGAGAAGATGGTCTGCTTACTTGTCAAAGTTCTCCTACCTAGAAGGTCCACCACAGCAGGAGAGCAAGGCCAAATCAGCTGATCTGTGCCCGGTATTCCAAAGGTTCTCCTGGATCTTACGTATCCACCCTGCACCCCCACAGGGGCTGGCAAGCTTACCTTGGATGCTTTTCAGGGTAACTTACCTACCTCTGAGTTGCCAATATTTATTTATTTAAGTTTTTCATGGGACATTTCTTCAAATTTATGGGAGACTGGAGGCTGAGAGTTCCCCCAGCTGGGATGTATGTATGTATGTATGTAGGCTCAGGTGAATTTTAACAAGGCTGAAGTTGGTTCCTTATTCAAAGATTTCTTTTTAAATCAATCATCACTAAGTTTAAATTTTTAAGGAAGTTCACCAAAATAAGTGAGAATAAATTTTATAATATATGTTCATGTTTTTAAGAATACACTTTTTAAAGATACAAACAAGACCCCAAACCTACATTGTGTAATTGCCTCTTAATGTCTGCCTCTTTCCCATTCCAGGGCCCACACCTTCCCAATCACTTCTGGTGTCTTGACCAATACATCCTGTAGCTGGTGGCAGCAGCTGATCTCTGCCAATCTCTCAAATCTCTCCCAGTGAGAATATGAATACAATAAAAAAGAATGACGACCAAAGAAGATTACATGAATCCAATTACCAGCTAAGTCAAAGGAGTTGAGTCCTTGGGGGTTTTAACAGTAATACTCCTCCATTCACGCTGCCCAGAAGGCACGATTCATTGCAAGGGAGCAGTAAGGCAGCCCCAGTCCATTTCGCTAGGTGACTGCCCCCAGAGTAAAGGGAGAACATGAAGGCATCATCATTAATATAGTGATTTTACTGACTTTAACGATGGAGAATGGCAGTAGAAGAATATAAAGCTTGCACTTTCCCATTACCCTCATGCAGGGGCCACGAAATGTAAGGCAGAGAATGAAAACTGCAACTAAGCCTGGCAGATGGCAACACTAACCTGGGAGCCATGAAGACAGAGGCTCTATGTTTACAATAGGATGAGGGATGCTTGCTACTGTACAGATAACTCTACTGTCTGGCATATGTACTGTAGGCATGCACACACTCACATCCCATGCACATGTCTGCAGGCACTCAAGTACATATATGAACTCTCACACCTGCACCCTACGTTCATAAATGCACCAGCAGCCGTGCACCCACATTGACATGTGCACCAACATGTACTGACAGGCATGAATATAACCACAAATATATGTAATTATTTATGTCTTCACCTCTGAATACTTGCACCCATGTGCTCATCCCTGGTCTATGCACGCTCACATGTAATCCATCATACACATGCACGGCCCACATACATTCTTAGACCAAGGTTTTGTATCTGTACAGAGCCTAATAGAATGGGGGGTTGATTCTAATCTCCTGATTGCTACTATCATATTAAATAATGCATGTGTGCCTGTCCACGCAATCCAGCAGCTTATGAAGAATTGTTGGGACAGACTGACTCCTTGGCTGAGACTGGCACTTCATTCACAGCCAGCCAGGCTACTCTGGAGACGAATTGCAGGCATAGTATTAGCAGGAAGGTTTTAAATCCTTTGGCCACATGTGTGGGGGTTATCAGAAGAAACTCTGTGCTACTTAAAGCAAAGTGCTGCTGAGTGAGGGGTTGGCTCCTACCAGCACTCCACTCTGGTCCCCAAAGGCTTCTTAATCACTAATGAATGGCCTGGCCAAGTTGGAATATTTTCAAGGGTTCATGACGGTCACTCACTGGCAGTAGGGTGGGGGACAGCCCCCCCACAGGAGTCAGTGGATACTGATCCATGTTATGTCACAAGTGTATTAACCTTTGTATCTCTCACCCGGGTCAGGTGACTGGGGAGAGGAAATAAAGTTCACTCTCTTATCGGCACTCCTGCATACTATTGCATGGTCTCTGTAAGAAGAGTGGGGACACTTAAAGACCATAGCATGTAGCTCTATGCAAGGAGGATGCCTACAAATTTCAGGACCTTCTTATAGTCCTGCAAGTGCCAGACTCACATGAAAGACCCATAAAAAACTGAAATCCCATCCACCTTGGGATCCTAATGTACACAAAATCGGAATTACAGACCCATAAAAATATAATCCCTGGCTCTCCCTAACCACAGATGTAACTTTATGAAGAAGCATTCGCCCCAAAGTCTGTGGTAGTCTCTGCTGTGAACTGGATTTCAAAAGGTATGTATGTCACTGTTTTCATTGCTTTAGATAACTTCTTGTGTTTAATAGGTTATGCTGTGGCACCTGTCTATTTCTCAACAAGTAGATTCTGTTTATATCACAGGTTGGCCATTCAAAGCTTGCCTGCTTGGCTACCTCCAGGTGCTCACAGGGGACAGGCCCAGTGTAATTCCCAGGAGAGAAAATTCACAGCACAGCAATGAACAAAGAGTCTAAGACCTGGCCTACACTGGAGGAGACGTGGAGGGTACCTGAAGCTACATGCCACAGTGAGAAGCAGGCTGTGTCCACATTGCAGTGTGTAGCTACACGCAGCAGTGAAAGGCTCTGGCAGTGAGACACTGCCCTGCTAAAAATAGCAGTGTGGGCAGGGGCACGTAGAGAGCTGCGTAGGGCACATACCCTAAGATTCTGGTGTGTTCGCCTGAGCAGTGCCTCCCCACCTACACTGCTACTTATACTCATGCTGGGGGGCATACAGCGTATATACGCTGCACTCTGCTGTAAATGTAGAAAAAGCCTAAAAAGGATAATGTTAGCTGAGGACCTACTTCTGCTCTCCCTAGGCCAAAGTCTCAGCTGCAGCTGAGCAGCACTCCGCAGAGCTGAAAGGGGAGTGTACAAAGGCATTTGCCCCCCTCCGATGCTGGGGCTCAGCGGCCTCTGGACTGACCCCTGTCATACAATAAACCAGTATGACTGGCAGCGGAAGGGAGCATTGGAGGAGTACGAAGAAAGCCTAGTAGTCTCCGGCTGCCAGAAAGGTCCCTCAGGGCCAGGGCTGTTCTAATTAATATCAGATGCTATTCTTCCTGCTCGAGCGGTCAGGCGCAGGTGGTTGGGCCCAGGAGCTGCGATAGTGGCTTAACAGCACCCAGGGATCCCCTGACATCAGGGGAATCCTCCAGTAGCTTTCCAAGCCAGCTTTAGGGCTGTTTTGTGTCATTGGAGCCGAGCATTCAGACCTCCTAATTGGAGAAGTGGGTGCTCAGTACTTCTGAAAAATCAAGCCCCTAGTCTGTTAAGAAGGACACCCAAATATTGGTGCAATCAGAATCAGTAGCAACTTCTGAAAGTTTGAGCCTAAATATTGTATTAGTGGATGGCAGCAAGCGTAGCAATCAGCTGAGTACTACGTGCATCACGGCTCATTGGTTTGTTTTTGCAAAATGATGCGTGAATCCTGGAGCTCACAGCATCCAGCCACCTAGGAAGCACTGCAGTCCCCATCACCTTCTGCACGGTCACTGCAGCTAGCAGACCTCAAGGGAGGACACCATCAAGTTCAGGGCACTGTCACCTATCTTATGTGATTTCCTAAAGCCATTTGGAAATCCACAAAGTTCTTTTTAAATGTGGGAAATTTGTTCAGAAAAGATACAAATCTTCTTTCCAAAAAGAAAATCAGTTCCACCAGCCCACCCTTCATGAGCAACCCTACAATAACTGATCAACGTGAGCAAGCCAGCGCTCAGGAGCAACCCTACAATAATAAATCAACATGTTCAGCCCAGCTCTTCTGAGCAAACTGTGATAATCAAAACCAGTATCAGTGTGCAATGGAGGAAAGCCACATTTGGCAGTGAAAACACATACCAGCTTTAGGAAGGGTGGTCTGGAGGAAATAGGGTCTTATGGCTAAGGCACAAAATTAGGAGCATCTAAATTGCTACCTCTGCTAGTGTGACCTCATGCAAGTCACTTAAATTGTCTCTGCCTGTTTCCTGACGAATGGGGATAACATAACTTCCCTCCCTCTCAGGAATCCTGTGAGGCTTACTTCATTGACATGTCAAAAAGAAAAGGAGGACTTGTGGCACCTTAGAGACTAACAAATTTATTTGAGCATAAGCTTGCGTCACGCAAGCTTATGCTCAAATAAATTTGTTAGTCTCTAAGGTGCCACAAGTCCTCCTTTTCTTTTTGAGAATACAGACTAACACGGCTGCTACTCTGAAACCTTTCATTGACATTTGTACAATGCCTGGAGATTCTCAGACAGAAAGTGCTATAGAAAAGGGTAAAATAGGTAGGATGTTAAGCTTCTGGGGAGCTAGAAGCAGAGAGTAAAAGATTGATTTTAGAAATGTTGAACTGACAAACTCTATTAGCTTGTCTCAGGCAAATTAGGCTTCTACAATTGTACCTGTTATTTAGTGGAGAACAAAATGACAGCTTCCAAACCGCTTTCCAAGTAAAGGTACAACTGAAGGAAACAAATTTTCTTCTCTCCAGAACTTTCTTTCTTATAAACCTTTCTGAACATCCAAGGCAAAGACATTATAAAAAAAAAATTTTTTTAAATCCTTTCCACTGTGAAATATATTTATCTTATTCCAGAGCTCTCTCATACAGTATAATTACCCTTCAAGGGTAGTTCCTCCACCCTCCCCCACGCCCCAAAAAGCACATCTTCCTTCTATCACATGAAGGTTGAGATGCCACGGAATCAGTTCCTCCGAATACCAGCGCAGGAACCTTTGTATTCGCTGCCATTTACCAATCTGGGATTCCTGAAATTCCTCATAATAATCCTCGAAGTATTGTGTGTTTCTTTCTGACCAGACAGTCCCTTGAGAGTCTCCAGTAACGTAGTTCTGTCATGTTCTTTGGTCCTAGTTCACAGGTTCTAGGTGATACAAATATCATATAGTTCCTGGATGGGGATGGGGATGAGGAGAGGATACACTTCAAAAACCTATTGACTATTCATTAAAATACGTCCTTTCCTTGCTACTGCAATTTGTCCCCAAAGACCTTAAAATTCCTTCTTCCTTTTCTGATTGGGAGCTACTTGGCCAATTCCAGTAAAGTTTCCTTCTCCCTAATAAAAACAACAAAAACAAAACAAAACAAAACATCACAACCACTGAGCACAGGACCTCTACTTTAAAACAAACAAATGTGCAACATAAAAACTGACTCTGAAGTTTTGCCATTGGTGGGCATGACTGTTAGGATACATTTCTGAAAAGAGCCACTGTGTTTACAACTGGGAAACGTAGGTCCCCTAAGCAGTTTCTGTGGGAATAAACCACTCTCCTGCTGGCTTCCAGCAATTAGCTTACCACAAGGATTAGTTCACTGCCTCCGTGGTTTTCAAAGTGTATCATTAGCAGTGGAAACATATTGTACAGTCAGAGGAATTAGTGGGGAGTTTTATTCTCTATTATCCAGGCACTCTTCAATGCAGACACTTGAAAATAGAGAACAATGAGCAACCCGCGAATCCCCAGTTATTATGGCTTAGATACAGCTGGCCCCACCACACAGTCAATGCTCATTTGTCCAAAGGATAAGGAGGGCAAGGAACTTTAGACCTTCTTGGAGGGAACTTGAGATCCAGGAGAGTAGTCCCACACAGTGAGTTGGATTCTCCACTGCCTTGTGCTGTCATTTGCAAAGACGGCATAAAATGCTATCAAATCAGAGTAGTTGCATTTTACCCAACATCACATTCACTGTGCCGTGATGCAAGCAAGTACACAAGGACCAGGACAGTGGAGAACAGGGCCAGAAGGGGCAGCTAAAATCAGAAAAGACATTGTATAAATGACAGGACAGATTCCCCAGTAAAGGACAGCTGCTTGGCTCTACATTTTCAGTGAAAAGTGGCTCTAAAGCTGGCTTAACTAGCCAGGGGAAGATCCTCCCAGTGCAAGGGGGATACTCTAGTGCAGGGGTAGGCAAGGCAACCTATGGCACATGTGCCAAAGGCAGCACGCGAGCTGATTTTCAGTGGCACTCACACTGCCCGGGTCCTGGCCAACCGTCCAGGGGGCTCTGCATTTTAATTTAAATTAAGCTTCTTAAACATTTTAAAAACCTTATTTACTTTACATACAACAATAGTTTAGTTATATATTACAGACTTATAGAAAGAGACCTTCTAAAAAGGTTAAAATGTATTACTGGCACGCGAAACCTTAAATTCGAGTGAATAAATGAAGACTCGGCACACCACTTCTGAAAGGTTGCCGACCCCTGCTCTAGTGGCATAGAGCCACTGCAGGGGCTCTCACACCACCCTTCCTCCCTGCTGCCAGCGTAGCAGGAGAAAGATGGCCTGCCCGGGATGCCCCTGCACTTGACCTCTATTGATCTTTAGCTGCATTTTTATCCACTGGGGCCACTGCAGCCTGGTGTAACTTAGGGCACCTTCCATGCTACTCCAAGTGCAAAGGGACTGGCCCCTGCATGACGAAGAGCACAAGGTGAGATTTAAGCCACCTTTGCACAGATGTTGCCATCCCTACTTGCACCCTCTGCACTTTGGCTTGGGCCAACAGTCTGGCTCTAGACTGAATCCCATGTTGATTCTCTTTGTGATTTCTAGAGCCAGCATGCTCTGCCTATGCATCTAAAGATCATTTTCTAGCTTCTGGTGCCATGAACTCCTCCTAGTATTGCAGAATCCAGGTGTGCCTTTCTGCCTTTCATATTCTTTCCAGAAATAAAGATTCTAAAATTGAAGCTTAGCTGGCAATTCATCTTTGATGGGAACGTCCAGCCTTGTGTGACACTATCCTGCAGTTTCCTGGGGCATCGAAAGTCCTGAAATAACTTCAGGGCTGATGCAATTTCACCAATCATGACAAAATATCTGCAATACATTCTCCTTGAAGTACTGACAACAACTGTGCCTCAGAGGGCAAAAGTTTCCAAGGCTGCTAGTTCTAATCCGACTCTCAGCCTTTTGCAGGGTGGGCTAGCACGGGTGTCACTGAATGGAAGCCTTCTTTTCCAGAGGGGCAGGGAACGCTGTCATGCTGAACTCTCACTCCCTTCCCACTAGCTAGCACTCCAAATAGGAGCCAATACCCATGCTCCGATGGAGGAGACTAGCGCAGTCCTGATGAAGGCAGGGATGCAGTGGGAAATGGAGACTGGGGTTTGAGCCCTGTTACATAGGACTGATCCTTGCTAGAAGGTGGGGAGACTTTCCTTACTGCTGCTTTAGATTCCTCCAACCTGCTAACTACAGGCCCAGAATTCTATTAGCTTCTCAATGACCACAGAGAAGAAGGCACAGAAGGAAATGAGAGGCTGAGTGTGGGGAGCTGAAGCCCCCTCCATTTTGGGAAGGCTGCAGAACAAAACAGATGAGTGATCTGAGGCAGTGGATTAATGGAGGTGGGATGGAGAAGTGCAGTGATTGTGTAATGGAGGAGCAAGAAGGAACACACTGGAGGGAGTGAGACAGAAGGTGTGTTTCATAGGTTATAAAGTGGAAAGGACCATTGTGATCATCTAATCTGACCTCCTGCATAACACAGGCCATAGAACTTCCCTGAATTAGTTCCTGTTTGAACTAGAGCATGCCTTTTAGAAAAACAACCAGCCTTGATTTAAAAATTATCTGTGCCACTACAAACCGTAGTAAGCTGTTCCAGTGGGTAACTACCCTCACTGTTAAAAATGTAACCTCTAGTATTGTAGAGGTCTTCCTGGGGTGGGCTATCTGGGAGACAAGCTAGTGAATCCTCCCCCACCCTTGCTATACTTAGGTAGTTAGTCACCTTTGGAGATCCCTTCTGTGAGAAGGAGCTAGTGAAGATGCATTGCTCTTCTGTGGCTATTACAGGGCCCAGGTAAATATGGGAATACCAGAATATTTCAACTTGTTTCATGACTCCACTCTCTTCTTATCAGGATCCTTCAAACAAACCTGCCTGAGAACCTTAACTGGTCTGGAAAGCAAAGACCATTTTCCTCTCATTCCTGGGCTGCTGATGGATCACTGAGAGCAAGCTGCGCTCAAGTATCAACCAGGCATCTATTGAAAGGAAGAGAGCAGGAGAGATACAAAGCTGCTGCATGTCCAAACAGGTGAACACAGAGAATAAAGAAATATTTTTAAAGTGATACATTTGAGCAATTTAGTCCCTTAAATTAGAATACAGCTGTGTTTAGAAGCCTGTTTAGGACTACCTTAATCTGAGTATTTTGTTCAATTGCACAGCTAACATGGGAAGTATAATTCCAAACTGGACCACTGGGCAGCTACCGATTGAGGCTCCTCCTTGGCAGACCAGCACCACTCTGCTCTGTAGGATGCAGGAAGAAAACACAGGAAGTGAGGCAGAGGCTGGTGGGAAGATGACTGGGTATCTCACTGTGACTGGAGAACATTTTCCCTTGATTGGATAAACTATTGGACAGCCAGAAAAGTCCAATTCAAAAGGTGTTCAGGCAAGTCACGGTTGAGAAGAGTACTGTACAGACAATAGACCTGCTCAGGGAGGTTAAGGAGACAGTAATTTCTCCTGGTACAAGCCACTGTTTCAGCTTTATTGAAAGGAAGTTTGTTACAGCTTCTCAGGTAAGTGTTTCTGTGCTGGACTATTGCAACCCTTCCTTCTGTCCACAGCGCAACAGCTGCCGTGTGCAGATAAAAGATAAAATGGCTGAGGTAGGATTGTATCATTCACGCAGTCCCTTCTACCCTACAAAATTGACTATGCTAGGAAATTGTTCTTAAATATCAATTTTAAAATGGTTTCCAGTAATCTGGCATTGCTACCTGAATAGATGTGGCATAATTTGATTCAAACAGCTTTTGGAAACCACTCTCAAGACTAGCTAGTTTTAAAAAGTGATTTTCTAGCTCAGACTTCTGTAGTGTAACTGGGATCTTAAGTCTTAGCCCCATCACCCAGCAGAGGCTCACAAAAACACAGCTATTGCCATTGTTTCCTAAAATGGATGGATAGGATACAAACATTATAGATCAACCAAAAAGAAAACTTTTTCAAAATAAAAGTGTGCTAAAACCTAACAAACACAGGAATGAACAATATTCCCTTGTGTCTTCTATCCTTTCCGCTTGTGTCTAGTGCCAGATACTCCAGAGCAAAGCATAAAGCTCCTTATTATTACTACAGCATTTATACTGCAGTACATCTGGACATCTCAACCAGTTTGGGAGCCCCATTGTGCTAAACACTGTGCAGGCATAAAGTGACTGTCCCTGTCCCAGAGAGCTTTCTGTACTAATAGCATTTCTTAGTCAGCGTTGGATTCCTTTTAGAAAAGGGGAATTTGAAAATTAGAATCCTGTTTGCTTTCTGAGTGAGGCTGTTGAGAGAGTGTCTTGTCTTGTCAGCCCCTCTCCCTATCCCAAAGCACATTTGACTCCCTCTCTCTGGTTTTCTTGTATATGTTTCAGTCCCAATGACTGACACCCCCATATTTCTATAATCAAACCATCGCCACAGTTAACACTATTTGGCTCTCACTGTTATCCTCAGCAGAGAAGCCAGTCTCCATAGTTGACTGGAGTTCTGAGTTCCCCCTCCTGCCCCTAAAGGCAGGTCTCTCCAGGGCAGCCTTGCGACAGACTGCTATAGGGAAAACAGACTCAGTCATTGCTGGTGCTTTGCTTTCTTTTGTATAAACGGAGCACATGAATCTTCCGGACTGTCAAACCAACACCATTTACAAACACTGAACTAACTTTACAAAAACATTAACAATAGTCACCCAGGGGCCCTCTGGACACATGGACATAAGGGGCAAAAGAGAAGAAGTCCAAGGTCTACCAGAGAACTACACTGTTTGCTCAATTACTTTAATCTGATCATCTTGGTATCAGGCTGTGTCACGTCTCAGGGAGAGTATCAAACTGAACATCTTCTCATTCAGAAAACCCACCAGCACACTGAGACATAATGTACCTTGCTCACTTCTCTTGAGAGGCTAAGTTTCCAGGCACCCCACAGCATCTTGGAGGCTAAATCCCACTGCAAAGGCTGCTCCCAGTTGGCTGGAAGGTAGAAAAAACCCCGTTCTGCCAGTGCTCCTACTACATAGCAGCTCACTCTGCACAGTAACTCCCAAGAGGAAGTGGTGTGAAGGCCACTTCCTGCCTGCAGCTGAAGTCATTTTTATTTAGTTGGCCACTCAGGAAATTTACCACCCTCCCAAAAAAATTAGTTTTGTTAAGAGAAGGAAAAAAAGCATTGAGCAACTTTAACTCCTATTAGTTTCAGCGGACGCCCTCTGAGAGAGGCTGGGGGTCTCCTCCTCACCTGGCACTCAACTCTTCCCAGAATCAGATCCTAACTGCCTGAGAAGGCAGCAGCTATGGCTGTGCCACACTCTGCACTGGAAGGAAGGGACGCACCACAGTGGTGAGCTTGCAGCACCAAGAAGCTCTTGAATCATATAAGGACACCTGGCCCTTTAACTGAACTACCAGATCAGCTGACATGTTGAACTGTAACATAAATCTTAGCCAGGTGGCATATAATTAACAGCTGTTATACAGAGAAAGAATAGTCTCAGCCAGCTATGGCACAGGTATCCTGTATTGTTAATTACTGCACTGTTCTGTAGTAGGAGTCTCAGAGATAGGTGTATTTCCTGCCCTTGATCTTGCCATCCATATGCCTACAGCAGTTATAGTGAGCTTAACTGCTGGTTTCAGTCTTCAGCCCCTGAGTTTTACTTAGCAATGGACATAATTAATACCTTCAACATCTAAATAACCACTTCGTTCATTATTTTAAAAAAGATACATTTAGTTGGTAGCTAAACACTAAGGACCCGTGCTCCTTCCTTAATGCAGGCACATAGCTCTTAGGAATGCTGATAACTGCATCTCCAAGGGACAGATTTACTGAGGTTCAGTCTCTAACATATCAATATTACGCCTGGGTACCATTCTGATTGATCACTTATTCACCTGACAGGTCATAACTGACTTACGAAGTCTAAGCAAACCTTTTATTTCAACACTCACTCACTGTACAATGAGACTGTTCTTTTTTCTTCTTTTCCTGGTGCACACCAACTTGCACAATGTCTTCTGGGCAGGGGACTGAGTGAACATGGGGACACTGGCACCTAAATGCTATGGTGATGGGCTCCTGATAGCTATCTAAACCAGAATACAGTTTCTAAACATCAGTGAAACACAGTTTGGTCCTGTCCAGCCTGGCCAACCAAATTGTGTTTAAACTAAATTAGCCTCAATTAGTTTTAGCCCATGTTTAAAACTTGTTAAGCAAGCATGACATCTGTTAACCTAGAACAAATGGAACCAGCTACTGAGCCAGTGTTGTCCCACTCTTTACAAAGGACAAAAGATTTGCAGCTTCAGTGCCTGAATCCTTGAGTCCTGGAGGTCCTGGCTCTCAAACTGCACCCTGACAGCCCTGAAGTAGCTGGCATTGGGCATTTTGCCCATTCTTCTCTTCGGGTAGGCATGTGCACAGTGCGGAGGAGCTTACATGAAACCAAGTAGGTATAACACACTAGATGAATATATTGTGTTATGTCGCCTATTCTAAGAGGTGCATTATCAGTGGCAAGCAAGAATTCAACTGTTCGGCTCCATCCACACTAAAAGGAAGTGATGCTGATAAAATCCACAAGTACCAGGCTACCTATGGATCCCCAAATCATTAATTTTGAAATATATGCAATCAATCCTCATATCATACAGACACCTCACAGTGCCTGATTCTCCACTGCATTGGAGCTTGTGCAGTCATTTACACCTGTGCAAAGTCAATGTAAAAGGCTATCATTCAGATTTAGTAGGTTTTTATACTCCCTTTAAACTTAGCCTAGCGCTGGCTTGCAACCTACAAGATGAAACTGAGCTGTCTAGTTTCACTGTCAGAGATGAGTAAAGTCCAAAGAATAGACAAATGGCTTCAGTGGGGCAAAGATTTTCAAAATTCTTTCCACTGTAATGATCAAAAATATTATTGTGTTATTAGTCAGGCAGGTAAGGGAACTTTACATGGTATATATGTGGACCTCAATATGGGAAGCAGATGATCTGTGGAGTCCACATCAGAGGTTTGTGTCCAAAGGTGGCTTAAATGACCATCTGTGCACTGTCCTCATCCTGTTACTACCTCTGACCAACCTAGCTCCCCACCTTCAACATATTGGAGCCATTTGCAATCGGCTTTAATCAGCTGTTTGTAAATAGCATCAAGAGAGCAAAAACATAACAAAGGATTGGCTTAGAAACGGGGTGTCCTAGCCATGCCCATTTCCTCTGGCCACACCTCTTTCCCCTCCGACCACAGCAGCAGGAAGTGATGCATAAAATCCTGTGTCATCTCTGCACCACTGGAGGATCACCCTTGCGCTGGGGTGACCCTGCCTGGGCCTGTTCCACCAGCTGTCGGGGCAGTTTATGCCAGCAGTGTGGTACAAAGTGACTGCGCTGCATTGGAGGGCCTGGACCATAATTTTTATCTCAACAGCAAGCTTTAAAGTAACACTGTGAAACTGCTTCAGAGCATTTTGAGCAGCCAAGCAACAGCCAGTGGGGGAGGGGGAGGGGAAGACAAGAAAAAGTAAAGGAAGTGCGAGAAGCACAAACAAATGACCTACTTGTATTCTCAAGAATTTCCCCCCCAGGGATTATCGTCCCCTCAGAAGTCTGATACCAGCGATGCAGACTCAAACTCATTACCCACCCACTCAGCCTCCCAGAGCTCGGCAACCTCTTTGCTCCAAAGAGAGCATGAGGGGCAGGCGCAGTGCTTGCCAGGAGAGAGAAAAGGCATTCTCCTGCCAAACTGAACTGAGCTTTCGACAGGTGCCTCTCAGAAAACCCAAACAAAGGTGGGAACTGCCCCATGAAGGAGATCAGCCCAGTTTGCTAGGATGCCCCACACTCGGGAGAGCAACCATTCTGAGGGTGCTCTTTATACCCTGTCATAAATATAAAGGGAAGGGTAAACCCCTTTGAAATCCCTCCTGGCCAGGGGAAAGCTCCTCTCACCTGTAAAGGGTTAAGAAGCTAAAGGTAACCTCGCTGGCACCTGACCAAAATGACCAATGAGGAGACAAGATACTTTCAAAAGCTGGGAGGAGGGAGAGGAACAAGGGGTCTGTGTGCTGCTCTTGCCAGGGACAGAACAGGAATGGAGTCTTAGAACTTTTAGTAAGTAATCTAGCTAGGTATGTGTTAGATTATGATTTCTTTAATTGGCTGAGAGAAGAATTGTGCTGAATAGAATAACTATTTCTGTCTGTGTACTTTTTTTGTAACTTAAGGTTTTGCCTAGAGGGGTTCTCTATGTTTTGAATCTAATTATCCTGTAAGATATCTACCATCCTGATTTTACAGGGGGAATTTCTTTATTTCTATTTACTGCTATTTTTTATTAAAAGTCTTCTTTTAAAAAACTGAATGCTTTTTCATTGTTCTCAGATCCAAGGGTTTGGGTCTGTGGTCACCTATGCAAATTGGTGAGGCTTTTTATCCAACATTTCCCAGGAGAGGGGGGGGTGCAAGTGTTGGGAGGATTGTTCATTGTTCTTAAGATCCAAGGGTCTGGGTCTGTAGTCACCTAGGCAAATTGGTGAGGCTTTTTACCAAACCTTGTCCAGGAAGTGGGGTGCAAGGTTTTGGGGAAGTATTTTGGGGGGAAAGACGCGTCCAAACAGCTCTTCCCCAGTAACCAGTATTAGTTTGGTGGTGGTAGCGGCCATTCCAAGGATAACGGGTGTAATATTTTGTACCTTGGGGAAGTTTTGACCTAAGCTGGTAAAGATAAGCTTAGGGGGTTTTTTTCATGCAGGTCCCCACATCTGTACCCTAGAGTTCAGAGTGGGGGAGGAACCTTGACATACCCGGTATCCACATTTATTCCAGAAGACACGCTGGGCCATTTAGAGTTCTGGGGACAACTCTCAGCACATCATGCTGAAAGTGCCCTCCTGGGTAGGGTTTTCTGTCTCCTGGGGTCCACTTTGCTCCTTTTGAAGGTCCAAAAATCCCCTGACTTTTAGTTGCTTTAACTACACATGAAGTTGCCTGTTGTAACTCTGAGATGCACTGGACTTTTGGAATCCTATCTACACTCCATCTTTCACTGGCTCCTAACATGGTCATTGTACAAGCATTTCCTCCTCCCTGGCAAGTGACAGTAATACAGTACCACCCCCTCCCACGTCTCCCCTGTGACTGGAATAACCACACTAAGGTGCATTGGCAGAGCTTACTGTGTGTTCGGAGTCTCACAATTCAAGTTATGGGCATCAGATAGGTCAGGGTTGAGGTGCATTGGGAGAATGGTGAGAGGGGCCAGGACTGGAACAGGTGAAGGTGCTGCAGAAAAACAAGAGGTACCTTTGCAGAGGTGGTCCAGCATTCGGATAAAAGGAGGTGCTGCAGATGCAGACTGACCAGCGCTGCTGGGAGGGCACCAGGACTTGAATACCAGCTACAGTACAGTGACTCTCTCAGGACAGACATAAACTATGCCATTTTGTCAGCAGTTTAGGTAGAAAAGACTTTGGGGGACATAAGGAGAAGACCTGCAGGATTCAGGGAGAGAAGCATAGGAACACGTAGGGATCAGGGCTAAAGTGTACTTGTGGAGTTGGCTGAAGGTGACCTGCACTACGAGCATGCAATATGTCTGCTGGCTCTAGTCAAACTATTAGTCGTACTGGCTATAAGCATAACGTTAGAGGCAATGTGGTTCAGTGGATAGATCACCCTAAGACTAATGAGACCTAGATTCTATTCCCAGCTCTGTCACTACCGTGGGCAAGTCATTTAATCTCTCTCTGTGCCTCAATTTCCCAACCCACCCTTTGCCTGTCTTGCTTCATTAGACTGTGAGCTCTTTGGTGAAGGGACCATGTCTAGTTATATAGTACTACAGCACCTAGCACAGTGGAGCCCTGATCTTGGTTGAGGCCTCCAGGCACTACTGGAATAGAAATAACAATCCTTCATTTTCACCAGCACAGAATTCATACAGAAAATAAAGCAAACGGTTGTTCTGGAGGGTTCCTGCCTAGGTGGCTCCGAGAACTATGCCCATTTGTTCAATTGCCTGTATCACATGGACTCAAAACTTAGCAAAGCATTTCTTCCAGGGAGTCCAAAGACACATCTCCAAGCCAGAAACAGTGTCATAAACATACAGCTACGGGTAGCATAAAATCCCTTTTTTACCTGTAAAGGGTTAAGAAGCTCAGATAACCTGGTTGGCACCTGACCAAAAGGACCAATGAGGGGAGAAGATACTTTCAAATCTGTGGGGGAAGGTTTTTGTTTGGGACTTTTGTTGTTGTTCTCTCGGGAGACAAAGAGAGAGACCAAGCAAGTAATCCAGCTTCTACTGAATGATACATCTAAAATTACAGAAATGGTAAGTAATAGCAAGGAAATGCGTTAGAGTATCTTTTGGTTTAGCTTGTGAATTTTCCCTATACTTAGAGGGAGGTTTATCCCTGTTTTTTGTAACTTTAAAGTTTTGCCTAGAGGAGAATCCTCTGTGTTTTGAATCTGATTACCCTGTAAAATTACCTTCCATCCTGATTTTACAGAGGTGCATCTTTTACTTTTTTTCTTTATAATAAAGTTCTGGTTTTTTTAAGAATCTGCTTGGTTTTAGTGTCCTAAAAACCCAGGGATTTGGTCTGTGCTCACCTTGTTAAGCTATTTGGTGGGTATATTATTCTCAAGCCTCCCCAGGAAAGGGAGTGAAGGGGCTTGGGGGGATGTTTTAGGGAAACAGGAACTCCAAGTGGTCCTTTTCCTGAATCTTTGTCTAACTCACTTGGTGGTGGCAGCAGTACCCATCCAAGGACAAGGAAGGATTTGTGCCTTGGGGAATTTTTTAACCTAAGATGGTAGAAATAAGCTTACGGGGTGTCTTTCATGCGGGTCTCCACATCTGTACCCCAGAGTTCAGAGTGGGGAGGGAACCCTGACATGGTGGTAGCAGTGGGATCATTTTGAACCAGAAACACAAACCTCAGGATATTAAAAGGATTTTTTTTTCTTTCTTTTGGCTGCTTGGAAAGGAGGGAGTTGTTGTTGTTTTTTAAAAAAGGACACTTTTTTTTTCCTATTAGCTGAGAGCAGCTGGAGGTTTTTTTTTCTCTGCCTCAGGGCAGAGTAGTTAAGTCCTGCAAGGGAATTCACAAGCTGTTTTTCCCCCCCTTTCTAGCTCCCGGGTTAAGCTAAGATAAGCGCAGCAAAGCTAGGATGACAGAAAGTGACGTCCAGAAAAAACTGGAATTAGCCAGATTTGAAGCTGAGGAAAGAAAGAAGGAACATGAAAGACAGCTAGAACTCAGACAGATGGAGATTGATGCACAAGTGGCCAGAGAAAGGCTGCTAGGGAGGAGAGGGAAAGGGAGAGGGAAAGAGAGAGGCAGCATGCTGAGAAGGAGAGGGAAAAAGAGAGGAAGCATGAACTGGAGGTGATGGAGTGGAAACGATGGAACCCTTCAGCAGCTGGCTCCACTTCCCCAAAAATCCACAAATGGGAGCGACTATGTCCACAGTATGATGAATCCAGTGATATTGCTGAATATTTCCTCACCTTTGAGAGACTGTGCACCCTCCATGCAATTCCTGACAATCACAAGATGACCACACTGGTAGCAAAATTGACTGGCAGAGCTCTGGACATATTCAACAAGATGCCTATTGAGGATGCTTCTGACTATGGTAAAATTAAGAATTTGGTTTTGAAACTATTTCAAATTACACCTGAAACTTACAGAGTAAAATTTAGAGCCCTTAAGAGAGGGGCTGGACTAAGTAATGTGTCTTATGTAAACCAGATGAAGGATCTCTTAGATAAATGGGTCAAAGGAAGGGCTGTAATTAGCTTTGAAGGAATGTGTGATTTGGTTGTACAGGAGCAGTTCCTGACTATGACCAATGATGATGTAAAACAGTGGTTATGGGATAAGAAAATGGACTCAGCAGAAAGTCTTGCTTCTTATGCTGATCAATACGAGCAGTCCCAGACAGCCAGAGAGGCAGAAAAAATCGGAACAAAATGGGTGGAGGTAACAGAGAGGAACAACCCTGGTCGCAGTTTGGATGGATATCAGAAGGGACACCCCGAGACCACACCATACCAGCCCAAGGCCCCAACTACACCCCAAGGAAAACCCTAGACACCTTATCGTCCCACCATACCATTCTCCAGCAACCCACCTCGCCCCAGTGATCAGTCAGCTGGGCGATGTTTTAAATGTAACAAGCTGAGGCATGTAAAGGCCAACTTTCCCAAGAACCCCAATAGATTACAGTTCATTGTACTGGGGTCACACCAAAGGTCCTCAGGTCCAGATGTCTCCCAGATACCCTCAGAGCGAAGGGAAACTGTGAGTGTGGACGAGAAGAAGATTACAGCATGGAGGGACACTGGAGCACAAGTGGACCACCAATCCTTACTGGACCCTATCTTAATCAACCCAGAGGTCCAAGTGATGATTCAACTCTTCAAGTCAAACTCTTTTGACTTGCCTATAGCCAAGTTGCCTGTCCAGTAAAAGGGCTGGTCAGGAATGTGGACTTTTGCAATCTATGATGATTATCCCATTCCCATGCTGCTGGGGGAAGACTTGGCCAACCATGTGAAGCTAGCCAAGAGGGTGGGAATCGTCACCCGCAGCCAGGCTAAACAAGCTGTCGCACCTAGCTCTGTTCCTGAGATTGCTAAAAGGGCTCAGTCTGTGTTACCAGAGACTCAGACTGAGGGGATGGAACCAGACCTCATGCCAACGTCTGCGACAGCAGTAGTGAATCCAGTCGCAGAGACCCAGCCAGAGCCACTCCCAGAACCGGGACTGGTGGATCAACCAGCACCAGAACCATTGCCAGCACTGAATCTAGAGCTTGCAAATCCATCGGCAACTCCAACACCAGAGGGCACCCCCAAGCCCGCACTAACAGCAGCAGCTAAACCTGTGCAAGAGGCTCAACTGGAGCCTGAAACACAACATAGTGCACCAGCGGAGAGCGGTTCACGGTAAACAGAAACAGCCCCATCACCTACATCACTTCCAGAGGGACCAAGCCCAAGTCCACAATCCAGTGAGTCCATGTCTCCAGCATCAAGGGAACGGTTCCAGGCCAAGCAGGAAGCAGATGAAAGCCTCCAGGGAGCTTAGACGGTGGCACGGAGCAACCCACCGTCTCTCAGCTCTTCTAATCGATCCCAGTTTGTGCTAGAAAGAGGACTTTTATACAAGGAAACTCTTTCTGGTGGGCACCAGGAGGACTGGCATCCTCAAAGACAGTTGGTAGTTCCAACTAAGTACCGAGTAAAGCTTTTGAGCTTAGCCCACGATCATCCTAGTGGCCATGCTGGGGTGAACAGGACCAAAGACTATTTGGGGGGGTCACTCCACTGGGAGGGAATGGGCAAGGACATTTCTACCTATGTGCAATCTTGTGAGGTGTGCCAAAGAGTGGGAAAACCCCAAGACTGGGTTAAAACCCCTCTCCAGCCACTCCCCGTAATTGAGGTTCCATTTCAGCAAGTAGCTGTGGATATTCTGGGTCTTTTTCCAAAAAAGACACCCAGAGAAAAGCAGTACATACTGACTTTCATGGATTTTGCCACCCGATGGCCAGAATCAGTAGCTCAAACAACACCAGGGCTAAAAGTGTGTGCCGGGCATTAACACACATTTTTGCCAGAGTAGGTTGGCCCTCCAACATCCTTATGGATTCAGGAATTAAATTCCTGGCAGGGACCACGAAAAGCCTTTGGGAAGCTCATGGGATGAATCACTTGGTTGCCACCCCTTACCACCATCAAACAAATGGCCTGGTGAAGAGTTTAATGGAACTTTGGGGGCCATGATACGTAAATTCGTGAATGAGCACTCCAATGATTGGGACCTAGTGTTACAGCAGTTGCTCTTTGCCTACAGAGCTGTACCACATCCCAGTTTAGGGTTTTCACCATTTGAACTTGTGTATGGCCATGAAGTTAAGGGGCCACTACAGTTGGTGAAACAGCAACGGGAGGGGTTTATGCCTTCTCCAAGAACTAACATTCTGGACTTTGTAACCAACCTACAGAACACCCTCTGAACCTCTTTAGCTCTTGCTAGAGAAAACCTAAAAGATGCTCAGGAAGAGCAAAAAGCCTGGTATGATAAACATGCTGGAGAGTGTTCCTTCAAAGTAGGGGACCAGGTCATGGTCTTGAAGATGCTCCAGGCCCATAAGATGGAAGTGTCGTGGGAAGGGCCATTCACAGTCCAAGAGCGCCTGGGAGCTGTTAACTATCTCATAGCATTCCACATCTCAAACCTAAAGCCTAAGGTGTACCATGTTAATTCTCTAAAGCCCTTTTATTCCAGAGAATTAAAGGTTTGTCAGTTTACAGCCCAGGGAGGAGGTGACGCTGAGTGGTCTGAAGGTGTGTACTACAAAGAAAAAAGTGACGGTGGCGTGGAAGAGGTGAACCTCTCCATGACCCTTGGACGTATGCAGCAACAGCAGATCAAGGAGCTGTGCACTAGCTTCACGCCGACGTTCTCAGCCACCCCAGGATGGACCAAACGGGCATACCACTCCATTGACACAGGTAATGCTCGTCCAATTAGAGCCCAACCATACCGGGTGTCTCCTCAAGCTAAAACATGCTATAGATGAGTGTAATCCACCCCTCTAACAGTGCCTGGGCGTCTCCAGTGGTTCTAGTCCCCAAACCAGATGGGGAGATACGCTTTTGCGTGGACTACCATAAGCTAAATGCTCTAACTCACCCAGACAACTATCCAATGCCACGCACAGATGAATTATCGGAGAAACTTGGGTGTGCCCAGTTCATCTCTACCTTAACCAAGGGGTACTGGCAAGTACCTCTGGTTGAATCCGCCAAGGAAAGGTCAGCCTTTATCACCCATGTAGGGCTGTATGAATTTAATGTGCTCCCTTTCGGGCTGCGAAATGCACCTGCCACCTTCCAGAAACTTGTAGATAGTCTCCTAGCATGATTGGGAGACTCTGCAGTTGCCTACCTTGATGATGTGGCCATCTTTTCTGATTCAGTGTGGAGCAGGCTCTCCAGCACCATTTATGATTTGGGAGGCATGTCATAAACATACAGCTATGGGTAGCATAAAATCCCTTTTTTACCTGTAAAGGGTTAAGAAGCTCAGATAACCTGGTTGGCACCTGACCAAAAGGACCAATGAGGGGAGAAGATACTTTCAAATCTGTGGGGGAAGGTTTTTGTTGTTGTCCTCTCGGGAGACAAAGAGAGAGACCAAGCAAGTAATCCAGCTCCTACTGAATGATACATCTAAAATTACAGAAATGGTAAATAATAGCAAGGAAATGCGTTAGAGTATCTTTTGGTTTAGCTTGTGAATTTTCCCTATACTTAGAGGGAGGTTTATCCCTGTTTTTTGTAACTTTAAAGTTTTGCCTAGAGGGGAATCCTCTGTGTTTTGAATCTGATTACCCTGTAAAATTACCTTCCATCCAGATTTTACAGAGGTGCTTCTTTTACTTTTTTTTCTTTATTATAAAGTTCTGTTTTTTTTAAGAATCTGCTTGGTTTTAATGTCCTAAAAACCTAGGGCTTTGGTCTCTGCTCACCTTGTTAAGCTATTTGGTGGGTATATTATTCTCAAGCCTCCCCAGGAAAGGGAGTGAAGGGGCTTGGGGGGATGTTTTAGGGAAACAGGAACTCCAAGTGGTCCTTTTCCTGAATCTTTGTCTAACTCACTTGGTGGTGGCAGCAGTACCCATCCAAGAACAAGGAAGGATTTGTGCCTTGGGGAAGTTTTTAACCTAAGCTGATAGAAATAAGCTTACGGGGTGTCTTTCATGCGGGTCCCCACATCTGTACCCCAGAGTTCAGAGTAGGGAGGGAACCCTGACACACAGGCATTTGCATTTAATAGCATGTTCAAAAGTGGCTCGGTACAGCACTTAAGAACAAGTAATTAAAGGGATTATCACTGCAGTACAGCTTCTCATTAGCAGTGTAATTCGTCTGCTGAAAATAATTAACATTCGTTTCTACAAAGAGAACAGCGCACCCATTACATTCATTACATCAGCTCTAAACAAGCAAAACAAAGGCCCTAGAAGAGGGTCTTCCATTCAGGAAAATGGAAAAACAAGCGTCCAACAACAATGCCGATGTTTCATACCTAGGAAAACAATGGACAGGCCTCAGGATGGGAGGCTGCCATCCAAACTGAATTCAACCTGTGCAGTGATGTTGGGGCTCAGAGAGATCAGTGCATGCAGGTGGATATGGAGGAGTGGTACATGTGCGATTGGTTGTTGTAAACATCTGGGCATATGATTAGTTGATGTATGTCAGGTGTTGGTGTGCGGGTAAGTGTTGTACAAGTAGGTGGCAGGTGCATAGCGCATACGTAAGGCTCAGCGTGGCATGGCTGCATTAGTCATAGGAGTATAGTCAGGACATATCTGACTGGTGTCTCTGTGTGTGATTTGTGTGCACAAGATTGATACTTCTGGTAGTGTGTAAGTCAGTGTGATAAGTGGGTGTGCTGTTTGTGTTAGTTCATGTGGCAGTCACAGGGAAGTGCATGACTGGGTGCCACTGGTGTATGCATGTTTGTGACTGGTGTATAATGGGGGTGGGGTGTGCACTGGTGAGAAAGGCAGAGGAATGTCACTCTTCAACATAGGATAGCCTAATTTTGGCAATTAATTGATCTTCAACTATTAGCGATAGATATGCCCAATGGCCTGTGATGGGATGGGATGTTAGATGGGGTGGGATCTGAGTTACTACAGAGAATTCTTTCCTGGTGTCTAGCTGGTGAGTCTTGCCCACATGCTCCGGGTTTAGCTGATCGCCATATTTGGGGTCGGGAAGGAATCTTCCCCCAGGGCAGATTGGCAGCGGCCCTGGGGGTTTTTCGCCTTTCTCTGCAGCATGGGGCACAGGTCGCTTGCTGGAGGATTTTCTGCATCTTGAAGTCTTTAAACCACGATTTGAGAACTTCAGTAGCTCAGACATACGTTAGGGGTTTGTTACAGGAGTTGGTGGGTGAGATTCTGTGGCCTGTGTTGTGCAGAAGGTCAGACTAGATGATCATAATGGTCCCTTCTGACCTTAAAGTCTATGATTCTATCCCCGTCCTGAACTCGGCCTTTGAAAAAAGCAGCATTGTACAGTCACCTCTTAAACCAGCTATGTTAGCTCAAGGACTTTCCCCACACCCAAAGAAAAACAGAGAAACCACACATTCTGTGCCCTTCCATCCCTATGACCAATTGACAAACCACTAGCTGAAACAAAGAAAGATGATGCTCTCTCAGCCTCTCCTGAAAGCCATTTTTAAAACGTTCTCACCTTCAGTTATTAACAGTCAGATCCACCCTACTCTGTACAAAAATCCTCAAATGTCAGAAGTCACGGCTATTAAAAAACAACCCCACCCCCCCATGAAAATACTAGAATCCACAATTTCATGACCTACCTGCAGCCATAATCATACTCTTGCCCTTACGACTCACATATGCAAGTGAGGTGATAGGTGTGTGTGTGTGACAGAAGCATGTGTATCCAAAGGTTATGCCTGTGATCAATTAATGTGTATTGAATGCGTTAGGTATGTGCCTGTGATTAGTGTATGTTTGAGATTGGTGTATGTGTTCTGAATGTGTTAGGTGTGAGTACTAATGGTTTGTAGTGCGTGTGAGAGCAAGGGATATGGGTCATCAGAACCTTGTGCTTATAATATCATTGCTGCTGCCGAAGCTACTGTATTATCCCAAAATCCATGTGAAGTTTCAGTGCCTCACACTTGGAAGCAAAGGAGCGATGGTTTCCAACATTCTGGTGTTAAAGTTTGTTCAGGGGACACAGCAAACACAATAAACATAAGTATCCACAGTTGCCTGTCTTGGGATTTCCATCCCACTTCTGAGTTGGATACATTTCCCTTGGTATGAGAGTTGAGCACTTATAAACCATTAAGTGGAACTGCCGTGAGGCTCAAGACCAGCAGCACAAAGGGCTCCACAGCTACATTGCTATAGAAACCACCCAGACACAAATGAAAAACCCGGCTTGCTTTGTCTGTGTATTTCTTCTCCTAATAAGTAATGTATTCTTCCATGTTTCAGAGGGGTAGTTGTGTTAGTCTGTATCAGCAAAAACAATGAGGAGTCCTTGTGGCACCTTAGAGACTAACACATTTATCTGGGCATAAGCGTTCATGGGCTAGAACCCACTTCATCAGATGCATGGAGTGAAAAATACAGTAAGTAGATATAAATATACAGCACATGAAAAGATGGGAGTTGTCTTACCAAGTGGGTAGTCAGTGCTAACGAAGCCAATTCAATCAGGGTGGATGTGGCCCATTCCCAACAGTTAACAAGAAGGGGTATTAACAGAGGGAAAATTATTTTTTGTAGTGACCCATCCACTCCCAGTCTTTATTTAGGCCTAATTTGATGGTGTCAACTTTGCAAATTAATTCCAGTTCTGCAGTTTCTCGTTGAAGTCGTTTTTGAAGGTTTTTTTGTTGAAGAATGGCCACTTTAAGTCTATTATTCAGTGTCCAGGGAGACTGAAGTGCTCTCCTACTGGTTTTTGAATGTTACAATTCTTGATGTCTGATTTGTGTCCATTTATTCTTTTGCGTTGAGACTGTCCTGTTTGGCCAATGTATATGGCAGAGGGACATTGCAGGCACATGATGGTATACATCACATTGGTAGATATGCAGATGAACAAGCCCCTGATGGTGTGGCTGATGTGGTTAGGTACTATGATGGTGTCCCTTGAATAGATATGCGGACAGAGTTGGCAGCAGGGTTTGTTGCAGGGATTGGTTCCTGGGTTAGTGTTTCTGTTGTGTGGTGTGTAGTTGCTGGTGAGTATTTGCTTCAGGTTGGGGGGCGCTGTCTGTAAGTGAGGACTGGCCTGCCTCCCAAGGTCTCTGAGAGTGAGGGATTGTCCTTCAGGATAGGCTGTAGATCCTTGATGATGCACTGGAAAGGTTTTAGTTGAGGGCTGTAGGGTATGGCTGGTGGCGTTCTTGTCAACTCTTGGGAATAAGCCACATCCACCCTAACTGAATTGGCCTAGTTAGCACTGACCCGCCCATCTTTTCATGTGCTGTATATTTATACCTGCTTACTGTATTTTTTACTCCATGCATCTGATGAAGTGGGTTCTAGCCCACGAAAGCTTATGCCCAAATAAATTTGTTAGTCTCTAAGGTGCCACAAGGACGCCTCGTTGTTTTTGTATTCTTCCATGGCACTCCTTCTCACCTCTTTCCAGACTACCTGACACCCACAAGCACCTGCCATTTCAATTTGGCGCCCGGTCCCCCCAGCCCTTTTTATGAATCCTTCCAGCCCTCTCTCCCGCTGTACCATCAATAATCCCTCTTTTCCCGTGCCATCAGATGCCCATTTCGGAGGCTCCTGTCCTTGCCTACACAGAAAAACCAGAAAACACTTGCAGTCCTTCCACCCAGAAAGCCAGAATATTACCTTCATTAGCTTGAGGAGCAAGGCAAGTCCAGAATACACGTCCTATCAGCTGGCTCAAATCGAAATCATGAAATATTTTTCAGCTAAGAGGTGGTCTTCTCTTTACCAGTTTGTCATCCCACCTTTCCCCCTCCCCAAGCTTTTCTTGGGGGAAGGCAGCTCTGGAAGGCAGGTCAGTTGAAATGTCCTTAAGATGACAGATATCTCAAAAAGCATGACATGCAAAGGGTTAAATTCTTGCCCTAAGCAGTCAGTCATCTCTGTAGCTGCTGTGATTACAGTGAGGGAAAGCCAGCTGAGAGTCTGCAAGCTGGGAAAAAGCCTTCTGGGTCAACAGGAATTCCGGGGGATGTGGAGGAGAGATGGGGGAATTCTGATGAACCTAACTGGCAGCATCCTTTGACCAGAGCTAATAGAGTGCTTTCGTCGCTGCCCTAAACGTCAAAGCCATAAATGGGAACAGGATGATGATGATGACGACGATGAATAGAATGATTGGAGAGGTTTTTAACATAAACCAGCAGGGAAGGGGTAAATTATAAGAGAGGTTTCTGCAGCCTAATATGTGAATTCTGTGCTGAGGAACAGGTACCAGGTTGACAGCCCTGGAAAGCAAAGCCCTTTTTTCTCTTCAGTGCAGCCTTCCCTCATTCTGCCCTGGCAAAAAAACTCACTCCTGATCGAAGAGGAACTTCTGTGGGAGTGGGAGGGGAAATCAGACTCTGTAGTCGAGTGAATCTTCAGCCTCCCTGCTTAGGCTGCCAACAAGGTGGCCAAGCATGATGCTTACAACCACTCACTAGCAAATGAGCTGAAACAACTATCTCACTTCACATAGGCTGTGGCACAGCCATTTAACATCTTCTCTTCCATTGAGACAGTTTGGGCTGGGAAAAATCCTTACTCGTGTCTCGGGAACTTTCAGCAGGGGACACCTAGACTGTTTTCAAACATGGACTCACAAGAGACTGCTTGGCACATAAACTAGTGTTCAAGGTGCAAATTCCCAAAGCAAAGAGCCACTGCCCAACTAGCCCATCACACACCTTCTTGTAGAAAACATCAGACTACTACTTCCCAGCTCAGCCCCAGCTCATTTACTCACCCAGAAAACGGCTAGTCCCAATTTTGCTGAGCGACACTGCTTCAAAAAACAGCATGGCTTGCAGGATGAGCAAAGGTCACAGAATCACTTTCTTGGCCTGGGAAACGTCACTGCAACATTGCAACAGCTTCCTGGAGGACAAGCTCACAGAAGCGGCAATCACAGTCTGTAGGGTTTCGTCCCTGTAGCTTTGGAAGTAGATCTGTCCGCATATTCAGTGGCTAGAACTCTGAGCAGCCTAAATGGATGGAACACACAGGAGGCATCTGAGGGATGAATTATTCATAGCCTTGTTCAGCTGCCAACATCTCTGGGGGGTTTTATGCCCACCCGGGTGCTTGATTTTTGTTTTAACAGTAATGGGAGATGTCTGTGCTTCCTTTAATGGCTCTTGAGGGCAAGCGAGAAGCAGCACTTGCACTACTCCTACCAGCTTTTTTAATAACCATGCTCACAGCTTCATCACGGACACAACCCTTGGATTCATTCCAAGAGCTCAGACCACCAGCAGCTTTCTGAGGAACCCTGCTGACACCTGGTTTATTGTAACCTTGCCACAGTGCTGACCTGAACTTTACAGTTCAGTGGATGACAGTTTTCTACCAACTGAAGCACTGTTTTCAGCTGAGTAAAGGGCAGCAAGATCACATTTGGAGCCCTAGGCTCATATTGCTTACCCATGTCAGCATTTCTGCAATCAACCTCATCTCTTTCCCTCCCCAGCTGATGGGGATGCGTGAGAATCACCTGGTTCCCAACTGCAAATTCAGCTGGACAATGCAGTTCAGATGTGCTATGTAAAACAATTGTTAACTAAAGGAGAAGTATCTGTGGGGTACGGGAGAGGTTGGTTGGGAGGTTAAGGGATATCACAGTCTCTCTTTGGGCAGGATTTCCCCCAGTAGTAGAAGTGAAGAATGCCACAGCCAAGGATCTCCTGAAGAGAGCCACTAAGAATGAGCCCCATTGGGACAGAGGATAAATCAAAGGAGGAATGGAGAGTTGGGTCCATGTGAGTTGCACATATTCCACACCGAGATATTAGGGGGATTGCCTTGTTATAAACAGAGTTATAAGGTAAGATAAAGACGACCAGGAAGTACTGCAAGTACTGGGAGCTATTAATGAAAATTGGTCCACACTATAGAATTGCACTGGTGCAGCTAATAACCGTGTGCTTGAACTGCTGCAGGCTGTAACGATCAGATCATCCATACTAGGCCTCCTGTTTTAGGTGCACAAAACACACTGCAGCCCCACCAAGCACTCTCTGCGACCACTGCGGAGTCTGTGGATTGTTACATTTACCCTGCAATGCCAACCACAGCTGCCTGGATCAAGTACATAAAGTCGACTGTGTCCGTCAACCATTCTGATTCGGTAGCATTTTACGCCCACTCTGCAACTAGTATAAATGACTACATAAGGCACAGAGCAATGGTGAATTGAGCCCAGTGGATTTATACTAGTGTCAAACTGGAGTAACACAATGGTGAGTTTCCACGGTATACATCTGATGAAGTGAGCTGTAGCTCACGAAAGCTCATGCTCAAATAAATTGGTTAGTCTCTAAGGTGCTACAAGTACTCCTTTTCTTTTTGCGAATACAGACTAACACGGCTGTTACTCTGAAACCTGTCACAATGGTGAGTCAGGCCCTGAAATCATACATCAACTTTTTTGCTGAGCCAAGAATAGAATCCAGATCTTCTGACACACCCCTGTGCTTTAGCCACAAGATCTTCTACTCTTTACCTGCTGTTTTCCTTTAGTCCCTAGCTGCTGTTTTCTGTGCTTATTTTTATTGGCCCTGAGTGCACCTGTTTATGCTGCATTAAAGAGATAGTAACATCACAGTTGTTTAAGCAACTAATTATGAGTGACCAGAACAATGTGATCCAAAAGGAAAGAAAGAAAATCAGAGGCAGCATGGTCCAGTGGGATAGGCATGGGACTGGAATTCAGGAGACCTGAATCCTGTTCCGTGCTCTGCCACTGACCTGCACTGTGACCTTAAGCAAGTAACTTCAACTCTGTGCCTCTGTTTCCCCTCCCATCCTTTGTCTGTTATATCATCTATTTAGATTCTAAGTGCCACAGTTGCCAAGCCACCTGCACCTCAGACCCCTTCTCTGGTCTCTCTGAGTGCTGCCCACAGGTCTTAGGCCTTTTTCCCTCACTTCGTCTCTGGGCAGAGAGTCTTAAATTTTTATTGTCCTTTGATCTTTTGGGTCCCAGCCTTGGTAAGTAATCTGTGTAACTTGGCTGCAGCCAAGAAAGTCAATAATTCATAAATTATTGCAGAGCAGCCCCGCGTCCTTCACAGTAAGCTCCTTGGACCAGGAAAGCTTACTAACTGTTTGTACAGCACCTAGCACAAAGGGGTCCCAATCTTGTTTGGAGCCTTTCAATGTTCTTGTAGCCCAAGTGTAGCCTTCCTATCTCTCAGGGCCAGGGTGCCTCCTCCGGCAGTGGTGAGGAGTCAGTACGACCACCAGCAGTTTTGTCAGGCAGCCTGGACTGCAGCTGCACAATTGCCCAAATAGCAGTTCAAACCTCTGAAGGAGGATTAAGCAAACCACCAGCTGGCTGGTAGTTCAGGCCTCCTGGTGTGGGGTGAACAACAATACTCTATGGCTCAGGCCCTCTGAATGCAGGCTGAGCAATTAAACAGTATATATTGCCGGCCTTCTGGCCTAAAGATTAGAGTGCAACCAGACCCTGTACGAGGCTGGGGGGAGGAGGATCCGGGCCCACCCTGTTCCACCAGGTCCCAGCCCAGGGCCCTAGACATGGCAGGCAATCCCAGCCAGGATCAGCAGGGAAATATGTGATAGCTGCCTCGCTGCCTGGCAGCACACCCTGAACAAAATCTCTTTTCCCTGGGCTAATTTCTACTGGATCCTGCTGGCAGTACTCCGTCACCACTGGGACCTGGCCCTCAGTGTCACGATCAGGTGGTCCTTCCTCTAGTCTCCCCCCGGGGCCTTCCGTCTCCTGAGGCAGTGGTTTGCCTTTCTTTTCTGCTCCCAGTCACGGGCTCGGCTGAGGGATCAGCTCCCTTGGAAGGACATCCATCTCCTTCCCTTGTCCGGCCCTATCTGGGCTGCACCGCAGGGTAGGGTTGCCAACTTTCTAACTGCACAAAACTGAACATCCTTGCCCCACCCCTTGCCCCGTCCCTGCCCTGAGGTCCTGCCCCTTCTCTGAGGCCCCGTCCCCACTCACTCCAGCCCACCTCCCTCAGTCGCTTGCTTTCCCCCACTCTCACTCACTTTCACTCAGCTAGGACAGAGGGTTGGAGTGTGGGAGGGGGTGAGGGCTCCAGCTGGGGGTGCGAGCTCTGGGGTAGGGCCAGAAATGAGGTGTTCAGCGTGGGGGAGGGAGATCTGGGCTGGGACAAGGCGTTGGGGTGGGGGGGGGTGGGCTCCAGCTGGGCCTGTGGGCTCTGGGGTGGGGCTGGGGATGAGGGGCTTGAGGTGCAGGAGGGGGCTCCAGGCTGGGGCCAAGGGGTTTGGAGTGTGGGAGCAGGCTCAGGGCTGGGGCCAGGAATGAGGAGTGCGGGAGGGGATTCAGGGTGCAGGCTCTGGGAGGGAGTTTGGGTGCGGGAAGGGGCTCAGGACTGGGGCAGGGGGTTGGAGTGCAGGTCGGAAGGCGGGGTCTGGGAGGAAGTTAGGGTGTGGGAGGGGGTTGAGGTTCAGGAGGATGTTCAGGGTGTGGGCTCCAGCCTGGTGGCCCTTACCTCAGGAGGCTCCCGGTCCAGGAGCTGCACAGAACCAAGGCAGGCAGGGAGCCTGCCTTAGCCCCGCTGTGCCACCACCGAACTTTTAACAGTCCAGTCAGCGGTGCTGACTGGAGCTGCGAGGGTCCTTTTTAAACTGGGTGTTCTGGTCAAAAATCAGATGCCTGGCAACCCTACTGCAGGGCCCTGTTCTTATACTTCCTGCTCTGCCCCTGCACTTCCTCCAGAGGGGGCAGAGCGAGGTTAGACGAGGCCATTCTGCCTCCCTACACCAAGTAACAAACAATCAGAATCAGCTAGAATCAGCACAAAACTCTCCCATACTAACTCAAAGTTTTCCCTACAGTTGTCTGCTGCCCCTATTTTATTGTCCAGAAGAATGTAAACCCAACCAAAAGGTGACTAACAGAGACAACAGCCAGTATGTGAAGAATGATGTTGTCCTAAGTTACCTAGTAATAGCAGTTGTACGGATGTAGTGCCTAGCAGTCCAAGCCCCATTGTGCTAGACACAGTATAAACATATCATTACAGGATGGTCCCTGATCTTCTAAGGGCCTGTTTACACATGGAGATGTTCATGATTAACTCCACGTATGGACCCACTTATTCCAGAATAAGACTGCCTTGTTTGTGCATTAAGCTAAACAGGAACAAGGCACTTTACTGTGAAAAAAGATTGTCCACACATTGAGTTCAATCAGGAACAATTACATGTACAGACAAGCCCTACGTATCAGACTACATACAGGCTGGGATTTTCAAAGGAGCCTAATCGATTTAGGATTGAAATTGAATTGGATTTGTGTGCCTAAGCCCCTTAGGTTCCGTCAAAAACTTCAGCTTTAATTTATACAGTAGTAATGTAAAAAAGTATTCCAATAAAATGAATGCAGATTAAATGACTAAGCTCCCCCTCCAAAAACCCTCCCACCAAGATTTACACAATAATTAATAAGAGTATAAACATTTAATTAAATCAATGTGCCATGGGAATTAGAGACACAGAGTTGGCACCCATTTCATATTTACTTAGATAGAGTTAAATCTAATTAGGCTTCTCTTTCTGAGAATAACATTGCTATTATAGTAAGATTGTGTTAGTGGATCAGATATGGAAAAGGCCTTTCTATTGTAACTGGGTTAACTGTGGTTTATATTGTTATATATTTTATAATGCTTTTAAAAAATTTAATTGTATGTTAATTTAATTTTACATATCTTGTCTCAGTTGGCTGTAGGGTTTTGTATTTAACTTTGTATGGTTGAGATGCAGAGAAAGCATATAACTGTTCTCCCCAAAACAATGAGAATATTGTGAACATTTTTAGATAGCCAAATCTATCAGTCCATAATTAATTTTGTAAAAAAATGAGGAGAAAGAACATACGAACAGAAAGGTTTGCAGTTATTCAGAACTCCTTCACTGCGCAAATCCATCCTCTATGTTTGGAAATGTACTTTTCACTCTCATATGGAAAATGCACTACTGTACTTAAACTAATGGCTATGACTCCAATTCATTCCCTTAGTTTTGCTCTCTCGTTTAAAGGTGAAATACCTTTTAACTGTTGAAACAGTTCCTGTGCACACAAATAGCCTAGAGCTCCTGACTGCCAGTTCTGAAGCACGAAACAGGGGCAAAACTTATGAAAAATTTAGGCCAACATTTTCAAAAGTGGACACTTATTTTGGGTGCCTTGTGCCTGATTTTTAGCTGACTTAAACAGCAGTTGTGCATTGCTCAACACTTCTGAAATCAGGTCCAAGGTGTCTCAATTTAGACACCCAAATTCAGTGGCTACTTTTGAAAGTTTTGGCCATAGCATGAATTTCTTCTTTATATTTTTGCACCATATTGTCACGGTCACTGCTTCCATTCAAGCCAATAAGAGTGTTGCTATTTACTTAAACGGTATTGGGAGCTGCCCTAGAATCAAGGACAGAACTCATGGTCAGAAGTCTATCTTCTGAAAACTAGGTTAGTGGGAGGGGAGCAGAAGGCAGCTCTCTTCTATATATTTGGATCTCCACAGACATTTTTGGTGTCTGTAACCCCACCCATCCCCATTTAAGAATGAAGAAAAAAAAAAAGATAGGTCTAGATATTTCAGGATGAGAGACCAGGAATAAAAAAAACCTGCAGTTCTACTACCTAGACCAGTGATCTTGACCTTGTTAAGTTTGTGGAATTTGACATCTTGGGACAGTGCTGAGATGGTTTTTAAGGTCAGGCTTGACAAAGCCCTGGCTGGGATGATTTAACTGGGAATTGGTCCTGCTTCGAGCAGGGGGTTGGACTAGATGACCTTCTGGGGTCCCTTCCAACCCTTATATTCTATGATTCTATGAGAGCCTCCACTGCCACGGAAAAACTCAATGCTCTAGGAAGCGGTGTTTCGGGTTCAGTAGGGAGCACTTTTACCTACAACTCAATTGTAACCAGTGGCCTACCATGGGATGAGGGGGCACAATGATGCTAGAGACACCTCCTTTCACTAAAATAATGCAGCTGCATTACAATACAGTCTGTATTACCTTAAGCACATGTGTGTATCTACATTTGAATGAAAAATATTATCTGAGAAATAGTATATCGTAAAGCATATGAGTAAAGCAGAACGGACAAGGATGCATGCTCAGCCTCATACTTGGAGCACATAATGCAACTGTAAGGGTCCAAAATTATTTTATTTTTTTTGCGTTCAATTTGTAACGAAGCTGACATGTTTGCAATATCAATGCTTAAAAGGTGAAATGCTTGTGAAGGCATCTTTTGATAATGGTGATGGGGTCATCAAGATACCTAGACAGAAATAAATAAAATCCACTAGCGTAGGCCAGGCTCAGGCATCTATTAGGAACCCAATGAACCACTAGCACTTACACTGTTGTACCACTCGCACTGATGCGCCATTGCTGGCAGTTGTTGTAATATGGGCACTAACGTTCCCAATGTAAACAAGGCTGGAGATTGCACATTTGTAGGATTAACCACTTGTTCTGTTCACCAAATAAGAGTATCTGCAGTAACCAAACAAAAAAGGGGAGTCAATTCTTGACTGGAAAGTGGGAGTTTCTGTATTTCTTCCACGTATTTTTCTGTATTTTGGTTCATTTATTACTTTGAACTTTTCTTCAA
This sequence comes from Caretta caretta, assembly GCF_965140235.1. NCBI lineage: Eukaryota > Metazoa > Chordata > Testudines > Cheloniidae > Caretta > Caretta caretta. Next base: position 61,940,441 of record NC_134211.1, on the reverse strand, counting down.
AGTGCTTTGCAAAACTAATTAACTAATCAGTCCATACAACAATTCCATGATAGAGTATTAAGTGCCATTTTACAAATAGGAAATGTAGGCACAGAGAGGTTATGTGACTTGCCCAATGTTTCTCTGTGAGTTACTGACAAAGCTGGAAACAGAAACCAGGAATTCCTGGTTCCCAGTCCTGTTTTCAGAAACTCAGTCCCGTCTCTTATGAAAATACGGTTGAGAGCGCTGTGTCACAGTGTATTAGACACCCAAAGTTCTTCATATGCCTTTTGAAATTTGTATAGCGATCAGCAGGAATCTGAACTTTTGTAAACTTCGACTAGTAGGCAAAACATGAGCTCATATTCACAGCTGAGTTTTCCCTATGAAAGCCCTGAATTCGAATCTGCAAGTTATCTGCCGTATACTGCTACCACACATTCCCCACCTACCCAAGAGAACAATTGCTCTACTGTACATTTCAAGCCAAGTCTGTACAGTGACGACAACTTCTAGATGCAAATGATGAAAGCAAACAATCGTAGGTGCTATGCACGAGTTATCCTTTTTCCTAAATGCTACTAGGTACAGCAGCCCAAGTGAAAACTTGAGGCAAAGAGTTGGGAATCACAATAGTAGCACTTCAGAGTACAACATTTCTTTTTAACTGCCTCATTGCCACCCTGTGTGTCACAAATGTTGGGGAGATGCCTGTATCACAGAAGAATTATAATGTCTTCAAATATTTTCCTGGCAGTTTGCTGCCAGGAGCAAAATCTGACTTTTCCTGTGTTTTCAAGTAATAGTTAAGTGTAAAAAAAAAAAAATTTTCTGACTACAACTGTTTTCATACACAGGACGTAGCCCAGTTAAAATCAACATTTAAAAACAAACACATATTTTCCTAAGTGCTATTATTACTAAGTGCCTTCAATTATTAAATTCTTATTACTTTTTTGCTGTTTATATTATTCACTTTTTAAATTTTTCTCTGCTCAACAATGAAAAATAATAATAGACCGGTCAGTTTCATATTTGTTTCACATTTGTGCTCTCAGGCACCAGCAAAACATTAAAATGTTTGGATTGCAAACACTGCAGAAAGGAATGGTTATGTATTTATAAAAATTTACTTTTGAATTACGGTATTTTAAAATAACTGAAACATTTCTATTGCTCTTAGGTTTTATAAAAACTTTTTTAAGTTGCCAAATTTAAATTGGAGGTCAAATTTGACTTAATAGTGTGTCTTTAAAATAAAATTAATTTAGCAGGATGAGAGCTGTGGTGTTCGCTAAACAAAGTGACCAGTTGTCACAAAACTCGACCCACACATGCTCTATCAAGGATTAGAGTACAAACATTACAACATCAGAACAAACTCTCATTGGCTGATTGGTAATCAAAGGCAGGACACTGTTGCCTAGAAACTTGTCTGAATAACCTTTTCCTAAGTGTCACATACACTTTTAGATATCATTGTCACATAATCATTTGTCATTCTTATGTTTCCTTACCCAATCAAAAAAAATTACTGCCACAAGTAACCAACCCATTTAATCTCTTTACTGATAATAAAGTAGAGATCAGTGGTTACAGCACAAATCTGGGCTTTCTGAGATTCCTAGACCCTTAGACAGAGCTCCAACCCCTAGACAGAGACAAACACCTACAAGATCTCTATCAAGCATTCTTACAACTACTATACCCACCTGCTGAAGTGAAGAAATAGATTGACAGAAGGGTACCCAGAAGTCACCTACTACAGGACAGGCCCAACAAAGAAAGTAACAGAACGCCACTAGCCGTCATTTTTTCATGTTCTCTGTGTATATATATATCTATCTATCTTCCTACTGTATTTTCCACTGCATGCATCCGATGAAGTGGGTTTTAGCCCACATAAGCTTATGCTCAAATAAATTTGTTAGGCTCTAAGATGCCACAAGTACTCCTCATTCTTTTTGCTGATACAGACTAACATGGCTACCACTCTGAAACCTTTCCTTCACTGGTATCTCAAGTACCAAAATATTAAAAGTATGTCTCTCCGATCGGAATGTGATACCCTCCCTCATTCCCATCCCTGGGATGTAGCCAAAAAAATGGAGTAACACACAAACTTAAACTTGGAGTAAAAGCAATCACAAAAATTAATGGAGCTCCCCCTCTGATGAACAGGTGTAATTCAGTAGCTGTGCAACATTTTTAGAAATGGATGTCTTCTACTTATGGACTTCATCTTTGAAAACTGATCTAATTCTAACAAACCTACAAAAGAATCATGCCTTTTATTACCTTTATGGTGATCACTAATACCTCACAATGTCAAAGTCAAATCTCAGACCTTGTTTCCAAAACATGTAATTATCTCCAAACTGTATATTATCGTAATATTATAATAAACTGGCTGTTTTATACATCTACCACTACCCTCTACTGGTTGGCATCTGAACTGCTCAACTCCATAGGATAGCCCCCATGCTGTTCACATATAACAGATATTCTCCTTTATCCCAAGCAGCAAGGGCTTGCGCTTTTGGAAGGTGGTGGGAATCTGAATTTTCTCCCTATTGTCTTTGTGAAGTTTTTAATGGCCATGGAGAGCATCAGAGTGGCAACAGTGAAGTCCTACATCACTATGGAATTGTTACCATACCTTACTGTCTTGCTTCTCTTGCTATCTCATATTAGCTGATCTCATCCTGGTAGATTTCAAAGTATTTCACAAACTATTCACCAGATCCTGTAGTCCCTCCAGTGGGCTGCCAATTAAAAGCCTCACTGGATAATGTGCCTTTGAGAGGACTGCGGGATCAGACCCTATATTTATTTCGATCTGCTTACACTGCACCCATCAAGCCACTCCAAGAAAATGTACACAACATTATAACACCAAAATCACAAAACAAAGAAGGAGACTTCCTCCTCCTCAAGAATTTACCTGGAATGTCTTTCCCACAATCACCTGCTCATGCAAAAGTCTGAGATGATACATGGTCCCAAGAGGGTGCCCTGAAACTCAACTGGCTTGGGCTTTGTCAGATTAGCAAGAATTCCAGAATAGCAAACCCTCCACTGAGAATGCCCAGCAACCAGACATTCAGACCGAGGCACTATGAGCAAATATACAGTAACAAGGGAATGGGAGTCTCGGAGGTAGCCAAGAACCACACACAATAAAGTCTGGGAGCATGTCTTATTCCATGGGCCAGTTAATGATAGGAAAGTAAGGGAGCAGTCATTTGATTCACAAACATCTACAGAATTTCAATGGTGTCACCCTCTGCGGCATTGCAGGGATACTCCCTCACCTCCTCCCCAGCTCCCAGCACCACATCTTCTGGTAGATGTAAATGTTGATAACACAATGTCATTGGCAATGCGTTGAGCTGGATTTCATTCAAAAGTCCCTTCTCTCAGGAACACAGTGGTACCAACCATGACAAACCTAGAACAATTATGTAGATATATATTTGAAAGAATGTTTAATTATATCTTAGCACAGATACGTCAGACATGCAGCCCTCACAAAAAGTTAAATTATGGTCCTTCACTAACAATATTGTGCTATCAATTAATGCTCAGAACATGATACCTAATTAATTTTTTTAATGTGACAGATTAATATAAATGGAAGGAGGGCTTCAAGTTCATTTGCCATCATCAGCAAAAAAAAGGGGACCAGCGGTATTGATTGTCAGCTTTGTTTATTATGCCAAATGAGTTGTAATGAGGCACTGGTTAAGACATCAGCATCAAGCCGAAAATTACAAGAATCGAACAGCATGCACAAAATTACGTAATGTATGTTAAGTAACTAATTACAATCTCAAAGTAACTTATTACAAAATCCTTGTTTTTACTTTTGTCTCAATCATTTTTAGGCATCAATGGGGAGATGAAGAGTACCAACTAGTAGCAGAATCTTTGGAGAATACCACAGTGGAGGACCTACTTAAACACAGCACTCAGTGGCATCTTACATGCTATGAGAAGTGTGCCCATAAATTGGCTTTGGCAAGGCAGGTTGAGGAAATTCATCAAGGATCAGGAGAAACATGAAGATGACGGGACAAATGCCAGCTGCTGACAGGTGTTTGCTGCTCTTTATTTGATCTGTCAGGACGGCTAATTGGAATTTGCACCTCACAGCTCTGGAAGACTTTGTGACTGTGTTCACTCTAAGGTGCATGCCTGCGCAGCCACACAAGAGGTTTCAAGGGGCACACACCTGATTAGTGCAGGCACACACCCAGCACAGGGGGCGTAGGCACAGGTGGGCCTGGAGGATGTGTAGGGTGAGGTGGGGAATCGGGGTAGGTGTGGACAGTGGGGTGAGATGGGGGGCAGTGATGGGAGAGCTTGGGGCATGCAGAGCTGTGGCGGGGAAAGAGGCCTCTCCCCCAGTCCCGGGGCTGCGACAGGGAGAGCGGGCTTTTAAAAAATATATATATTATATTTAGTTTTTTTGTTTCTACTGGTAGTGCACATCCACACATTACCTCAGTATTGGTGCTGCACATAACAAAATTCATTCCGCAAATCGATGGAAAAAATTAGAGGGAACATTGCGGTTTGTGAAATAGTTTTTTGCTTTAGATTTAACCAACTATTCTGCAATGATTGCCCTATACCTCACTGAAATAGCAGGTGGAGAAAAGTCTGACCCTGACACATGGGAGGAATTTCAAAAAGGAAATTGACTTGTTAAAAAAGGTCGCCAGTTCCCTTCTGCATACTTGGTTCAGCTGAAAACCTAGAACAGGAAAACAGAGCAGTGAAAGTCATTATGGGGTTGGTAGCACAGCATCCAAATACTCTTTCCTGGTGTTTTCTGTCAACCGCAGAAGTCCATCCAATTTAGAACAAAACATTAAGTATAGCTGGGATGTTGTCCCCAGAAGTAAGCAAGCACCATCTAGACTCATTAGGCATTGTTAAATGCCAAGAAGGGGAAATTTTAAAGCTACAGGATGAGTTTACTCATACTGGCAACCTATTAGAGTACGACAGACAGGAGCTCATTAATATCATGATGAAAGCAGTCTTCAGGGATATGATAGCTAAAGATGTCAGCCAAATGGATACTTTAGGTCACCACATGTATGAAACCTTCAAAATTCAAAGAATTATCCAAGGCTCCATCAATCTATGGGCTCTGATCAAAAACAGACTAAAGCTGTGCTCGAATGCAAAGAAGAAAGTCAAAGTGAAGGTGTGGCAGGACTATTACAGGGCTAACCACAGACAGGTCGTTGTTTGCTCATTTCCTGGTTGTGTTCAAATCTCAGTATGAGCTTGATCTATGTGAGACTTGAAGTATGAGTTTTCCGTGGTACCACAATGCACATTTCAATACGACAGAACAATTTACATGTGCCGGGCAAAAAGCAAACTAATACGTATCCTGCATGGCTTCCTTAGCCAGCATCTACTGACAACATGACCAGTATCTTATGAACCAGAGGCCTTTCAGCATAGAATCATAGTTGGTATGGCTGAGGTGCAAGCTCTTGACAAACCAAAAACTGTTAATACCTGCTGAGATTTGGCTGAACACTTCATTATTAGGCTACAGAGAAAATATTGGCCCTATGGCGAAGTCCACCTGGTGTTTGATACATATGCAGAGGAATTAATTAAAAATATTACCAGAAAGAAGAGACTCCATGATATTGCACCTGTCCAATACAAAAATCACTGACTTCATGAACATCTCCAACGTCACAGTGAAGAAGTTACTGTCTCATACTCACACAAAGGATGAGTTAACCACATACCTTACAGGAAAAATACTCCAGCATGTGAAGAATTGCTCTAAGAATTTTGACACTGGATGGCATAATGAAGCTGCTGCCTTGCACTGTTCAGTAGAGTTTCTTAATTGAGGAAGCTGACACTAAAGTTATCTTGCACGTCATCAATGCCATAGAAAAATCAATGCTACTAAACTCCAGATCTTTGCACAAGACACAGATGTTCTAGTGTTTCTGTGAGACACTACCCAAGATTTTTGCAAGATTCTGGTTTTGTGCCTGCTGCTGGGAAATAGAATCGTTGTCTCTCTCTCAGAAGGTGTGTTCCTATCATTCACACCATTAAAAGCCCCCACACTGCCAGGTTTCTTCACCCTTTCAGGATGTGACACTACTGGGAGGCTGGCAGGGAAGAACAAATTATCTTACTGAAAGGCATTTGATTCAGCTTCCAAAGACTCTCCTCTCTCTCAGGATCCTCAGAACAGCTGAGAGTCTCTCTGATGAGGTCATAACCGCACTGGAGGCGTTCATATACTGAGTTTACCATTTGAAGACCAACATTATGACACTTGCAGAGCTAGGCTTGTGGATGTTTTCCAAGAAATAGACAAATGGAGAAAAACTGCCACTGACAAGGGATGCATTCATACCTGCTATCAAGAGGCCAAATTATCAAGCAATGGAATGGCTCCGGGATGATTGAGCGGATCCAGAAACTCTCACTATCAGGCATGGATGAGTCTTGTGGGATGCACTGATCAAACCAGTTATGTGTGAAATATCACGTGCTCCCAAATCAATCCTTCAGGTAATCAAAAGCTCGTATGCAAAGACCAGGATGTTCACTGTCCTGCAAATGTTTGGCCAGCAGCCTGCCTTGCACAGAGATGTGAGAGTGTGGCGCAGATGAGGATCAGTGTGACAGGTGATGAAGTGAGCTGTAGCTCACGAAAGCTCATGCTCAAATAAATTGGTTAGTCTCTAAGGTGCCACAAGTACTCCTTTTCTTTTTGCGAATACAGACTAACATGGCTGCTAGGTCTAGTAGTGGTGCCCTAGACAGAGAGGACACGTATAATGACTTTGATAAATAAATGGTTTCACTCCTACGTGTCAAGACTAACTATCCTTGGATTACCAAAGATCAACATCTTTTTTATATAAGCATTGCATCACTGTGTTAAAGTATAATTTTAAAAAGTTGATTTTTATACATTTTCTCAAATACATAACTACATAATTGTAGTAGGTTTGTCAGGTTTGGTACCATTGTGTTCATGCAGAAAGGGTTTTTGAATGATACCCAACTTGACCCATTTCCGACAACATCGTATTATTCAAATTTCCACCAACTGGAGGACCTGAAGCTGGGAGGTGGGGGTCTGAATCTCCCCTGCCACACTACAGAGGATGACACCATTTAAATTATGCTTCTGTAGAATTTTACGAATCAAATGACACCTCCCTTACCGTTCTATCACTAACTTGCCCATGGAATGAGATTTTACTGTGTTATGCTCCCAGGCTAATATTGGCTTTTATAGATCTAAATCAATACCTTGGACAAGATTTATGGAGCTATGCCCATTTATGCTCTTTTAGAGTTTGTCCCCCTTGAATTTTACATCTAGGACACCTATACAGAGATTACTACAAGCACCACTGAAGTGCATCACCTCCGAAATGGAGCACTGCAGCCATTTGACAGCACAAAGCAACTTAGAATCCCTTTTTTTCCCACTAGCCGCGATGGAGCAGCAGAACTCAAGGACAGAAGTTTGATTTTCAGAGCTTCTTTATAATATGTACTTCTGGTAGATGCTGCCTTAATTCAAGACAAACATATCAGCCTGAGGGGGATGATCCAGCAAGAAAGGAGTTCACTGATCATTCAAGACTTGCCAGCTTACCCCATCAATGCTGATCTAATGAGCACTAATGCTCTAGCCTTGTACAACTGAAGGAAAGATAACACATGATAGTGAAGACTTAATGGACAAGAGCCTCTTTATATGCTAATCCAACTTTTATGAAGAGCTTGAAAAGAAGATTGTGGAGAAGGAGAAGGTTTAGGAGTGGGGTTGCTCTGAACTACTGTACTAGATTTGATTAGCTGCGTTTAATGGCAATACGCAAGCAGAGGATGACATAAATCCTTCCCTGCCCTCCACTAACGGGAACCAGTTCCGATTCCCCACTCAGAGTGGAATTTACAGTGTACAAGAGAAACTTCTAAAGCTGCCCAGCTTCCCTTCAGGCTAATATTACATTAAAAACAGTTATGAACATGCACACATGCAACCTCGGAAATTACCTATATCTTTTGCATTTTGTGGGATGGGGTGGTGGGAAGGAGTTAGGTGCCTTTGAGTTTATGAACAACCTTTGACTTGTAACAGACATCAATGGGTGTATCATGTCAAAGTTTGACTCAGACTCACAATTTATCAGACCACTCTGTTTTATTAGCAAAGCTGCTCTGCTAATACATTTAGAAGTGAGCCCCCCGAGTGGGGCTTGTGTCTTTTAATTTATACAGTTTTTTGGAGAACAAGTTACAGAGAAGTTACAGACAAAAGAAGAAAAAGATTTTAGTCACCACCCTTCGAGATCTCTGAGACCAGTCACATATCTTCAATTACCTGCCACCCTTAACAATCTCCTTTAACAACTTCCAGTTAACTTAACTAATTGCCCTTCACACCTTCCATTCTGATGCCTGCTTCTTAGACATGCTGGCTCTATCTTAATTGCTTCTCCATTCAAAAGCTAAATGTCCCTACGTGTGCTCCCTCAGATACTTTGTAACATGTTTTGGCATGCCCTCTCATATACAATGTATCCAGCATGTCCCCTTATACAACGTTATACTTATACAATGTTATACTTCCACAATCACTTACAAAGAAGCTAACAGGAATGTGGCATGCTAACCAACCAGAAAGGGGCGCATCATTCCAAACTGGCACAGATGCTAGTATCTGTTGCTGCAGAGCCAGAGCTTCAACTCAGTTTGCTTTCTTTCCTACTCACTATCAGACAGAATCACCGCCTAAACTTCATGTCACAAGCGTCCAGCACAGATGGTATTTGTACCTTAGAGTGCAGATATAGGCAGAAAAGTGGAGCTGTAAAAAACATCATATTTATCCCCTCTCCATGACAACAGGGGATGGATCACTTGATACATTGCCCTGTTCTGTTCATTCCCTCTGAAGCACCTGGCACCAGCCACTGTCAGAAGACAACAGACTGGGCTAGATGGACCACTGGTCTGACACAGTATGCCCATTCTTGTGTGACTTCCAAATCCAGCTGGCTCAGTTCTCAAAAGAATGTGCTTTTTCTGGCTGCCAGCACACAACCTTCATCTAGGATGTGAGAAACTATCTGGGTCTTTTTGCCTTACACATCATCATGGATAATGGAGAGACTAGAAGCTGACCAGATAACTCTGTTGCTGACTTAGAATGCAGAACAGACTCCAGTTCACTCTACTACATCTGTATTGGGCTTGCAGGGCTAACAGGAGGAAACATTTCTTGTGATGATTCAAGCAGCAGACCTTACTCAAAGGTATTTATGGGAAGCAGATCTGAGAAGCAAAATGGGGCCATTTTTATATATTCACTTGTTGGCTATGATGAGCACAGGAATTGCCAGTATATTTAGCTCCCTTGGTGCTAAATCTTCCTTTGAAAATAAACGAGAAAATAGCCACTTTCACCTTCTTGTTACACATAGGTTTTTCTCTGGAAGGTGGAACTCCCACTGCTGGATGCTTAAAATTCATCCCCAGTGCACTTCAGTTTAGACCAAAACCAAAAGTACCTTTGTAAAGTCTTGCTTCACTCTCAGGCCACATAGGAGCTGACAAAGCAGAACAAACCAATCATTCTTCTAGTCAGGATCCTGTCTCCATCTGTGGCCAATGCCTTACGCAAAGAAAGATGCAAGAGCCCCAGAACATATCTAAATATACAAAACTCTCCAGTAGGGGAAGGTGGAGAAAGGAAAAAATATCTCAATCTGACTCCCACTGGTAAACAACAAGTTTACTCAGAGCAGTTGACCCTGTTTCCCCAGAATAATTAACCCAAGGGGAAAAGAATATTCCTTCCCTTTAATTAGCATTACAAATTTTCTAGTCTATCTTGCTGAGGGTGGCAGGGAGTTTGGCACGGAAAGCCATGTCTGGAAGCCCCTTCACTTTATTTATTTAAATATTACTTTTATTAAATGAAATCCAGAAACACACAAAATCCTGAGGGTGACATAGCATCAACAGAAATAACCACTACCCTACTCCTTGTATGGCTCTAGTGCCATGACAAACAGCTCCCTTTTCTATGCTGTTAGGATATAGATATTCAGGCCTGTCTGCAAAGGCCTGTACTTTAAGAATTTAGGTGTATTCTTATCACTTGGCTAGTTAGAGGTATAAAAGAAAGAATCAAAATCACTGTCTGCCAGTGTAAGGTCCTTCTCTTACTGTGACAGTCTGAGGCCCTGTTCTTAGGCTAAGGCCTTTGGCTAAGCGACAGAGGCAGCCATAAGCTGGGAAGCGACCGGTCACATCCTCACATTCCAAACTAGTCACATTGAAAGAAGAGAAAGGGAAGTGCCTAGAAGATGTAAAAGGAAATTGAGGTTGATAGTTTTCTGTTTGGTAAGAACTCACTTATCAATAGACACAGCTGGGAAACTCTTATGTCTTTATAGATGTAGTTGTGAAATCCCCACTTCTGTATTGTTTTGTCATTATAGTTCCCACTTTGCTATTGTTTATTGGCATGGTCTCTGTCTGGTTCTGTGATTGTTTCCGTCTGCTGTATAGTTAATTTTGTTGGGTGTAATCTAATTATTGTGGTGGGATATAATTGGTTAGCTAATCATGTTACAATATGTTAGGATTGGTTAGTTAAATTTCAGTAGAATGATTGGTTAAGGTATAGCTAAGAATATTACTATATAAATTAGCGGCAAACAGGAAGTAAGTTGGGATTCGAAAATAAGGAAAAAGGAACTTGTATTTAAGCTTGCTGGAAGTTCACCCCAATAAACATCGAATTGTTTGCACCTTCGGACTTCGGGTATTGTTGCTCTCTGTTCATGCGAGAAGGACGAGGGAAGTGGGAGAGTGAAGGAATAAGCTCTCTAACATATGCCACTGTAGCCTTCACCTCCTCACAAATAGTAGGCTTTACCAAATCTTTACTGTTTTGTAGCCGTCTTTTCAGGACACTTTCCTTTCATTTTCCATGAAAAATTTGCTTCTCTGCCTTCATAGTTTCAGAGAGTTTAAGGCCAGAAGGGACCATTCGATTATCTAGTCTGACTTCCTGCATATCACAGGCCATTAAATTTCACCTAGTTACCCCTGTTTTGAACCCAATAACTTGGGTTAGACTAAACCATTCCGTACTCAGGAGACTAAACTTTCTTGTTCTCTGCAGGCAACTCCATCATCCTGCCTGTCACTTAGGCCCATAATCTGGTTATCATCTTTGACCTGAACCCTTCTCTAGGTCCTCACATCCAGGCTATGATTAAGTCTTGCAGATTCCTTCTGCATAACATATCTAAGAGAGGGCCCTTCCTATTCATCCACACAGCTAAAATGTTCATCCAGGCGCCCATTATCTTGTGTTGGAAGTACTGCAACATTCTTCTCTCTGGTCCGGAGAGATGCAATCTTGTTCCACTTATATGCATTCAGCATGCCGCTACAAAGATCATTTTCCTGGCCCAGCGGTTCTCAAACTGTGGGTTGGGACCCCAAAGTGGGTTGTGACAGGGCTGGCATTAGACTCACTGGGGCGTAGGGCTGAAACTAGGGTTGCCAGGAGTCCATTTTTTGACTGGAACACCTGGTCAAAAAGGGACCCTGGCGGTTCTGGTCAGCACCACTGACTGAGCCGTTAAAAGTCTGGTCAGTGGTGCAGCGGGGGCCCGGCGCTAAGACAGCCCTAGCTCCACACAGCTCCTGGAAGTGGCTGCCAAGTACCTGCGGCCCCAGATGCTTGAGCGGGCAGGAAGGCTCCACGTGCTGCCCACGCCCCAAGAGCCGGGCAATGTGACCAATGGGAGCTGCGGGAGTGGCACCTGCAGGCGTGGGGGTGGCACCTGCAAGTATGAGGGCAGCACTCAGAGTCCCCCTGGCCACCCACGCCACAGGAACCTGGCGGCTGCTTCCTAGGAGCTGTAGTAAGCACCACAGGGACCCCACACCCCAACCATTCTCCCACACTTCAACCCCCTGCCCCGAATCCCCTCCCAAACCTAAACTCCCTCCCGGAGCCTGCACCCCCCTAACCTCCTGCCCAGCCTGGAGCCCCATCCTGCACCACAAACCCCTCATTCCCAACCCCACCCCAGAGCCCACACCCACAGCCAGAGCCCTTACCCCTCCCACCCCTGCCCCAGGATGGAGTGCTCTCCTGCACCCTGAACCCCTCAATTCTGGCCCCACCCAGAGCCCACACACACCCCCACCCTATTCCCCCTGCCCCAGCCCAGAGCCCTCTCCCGCACCCCAAACCCCTCATCCCTGGCCTCACCCCGTAATCTGCACCTCCAGCCAGAGCCCTCACCCCTCTCCCCACTCCAACCCCCTGCCCCAGCCTGGTGAAAGCGAGTGAGGATGGGGGAGAGTGCGCAACGGAGGGAGGGGGAATGGAGCAAGAAGGACAGGGCCTCAGGGAAGGGAAGGGGTAGGGCAGGGGTGTTCAGTTTTGTGCAATTAGAAAGTTGGCAACCCTAGCTGATGCCCGAGGGCTTTGACCCTAGGTAGTAGGGCTCAGGTTACAGGCCTGGGCTTCTGCTTTGGCCCCCCACCCTGGGCGGTGGGACTCAGGCAGACTCAGGCTTCAGTCCCCACTCCTGGGGTCATGTAGTAATTTTTCTTGTCAGAAGTGTGTCGCAATGCAATGAAGTTTGAGAACCCCTGTCCTAGCCTATTGCTTTGACCATGTTCCCTCTCATTATATCCCTCTGCTGCCTCCCCCTTCTCTATCACATCAAACGTAAGCTGCTTGTCTTCATTTTCCAGGCCCTTCATGACCTATCCCTACCCTACCTATCATCTCTCATTCAGTACTGAAAGGTCAACTCTTCCCTCTGATTAGCTCAGGAAGCCGGATTCCATCACCCATTTGTTAAATTTTCAAACAAGCACCTTTTTGCTTTCCCCCATGCTGCTGCTCATGTATGGGAGAAGCTACCTGTAAACATCTGCAAAACTAACTCATGATCCTCCTTCAAAACACTCCTTTTTCTGTGATACCTACAAATAATTTGACAACAGTTCGACTGCTGGTGATCATGCTGACCAATATTGTTTCACTGTTTCCTTGTACTACCCCATCTGTCTGTATCCCACTGTAAGGTCTTTGGAGCAGGGGGTATTTTTCTGCTCTGTATTTGTACAGCACCTAGCCTAACAGGGTCCTGTCTCCGACTGGGTGCCATGATAATACATATAATAATACTAATAATGTGCACCACAGGCAGAAAACAGGAGACCAAGATGCCATCGATGCCCAAGGTTCCTGCAATGGCAGGGAAATGATTAGGTGAGATATGACCCGATGATCCAGCAGGCAATCCATGCTCCATGCTGCAGAGGAAGACAAACCCGCACCTTACCAATGTCTCTGCCAATCTGGGCTGGGGGGAGAATTACTTCCTGCCCTCAAATCTGGTGATCAGTTTGAACCTGAGCAGATGAGCAAAACACACCCGCCAGGCATCAAGACGGAGGATTCGCTGTACCACTTCAGAGCACGGGTCCACCCTGTACCCAGTTGTGGCCAATTGCTGATGCTTCAGAAGAAGATGGGGAAAACCCCTCAGAATACATCTAGACAATTGTGCATTAGAGAAAAGAAACATTCCTTCCTGACCCCAGCAGGCAAATGGCTGAAGCCCTTGAAGCATGAGATTGTCATTGTCTTACTGCAGAGTTGCAAATATTATGAGCATGTTGAGGGAAATGGAGAACTTCCCATTGTCCCCATGGCCCATAAAAGAAGGGAATGGACACTATGGTTCATAAAGTCACAGATTCCAAGGCCAGAATGAACTACCACAACCATCCAGCCTGCCCCCCTGCATACATAGACTGTAGAATTTCTCCCAGAAACTGGATTAAAGTATATCTTTTAAAAAAAGATATCCTATGTCTTCTTAATGATGAGCCCCCCACCTCCCCTGGTAAGCTGTTCTAATATTTAATTTCCCTCATTGCTAGGAAACTGTGTCTTATTTCAAGGCTGAATTTGTCTAACTTCAGTTTCCAACCACTGGATCTTTTTATGCCTTTGTCAGCAAGGTTGAAAAGCCCTCTGTAATCAGCAGGAATCCTAGAAATCCGTTTGCCATGGAAAAATGCAGATTTTGCATTTTTACATAGAATCTTTAGTTTTTACATTTTGTGAAAAAATAAAAATAAGAACCCTGTTTATCTGCACCTCCATTATCCAGCTCTCCCTACAAACCAGGGCTGACAGCCTGAGCCTTGCCACCCGGGGATGAAACTCTCCAGATTATTTGAATTTTTGATTATCCAGTCTGACCCCAATCCCAATTACATCGGACAAATGGGGCTCCGCTCTATACCAGTTGAATACAATGTTTTATTGATACCTGTATGTATTGTGGCTAGGGAAACTAAAATTCAGTGTCTCATTTTAATCATGGAAAACTGCAAATTTTTATTTTTTTTAAATCAGAGAATTTTGGTATTTTTTCAATCACAGAAAACTAGGATCCCTGGTGATCAGCTCTCATTCCGCATGTAAGCATTTATACACAGTGATCAAGTCACCTCTCAACCTTCTCTTCAATAAGATGAATAAGTTGAGCTCCTTAAGCCTCACATTGTAGGCTTGTTTTCCAGCCCCTGGATCATTTGTGTGACCCTCCATGAGTTTTTTTACACTAATCTGCAGTACTGTGAGAATGCCAAGATTTGACCCTTACGGGCAGAACTGCTGCTATGACAAGTCATTATTAATCAAATAGATCAACCATTTATTCTGGATTTATTTGTTTTTTGTTTGATTAGGGTGTTTTGCTTGTTTGTTATAACTGGGCCGTAGTTGTGTCAGTTCTGGAGTTTATATTATATGTAGTACTGTGACCAGGGCAAGCCACTGGAGGGGTGTCTGCAGTGCAACTGGGAGATGTGACTGCAGCATGTGTAGATATACCTTAGCTAGCTTTGACCTAAGCTAGGTCAAAGCTAGCACAAGGAACTAGCGCAGTTAAACCATGGCAGCATAGTCAGCAGCCACGCAAGTAGAAATGTAGGCTCCTGGACTGGCAGAGCTAGCCCATGAAGCTGCCCAGATTGCTGTGGCTTCATTGCCATTGTTACTTGAGCTAGCTCGGGCACATCTATAGGTGCTACAATGACAATGCCTGATTGCAGCGTAGCTATAAGAGGCAAGACTCCTAGAGGCTATTCTTTGCTCTGCCACTGATTCACCGTGTGACCTTGAGCAAGTCACTCACTTTCTGTCTGCCTGAGTTTTCACCCATGTGTAGAATAGATACAATAATACTGACCTCCCTTTTGGTCATGCTGTGACAACCTCAATAAAGGAGAAAGTAAATATTTTTTCCAGTGCCTGTATGCCACTTTTCCTGGGTAGGGGGAGATAAGCTAATAAAATGCACAGAGTACAAAGTATCAGGAGGATCTCAAAGCATTTTGTGTCTGTACAGCATGTAACACAACAGGGTCCTGACACATGACTAGAGCTCCTAGGCCCTACAATAACAACAAAAAATAATAAGTGAGCCTTGCTCTCCCTGTTATCCTTTGTTGAGAGGCAGTGTTAACTAATGGTTAAACCAAGGCATGGGAGTCAATTCTTGGGTTGTAGGCCCAGATCTACTACTGACAGTGCCTCAGTTTCCCCTTTTACAAAATGGTAATAGTGTCTCTCAAATGGAAGGGTCCTCTGCATAAGCAGTGCAGAATAGGCCATCAACATGTACAACACAACTCAGGGAGGAGATTCCCTACCATACCCCATCCACTTTGAAGTGTAATACATTTTTCCCAGCAGCAATGAATTGTGTCATTGTTGGGAACATGTTCACTACTGTCATCTATGTGTGGACTATGTTGGACCAGCTCATTATGACCGCACTTCAGGGAAGTACTTAAGCTGAGGTTTAAATCCCATGATGTAAATAGGACATAAGTATGTCCTTAACATTTGGTACATAGTGAATGGCTTGCCTGACTTGTAGCCTGCAGTGGCTGCTGCCAGTAGAGGTCTCATTGTAACAAATGCTGTTTTTCTGCTCACTCAATTTTTTGAAAAATTTTCCTTTGGGATTTATTATCTATCATAGAATCATCTATTGCTATCAAGTCCCCGATCAATGCAGTATAAGTATTAATGTATTTGCATACATGAAAATGAAAGGATGTTGCACTCTTGAGTGCTTTATTTCTTTTACAGACACTGGATAAATACAATTCAGGTAATCAAATTCACCATCCTGCCTATAAATATTTTCAGCTCCTGGAGGGACCATCTTTTCCAGCAGGCAAGAGGGAAATAAGAGGATCCTCCTGTTATTAAGCAATGCAACAAACTGAAAGGAATACTGAAGCTGGGAAAGCTTCCTTGCCTCTGGTGGGAAGGAGAGCAGGTCCAGCTTCTGAACCTTGGCTCCTATCAGGTCCAGCGCAAGAGGATGCCAAAACCAGACAAGGAAGCCCTGGTGTGACACACGAGCTTGGACAGGGGCTTGGGAACCTCTTAATATCCCAGCCGTCACAAATGTCTAAGGGTAGCTTAAAAAATCCCGGTACCAAGGACTAGGGATGGGCAGAAGCCAGATTTTCAGTTTAGTGGGAACCTCAAGAATTTCAACGTTCCCCCCCCCCCGATTCCGAAAAAGGAAAAAAAACTAAAAAGGAAAGAAGTTTTCTGCAAACACAAAATTCTGAAAATTTCTTCATTTCAATAAAATCAAAACATTTGATTCCCAATCCAACCTTTTGAAAAACTAGTTTCATGTCAAAACAATGAATGGCATTGGGCAGAGAAAAATTGAGCCATGCTGTTCAGAAAAAGCAGGGCACATGGACACTATTCAAACACCATTTCATTTGTTTCCCAAAACAAAAATTTCCCCAAATCAACAGAAAATGCTGTGTGTCAAAGGTGACCCGTTGCTTTGCCGAAGGGACCAGGTTAATGTACATTGTTCAGCCAGCTCTACCAGGAAGCCCCCAGTACACCGCAGGAGGATCCCTGCCCCTCATCTCAATCAGCTCTGGCTGAATGTGAAACACACAAAGAAACTTTGCCTACCCTCCACCTGCCACAGTGCATGCCAGCCCCGGCTCTTCACAGCCACAGGGGACAAAGGAAGGAGGGGAAGACCGGCACAGCGTGGAAGGCGCAGAGAAAGAGCAGAGCCAGGGGGGCTGGGACAATTTGAATACTGTGGGTGCTGAGAGCCATTGAATCAAATGTAAACCCTGTATATATATATATATATATATATATATATATATATATATGATAGAAACCACTTCAAGCCAAGAGGTGCAGCACCCTCCCCAGCACCCCGGACGCTGCAGGTGCCAGGGGTCTTTCCTGCCTGTGCCCTGCCGTCTGATCAGCCAGGGCGGGCAAGCGCCGGAGCCTGCCGGGGCAGGCGAGGCGAGGCGAGGCGCCTTCCCTTCGCTGGGAGCCGGGTCTCAGCGCCTGCCAGGTGCCCCACGCGGATGCCGATTCCCGGGAGAGGGCGACAGATCCTGACCCGGGATCGTCCGTGTGGCTCCAGCGCCCCGCTCGTGGCCGGCCCCGGCTCCGGCTCCGGCTCCCTCTCGCAACCCCCCGCAACTCCGCTCCACTGCGCTGGCTCCCAGCCCCGGGCGCTGCCCTCCCGCTGGGTTTGCCTTCCGCTGCCCCGGGCAACCCCCGCCCCCGCCCCCTCTGCCCCGGAGCCCGCTTTGTTCCGGGTGCGAGGTGCCCCCTCACCCCCCTTCCAACTCCTCTCCCGCGGCAGGAAGCGGAGCCGGAGCCCGCGCAGCGAGAAACCGAAAGCAACAGAGGCCGGGCTCCAGAGCCCTCCCTCCGGCTCCCACGCCGGCCCGGCATCCCCCCGCCCAGCCCAGCATCCGCCAGCTCCGTTGCGGGAGGCCTGGACTGGCTCCCACTGCCCCTACCCTGGCGGAGATGGGGAGAGAGCGCTCCAGGGCAGCTGCTGCGGCCACGCTCTGCCTCGCTCCTGCCTCTCCCGCCTCCTCCGCTCAGCCGCGCATTGTCTTCCTCGCCTCCATGGATGGCTCGAGGCGGCGGCTGCTGGAGATTAAATGTTCCAGTGACACTAACCCGTAGCATGGATGCGGTTGCAAACTGCACATGCTCCCTCCTTACAGCCGGCCTTCTCCCGCACCAGCCCTTAACTCCTTCGCTGCTGTCCTGAGCCAGCTGCGGTACAGGGAGGTGATGGTGGAGGGGACTTTAGCAGGGAAAATCATCTGGCTGCAGGCCTCAGCTCACCTGCTCCCACCCCCTGGCCTTCTGCCTGCACCTACAGCAGCTCCTATAGAGCAGGATCGGCTTTCCAGCGCACTCTCTCTGGCTTGCTAAGGGTTAATTCAGGTCACCGTTCCCCTCTGCGCAGTTCTTCCAATTTTTAATAATTTACCTGGTAAATTTACACGCAAGGACTTTGCATCATCTGTAGCTGCTAAACACAGAAGCAACTCAGGTACCAGCTCCTGAGAATTTAAGATTTGCTAGGCGCCATCAGACTGCTGGTCCACCAAGACAGGTAACTGACTTTCTGGTGATGCTTCAGAATCCTGGTGTTACATGCTGTAGTTGCCATGAGGGGTTGCAGGGAAAATAGACACCTCCCTCCCATCAGTATTCCAGCTATGACATACCTCCTTGCTTGCCAAGGCCAAAATATGGGACAAAGGCCCAAAACAAAGGACACAAAAACAGGAGCTAGAAGAGAGCACTTGGGTCACCTAATCTTTGCAGGCCTCATTCCTGCCTCAGTCTGATTTATTATCTACTCAGGTTCTTTAGCTGGAATAGATCCTAGGCTCTTGACCTTCTACTGGATGATCTCTAGTACAGTGTCTGCCACCTACCTCAATTTCCCCCTCATGAGAGCGCCTTTAAGAATTCCTGTCTCAGTTTCCAGTCACCTTCTCAGTCCAAAATCCTTTAATTCACTCTTTACCAGGCAGGGGCAAGGAGTTGTATGGGCCCGTGGTGCCCAGGCTCCAAAGGAATATTCAGGGCTGGGGCCCCTGCTCCACCAGTGTTTGGAGCTGGGTCTCTCCCCCAGCCCTGCCTGGAGCAGCCCCCGGCCCCCACCGGCCCCACCCCACCCCCGCGCGCCTCACCCAGGCCCCAGAGCGTCCCTGCCTGAAAGAAAGCGGCACAGCTCTCCTTCGCCTGCCTGCACTGGCGGCTGCTGCTGCCGCCTACAGCTACAGCCCAGCACAAGAGCCGTGCTGGTGGCAGGCTGAGGCAGCCGGCTGCACCTCAGGAGGAGGTAGAGGCGCACACATGCTTAGCAGCCCTCCCCTCCCTGTGCACGCATCAGGAGGAGACACCGAGGGGGCTTCTGGTGGGAGACATCTGGAGTGGACCTCACTCACCTGAGCAGCTGCTGGGGCTTTGGTGAGTGTTTGACCCTGTGATCTGCCCCCACCCCCCTGCCCAACGCTGGGCAAGGAGCAGCCCCATCCCCCACCCCCAGTGAGGCTATGGTGAGAGGCAGCAGGGGAGGAAGGAAGCCACGTGTGATGGCAGTCCCTTCCCTGTAAGCGCTGCACACACACCCTCCCCCACAGAGCCTGCACCCCCACCCCTTTCCCACACACCCCCTCTGGCTCCCAAACGCCATCCCAGAGCCTGTAACCCTCACCCCCACCCCCTGCCCCAGCCTGGAGCCTGCACCCAAACTCCACCCCAGAACCTGCACCCCAGACTCCATCCCAGAGCCCAACCTCTCAACCATCCTACACCCCAATCCTCTGCCCCAGCCCAGGACCTGCACCTCAGACCTCCTTCCCCCACCCAAACTCCCTCACAGAGCCTTAGTTTGGGGGGGGCCCCCCTCTGGGCATCACCAAAGTTTCTACAAACCTGCCGCTCCTGGAGGCCAACAGAGTTTAATCAAAAACAGAACTCAAAAGTCCGAAAACAAACGCAAAGTGTTTCACCAGTTCCAGCTGCTTGCAGCATCCTGTTTCCTGGGCTTCCCTCACTTACTTAGAATCATAGAATATCGGGGTTGGAAGGGACCTCAGGAGGTCATCTAGTCCAACCCCCTGCTCAAAGCAGGACCAATCCCCAATTTTTGCCCCAGATCCCTAAATGGACCCCTCAAGGATTGAACTCACAACCCTGGGTTTAGCAGGCCAGTGCTCAAACCACTTAGCTATCCCTCCCCCCCAAAGCTAAGCTAGCCTTCAGGGCTTCCTACTTCTAGTAGGCTCTACTACTTCCCTCAACCAACTACCCTATCCTCCTCACCTTCCTACTGCCATTTATACTTTAATTTTCTGATTCCTCTCAGGTTGGCTCATCTTGTAATCACAGCTGGTTTAGCCCCAGGCTCTCCAGCCCAGGGGCAAACCAACCTGTTACAATCTCAAGGTCCTTTGCAAACACTCATTCACACCTCTGTAAAGTGGTAAATATTTTCCGCTCAGTTTTCTAACTAAAAACCTGCTCTCAGACGTGGTAACCAATGCTTGTCAAAGGCCTGGGTCAGCTGTTGTGAATGGACACTAGGCATTGCACAGTCATTTCAATACTTTTCCTTAATGTAGATACAAGACAGATTCCACATATGATTTCTGATTAATAATAATTTATGTATAAAACACCTAAGAAACATAAGAAAAAAAAGGTCAAAGAATATAATCCCAAGCAGTGTTCCCTCTAATTGTTTACGTCCATGTGCGGAATGAATTTTGTTATGTGCACCAATATGGAGGTCATATGTGACACATCACCTTCCATATTGGTGCACATAACAAAATTCATGTGGTGGGGGTGGGGCTGAGTTTAGAGTGTGGGAGGGGGCTTAGGGCTGGGGCAGAGGGTTGGCATGTGGGAGGGGGCACGGGCTCTGGGGTGGGGCTGGAGATAAGGGGTTTGAGGTGCAGGCTTCCCCGGGGCTTCGGTGAGGAGAGAGGACTCCCCCCAGCCTTCTCTCACCTCGGCAGCTCAGGGCCAGGGGAGAGGCACCTCCTGGCAGCTCCTCTCCCCCAGCCATGGCAAGTCCGGGACAGGTCCATGCTGGGGCCGGCAAGGAGGGGAGCCTCTCCCTGCTGCAGCCCTGAGCCACTGTATGGGGCTTAATAGGCAGCCACGCAGCTTGGAGGGAACTTAGATCCCAATGTCATTTGTTGTCACTGACACCCCTGTAGTGTATGAGATCAGACACACATAGCAAGAAATATATATTTGAAGGCTTCACTGCTACATGCTGAAACAATCTCTTTACCATTTTTCCATTTCCACCAGAAAGTCCTCTTCAGATTATTCCCTGACTAAGCTTGCCGATGGAGAATAATGAAAATAAATTAAAGTTACAGAATCAGATTCCCTTCTTTCTCTGTGTTAACTCTTCTGCAAAATTGCCTGCTCTTTGCATGGTGGAAGAATGTTCTTGTGATTAAACCACTGTATTAGAAGTCAGGAGATTTGGCTCCTGACACAGAATTCCTGTGTGACCTTTGGCAAGCATGTAACTTCCCTGTACCTCAGTTTCCTCATCTGTAAAATGGAAATAATACCTATCTATCTGAAAGAAAGTCTCCAAGGAGGAGGATTAGCTAGTTAACATTGGTAACGTTGTGATGTTATTAACATGAACTTTGACTGCATAGATCATTGTGGCAACCAAGGTCCCATAGTTGCACCAAATCTTGTACAAAGGAGGTCAAGTAAGGTGTCTATGGAAAGGTTGTAATTTGCTGGTTATGATTACGCTGTCTGTATGTGTGTATCATTTTTGTATCTGAAGTTATGAATATTGGCTTTGTACTTGTATCTTGATGTGTTTGATTCTAAGTAGCATCAATAAAGCATTTGGTCAGCTTCTTGAAAAAGGACTATTGTGAGTAAGTGCCCAATCGAGAAACACTTAACTGACAATGGACTTTAAGAGATGCCAATCCACATCTGAGCTTTCCTGGGAACATTCAAACTAACATGTAAACAATGGCGTTGGCCTGCAAAAAGCTGAATCATTCATGAACATGTGACTTGCCCAAGTGGCTACAAACTCCATCTTGTTGCTGTGATTTTGCACAGAAGAACAAAGGGGTTTCTGCCCACAAGAGGGAGAATATAAAAGGCCCTGGAAGCCTCTCAATTTTGTCTTCAGCTGGCTCAAGAGATGGCCTCTTCACCCCAAAGAGATGCCTGAAAGAAACTGGGACAAAGGACTCTAACTACGGGGGTGTGAGTGATTGCTGGACCCATGCCATAAACCACAACGTTGGTCTGAAAAGGACTGGGCCCAGACTAGGAAGGAGTCTAATCTGTGAAAGAAGCTTATTGGAACATCTCTGAGGGTGCGATTTACCTGTATTCAGTTTCCTACTGTATTAGGCTTAGACTTGCACGTTTTGTTTTATTTTGCTTGGTAACTTGCTTTGTTCTGTCTGTTATTGCTTGGAACTACTTAAATCCTACTTTTTATATTTAATAACATCACTTTTGCTTATTAATGAACCCAGAGTAAGTAATACTTATGGGAGCAAACAGCTGTGCATATCTCTCTATCAGTGTTATAGAAAGTGGACAATTTATGAGTTTACCCTGTATAAGCTTTATACAGAGTAAAACGGATTCATTTGGGGTTTAGGTTCCCAGAAAGACTGAATACTGGGTGCTGGAAAAGTCCCTGTTACCTGAGATGCCTCTGGGCTAAGTGAATCTTAGTTTCTGTGCACTGCAGGGGGTGTGTGGCCCAACCTCTTGGTCTGTGCTGTAGCTGACTAGAGTGTCTAACTCAGCAAGATGGGAGTGGAGGGAAGCCTTCTCTGGCAGGGGGGCTTGCTCTCAGTGGTATCCCAGCACATCTAGAGACAGTCTTGAGGGAGTTTCTGTGACCAAATCCATCACAAATGTTTTTTAAGATCCTCTGATAGAAGGCGGGGAAGTACAAGGTTTGGTTATTTTACAGAGAGAGAAAGTGAGGTACAGATGGATAAAATGACACTTCCTGTGTCACCACCTGAGGTTGTCTGTACTAGAACTGGAAATAGAATCTAAAACACTTGCTTCTGAGTCTCATGTTTTAATCATGATCTCTCTTCTCCAATCAGCCACTCCCTTTGTGGCTCTTTCTTTCTCCTTCAAGCACTATCTGAACAACAGATTCCATGTTTCTTTTTCATAGTCCTCAGGTGTCTCTCCTGGCTTCTATGGTTAATAAGTCTGTAAGTATCTTCATGGGATAAAGGGTTCTTCAGTCCGACAAAGCCATGAGCCAATGGTTGAAAACTGAAGCTAGACAAATTGAAACTGGAAATAAAGCATATGTTTTTTACAGTGAGAGTCATTAATCATTGGAACTATTTACCATGGGTTGTGGTGAGTTATCCACCACAGGATATTACAAATCAAGAGTGGATGTTTTTCTAAAGGATATGCTCTAATTCAAACTGGAATTATTTCAGGGAGCTCTATAGCCTGAGTTACGTAGGAGGCCAGACTAGATGACTGGGGTCCCCTCTGACCTATGAACAATGCTGGAAGCACAAAGTTAATGTATCTGAGAGAATAAGAACACTTTTATAACTTTAATTTTATGTCTCTGCATTCTGATGTCAGAGGAGCGAGGCAACATCAGGTTTGTGCCAGACAGAGGCAATTAAGGGATGCCCTATAATGAGGGACCATCAAAGGATCCTGCCACAATAGATACTCTTATCTATCACAGACAACTTCTTCAGCATAAAAGTGTCAGGAATCAAAGAGAAGTTGCAGAGCCAGTAAGTGCTCAGCACCATGCAGATATCAGAGCCCAGATTACACTGGAGAAGAATATTGTGTTATTAGGATCTCATTCTGAGTGAATATTCACTCAGGTAGTTCTATGCACAAAGGAATGTGATTCCTCCTAATATGCCACAATGCAGCAAACCAGCCTGTTACAGAGTCACCTGACCACACCAATTTCTCTGCAAGAACAGGAGTATCAGAAACATGGAGCATTTTGATGGGGAAATAAAATGTAGCATATGGCTGAGTTATAACTCAGCGGCTGACCTTTGCAAGCTGGGCTATTATTGCTACATTTAGGATATGGTGGTTGATTTAAAAAAAATAATTATTTTGAATAGATTTCAAGAGATCTGAAAAGGAGGCTGTTTAGCTATTACAGTGAAATGCCCCTTACAAATACAATAGATGATAAATTAGTCAGAAAGAGGACCACAATGTGATACAGTGCAATGCAATTTATTGTTGGGTCGCATCTTTCGGAAAGTATCCAAGACCATTTTGCAGCGTGAGAAGAAAAGGAGTATGCTGTGCGGGGAGTGAGAGATGAGGGAAAGATCAGTGAGGAAGTAAGAAAAGAATGCTCCCTAGTTAGAAAGAAAGACTCACCCACAGGCAGGAAGGGGAAATCAATGTACAGAAATGGAAGAGAGTAAAAGAAAAAAAAGTAGGAGAGATGAACATGCAAATCTATATTCTTCCCTCTAGTTACAGTGATCGGGCAGAGGAAGGAGCTATTACACTGAGGAGAATGGAAGGCGGAGGCAGAGTGAGTGTGGGGAAGGTTAGTACAGATGAGAATGTCACAGTGAGGGAAGGAGAGCCAGGTAGGAGGGGCTCAGGGTTAGACTTAGAGGCAATAGTGGGAGAGGAGAAGATAAATGGGATGAGGGCTATAATGAGGGGGGAATAGCAGGAGGACGAACCATGAGGAATGGAGGGATGACTCTTCTGGTACTGCCCCCACACTTGTACCCTTTCACTGGCCCACAGTGCATGCTTCATGGGATCAGAGCGCTGGAAGGTCTGAGAGCTTGGGGTGGTGGAGGAGGACTGAGCAATTTTAAAAAAAATCCTTTTTAAAAGCTGTGCTCAGTATTCCAGTATTGGTCTCACCAATGCAGTGTACAGAGGTAAAATCACCTCCCTACTCACTACTCCTTTGTTTATACATCCCAAGGATTGCAGTCACCTGGAGCTGGTCAGGAATTTTTTTAAGAAATGTTTTTTCATTAGAAAAGACTGATTTATCTAATCCAAAATGTTTTGTGGAAGGATTTTGGTTTTGAGGAACTGGCTGCTGGGAAGTGTGAACTTGGATGAACTTCTAGGGTCTGTGACCCCAAGGCAGCCCCTAACATGTGGACAGCCCTGGGGAGAGGAACCCAAGGGCTCCCAGGGTCCATGGCTCCAGGGAAGCCCTGCCGTGCCATGCTGACTATCTCAGAGCATGGGACCTCTGGACTTACAGCTGGGAGCCAGGAAGCCCTGAGAACTCCAGCTCAAGCTGGGGATCAAAAACAAAATGAAAATTGAAGCAGTTGGATTTTTCCTAAACAATTTTTTTCAGAATTTTCTCTCTGCAGGAATTTCAGATTTTCTAGGTTTTGTTCTGATTTACAATGAAAACTTTTTTGAAATGTCAGAATTTCCCACAGAATGAAAATTTGGAGTTTCAACCAGTTCTACATTAGTCCTTTATGCCACAGAATTGCACTGGGAGCTCATGTTCAGGAGCTTGTCCACTATAACCCCTAAATCCTTTTCAGAGTCACTGCTTCCCAGGATACTGTTTCCCATTCTGTAAATATGACCTGTACTCCTTATTCCTAGATGAATGACCTTGCTTTTGGCTCCATTAAAATGCATTTGGTTTGAATGGGCCCAGCTTTGCAAGCAATCCAGATCACTCCACATGACTGCCCTGTCCTCATCATTACTTACCACTCCTTCCCAATCTTTGTTATCATCCCCAAGTTTTATCAGAACTGATTCTCACAACACCCGTGTGAAGTAGGCATATATTAATATACCTGTTATTCAGAGAAGTAAACCAAGGCTGTCAGGGTTCCCTCCTGACTCTGAACTCTGGGGTACAGATGTGGGGACCCGCATGAAAGACCCTTTAAGCTTATTTCTACTAGTTTAGGTTAGGTTAAAAACTTCCCCAAGGCACAAATTCTTCCTTGTCCTTGGACGGTATTGCTGCCACCACCAAGTGAGTTAGACAAAGATGCAGGAAAAGGACCACCTGGAATTCTTGTTTCCCCAAAATATCCCCCCAAACCCCTTCACCCCCTTTTCTGGGGAGCTTGAGAATAATATACCAAGAAAATAGGTAAACAAGGTGAGCACAGACCAGACCCTTGGGTTTTTAGAATGCTAAAAACCAATTTAGTTCTTAAACGCAGAACTTTATTATACAGAAAAAAGTAAAAGAAGCACCTCTGTAAAATCAGGATGGAAGGTAATTTTACAGGGTAATAAGATTTAAAACACAAAGGATTCTTCTCTAGGCAAAACTTCAAAGTTACAAAAAACAGGAATAAACCTCCCTCTTAGCATAGGGAAAATTCACAATCTAAAACAAAAGATAATCTAATGCATTTCCTTGCTTTACTTACAATTTTTGTAATCTTAAATGCTTATTTCAGGTAGAGTTTTAGGAGATGTTTTTTTCCTGCCCTGGTCCCTCTCTGTCCCGGAGAGAACACAACAAAGAGAACATAAAC
Source organism: Caretta caretta (assembly GCF_965140235.1). NCBI lineage: Eukaryota > Metazoa > Chordata > Testudines > Cheloniidae > Caretta > Caretta caretta. Next base: position 61,913,939 of record NC_134211.1, on the reverse strand, counting down.
AAAACCTCTCTCCACAGATTTGAAAGTATCTTCTTCCCTTATTGGTCCTTTTGGTCAGGTGCCAACCAGGTTATTTGAGCTTCTTAACCTCTTACAGGTAAAGGAGGGATTTTATGCTACCCTTAGCTGTATGTTTATGACAAAGGCACAGAGAAGTTTGTCCAAGGTCAAACAGCCAATCAGGCAGAACTGGGAATAAAACTCAGGAGTCCTGACTCACAGTCCTCTAACCTAACCACTTGTCTCCCAAATAAATATACATGGGTCAAAGAGTGCTAAATCAGGAAGGTCGTGGCCCTTTTAAACTGCATAATATAAATAAGTTTTCATTTTCCTTTTGTGTTTCGATTATCTTCATACAATGTCTGTGTGCCAAATACTTGATCTCAAGAGATGGCAAGGAGACAATTTGGCGTGATTTTCCAAATTGTTCTCAGAATCTTTTGCTTGACTGAGAAAGGGAGCCCATCTTTGAGGCCCAGTCAGTACAGAAAGATATCAGTTTCTTATTGATATACTGAATAAATAAAACCTCCCACCAAATTCTGATATATCCTCTGTGTAATGAAAGCATAGTGGGCATAACCCCAACATGGATTGCAAAGGTGGTTTGGGGGGGGGCATGTTTTCCACAGTATCTAAGATTTTATTACAAAAATTTGTGTTCGTAGCTCTTCTGTTTGTGAAGAAATCCACCTGAATACAAATAGCTGTGAAAACTAGTCACTTGACTGCACAGCATTGGGGAATGTCAGTTCACGACATTTTCAATAAGAAAATATAATAATATAACATTAGCAAATGCCTGCTTGCTCATGTACAGCACATTGAACTTTAAAAATAAGTCTTAACAAGTGTCTACTCTGAAAAGTGACTAAACATGGCACTGTGAGGTCACAATTGGAGTACTGTGTCCAGTTTTCAGCACCACCGTTTGAAAAAGAGGTGAAAAAACTGGAAAGAGTCCACTTTGCAGATACAGCCTTAACCACATTCTGAAATTGGACCAAAGCCTGTAACACGGTCAGGGGCCAACTATTCTAACGAAGTGCTCTCGCTAGGCTGTTTTTTGTCGTACAGATCAGGCCATGCTAGCTTAACTTTCGAGTCCCTGCCATAGCTCCACTGCACCACACCTCACACCTCCATACCCTCTTATGTATTTAATGAATACTTGGCTGTGTACTTACCTGCAACTATCAGTACAAAACTAACCCAGAGGTGCCTGGCTCCTACGCCTGTGCTCAGACTGTTAGATCACTCGTCTAGCTGAGGTTAATAAAAAGCTCTCTAACAGTTTAGTGTGTTCTTCTCTTTATATTCTGCACTAGGGCAGCTAGTCATCTTCTTTCCCCCAGTGTTTAAAATCCCCTCTATTCCCAATGTCTCCATCCCATGATTTGAGGAAGCAAAAATGACCAAGGCTGTGCTGCCAGATGGACAGCCTAACAGTAGAGCTGACATCCTCCAGCAGAGCTCTTCCATCAGCTTGTGGTAATTAAATCTGCTTTCAAGTCATTTTCACAGTGCCAGAATAATCTTTCTTGGAAGGGGTCCTGAAACCTTCTGTTTGTAGAAACAATTCTAGAGATGCCAAAAACTGATAGGAAAAATAATCTGGGTGAAGAACTGTTTCAACCCCCAGATGGATGAAGAAAAGCTGCTAGGGGCAGAGTTGTCACCTCCCTCCTAACAGAACTCCTGGATCCCCCAAGAAGGCGATCTCAGCCTCTGAGTGAGACAATAGCAGTGCAGACACCCATTATGCAGAGAGTCACAGCACAAGAAAGTTTGCAGTGGGATTTACCCCTGACCAGAGTTTCAGCTCTTGTGCAAAGAGTGGGATCTCTCTCGCCGTGGTCCATGCTGTGCTGTGACTTCTCAATTCAGAGAAATCCCTGCAATCAAAGAAAGTAAAAATGGTGCTTTCATGCGGAGAGCCCCACCAGCAGGATGTGGGACGCCCATCATAATCAGGAGCAGAGAAACATATATCTAAATTCTGGGCTTTTATAGATCATCTATAAAAACACATACATACAAAAATATACTACTAGATCAGTATATTACTGTCAGCCAAACAGGATAAAATTATCACCTCTCTGCCCACTCATGCCACAGCTCAGCACATTCCCTCTCAGAAAGGCTTGCACAATAGACGAAGCTTTGCAGCAGACTGTCACCATAATCAAATCCAGGCTGTGTGAGACCATGGGGATGAGTAAACTTCAAAGTCCAGATTCTTTTTCTGAGAACATCCTGCCAGGAAACTTCTCCAATTTAAATCACAGAACTGTGAGCTTCAGCACCATACTGAACACAAGTGTTGTGGCATCACATGAAGAGAGAAGCAGCCTTTCAGGTCGAAAGAACTACTTGAGGGCTACATAACTCAAAATCAACACCTTAGGCTTCACCCAGAAATCACGTGGAAGACAGTGCAAACTCTGGAGCGCATGGGCAATGTGCTCTCTCTGAGAATTACCACTAAGTGGGTGTGTGGCCACTTTCTTCACCAGCCACATTTGCAGCTCTGAGCCCAAAGGCACTCCTGAGGTAACTATTCAACATTGGTGAGGCCTCATCTGGAGTACTGTGTCCAGTTTTGGGCCCCACACTACAAGAAGGATGTGGATAAATTGGAAAGAGTCCAGCGAAGGGCAACAAAAATGATTAGGGGTCTGGAACACATGACTTATGAGGAGAGGCTGAGGGAACTGGGATTGTTTAGTCTGCAGAAGAGAAGAATGAGGGGGGATTTGACAGCTGCTTTCAACTACCTGAGAGGTGGTTCCAGAGAGGATGGTTCTAGACTATTCTCAGTGGTAGAAGAGGACAGGACAAGGAGTAATGGTCTCAAGTTGCAGTGGGGGAGGTTTAGGTTGGATATTAGGAAAAACTTTTTCACTAGGAGGGTGGTGAAGCACTGGAATGCGTTACCTAAGGAGGTGGTAGAATCTCCTTCCTTAGAAGTTTTTAAGGGCAGGCTTGACAAAGCCCTGGCTGGGATGATTTAATTGGGGATTGGTCCTGCTTTTGAGCAGGGGGTTGGACTAGATGACCTCCTGAGGTCCCTTCCAACCCTGATATTCTATGATTCTATGAAAGGCGTGGGTCACAGTGACAAGGTCTACATCCAAAAGGAAAGTCTGCAGCCCCTCCCCAAACAAAGATGAAAAACATGGTCTTAGCCACTGCTCGTGTGTAGAAATCCAGAATCAACAAGAGATCCAAAAAGACCCTTAGATTACAAACCTGAGTAATAAATGTAAGCTCCCTCAGTCAGGGGATCTAATACAATCTCCACCATGTCATCTGATTGCTTCCCCCAGTGGGTCAAGGTTTACTTCAGTAAATCCTAGCTAGACACATGGTCCTTCAACTGTACCATCTGACACTAATCCAACAGATTTACAGAGCTGGGTGTCACTCACATGTAGGTTTCATGTCTGTACTCCATATGCTTTTTGAATAATGATTGTGCCAAACAGTTATAGGAATTTCTAAACTGCAAGTGCCAGCCAGATTCTGGGGGCTCTGTAGCTCCAGAATCCCTGTTCAGTTTGTGTGAAATATGTTAGCAAAATTCTGTCTTGACTGTAGAGGCAACTTACTAATTGTCAGCCCCCAAGGTCTTTATTTGCGAGTTTTAGAGGAAATTAAAAAACAGGGGTTACAATAGGAACTGGGCTGCAACACTAAATGTAGAGTGATTTAACCACTCTAGACGTGTGCAACCATGACTTCCCCTTAAAGTGTTTTATGCAGGGAATTTACATTTCTTTATAGGGCTGTTGATTAATCGCAGTTAACTCGAACGATTAAATAAAAAATAATAATTGCGATTAAAAAATTAATTGTGATTAATCACGATGTCAAACAATAGAATACCAATTGACATTTATTAAATATTTTTTGATGTTTTTCTACATTTTCAAATATATTGATTTCAATTACAACACAGAATACAAAGTGTACACTGCTCACTTTATACTATTTGTATTACAAATATTTGCACTGTAAAAATGATAGCCAAAAGAAATTGTATTTTTCAATTCACCTCAGACAAGTACTGTAGTAGTGTACTCTCTTTATCATGAAAGTGCAACTTACAAATGTAGATTTTTTTTTTTGTTACATAACTGCATTCAAAAACAAAACAATGTAAAACTTTAGAGCCTAGAAGTCCACTCAGTCCTACTTTTTATTCGGCCAATCACTAAGTCAAACAAATTTGTTTACATTTACAGGAGATAATGCTGCCTGCTTCTTATTTACAAAGTCACCTGAAAGTGAGAACAGGTGTTTGCATGGCAATTTTGTAGCCGGTATTGTAAGATATTTACATGTCAGATATGCTAAACATTCGTATGCCCCTTCATGCTTTGGCCACCATTCCAGAAGACATAATTCCATGCTGATGACACTCGTTAAAAATATAATGCATTAATTAAATTTGTGACTGAACTGCTTGGGAGAGAATTGTATGTCCCCTGCTCTGTTTTACCCGCATTCTGCCATATATTTCATGTTATAGCAGTCTCGGATGACCCAGCACATGTTTGTTTTTAAGAACACCTTCACTGCAGATCTGACAAAACACAAAGAAGGTACCAATGTGAGATTTCTAAAAATAGCTTCAGCACTCGATCCAAGGTTTAAGAATCTGAAGTGCCTTCCAAAATTTGAGAGGGACAAGGCGTGGAGCATGCTTTCAGAACTCTTAAAAGAAACTACAGAACCCGAACCACCAAAAAAGAAAATCAACCTTCTGCTTGTGGCATCTGACTCAGATGATAAAAATGAACATGTGTTGGTCCGCCCTGCTCTGGATCATTATCAAGCAGTGCCCGTCATCAGCATGGACGCATGTTCTCTGGAATGGTGGTTGAAGCATAAAGGGACATATGAACTTTTAGTACAGGGGTCAACAACCTATGGCACACGTGCCAAAGGCGGCACACAAGATGATTTTGAGTGGCACTCACACTGCCCGGGTCCCGGCCACCAGACCCGGGGGCTCTGCTGCCAGCCTGGGGTCCTACCGCCGGCTCCCTGCCACCCGGGACCCCTTCCGCCGGCCCCCGCTCAGCCCGCTGCTGGCCCCAGGTCCCGGCCACCGGTCCCGGGTGCTCTGCTGCCATCCTGGAGTCCCGGCCGCGAGCCCGGGGCTCTGCAGCTGCCTCCAGCTGTGGCCCACTGGCCTCAGCCTGGGGCAGTGAGGGGTGCAGACAGGGGCAAGAGGGGACACAGCTCAGCACCCCCACCTTAAAAATTGTTTCAGCACCACTGTACTGGGATATTTTTAACTCCTGATTTGCTGCTTACATCACGATCACATCACGTGGAGCAGCACATTGTGTTTGACCTTGTGCGTGCCGTCTGTCGTGATTTTTTTTCCCACTGTAAGTTGAGGGGTACATTTGACAAAATGTCAGCTCCTAAGAAAGCAAAGTTAGATGTCCATTCATTTCACGTCACAGCAACATTTGGTGGCTAAGTCGTGGAATGTTTTGGTGCGCTTTGTAAACTGTCAAGGCCTTTTTGTTGAAAAAGGATAAAACTACCCCAAACTGGATGATGACAAATGGCTGTGTAAGTTCATGTTTCTAACTGACATCACTGCTCACCTAAACAAACTCAACCTCTGTCTCCAGGGTGCAGAGCAAACGGTTCTGGATCTTTGTGAAACCTGGAAGGCATTTGTTGTAAAACTAGCAGTTTTTTCTCGGGATATTCAAACTTCGACTTTCCGCTACTCCCAACACATAAAAGCACTATCGACACGTTGCACTGTCAGTGTCGATGAGATTGGAATGTACATGCAAGAACTGGAATCAGAATTTTCTGACAGATTTCAAGATTTCCAGCGATTTGGTCCAATGCTTTCTTTTCTAATTAAACTTGAAAAGTTCAAAGAAAGCGACTTGGATTTATCTGTATTTCAGTGGATGGGTGTTGAAGATTTTGAAATGCAGCTCGTTCAGTTAAAAAGCTCAGATAGTGGGCATCAGTTTGGAGATCTGTGGAGTGCACTTAAAGCTACCTAGAGAGATCATGGGGCCTCTAGTCTGACCTGCTGGACGTCCCTGTCAGTGAAATTTAACTGTTTGAAGAAAATTGCGTTTGCAATGCTTTCAGCATTTAGATCCACATACCTGTGTGAACAGGTATTTTAACACATGAAATCTGTCCTCTGTCCCTCTCGGAACTGGTTAACAACTGATCACTCAGAAGCCTGTGTGCAGCTTAAACTATCCAAATACGTGCCAGACACTGGAAAACTCAGCAAGGAAAAGCAAGGGCAAGGATCACACTAAACTGATAAGATCTGCATTTTAATTTAATTTTAAATGAAGCTTCTTAAATGTTTTAAAAACCTTATTTACTTTACATACAACAATAGTTTAGTTATGTTATAGAGAGAGACCTTCTAAAAATGTTAAAATGTATTACTGGCACACGAAATTTTAAATTAAAGTGAATAAATGAAGACTTGGCACACCACTTCTGAAAGGTTGCCAACCCCTACTTTAGTACATCTGTCATGTAAATATCTTGTGACCCTGGATACAACAGTGCCATGCGAACGCCAGTTCTCACTTTCAGGTGACATTGTAAACAAGAAGCGGGCAGCATTATCTCCTGCAAATGTAAACAAACTTGTTTGTCTGAGCAATTGTCTGAACAAGAAGTAGGACTGAGTAGACTCATAGGCTCTAAATTTTTCCATTGTTTTATTTTTGAATGCAGTTATTTTTTGTACATAATTCTACATTTGTAAGTTTAACTTTCATAATAAAGAGATTGCACTATAGTACTTGTATGAAGTGAATTGAAAAATACTATTTCTTTTGTTTTTTACAGTGCAAATATTTGCAATCAAAAATAAATATAAAGTGAGTACTGTACACTTTGTATTCTGTGTTATAATTGAAATCAATATATTTGAAAATGTAGAAAACATCCAAAAATATTTAAATCAGTGGTATTCTATTATTAATAGTGCAATTAATCGCAAATAATTTTTTTAATCGCTTGACAGCCCTACTTCTTTATAATGAGTGGCAATGATCAGAAGAACTGTGCTATGACACTACTGTTTTCTTTTAAGAACATGTATCACACTCATTCCATGAAGGGACTCTCCTGCTTAATTTGGCAGCCATGAACCTTCCTTTAGTGAACATGCCGCTTGCATAGCTTCTTGATGGAGGAGAGATGTCAGAGGGAGGTGAGGCTGAGTGAACCACAAAGACTCTTGATGCAAATGCTGATAGACATGATTTGAAGGACATCATGCATTATTCACTAGCACAGAGCAAACTGAATTAGAGGAGGAGATTTGTGGGAGGGAAAGTAGGTCAAAGTTTCGGAGAAAAAAGAATGAAACAGACTGCAAGTGGTTTCCCTGGTGGAGCAGGATGGCTGTGAAACTCTCTGCATGTTTATGGCTGAGTGCAGATCAAAGACTTTCCTGGGAGGGGAACAGTTTACAGTAGCTTAAGGAGGAACTACCTGGGCAACTGCACATGCAAATGACCTGTGGCCATTGGCATCTTCAGTGGCCAATTTGCATTTGTAATCATGGTCATTTTCTATCCCAATTAGGTGCATAATTGTGCATGCATTTTGCAAGCGCAGTTATGTGCCTCAGGGTATGTCTTCACTAGCAACGTTAAAGCACTGCCTGGCAGCACTTGAACATGGCTGTGTAGTCCCGGCACCAGCACTGGGAGAGGGCTCTTGCAGCACTGTAAAAAAACCACCCCCACGAGGGGAGTAGCTCCTGGCTCCGGTGCACTGTCTACACCGCCACTTTACAGCGCTAAAACTAGCAGAGCTCGGGGGGTGTTTTTCACACCTTTGAGTGAGAAAGTTGCAGTGCTGTAAAGTGGCAGTGTAGACAAGGCCTAAGTTATTGAAAAATTGGGGTGTAGAAATGCAGGTGTTTACTCTGTTATGCCAGTGCAGTTGTGCCACTGCTTTGAGGGCAGCAAGATAGAAGATTCAGTAAAAAGTCTCTGAGTTTCTACTCATCCACAGAGTGTGTGTGTATGTGTGTGTGTGTATTTCTTACCAGTGAGTCAAAGTCAGCAGTAAACCTAACTGCTGGTGGAAGTTACATAATAGGTGTATCATGATCAGAAAATAGGTGCAAGTCGGTGTAAGATGCAAAGCAGTGTAACTTTCATTGATTCAGTATCCCCTGGGGACCATAGATAACATGGGACTCTGGCATAAGCAGGCTCAACTCTTATTGAAGTGAACAGAAGTAGTACCAACATGCACAAGGGCTAAATTTGTTCTGGGAAGTGTTGGGAATGGTACAGGTGTAAATTAAAGTAGAGGTGGTGGTTGTACGTATGTATGGAGGGGTTGTTTGATTTTACACACCTTTCCTGTCCCATTAGTATGTACAGTATGTTACAATCATTTTGCACTCAAATTGGAGACAAATTAGAGCAAATTACACAGCCTTACTACTTATACTATGTTACAGCAGTTTTATGACTACTACACACTTTCTGTGTCATCCATACCAGCTTTTACAACAGTGTTGAAATTGGCCCAAAATTTCCTATGGCAGTTTTTCCTACTTGCACCAGGCTGCATTTGGTTCAGAGTCTTTTATATCTCAAAAAGAAAAAGGAGTACTTGTGGCACCTTAGAGACTAACCAATTTATTTGAGCATAAGCTTTCGTGAGCTACAGCTCACTTCATCAATGCTTACTGTAGAAAATACAGAAGATGTTTTTATACACACAAACCATGAAAAAATGGGTGTTTATCACTACAAAAGATTTTCTTTCACCCCACCCCACTCTCCTGTTGGTAATAGCTTATCTAAAGTGATCACTCTCCTTACAATGTGTGTGATAATCAAGGTGGGCCATTTCCAGCACAAATCCAGGGTTTAACAAGAACATCTGAGGAATAGGAGGGGGGTAGGGGGAGGAAAAAACAAGGGGAAATAGGAAATAGGTTACCTTGCATAATGACTTAGCCACTCCCAGTCTCTATTCAAGCCTAAGTTAATTGTATCCAATTTGCAAATGAATTCCAATTCAGCAGTCTCTCGCTGGAGTCTGGTTTTGAAGTTTTTCTGTTGTAATATCGCAACTTTCATGTCTGTAATCGCGTGACCAGAGAGATTGAAGTGTTCTCCGACTGGTTTATGAATGTTATAATTCTTGACATCTGATTTGTGTCCATTTATTCTTTTACGTAGAGACTGTCCAGTTTGACCAATGTACATGGCAGAGGGGCATTGCTGGCACATGATGGCATATATCACATTGGTAGATGTGCAGGTGAATGAGCCTCTGATAGTGTGGCTGATGTTATTAGGCCCTGTGATGGTGTCCCCTGAATAGATATGTGGGCACAGTTGGCAACGGGCTTTGTTGCAAGGATAGGTTCCTGGGTTAGTGGTTCTATTGTGTGGTATGTGGTTGCTGGTGAGTATTCGCTTCAGGTTGGGGGGCTGTCTGTAGGCAAGGACTGGCCTGTCTCCCAAGATTTGTGAGAGTGTTGGGTCATCCTTCAGGATAGGTTGTAGATCCTTGATAATACGTTGGAGGGGTTTTAGTTGGGGGCTGAAGGTGACCGCTAGTGGTGTTCTGTTATTTTCTTTGTTAGGCTTGTCCTGTAGTAGGTGACTTCTGGGAACTCTTCTGGCTCTATCAATCTGTTTCTTCACTTCCGCAGGTGGGTATTGTAGTTGTAAGAATGCTTGATAGAGATCTTGTAGGTGTTTGTCTCTGTCTGAGGGATTGGAGCAAATGCGGTTGTATCACAGAGCTTGACTGTAGACGATGGATCGTGTGGTGTGGTCAGGGTGAAAGCTGGAGGCATGTAGGTAGGAATAGCGGTCAGTAGGTTTCCGGTATAGGGTGGGTTTATGTGACCATCGTTTATTAGCACTGTAGTGTCCAGGAAGTGGATCTCTTGTGTGGACTGGACCAGGCTGAGGTTGGTGGTGGGATGGAAATTGTTGAAATCATGGTGGAATTCCTCAAGGGCTTCTTTTCCATGGGTCCAGATGATGAAGATGTCATCAATATAGCGCAAGAAGAGTAGGGGCATTTGGGGATGAGAGCTGAGGAAGCGTTGTTCTAAGTCAGCCATAAAAATGTTGGCATACTGTGGGGCCGTGCGGGTACCCATAGCAGTGCTGCAGATTTGAAGGTATACATTGTCCCCAAATGTAAAATAGTTATGGGTAAGGACAAAGTCACAAAGTTCAGCCACCAGGTTAGCTGTGACATTGTTGCCGGCACCCAGTGCCGAGAGGCTAAACAACAGCTGGAGTTGGTTCGCTACCCGGTGTGCTACACCCAATAATCACAATGGAGTGGAGAAGCAGAAAAGTTTATTTGCAGCTGCAAAAAGGTACAGGGAGAATAAGATCTCAAATACTGCACACAGAACAGGAAGTTACACAGGCTTTTATACATCCTTTTTCCCAGCATACTTATCCAATAGCAAGCTGCCCTAAGTATCCATATAGCCAGCCAATCCAGTTACCAGCTAGTTCCCTTGTTTTTGGTATCATTTGTTAAACTATACATAAAGCTGCTTTATTCAGCATTGTTCTTCCATATCTGCCCTGTTCGACCTTGCTTAGTTTCAGGCAGTCTGACTCTGCAACATATTGTTGCAGATCCTCAGCATAACTGCTGTGAGTGCCTCCGGGGGGGGGGCGGGGGAGCAAGGATACTTGAGCCCAGTACGCAGAGCTGCTGCGAGTGCCTCCAGGCGGGAGTGGGGGGCCAAGGACACCTGGGCCTAGTGCGAGGGGGCTTCATCGACACTCGTGGTCTTCCATCCCCTCGAGTTACCTAGTGGCCATGCCCCAGTGTCCCCAACAACATTATCGGGGATAGCGTTCTTGACGGCTTGTAGTCCATCTTTGTGTGGAATGTTGGTGTAGAGGGCTTCTACACTCTCACAAATCTTGGGAGATAGGCCAGTCCTTGCCTACAGACAGCCCCCCAACCTGAAGCGAATACTCACCAGCAACCACATACCACACAATAGAACCACTAACCCAGGAACCTATCCTTGCAACAAAGCCCGTTGCCAACTGTGCCCACATATCTATTCAGGGGACACCATCACAGGGCCTAATAACATCAGCCACACTATCAGAGGCTCATTCACCTGCACATCTACCAATGTGATATATGCCATCATGTGCCAGCAATGCCCCTCTGCCATGTACATTGGTCAAACTGGACAGTCTCTACGTAAAAGAATAAATGGACACAAATCAGATGTCAAGAATTATAACATTCATAAACCAGTCGGAGAACACTTCAATCTCTCTGGTCACGCGATTACAGACATGAAAGTTGCGATATTACAACAGAAAAACTTCAAAACCAGACTCCAGCGAGAGACTGCTGAATTGGAATTCATTTGCAAATTGGATACAATTAACTTAGGCTTGAATAGAGACTGGGAGTGGCTAAGTCATTATGCAAGGTAACCTATTTCCTATTTCCCCTTGTTTTTTCCTCCCCCTACCCCCCTCCTATTCCTCAGATGTTCTTGTTAAACCCTGGATTTGTGCTGGAAATGGCCCATCTTGATTATCACACACATTGTAAGGAGAGTGATCACTTTAGATAAGCTATTACCAGCAGGAGAGTGGGGTGGAGTGAGAGAAAACCTTTTGTAGTGATAAACACCCATTTTTTCATGGTTTGTGTGTACAAAAACATCTTCTGTGTTTTCCACAGTATGCATCCGATGAAGTGAGCTGTAGCTCACGAAAGCTTATGCTCAAATAAATTGATTAGTCTCTAAGGTGCCACAAGTCCTCCTTTTATTTTTGCGAATACAGACTAGCACGGCTGCTACTCTGACACCTTTTATATCTCAAGTGCTGCTTTTAGTTTTCAAGCTGAGTCTGCTAGGTCCAAAGTACAGCAACAGTGCAATTCACTTCACATAAAGAGTCATAAAACTCTGCACCAGAGCTTTAAATAAACTGTTTCCCACTTTTGTAGCCCCAGAATAAAAGGATCTTGGCATCCTGAGAATGGTACAGAGAGTTATTGTTAAGCAAAGGCTAATTAGGATGGGTTTTCATGTTGCTAAGAGCTAAGGCTTTGGTATGCAAGAGAGCCAAACAGCAAAGGCAAAGAGTAATTATTTAACTCTGATGTTTGCTGTTTAAAGAAGGATGTTCATGCTGGCCCAAACTTATAGTTACACTCAGGAAAGTGTCTGCATAATCAATGACACAACAGGCTCCCACATTTCTTTTCAGTGAGTCCAGATTAATTGTGCTCAGTTTAAGAGTCCATAGATTATTTTTTTAACTGTGAGTGCCACAAATATGATCAATTTTGGTGATAATGTTCACAGCACAAAAACTCATGGAAGATTCAGCATTTGCCACTTGGCTGGCAATCTTACTGTTTCTGTAGGAGGTAGAATAGACCTATAGCTCTACTGGCTTCTGCAGGGCTAATAGAAGAAAACACCTTTTATGACAATGGAGTTAACAGATGTGACTTGATGACACATAGGGCTAAATTATGGCTGTAAACAACAGCCTGTGGTAGTAGTGATGTAGAGGGGCATTGCCCCAGCAGGCAATTCTGGAGGTTGTGCCGCAGAGGGGATGATTCTGGGAATCCCAGGGCAGTACAGCTGCTGCAATACCCTTTGAAATGTCCTCTCGTAGACATGAGGCTGTCCAGTGCACAGGGGCGCCATTTCAGAGGATTTAATAAATATTAGACCCACTCAGCTCTAATACTAACATGTTCTCACATCTTGTGTCAAGTCACGTAAGGGACACTGGTTAGGTTTAAAATTTTAATGTATATTCTTTGTTACTAACTCTTGAATACAACAATTGAAACAATTATAGAAAAACCTAGATTACTTCATCTCACTTTTTTGCAGTTCAACAAGCTTGGAATAGATCATTTAACTTTGGAAACATCCTACTAGGGCAAGGCCCCATGAGTTTATACTGCACCTGCCTGGGGCTCTAGAGGTGTTACCTCACTACAAATAATAGACTAGAAACTAAACCTTAAACAGGTGTGAATCTGACACTTTCAAGTCCCTTTCACAGTATTAACAATCCCAAATGTGCAAAAATCATGAATCAGGCTCACCAAAAATCATGAGATTGGTTTTAAAATCATGAGATTATGTAAAAATAACAGATTTGGGGTTCTTTTTATTTGCCTTCTGCTTTTTGAGCCTTTAGAGTGCACTAGGGTCACATTTTGAAGCTTTCTCCACAGCCACGAGGACTAGAAACTTGATTTTTCTTTAAGAATGCAGGCTGAAATCATCACCTATCCACTTGACTCCAGGAGCTGGGTCTTTAAGGAAAACAATTATCATGAGACTCATGACAGAATCATGAGAGTTGGCAACAGTGCTTTTACTTCTGTTTAAAGGCTACTTACTTTCCAGAAGGCTTCTAAACACAACACTACAGTGACTGAGTTGCAGTTCTCACAGGAGAATATTTAAAACCAAACACCAAGAAAATTCTATATTTTAAAGTTGAGAAAAAAACTGCGACTTCTGAGGTATATCAGGGCCACTGCAGGCAGGAAAGGAAAATAAACAGGTACAGGAGCTCTGGGCAGCTCTTCCTCTGGAAAGAAAGTTGGAGGGTCAAATCTGCTAGTCCTTGATCAAGTAAAACTTCTACTGCCATCTGTGCCTCCACTCACAGATATAAACATCACAGTAAACATGTGATAACATGTGTGGTCAATAACTATACACTTCATATTTAAATATCTGAGCCATCTTATCCAGAGTTACACATCTTATATGCATTGGCTCAGGGACTGGATTTTCTGGCATATTCTGAACAGTGCTGAGCACACAGATGGTGCCCAGTGAATAATACAAATCATGACAATAATCGTCAACTTTATGGCCTCTGTGGATGCAGTTTCTGTTCTTTGTTCTTGATTTGGCCTGAATACAGCTGACACCCTAAGAATTTGAGGCATAAACACATCTGATACTCATACAACACTTTTCAGAGTAACAGCCGTGTTAGTCTGTATTCGCAAAAAGAAAAGGAGTACTTGTGGCACCTTAGAGACTAACCAATTTATTTGAGCATGAGCTTTCATGAGCTGTAGCTCACTTCATCGGATGCATACCGTGGATATGCATCCGATGAAGTGAGCTGTAGCTCACGAAAGCTCATGCTTTAAGCTTTAAGCTCATGCTTTAAAGCCAGTGCTTTAAAGACAGAATTTCAAAGGTTTTTAGGCACCCAAAGATGCTGCTACATATCTAGTGGGGTTTACAAATCACCTAACCTTCTAAGTGCATTTGAAAATCTCACTAGGTGCCTAAATACCTTTGAAAATCTGGCCTTTAGTCTGTGTGTGCCTCAGTGCCCTATCTGTATAATGCGGATAACAGCACTGCTCTATCTCACGGAGGGGCTGGGAGGAGAAATAGGTTAGACATTTTTCAGAGGAACAGCCGTGTTAGTCTGTATTCGCAAAAAGAAAAGGAGTCCTTGTGGCACCTTAGAGACTAACCAATTTATTTGAGCATGGGCTTTCGTGAGCTACAGCTCACTTCATCAGATGAACATCTGATGAAGTGAGCTGTAGCTCACGAAAGCTCATGCTCAAATAAATTGGTTAGTCTCTAAGGTTAGCCATTGTGAGGCGCAGCCTCAGATACTATGGTGATGGGGCCACATAAGTACCTCAGGTAGAGTGGGAACTTCTCTATACACTGCTAGCCTTTCCCTGGGTTTGACCCTTTCTTTTCACCTATGCCCCAAAATCTCCCCTTTTTTCTGAATGCAATCTTGGCTCAATGCTTTGCTGTATTTTTTCTGAGTCACCCCCCCCTCCCCCCCCAGAGGGATTCCTCTTTTACAGGCTAAACTTCCATATCCTTAATTTAATCACCAGCCCTTTCTTATCTTAATCACCCTGCCTCTGTTTGTAAACAAAACACTGACTCCCTGCCCCAGGGGCACCTCTCCTTTGCAGAACTTACATTTCACACTATGGGTATGTCTACACTGCAAAGCTATAGACAAAACTTTTGTCTTTCATGGGTACTTAAAAAAGCTCTCCCCCTCCCCCCCGCCGCCACGAAAGACAAAAGTTTTGCCGACACAAGTGGCAGTGTGAACACGTCTTTGTCGATAGAAGCGCTCTCCTGCCAACAAAGCTAACAACGCTTGCAGGGCTGGAAGTATTTCATCAGCAAAAGTGCTGACAAAGTACCGACAAAGAGCATTTACACACGCTGACTTTTAGCGACAAAGCCTTGTCGCTAAAAGCTGCGTGGTGTAGACAAGCCCTGAGATGTGAAGAGAGAGCTCTGTTTGGTTTGCAGTGTTTGATGTCCCATTTAGCAAAGTGCAAATTAGTGAGTCTTTCATACTTTGTACTTCTGCAGTGCCTTTCATTCAAAGATCTCAGAGGGCTTTCCAGAGGTAGAGAGACAAGGTGGGTGAGGTAATATCTTTAATTGGACCAATTTCCGTGGGTGAAAGAGACAAGCTACACAGAGTTTAGCTCTAAAGCTTGTTTCTCTCACCCACAAAAGTTGGTTCAATAAAAGATACTACCTCACCCACCTCGTCTCTCTAATATCCTGGGACTAACGTGGCTACAACACTGCATTCCTGAGCCCCATCCAGCCTGCTATAAAGGGATGCAATTCCACTGAAATTACACCAGCTTACATATTGCTAAATACATACCCATTTTATTAATGGAGAAATCTACGTACAGAAAGGTTAAGACCACAAGAGTGGCCACTAACTTTGCGAACCTCAATTTTTGGTGCCTAACTGCAGACATATATGGCACCCAAAAATATGGCACCCATATATATGGCACCAATATATGGAACCCAAAAACTGACGCATCTAAAAGTGGAGACTACTTGCCAAAATTTGGCTGTGACTTAACTAATGCCAAAGGTCATGCAGGAAGTCAGAGGGAGAACCAGATAGCACCCAAGTCTCCTGATTGCTAATCCTCTGCTTTAATTCCTAGATATATTGCTTCCAATGATAGAATCTAGGTATCTATCTTTATAATAGTAAAATATAGAACAGGGGTGGCCAAACTTACTGACTTTCCAAGACGCATTCGATAATATTCAAAAGTTTGAGAGCTATAAGACACTCACACCCTGGCCCACAGAGCAGCACCTGATGGGGCTTGGGGCTTCATCCCCATGGGACGGTGCCTGCTAGGGCTCGGGGGTTCATCCCCAAGGGGTGGCATCTGCTGGGACATGCACCTGGCTGAAACCCTGAGCGCCAGTGCCCCTGCCATGGGGTGAAAGCCCTGAGACTCCCCTCCCTGCAGGGCAGAATCCCCTACCCACCACCCTGACACAGGGCAGAAGCCCCAAGCTCCCTCCCACAGTCTGGTAGGCAGAGAATAGGAGGGAGTGGGGGCGGGGGGGCTCCATGAGCCGCACCTTAACTGTAAAAGAGCTCATGCGGCTCACGAGCCACAGTTTGGCCATGCCTGATATAGAATCTTGCCTAGATTTTTCCTTATTTCCTTATCCCCGTTATTATAAGGCAGAAAGTTTCCCGGCATGAAGTTATGCACTGACACTCATTCCTCCTTACAGTGGGAAACTGGGGCACCATGGAGAAACCATGAATAATTGCAGCAGCTAGATGGCACTAAGAGACAGGTTTCAGAGTAACAGCCGTGTTAATCTGTATTCGCAAAAAGAAAAGGAGTACTTGTGGCACCTTAGAGACTAACCAATTTATTTGAGCATAAGCTTTCGTGAGCTACAGCTCACTTCATCGGATGCATACTGTGGAAAGTGTAGAACAGTATGCATCCAATGAAGTGAGCTGTAGCTCACGAAAGCTTATGCTCAAATAAATTGGTTAGTCTCTAAGGTGCCACTAAGAGACAGCTTCACAGTAATCGTGCAGAGGAGGGTGAATGAATAAACTACTTGGGGAGGTCTTGCTTCTGAACTCTCAGCAGAGAGCTTTAAACACAGCTCCAAGTACTCCAGAATACATTAAAAAAAAATAAAAAACAAGAATCTGTGTTTGAGACAAAGAAAGATAGGGATTTACTCAGATTGATATAGCAACATGCTTATAACTAGAGCTACTTGGGAAATGTTTTTCTCCCCACATAAAAACTGACTTTTGTCAAAAACCCCTACAAAATGAAGAACTGTTTTTTAGCAATCAAAACCCAAATTTTTCATCTGAAAAACCAAAAAAAATTTTGGTTTTCCAACTAAAAATTGAATTTCTTTGTGGAAAGCAGACACTTTCTAAAAAAATCTTCATTTAGTTACAAACTCAATTTTCTGTCAAAAAAGTTTCAGCAGAAAATGTTCTCCCAGCCCTACTTGCAGCTACATACAGCAAGTGATTTTTTACAACCAATGCATGAAAAACTCCATTGAAAAACTCTGGTTCAGAGCCCTGAAGCCTGGAAGGATCACCCAGGAGGGCACCCTTGGGAGATTCTCCTAGTGTTGAGCTCTCTCTCTTTCTTCTGGCCCCATTCTAGAGAATTCCAAGGGATTTATTTCCTTACTATTACTGAAGGAGTCATATCTGTGAGTAAAGCAGATATGACTCTCACTTGGCATTGACACTAGATTCCCAGAAGTGTGAGAGATCTGGACTGAGTCTGGAACCCATATCTCCCCCTGACTAAAACTATCCATTTTCTGTTTGGAATCTGTCATTTTGCCCTCTTGCCATGTGGCATTATGATATGACAGCCTCGTAAAGAATCCCAGTTTGCTTTTATGCTTGGAGCTGTCTGAGTCTTTTCTATTGGCCATCTGTCTAGAATTATTCTCTCTAGGTATGTGGGTGCTCAGGGTGTGAACAGTTATTGTATATTAATTATTAATTATTAATAATTATTGTACAGTTAATAATAATATGTAGGGTATGGGGAACAGGACGCAACTACTGACCCAGAAAGAGGGCTTCAAACAAGTTGGCTTTAAGAGATTTCCAGTGGTGCTCAAATCAGCCCTCGTCAGAGGAATGAGAAAAGAGGACTGAAACTTGTAAGTGAGTCTCCTGTAGGGTACTAATCATCAGGAGTGTCAATGACAAAACTCCCATTGATTTCAGTGAGTTAACAATTTCATCCCAGCTTCCCAGCAGAGTGAGAGAACAGGTCTGGAATTCATACCTATGCCTCCTGTAGCCGGGGCACTTGTCAAAAGGAGGTTTGTGATGGAGCGGATAAACCCCACACTGGAGAGATAAGGATGCAGAAATAACTCTGGGCCCTGGGAGCCCCAACCTCTCAGGCCTGGGGCTGTGGGCATTATCCAGTTGGAGGAGAGATTTAAAAGGGAGTGTCTTCAGCACAGCAGGGTGGTGGGCGGAGAGACGGCAGATCTGTGCTCACTGCTAGGGAGGAACTCTGCCAGGAGGGCATCCCCAGGAAAGGGCTGCTGCACAACACTGGACTCCCTAGCCTGCTGAAGCCTATGGACCAGATTGCCAGGGATAGCCACGAACTAGAAAGCACCCCAAGGAGGGGCCAAGTGCTGGGAAGAGACCCAGGGAAGAATGTTAACTGGGTTGTAGGTAGTGGACATTTGCCTTAAAGTGCTCAAGAGGGCCCTTGGTTCATAACCCAGGCAGAACCAGGCCTCGGTTACCCTATCCCTATACCATTAGGAGAAGCTGCTGTCACAGACACTTATTAGGAGGTGGTGCTATTGTCACAGACTCTAACCACTGTGGGGAGGAGGCTTGCCCTGCTCACAATGTTACATGATTAAATATTTAGGTCAACATCTTTATAAGTGGCCATTTATTTGGGGTGCCATTATTTTTCCATGACCTGTTAGAAACACTTTGAGTTCCATTTTCAAAAGTGCTCAGTCCCCACAGCTCCCCTTGACTTCACTGAAACTGTGAGTGTAGGGCTGCCAACTTTCTAACTGCAGAAAACTGAACACCCTTGCCCTATCCTCTGCCCCGAGGCCCTGCCCCAACCCTTCTCTGAGGCCCCTGTCCCCGCTCAGTCCATCCCCACTCCCTCCGTCGCTCGCTCTCCCCCATCCTTGCTCACTTGCTCATTTTCACTGGGCTGGGGCAGGGGGTTGGGGTGTGGGAGGGGGGTGAGGGCTCTGGCTGGGAATGCAGGCTCTGGAGTGGAGCTGGGGATGAGGGGTTTGGGATCCAGGAAGGGGCTCCGAGCTGGGGGATAAGGCTGAGGAGTTCAGAGTGTGGGAGGGGGCTCTGGGTTGAGGCAGAGGGTTGGGGTGTGGGAGGGGTATGGGCTCTGGGCTGGGAGTGCAGGCTCTGGGGTGGGGCCAGAAATAAGGGATTCAGAGTGCGGGAGGGTGCTCTGAGGCTGGGGCTAGGGGTTGGCATACGGGAGGGGGTGCGGACTCCGGGAGGGAGTTTGGGTATAGGAGGGGGCTCAGGGCTGGGGGAGGGGGTTTGGGTGTGGGAGGGATTCGGGGTGCTGACCTCAGGTGGCTCCCAGGAAGCGGCGACACGTCCCTCTGGCTCATAGGCTGAGTGGTGGCCAGGGGTTCTGCGCACTGCCCCTGTCCACAGGCACTGCCCCTGCAGCTCCCACTGGCCGTGGTTCCTGGCCAATGGGAGCTGTGGAGCCAGCGCTCAGAGTGGGGGCAGCATGCAGAGCCCCTGTAGCCATTCCTCAGCCTAGGAGCCGGAGGGATATGCCGACTGCTTCCCAGGAGCTGTGCGGAGCTGGGCAGTGAGCCTGCCAGCTGGACTTTTGATGGCCCGATTAGCAGTGCTGACCAGAGCCACCAGGGTTCCTTTTCAACCTGGTGTTTTAGTCAAAAACCAGACACTGAGCAAGCCTATGGGAGTGCTCAGCAGCTCTAAAATATGGCCTATCACGTTTCAAATTGGTCAGCCAGAAATGGAGGCACCACAGATTAGTGGCTATTTTTAGAATCATAGAATATCAGGGTTGGAAGGGACCTCATGAGGTCATCTAGTCCAACCCCCTGCTCAAAGCAGGACCAATCCCCAATTTTTGCCCCAGATAGATCCCTAAATGCCCCCCTCAAGGATTGAACTCACAACCCTGAGTTTAGCAGGCTAATGCTCAAACCACTGAGCTATCCCTCCCCCCAAAGTTTTTGGCCATGTTTAAAAGCCATCTTACCTTTTAGCCCCCTCTATTCCTCTCCTTTCCCTGGAATTCTCCCGGAAATCTTACATTACAAAACAAAACAGATACAGATCAGAAATTCACCACTCACCCACCTCCTCTGTCTCATTTCACCCTTGAGGCCTGCTCTATGTCTGATCACTGCTGCATCACAAGTTGCTCCATGGAGGGGCTGAAGAGTAAGAGGCAGACAGCAGCTGACAAGCTGGACTGAAAGGTACAGTGCAGAGTAATGTCTGCTGCTTTTGTAATGGCGAGCAGGTCATGGTGAGACCTTCAGGACAGTGTCTGTGGGTGAAGGCTGCTGGGATCTGATGAACTGGATGTTCTAGCGGACCATTCTTTGCACACATCTTTTTCATATACTACAAAGATTAAACCTCAGATATTTTGATATGAAAACCTTTTTGGAGATATCAGAAAGCCTAGAGAGTGCATGCTAAATCTATACAGAATATGTGCATGTATACACACTATTGTGCCATCTGCCAATGCCATATGCTAATGCCAACTGCCTGTATCCCCTGACAGTGCTAACTAATGCCACCTTTCAGGGATACCACTTGCCTCTGCCATGTAATGCCACCTGCCTGTGCCACTTGCTTACATTTGCCAGTGCTGCCTAGTAACACCACTTTGGCATCATTGTAGCAGCGCCACCTAATGCCACCTGCCAGCATCAACTGCTGCCTTCAGTAATATTGCCACCATGGCATGGCACTGTAGAACTCTCCAGGCCAGGTCAGGGAGCAAGGCACTAGGACTGGCACTGAATCTAAGGTATTCCGCTGGACATCACAGCAAGAGCACTGCCAGTCACTAACCTATTTGTTATTCTTCTTTGCTAGGAGAGCAGTATTTGTCTTCCTGCTCCCTTTGTGAGTCACCATGGAAACTAATGAGAGAGGAGTCTCATGTCAGGGGAGCCCCAAGAAGAACTGCTCTATCACCACTTTGTTTTGGCACAGTTGTCTGGGACAATGTTCTAGCTGGCACAGTCTCCATGGTTATTTACAAGAAACCTGAGAATGACCTCCCCTGGGTGATTCAGGCAGAGGAGAGCACAGCAGGGGCACTCTCCATACAAACTCTCCCCCAAGCCCCCAGTGAGATAATTCCTTCCCATCACACATTTCCTTGACAGACCTGAAAGATACCAGAGCAGGGAATGCAAACATCTGGCAGCTGCATGTCTGACTCCTGTGTCAGACCAGGAAGGGAGCCAAAAGCCCTTCCAACAAAGCCAGCCATATCTGTTCTAGAAACTTTTCTCTTCTCTCCCCTCACCCACACAAAACACTCCAACCTACTTGTTCCAGTGAAATAGACTTCAGTAAATAGGGATTCTATAACAGGGAATTCTGCTCATCTCCGAATCCTATTCTGTTCTGAGCACTGTGCTGCTGCAGGCTGTTTGCACTGAGAACTGAGGTAATCACAGATCAGAAGGGCACCCCAAGACCTACTTTCCTCTTTACTTGTTTAGAGTATTGGCTTGACAGCTCTGGAAATTGAAATCCTCTATGCATCCTCTAAACAGGTACATAGACAGCAACAGTACCTCCTGCACCTTACCCGACCCCTTACCTCCAAGAAACACCTGTCAGGTTCAGAGGAGAATTCAGTCTCCAGGATCCACTCAGGCCTTGGCCTCTGTACTGGGAGGGTCAGAAGTGTAAATTGTATTTGCAGGTTTTGTGGTGTGGACATCTGGCTATGAAGAACTGGACTGAGACCACCACAGCTTTTCATATCAGCCCCCTAACAGCCATCAGATCACAACAGTGTTTGCTTTCTACAGAATGGTCTGAATTTGAACCCGCAATCTAGAAATGAAAAGTTCTAGATCCTATTTCCAGTCCCCTGAACCAGAACCTTTTTTTACTCCTCTTCAGCTGAGTTTGGTCTCATCCCCTCATTGAGTTTCTCATCCCTCTGGGTGGTTACATGCAACCTCGACACCCACAGCAATGGAGTTTGATACAGTTTTTCCATGTGATATATAATGCATGACATCACTTACACAGCATTTACCTCTGTAGCCTGTGGACTCAGAGAAAGGTGCAGGGAGTACTCTGGTATGTGAAAACGTAATATGCTGCATACCACCTAATACCAGACACACAATGATCATACAAAACAAATATGCTACCAAGTACCATTCTCCTCCTCTTCTGCCTGTCTACTCCCACATTGCCTACTCCTCTTTACCATCTGCAGCCTTGTCTTTGCTGCTAAAAAAAGGTGCATTTTTCCCTTTGGGTAACTAATGAGTGTGACCTATTCTGAGATAAAAACACAGTAAAAACTAGGCACTTTAGAAAATGTTAGTGTTATCATGAGGTAAACCAAGAGGTAAACAGACCTATAGGCCCGCCAGGGGTTGATCTCAGGGAGTTTAACCTGTAAAAACTAAAGTGCCTGGTCTTCACTGTGCTTTTACCTTGGGATAGCTCACTTGTGTTAATTACCCACAAAGTAAAAAAGTACATCTTATTTAGCAGTGAAGACAAGGCCTGTAATAAAGGTCTGACACATACAGGAGTGCTGATAAGAAACTGGACTTTATTTCCTGGTCCCAGTCTTATGACCAAGTCATTGACAAGAATGACTTGAAGTCTGGAAAACATACCCTAATAGGGAGAGATTTAAGAAGCTCCATCTACTTAGTTTATCCAAGAGAAGGGTAAGACTTGATTACGGCCTATGAGTATTTATGTGGAGAAGTGATTTCTGACAGTAGATTTCTTTTTAATCTAGCAGAAAAAGGCACAACAAAATACAATCCAATGCTTGGAAGTTGAAACTAAACAAATTCAGGTTAGAACTAAGGTGCATTTTTTTTAACAGTGAGGATAATTAATGACTGGAATAACTTACCTAGGGATGTGGTAGATTCTCCATCACATGACGTGTTTAAGTCAAGATTGGACATCTTTCTGGAAGATATGCTACAGCTCAACCAGAAGTTATGGGCTTGATTCAGAAATTACTGGGTGAGGTTCTGTGGCCTGTGTTGTGCAGAAAGTCAGACTACTAGATGATCTTTAAGGTCTCCCTCTGGTCTTAAACTCTATGCACCTGGGCCAGGGTGACAAATATAAATACCTTGGTCACACAACACGGTCAGTAGCCAGCAACTCCAAATTGTTAGCGTTAAATCTTCCCTTAAAAAAAATCAAATGGACATAAAATATAAGAGCAACAAAAATTAATAATCCCAGACTAATGCCAACTGCTGAACAAATTGCTGTAGCTCAACCAGAAGTTATGGGCTTGATGCAGAAATTACTAGGTGAGGTTCTATGGCCTGTGTTGTGCAGAATGCCAGACTAGATGATCTTAAAGGTCTCTTTCTGGTCTTAAACTCTATGAACCTGGACCAGGGTGACAAAAATAAATAACTCAGTCACAATAAGTTCCTTTCTCCCCTAAAAGGAAACCCTTTGGGCAAATCTTAGGTACCTTGACACTGGTTATTTATTACAATACTTTAACCAACACGAATAATGATTAACATAAACATACTGTTAGCAACCAGAGTCCCTTTCTTCCGGGTACTGTTGGCAGCAGAAGTGGGAATCACTGGGGGAATCTCTTTGGGTGGAAAGTGGTAATGTTGCCATTACCAGGTCCATCTCTGCTCAGGTTCCTGCCCTCACCTTCTGTCTCTTGCCAGTTCCTTTCCAAACTCTGCCCAGCTCTCTGCCTGTCTCAGCCCAGCTTCCTTCCCACCTTTCTCATGCATCTGTGGATCATTGTCTGCCTTTCTGATGCAGCAGGACAGGCTGCCTGATTCAACTAACATGCAGAATGCCCCTTGGAATCCAGAAAATGTGGTAAGCCTGAGTCTGCTCTCCCTGAAGTCAATGGGAGCTGATGGGTTCTCAGCCCCTTTTAAAATCAAACTTATTTAGGTGCCTAAGTATGGATTTAGGAGCCTAACTTTAGGCACCCAAGTTTGAAAATCTTCTAATATTGTTTTTAATATGTTACTGATTTCATCACATGATCAGCCTTTTTACTAGTGCTGAGTGCCTGACTTGCTGCCCGTTGCTTCTCTGCTGGGATTCCAGCAGAAGGCAGAACTGTGCTGCAAACATGAGATGGGAGACTACAATTGAACTTGGGTAGACTGAGGGACATCCCTGGGTTGGATAACTGTAACCAGGATGTTACCTGAGTATGTTTAATGTACAGTGTTGCTTAGAGTAATAAGATTTGATTTAGCTCCTTTCTTCATCCCTGTTCTTCCCTAAATCAGTTCTATTGTCTAAACTCTGTTTATTTCATACTGTCTCAGAGCTCTGCCTCTGTGGTACATGGATGATCTCATCAGCAATCTAAACTTAGGAATTGTCCTTACAGTCACATTACAATTTACTTTGTGCTTGTACATACTCCCCAGCAAGCCACACCCTCTTTTTGCCAAACCACACCCCTTTGGAGACAAGAGACAAAGTTGTACTCCCTGGTTTCAAAAGCACATGTATGTCAGCTGGTGTGATTTAATGTGGGGAAATTATTTTGCAGCTGGCTATGCCCATGGGAACTTCTGCTGTTATTATAAACTATCCAATTGGTGAAAGTCATCTGGATCCTGCTAAGGTAACTGCTACAGAAG
This sequence comes from Caretta caretta, assembly GCF_965140235.1. Classification (NCBI taxonomy): domain Eukaryota; kingdom Metazoa; phylum Chordata; order Testudines; family Cheloniidae; genus Caretta; species Caretta caretta. The sequence goes on along the minus strand of NC_134211.1, from coordinate 61,889,152 downwards.
TGCAACACCTGAACCAGAATTCACAATCTTTTTGCTGCAAGCTAGAGATGGGTGGCCTAAGCTACAAAGTCTGAGGAAGTTTGGTTTTAAGTTTAGGCCCAACTCTCTTCTGCATACACACCAGACTCCAGTGAACTAAAGGAGCTACTCTGCAAACAGCCCCTAGAAGCATACAAGGAAGGCTGGTTATATATTCTTTCCAGCAGAGGACAGTAGCAAGCAACGTGCGCACACATACGCACCTCAGCAAGCTGCTGAGGGAGGCTAGACAGGTAGCCTTCGAGCTCTGTTTAAATAATATAGCCTGCCCTAGTATCCAGCAAGTGTGTTCTGTAGATCTGAAGAGATGGCTGCTAATGCCCATCTCCCCCACTAAAACATCTGGCATGTTAGAGTGGACACCCCCCAAAACTTTGTAAATCATGAACTTGTGTTCCCCAGACTTTCTATAACCATTGTTCTGGATGGCCTGAGCATGCAGGGGAGGGTAGTTCCTCTAATGGATTGTTAACCAGAGGTAGACTTCAGCTATAACACGCAGCAACCACTTAACCGCATCCCCTTTCCCTGCACCTTAATGCAGCCTGAACTCAGGCCACAACCCCACTGCTAGACCCCAGGGCCCTGCTACTGCCATAACCTGCGACGGGGCATGGAAGTTTGGAGGAGGCTAGTGCCCAAGCTGCACGGCGGGCAACGGTGTACACAACTGAATGGGGTAAGTGAGCTGCTGTGACCACCCAGGGTCCAGCACAGAAACTCCTCCTTAGGTTGGAGGGATTGGCTGCAGAACACTCACTATTTCAGTACAGGTTTGGGATCTGCGACTCTTATGGATGAGGGACCTCATGCTGCTGAGTTTAGAGGGGATTCTAGGTGCAGTCAAGGAACCAACGCTGGATTTATTTCCCGGTATACAAGAGGCAAAGAAGAAGAGTCTGCCCTCCAGCCATGCCTGCTAGGTTGGGGGAGTTCCCCGGCCTGCCTAGCTGTATCCAAAAAAGCCTCAGGGCGTTTGGGCGGAGCTGCAGCTGAAGGTGCAATGCTGGTGAACCTGCATAGAGTGGAGGCCGAGTAAACGGATCTTGTCCAAGCAGGTGGAAAAGGAGGCAACCAGAAGTGGCAGAGCCGCAGTTATTGGGGCCCACATAAAGCAGGTGGCCAGTTTTCTTTACATCTATTCAGTGCCATTTTCCACTCAGCCCCCCAAAGTGCCAGAGGGTGGGTGCGTGGGGCTGAAGGCTGGGTCCAATCCAGGCTTTTCAATATTTCAGTTCTCGCTGGAGAATCCGTCTGGCCCGGCTGCCTCCCCGCAGGGCCAGAGAAGGGGTTAAAAGCGCGGGGCCGATGATGTCAGTTCCTGTGCTGCTTTGGAGGGCTGCCCTTGCTATTGGAGCCAGGCTCTCCCGCTTTAAGGCGAGCGGAGCGCCCGGGAGCATGGCACAGCGCTGAATGGGACGGAGACGAGCAGCGCGTGGATACGGGAGCGCCCCAGGGGAGCCGCGCGCCTCGCCGGCTGCGGGAGCGCCCCAGGAGCAGGGCCCCGCTCCGCCCCGCTCCTCAGCACCAGACCCCAAGAACAACACAAGGTCAGCCGCTGGGAGCCCTTCATGCCTCGGAGCCGTCCCCGTGCCTCCCCGGCCGGCTACTTGGGCTGCTCAGCTCCTGCCCATGAGCAGCCTGCCGCAGGTGAGGGCGGGAGGCTGCTGTCCCCGGGCAGTGCCCGCACCTGACTGCCAAGCAGCCTCCAGCCGGAGCGTCGGGCGCTGGTTGTTCGCTCTTCTGCGCGGAGAAGCCAGGCGGGGGCTTCTGCGGGGTCTTTCGGAGGTGCCGCCGCGGGGGCTCGCGCTGGCCCGGGGGAAGTAGTGTGCGAGCGGCGGTGTGTGGCGCGTCCTAGGCGAGGCCCCCTGGGTAGGATTAGTAAACTGCAGGAGGGGCCAGGAGAAGGCTGTAGCTCAAGGGAGAAATCCAGTTCATGGGGGCCCTCCGGCTAGCCCGGGGCCATGGAGAACGACGTCCTTACAGAGTAAGTGACAAACCGCCTCTCCCTTCATAGGTTTCAGAGGAACAGCCGTATTAGTCTGTATTCGCAAAAAGAAAAGGAGGACTTGTGGCACCTTAGAGACTAACCAATTTATTTGAGCATGAGCTTTCGTGAGCGTCCCCCCTCCACTTCATCCCTCTGGCATGGCTAGAAAGGGGGGCTCGCCCCACTCCTTTCCTCAGTTGACCCAACCTGCCCTTTGGCGCATAGACCGGCCTCTTTCGCCTTATTCATTCCCCTGCTTTGATTCACCCTGGATTTGCGAGCCAGCAGTGACAGACGTGAGGGACACCCTCGCCAGCCTGGCTTTCTCGGTGACTCCGAAACATCCCCCGAGGGGAAAACCGAGGGACGGCGTGAAGGGCTGGGGGGAGGGGGGAACAGGATGCTCGAGAAGAGGCGTTAGGTTAATGGGGGGGGGGGGGTTCGGCGCTGAGTGCTGACTGGAGCCAGGAGGAGCCTCCCGCTGCTCAGCTGAGACACAGCAAGCACCTTCGCTGACTCCTTTTTGGGAGCCTTCGAAACAGACCGAGCTGAACTGCGCCTCAAGGGAGAGAATCTGGGGCATTGTCCGCGCAGTTCCAAGCATTTCCACTTTATTCTTTTACACTGACTGGCTGGTTCGAACATCACCGACCAGCAGGTGCTTAAGCAGATGCTCTAGCGTGGAGAAATGTGTAGTTGAGATATGGAAATATTGTCTCTGTGGCTTTCATTTTTGTAGGGAATAAAAATTCACAATAAAAAAGGATTGATTCTCCTAACACTACATGCACGGAGATCTTCACTTTAGAACTTTTACAGTCATCTTGCTTGATCACTTTGTTCTTCGTCATTTTCAAAAGGCTTTTAGTGGAAAATATAGGCGCTCTCTAGATCAAGGCTAGAACATCAGAAAGTGCAGGGATGTTAGGTGGTCCTACTAGAGAGTCACAGATTAACCACAAAGTTCTGATCCAGATTTGTATTTCCCAAAATTGGAATTGGACCTAGGTCCCCTAATTTTTGGATCCAGAGTTTGGAGTTACTCAAAAATTTTATAGCTGCAGCAAAGATTTTTTAAAATTAGGTGCCTAAAGCTAGGTTCTTACATCCATATTTATGCACTTAATAAGTGGCCTCATATTCAAAAGTGCTAAGTGCCAAGCAGCTCCTGTTGAAGTCAATGAGAGCTGTTGGATACTCAGCACCTTGATTTAATCAGGCCACTTATTTAAGTGTGTACATATGGATTTAAGAATGTAGCTTTAGACCCCTAGTTTTGAAAAGCCTGCCCCTATTAAATTAAGCAGCTGCTTTCTATTTCACAGGTATTGAGAATGCTGTTACATCTGAATTTTTAATTAACATCCCTAATAATTTTTTTCCATTAGGGGGATTAGGCAGTTGTTGTTGTTGTGTTAAAGCAAAAATATCCCAAATATTTCATATGGGGTAAAATCAAATTAGGAAAACGAACAGTTCAGCCATATAATTAGATTGTGTGGATTTTCCATCAGTCTTTAAATCCAAACTGGATATTTTCTAAATGATATGTTATAGCTCAACCCAGAAGTTATGGGCTATATGCCAAAATTACTGGGTGAGGTTCTATGGCCTGTGTTAAAAGGAGGTCAGACTAGATGATCATAACAATCCCTTTTGGCCTTAAAATCTATGCATGAAGATGTCAGGCTAAAATCTGTTTATGCCAGTATAAAAAGAGAGCAGCGTTTCACTTATGATCTCTGTCCAAAGAGCCACATTAGAACAGAGTTCTAACTTCATTGATAAGGCAGCGTAGTTATACAGTGTTGTTCAACCTTTCGTGACCATTGCACGTGCACTGGCTTTAGAGTAATGGTGTATATCAGGCACTAGAGATGTAAACACTGATGTAGTGGTGAGTGTGCCTAGGAGACTGTGACTATATGTATGTGTATGCTGTAGGTGAGAATGATATACCTGCTGTATTGAGCTGTGCAAAATGTGATGTGGAGAGGAGCGAGCTCTTATTTTGGAATAGTTTTTAGGTCTGGGGCTTGTAGAATGTTATTCTTTGAACAGGTCTGTTACTTGCATGCCCCACAATACAATGCAGATCCTGAGCAATGTCATTCCCCTGTATTAAATGAACATGCATTTTGATGTGGAACTCTAATTCACAGATCATGTGAAAATATGGGCAGGTCAGCCCAGCTTGGGGGGAGGAGGGATGGGACACTGGGGCTTAGGGCTTCAGCCCCAGGTCGGGGTAGGGGTTGGTTGCAAGGGCTCCCTCAGGTTTGAAAATATTTACGGGCTCCAGACTACTTCAGCTGAACTTAAGTTCTGATCCCAAGTCTTCTAAGGTTTATAGATGAAGGCAGAAGACTCAGAGATGATTACATCTAGAGGAACAAGTTCTCTCTTTCTATCTTGTGATGGTAGACTTAAAGATCATGATGTTCAGGGATTTTGCCTCACTTTTTTTGAATTCTTGTTCTCTCACTTAGGCCCCAGTTCAGCAAAGCAATTAAGTGTGTGCTTAAGTGTAAGCATGTGAGGTCCCATTGAAGTAAACTGGATTATTTACTTACTTACTCAAGGACATACTTAATTGTGCTTTGCTGGTTTGGGGGCTCAGTAACTAAAAGCCGTGTCTTTGAATATTTTTGCCTTCCACTAGTTTGTTATTGTAGGATTACACAAGTAGGTGAGGCAGCACGCACCAGTTCATTATTGTAAGGTTGCTTGTGGATTCTAGGTGGTTGAATTCAATGATTCTACTTCATTTTGTATGTAAGACTCCTCATGCATATATTTGGAAAACAAACCTTAAAAAAAAAAAATCAGAACTTTGCAAGCAGTTACTGAAGAGACAAATAAAGCAGGTCAAATGCAGGGTTTTTGACCCATGGCTGTGACCTTTACACAGTTCTGTTTTATCTCTTTAGATGTGAACAAGGACATAGGATTGTGGATGTTTTGTCTTTCAGTTCTAGTTTGTTCCCACTGAGGGATGGAAGAATCTGTATCTGTTGCAATAGCTGGATTGTCTGGGTAATGGGTCCACTGTTGCAATACTAAGATAAAACACCACATCCTCCCTGAAAATTGTTCTTGGAATCTGATACCTGAGGAAACTGGGAGCCAAACTTTTAAGTGTCTAAACTACAGTGAAATACTGGGCTTGTATTTTCCACCTTCCCCCTGCTCACCCACCCTTACTAGCATCATTTTATGGTGTTTCATGGTAATGCACCAAAATGTCTTTGTAACCAGTGCTTAATTTGTAATTAAAGAGGTGCCAGGGTTCAAGCTGGGCAGCCTGAGAGTGGTGGCTGCTGATTGGGTGCCCGGCTCTGAAGGCAGCACCACCGCCAGCAGGAGCACAGAAGTAAGGGTGGCATGGTATGGTATTTCCACCCTTATTCTGCACTATGGCTGATGCCTGCGCTGCCTTTAGAGCAGGGTGGCTGGAGAGGCAGTTGCTGGCTGGGAGCCCAGAGGTGCCGGGACTATGAACTGCCAAACCTAGAGGTGCCAGAGCTCAGACCTGGCAAACCCCAGCACAAATTAAGCACTGATTGTAACACTTTGGTGTGCGTTAGGGTGTATGTGTGAGTGAGAGAACTTCATCTGGATTGGAAGATGCTAGATTGACAGCCTTGGATATTTAAGTCATCTATTTATGGATTGCACAATAAAGGAACAGTATAGGCATACCGACAGGTTTCAGAGGAACAGCCGTGTTAGTCTGTATTCGCAAAAAGAAAAGGAGTACTTGTGGCACCTTAGAGACTAACCAATTTATTTGAGCATGAGCTTTCGTGAGTGAGCTGTGGCTCACGAAAGCTCATGCTCAAATAAATTGGTTAGTCTCTAAGGTGCCACAAGTACTCCTTTTCTATAGGCATACCATACTCCACCCCCAGTCTGGGAAAGAGCACTTGCAGGGTGTGAAAGGAATTCAGTAGGTGACCCCATTCATTTTAGCCTCTCTGCTGAGACTGTCAACAAGACCACCACCTAACAACAATGGTGTTGGTAGTGTATATGATATGGACAGCTGACCTCTGGGAACTGAAGTGAACTGTAGCAACCAGCTCATGCCAGAAGGTGATAGACTTGAGTACCTCATTGTAGCCTGCATAGGTACAGATATGATTATTGCTCATGAAATTATCCAAAAATTTAAAACTCAAGTTATTTATACCTTCCATATTTTCATCCAGAGTGTTTTAACAAAGGTGGATACATTTTTATTACTCCTCCATTTATAGGTTGGGAAGGATGGGGGTGGAAATGAAGCGCAGGGAGATAATGTTTAGTATCCTAGTATGAGTCAACAGCAGAGCTGGCAGGAGAGCCCAGGTCTCTTGATGCATAGCTCTCTGCATTGAATGAGTGGACTATCTTCTCTGTAACACCTTAAACCTCCACTGCAGGTTTCTTAAGGTCTTTGGTTAAAAATTTATCCCAACTATTTAGCACTCTGCACCCTAAATAGCAAGTAAGCTCCCAAAGTCCCTGCTACCACTGCCTAGATCCAGCTGTGTTCCCTCTGTGTGCAATAACTTTTAATAAGTTTGCTGAGGCTGCCTCTCTTTCTGTTCTCAAACAGCCTACTTCCCATTGTAAAGAAATCACCCTTGTTTTACAGCTGCTATATTAGGACACAATAGGTCCCCTAAATCCATGAAAAATTGTCAGGGTCCTCCAGACACAATTTTTCTCAGCCCCCTATACTGCCAACCTAGTTTGGCTAGATTTTACTTCTTTTAAGTAAAGAAGGTCACATGGTATTATTTCTGTTTCCTGTTTGGGAACCATTCCAGGAGTTATACTCCTCCAATGTAAGTACTTGCAACTGAAAGTTCAAAATTCAGAATAGTTGTAGAAAGTATATAGTGCTGTAAATTCACTGTTTTGGCAACCATTCATGCTAGTAAACTTATGCATTAGAATATTTGTGGGATACGAACATGAAAGAGGTGCAGTCAAAGGACAAAACAAATCCCAAGTTTTAGTCAAGCAAATATTTGGGGAACGTATTTAAGGTATTTGCCCAGCTCTACCAAAAGGTCGTCTTCATCCTTGATTACTCAGACTGTGTTAGGCATGTGATCCTGGGGAGAGGGAATGGGGACATTATAGTTTGCAAACGGAAGCATAAACTTAGTTGAATATGCTCCAGTCTGGGTAACAGTGCCAGTTTCTCCAAAAGCCTAATGAATGAGGCTTTATCTCCCCTGTTCTCTGCAACACTTGAATAGCTTGCAGCCAAAGGTTTGCCCTACCGTGACTGCTGTCATGCAGGAGGACACTAAGCCCCTGGCCTCCTAATGAAGTGGAATCTCTGGCTATGTGAACTTTAAATATTTAGTCAAGAGACAAATATGTCTGTGTCTGTCCCTATCCCCCATCCTCCCAGTCTTCCCCACATAGCAGCAGGTTTTCATGTTTAGATTCCCACAGCCTGCCAATGTGTAAGTCCTGCTGGGAAAGGTTACAGTGCAGCAGCAGTCAAAAAAGCTAACAGACTATTGGGAATCATCAAGAAAGGGATAGATAATAAGATGGGAAAATATCATACTGCCTCTATATAAATCCATGGTACACCCACATCTTGAATACTGCATGCAGATCTGGTTGCCCCATCTCAAAAAAGATATATTGGAAAAGGTACAGAGAAGGGCAACAAAAATGATTGAGGCAGGGAACAGCTTCCATATTAGGAGAGATTAATAAAACTGGGACTTTTCAGCTTGGAAAAAAGACAACTAAGGGGGGATATGATAGAGGTCTATAAAATCATGAGTGGTGTAGAGAAAGTAAATAAGGACATGCTAGTTACTCATAACACAAGAACTAGGGATCACCAAATGAAATTCAAAGGTATCAGTTTTAAAACAAACAAAAGGAAGTATTTCTTCACACAATGCACAGTCAACCTGTGGAACTTTTAGCCTTCACAACACCCTCTGGCAAAGACTATAACAGGGTTCAAAAAAGAACTAGATAAATTCATGGAGGATAAGTCCATCAATGGCCATTAGCCAGGATGGGCAGGGATGCAAAACCATGCTCTAATGTGTCCCTAATTTCTGTTTGCTAGAAGCTGGGACTGGGCGACAGGGGATGGATCACTTGATGATTACCTGTTCTGTTCATTCCCTCTGAAGCACCTGGCATTGGCCACTGTCAGAAGACCAGAAACTGGGCTAGATGGACCCTTGGTCTGACCCAGTATGGCTGTTCTTATGTTCATACAATCTCCGTAAAGTTATTTACTAATACATCACATTGCATATTCAACCATAACTCTGTCCCCACATCCCTGCTCAGCCACAGAATATAGACTAGGAACTCTCTTACCCACCCATTCTGCACTCTAGACTGCTAATATGGTTACAGATTTTCAGACCACCACCAACTCACCACATTTAGTTCATAGATCCAACTGCAGAACATCCTCCCACTCAGTTCATCTACCCACTATTAACTAGAAGCACCAGCATCCTATTTTCTGTATAAAGACCAGAAACTGGACCTTCCCTAATCCCAAAGTACTGACAACATATTGCGTTTTATTCTCATTTACAGTCCAGAAGTACCTGTCCCCAACTCACTATTCCACTGAGTCAGGATAGATTGAGTTTTCTATCTGTCCTCCTCCTGTTGACTGGAAATCTCAGCATGCCTTTCCAATTCACCCTATTTCTGTGAGTGAGAAGTCCTATCTTCCAGTTCATCCAACCCATTTAAGATACAAAGGGACCAGACCAAGTGTGTAATGTACATGCTTGGTGGCACTGGTGCTAGAGTGGACCAAGCTGCCCAGGAGTGGCTCTAGGAGGGATTGTGCTTAGGGAAGCACAATCCATCCTGGCTCTCTTCAGTGACAAGAGGAACTACTCTCTCCTAGACTCCCACTCAGAATCTGGGATATTGGTTCATCAGGGGCCATTTGCTAAAAATTCAGATCAGTGTTCAAAATTTGAACATCCCCAAGTGGATGTGTTCAGAGAACTATCCACAATGACTTCAAGCTCTCTTTTTAGAGTGGTAATAGCTAATTTTAGACCCCATTTTATATGTATAGCTTGGATTATGTTGTCCAATGTGCATTGATTTGCATTTATCAACATTGAATTTCATCTGCCATTTTATTGCCCAGTCATCCAGTTTTGTGAGATCCCTTTGTAACTCTTCGCAGTCTGCTTTGGACTTAATTATCTTGAGTATTTGTGTATCATCTGCGAATTTTGCAACCTCACTGTTTACCCATTTTTTCCAGATCATTTATGAATACATTGAATAGTACTGGTCTCAGTACAGATCCCTGGGAGACACCACTATTTACCTCTCTCCATTCTGAAAACTGACCATTTATTCCTACCCTTTATTTCCTGTCTTTTAGCCAGTTACTGATCCATGAGAGGACTTTCACTCTTAACCCATGACTACTTACTTCACTTAAGAGTCTTTTCTAAAGGACCTTGTCAAAGGCTTTCTGGAAGTTGAAGTATACTATATCCATTGGAAGTTGAAGTATACTATAACCATATACCCTTGTCCACATGCTTGTTGACCCCCCTCAAAGAATTCTAGTAGATTAGAGAGGCATGACTTCCCTTTACAAAAACCATGTTGACTCTTCCCCCAACAAATTGTGTTCATCTATGTGTCTGATAATTCTGTTCTTTAATATAGCTTCAAACAATTTGTCTGGTCCTGAAGTTAGGCTTACTGGCTTGTAATTGCCAGGATTGCCTCTGGAGCCTCTTTTAAAAACTGGCATCACATTAGCCAGCCTCCAGCCATCTGGTACAGAAGCTGATTTAAATGATAGGTTACCTACCACAGTTAGTGGTTCTGCAATTTCTCATTTTAGTTCCTTCAGAACTCTTGAGTGAATACCATCTGATCCTGGTGACTTATTACTGTTTAATTTATCAATTTGTTCCAAACTTCCTCCAATGACACCTCAATCTGGGACAGTTCCTCAGATTTGTCACCTAAAAAGAATGGGTCAGGTTTGGGAATCTCCCTCACGTCCTCATCCATGAAGACCCATGTAAAGAATTAATTTAGTCTCTCTGTAATGGCCTTATCGTCCTTGAGTGGTCCTTTAGCATCTCTATTGTCTAGTGGCCCCACTGGTTGTTTAGCAGGCTTCCTGCTTCTGATATACTTAAACATTTTTTTTCCTGTTACTTTTTGAGTCTTTGGCTAGCTGTTCTTCAAATTCTTTTTTGGCCTTCCTAATAGTTAAAAGTTAGGATAGTTAAAATCCCCCATTATTATTGCGTTTTTAAAATTTGTATAGCCTCTCAAATTTCCCTGAGCATTTCATTGCCACTATCCCCATCCTGGTCAGGTGATCGGTAGTATGTCCCTACTGCTATATTCTTATTATTCAAGCATGGAATTACTATCCATAGAGATTCCATGGTACAGTGTGATTTAAGATTTTTACTTCATTTGACTCTTCTTTCTTTCACATATAATGCCACTCCCCCACCAATATGCCTAGTCTGTCCTTCCGATATATTGTACCTTGGTATTACTATGTCCGATCGATTATCCTCATTCCATCAAGTGTCTGTGATGCTTATTATATTAATATATTCTCACTTAATATGAGGCACTCAAGTTCACCCATCTTAGATTTTAGACTTCTAGCATTTGTGTATAAGCACTTTAAAAAAAATTGTCACTTTTTTGCTGTCTGCCATTATGTGATGTAATTGAATGGGACTCTTTCATTTGACTGTTTCTCATCAGATCATACACGTATTTTATCATCTTCGATCCTCTCCTCCTTACTATATTACTTACTTACTACTATAATTAATAGATTGTCCCCAAAGGAATGTCTCAGTCCCAACCATGTGCTCCTCTCAGCTGTCGGCTTTCCCCCAGCTCTTAGTTTAAAAACCTTAACATTAACAAAGCTTTGTCTCATGATAGTCCATGTTGACTACCAGTCCTAGTGGCTGTGCTGGAGGTCTTGTGTTAAAGGTAGGATGGCTTTAAGAGGACACCCCACAATAGCATGGTGGAAACCTACACTATTCAACTCTCTACATAGTAGGCTAAAGCCAAAAGCTTTGGGAGAAGGCATCTCCCCTACATGCCCTCGGAGAGGAACTAATGGAGAAAAACCCTGCCAGATAATCATTTCAAAGTTTGTATTTTTCTTTTCTCAGTGTTTTTTTTTTTTTTTTTTTTAAAGAGTACTTTGGAGGCTCTGCCTAAGGAGACGAAGAGCTTTGCCATGGCAGAGCTTGCAATGGAGAACAGCAGCTGCATGGACTGGCAGAAACGGTGCCTCGCATTGGAATCCCAGCTCTTCAAATTCCGTCTGCAGGCTAGCAAGATCCGAGAGTTACTAGCTGAAAAGGTGAGGCCAAAGCTATGTACTAGAACATGTCTACCTACCTATTACTGGGCTATGCAGTGAAATCAATGAGCAAGAACAATCAGTCAGTTGTACTACATCTGGACCTAATTCCCACTTACACTATAGTCACTTTATATTGTTAAAGAGCCTGATGGTGATGTGCCTCCCAGCGTGGTATAAAGTGGCATTAGTGTAAATGAAAATTGGGTCCTGTGCATCTGACATATTATACCATCAGACTCATTTAATGCAAAGGCTCCTTAGTGGCTCACTGGAATTTAATATTTTAAATTTTCACCTCTGGAGACCTTTGTTGAGATTTTGTCTCAAGTCACAAATGAAAGGAGTTTTGCAGGCTTATTCCAGCTTCTTGTTTATCCACACCACCACACAGTCTGGCACAATTGGCAGTCTCTATCCAGGGAATGACTCTGACTACTGTAGGGCATAGACACAATAGCAGAGTTGATTTGGATCTTGGGCCAACAATAGTGGAGGATGCTGCAGGTCCAGATTGGGTTGGTATTAGAAGAGCTTAGAGGGGTACAGAACTATGCTGTATTGTGACAGTTGTGTCAGGTCCCAGGCCAAAACTGTCAAGGGGAACAGCCGCTCAGGACTGAGACGCATTATCAGTGTTGTGCAGGGGAAGCTTGTACAGCACCTTTCTGTCTTAAAAAAACTACTTTTTGTCTGTCCCTCACTTTCTTGTCCACTAAATTCACTCAAAGTTGGGGAGGAAGAGAGAAGGAGGTTTTTACTTTTGATATTCTGTGTTATACACACACACACACACCTGGATTTCTTTTTCTCTGAGATTATATTTTTTAATTTATCAGTGTTTTGAAGAGGGGAAAACACCATCTGTCTGGAAAGTGAGATTGAAATGCTCTGGTAACAGCAGGTTTATTTATGTTCTGCAGAGGGCTGCAAGTCAAAGCTCATTCCTTGAACTCTTCATGTGAAATTATTTCCTGCTAGTGTAGCTCTAGTAACTGCCTTTCTACAGGTTCCCACAAAGCATAAGGCACAGGATTAACCTTTAGAAATTAAGAATAGTACTTTCAGCCACATGCATTTTTGCTGGGACCCCTTTTATTAACCTCATGCCTGTATTAATACAGCTTATAGTTTGCTTTTGATTCCCTCACTGGATCCAACGTGGTTTATGATAATCCAATTTAAGAGGGTTCAGCCAATCAGTTATTTGTATGGTGGTAGCAATTTCCTTCAGTCATAGTTAAGTAGGCAAGCTGCAGACATCTTAACACTTTTTTAATCTGTCCCTGATGATAATTGTGACCTACATCAGTTTTGCTCCATTTTACATTAGGAACCCTTGTTTGTACATTCCTTCAGAAAGCACAGTTATCTCAACCCCTGTAGTGATTTTCAATCTTACTTTCACTTTAATTACATTTGCACTAACATGATATAGAGCGTTCCAGTCCTGTTCATTTCACACTTCATACAGGTCTGAGAAACTCTCAGCTCACTTCATTTTGGGAAGGCAGCATCTGGGCTGAGCTCCTCCAAGGCCTGTCCATACTGGGGAGACTTTCTAACCAGTTTTAAAGCCAGGCAGCTAAGCAAACTTTATGCACTGTACAGAGCCAGAGCGTAGGCCTGGTATTAAGGCAGCCAGACCAGCTTTTATGACACCAAGGAAATCTAAGCCTCATTTCTTAGGCTGTGTATAGCCACTTCCTAGTTTTATTTCTTTCCATGGAAATTCTTAGACTAAATCCACATCAAACTAATGAAACTGTTTATTAAATCTCCTTCTGGAGCATGAACACACCATACGCTTGTTTGACTCTCCCCTCCATAGAACCTTTGATGAAAATCCTGGCCAAGGACAGTGTCACCTGCTTCAGGGAGCCCCCTGCTATGGAAAGGGAAGCGACTCTGGGGCTAATCCAGCCCTTCAGTCAAAGCAATAGGCCCTTTGTTCCCTAATCTCAACAGTTTGGTTCAGTGATCAAGTTACTCTGTAACCAGCTGTATGGCTTTGTGATGTGGTTTAATGAAAGGTCAAAGAGCGGGGCCCCATATACTTAACGTATATCAGGAGGGGAGAGGAGAGGAGGACAAGTTAAGGGTCAGGTTTCAGGACATATGTGAACTTGCTTGTCCAAGTGAAGTTTTACAGTACACAGTGCCCCTGCTGAATACAGATTCTCCACCATCTGATCGTGGTTAGGTGGCCTGGGTCAGGGGTTCAATCTCTCTGAACTGGAAGACTGTCTGCAGACTCACTCACTCCTCATTCACAGTCTCTTACCAGCCTTGTAGCAACTATGGCAATTGCTTACATGGAAAGGGTATATTAGGAGAGCATCTGTTTGTTTAGCTGAAGGTAATAAGTGTTCTTTTTGAGGAGAGAGAATCCTACTGTCTGTTTTTGCTCTTCATTTCCGCTCTTCCTCCCTCTCTCTGTTCCCCAACCCCTACCCCACCTCTTCTGAGAATGTCTGTCTGTCTCTCCTTCTCCTGTACCACACAGATTTCTCTTTCAGCTGGTACCTCTCCTTCCCCTGGTCGTACTGCCTGGGCTGCCTCATTCCCTTCTTTCCTGGACATTCCTCACCTGCTGGTGGCTGGCTCCTCTTCCTTCTTTTCAGCTGCTAGTACAGTCCTCCAGGCTCTTCTTTACAATGAAGACTCTGAACTATGTATAAGCTGTTGAAAACAAGGAGGACCAGCATGATATGACTGACCAGCATTCTACAGATGACCAGGAAGTGCCTTTTTAGATTCCCAGTAGTCCCACAAGCCTCCATTTGGGAACCACTGGCCTATGTGAAATGAGTGTGCTGGGGATGTAGAGGGCAAATGCTTACTCCCATTCAGTGGATAAGTGTCCCCTTCACATCATCCCAAACTGACACCCCTTGGCAATTTCCATTCATCTGTTTAATAGATGAACGGAGAAAAATATTTGGGTTGTGTGCATTTGTTTGTGATCCGATCCTTAGTGCTGTCAGGACAAGACACTCATCTCTAGGGCTCTATGATGAGGGACTAGAACAGTGTTTTCTCAGCTCCCATATATCTTTCCCTCCCACACACCCCTGCTCCAAATCTCTTCCCCCTCCCCTCACTGCAGAGTAGAACCCCTCTGTGTGCCAAAATTGCTACCTTATCACCCTGAGTGGACAGTCTCTTGCAACTCAGCTCAGACCTACTTCCTGGAAGTCCCTACTTTTGCCAAGTTGTTCATGAGAAGTATCAATGTAATGGTTATGGAGATATCAGAACAGTGACACTTTAATATATACATTTTTAGTAAATTTGTTCAGCCATATAAAACCACTCCTGCTCCTATTGAAGATAATGGCAAAATTAACTGGCACCAGTTATGGAACTTTATCTGAAATTTTTAAAAAGAAAAAAAAATTGCCCAAAAAGAAATAGCTATTGCATAATTTAAGACAATACAAATATTTCCATTTTTTTTATTCCAAGGGAAACAAGTTGTTAAGCAACCATCCCTTTAGAGCATTTGCAACCTAAACATTATAGCACTGAGAGAACTGGAAAGTGAACCAGAGTGAAACTGACCAGTCTAGCATTGCTATCCAAGTGAAGTGAAGTGAAAATACTCCACAGGTAGTGTTGCCAATTTTAGCACAAGTCTTGTAATATTTGATATTTCTTACTTAGATTGTAAACTCTTTAGGCCAGGGACAGCCTAGCACCATGCATTCCTGGTCCATGGCTGCGGTTCCCAAGTGCTAGGGTAATACAAATGATAATGAAGCCTTGCCTGTTAGAATCAAGAGAATCTCAGCTTTCAAAAATGTTTAGCCCTCATAGCTGTGGATAAAAGTTTGAAAAAGTGAACCACATGTACTGTAAAGACTCGGAAACCAGAAGGCAAATAAAGAGTTTGGGTTTTTAAGCCAATCTAATGATATTTTGGGGGATCTGATCTGACTAATGATTTTTGAACCCTTGTGGCTGGTAATACTCTACATTTTATGATGCAAATACATTAAATGTTAAAAAGGGTTTCAGACTGAGTAATCTACAGTGCTGCTTGTAACATAAGGAATGTTTATAAAGCTAATACAATTTAACCCAGTGTCCTTTCCATGCAGTTTTGGACAGAGGAAGTGGAGTTGCACTTGTGAGGTTACGTATTGACAGCCTGATCCCATGGAAACTTAACTATATAAGTAAAGTTACTAAGATTTAGGTGTTTGTAGAATCAGGTCCTTAAAACTATGTCAAAGATACTAAAATACCATGTCTTTATGAGAAAGTTCTGCATTCCCCTCAGCCCGCCATAGGTGCTAGAGACTGGGTTCTAGGAGTATATGTACATCATCAGGGATTGTGTGTCTTTGGTACAGGCATTTATTTCCACTCTCTGGGTTTCTCACACACAGAGGGGGATAATCATCTGTTGGTGAGTGACATGGCAGACTGTTGCCATGGCAGCATGATGACCTGGTTACAAGTGAGCTGTGGGCCTCTCAGAAAAAAGAACACACAAAAAAGCTGAGCAACAAATTAACTTTAAGCCTTGGTTTTATTTTGAATGCCTGACTGAACATATGAGCAGAGGTCTGTTCATGTACGTGGCAGGCAGGTTCCTACGCAGCCTTTAGAGGGACCAGTTGCATGGCTTCTCACTTGTTTGTATGGAAGAGGGATGCATCTTATAGCAATCCTTTGAAAAGCCTCTTATACGCTCGGGTTTAATATGGCCATGGGGCTTTGATGTTAGCTTCATTTTGAGACATTTGAATGACAAATCTTTGCCTTTCTGTAGCATATGCAGGAGATAGCATGGGATAATGGTGGAAGTACAGGAATGGAGTTGGGAGAGAGGCCTTTTAATCCTGGTTCTTCAACTGATTTGCTGTGTGTCTGGGGACAAGTCACTTCATCAATGTGACTCAGTTTCCCTATCTGTATAATTATGAAGTATTTTCAGATTTTAAAATGGAAGAAGCTATATAAATACTAAGTATTATTAATTCCCCTAGGAATATCAAAGAGCCTTACAAACAGGAGTATATTAAGTCTTATCGCAGGCCCTGTGAGTTAGGTGATACACAACCGGTTAGTACAGGAAGTGAAGACTATCAGTTCACTTTAAACTGCATGGGGAGTTTGGGTGTCAGAATTTAACTCCTCTGTAATTTAGCCTGGTCACCTCAATCTTACAGAAAGTGTATGGAATCTTTAGTGACCACAAGTAGTCATGACCTCAGTTTTATATCCTTCAAAAGTCACCAGTTAGAGTAGTACTAAGCCAGCTAGCATGATGCTACTTCAGAGGGAAGAAAAGCCAATACTTCCTGAAAAATCATGAGTTTTCTTGGAAATCTATCATCCAGGTCCTGACCTGCTCCAGTCCTGCTTATCTTGTGGGAGATAATGGTATCGCAGCAGGAAGAGTTAATTCTGCAGGAATTAATAGATGGTTACATACCTAGGATATTCAACAGCATCTGGTAAAAACCCAAATCCAGGATGACAAGTTCCAAAGGTACACTCAGCAAGAGAGCATGGGTGCATTTTGAGCTGTCAACTCCATGCTCATTTGAATCATAAGGTGGGGGATGTTTCTATAAAATTTAAGCAATACAGGCAAGGGGAGAAAAGTCACAGAAATGCCCATCTTGTGGGTAACAGTGAGGGCATAAAGCCATTTCCTCCGCTGACTCTAACACAATGGTCATCCAGCATTGATTTTTGTTCCACATTTAAAGTGTCCCTAGTTTGCATGTAGCCCATACTGGTAGCTGTCAGAAGCTATTACCATTTGGCGGTGGCTATTCAGGGGCTTACTGTATGACAAATGTAGTGGTGAATCTCCAGTCTTAGTGGACTTATGTTCACATGACAAGACCCACCACTACCATTAACACTAAATAGCCTCCAAGTTGACTTCTCTGCCAAGATTACCAAGGACTGATTGGCCAGGAATCAGAACAGGTGCAGCATGGACAGTACCCAGGCAAGCTTCCATAACATTTCCCTGCTGAACTATTCCATCCTCACCTAGACGGATTACCTTTACAAGCTGGAGAGGAGTCAGGCTCCATGGCCCATTAAAGCCTTGGCCTCTTGGCTGAGAACACTGAAAATGAGGGGAATTTAGTGCTCATTGTGATATTTTATGCTAGCCCTACCAAACATTAAGTTTAGTGTATGTAATTTTGTTTGCTGTTTGATCATTAAAATGTGTGTACGCGCACACACACACACACACACACACACACCCCTCTGCTACCTTCCATTTGAGGATATGAATATGCTCTACAATAATTAAACTAGTGCTTACAATCCCTCTGTCTGGGGGGGAGTAACATCATTCTCATTTTACATATGGGGACACTTGGGCTCAGAAGTGTTTATGACCGCATTTTCAAGAAGATGGCACTAATTTTAGGTGATCAGCTTGAGATGCTTAAAGCCCAATTTTTCCAAGGGACTGATCTGCTGCTCCCACTAACTTTAATTGCTCTTTACATTTTGTCCTCTGTCACACATCATTTCAGAGATAAATAGAGCCCAGCTGTGACAGGTTTGGTCACAGAGACCCCCTTGCGACTGTCACCTGATGTGCTGAGACTACCTCTGAGCCTGTTTTCCCTGCCAGCTTGGGACTCTAGAACCCTGCCTTGTTGAGCCAGACATGCTAGCCTGGTGTAACACAGACTCGGGTCTGGTCTATGCCCCCAAAGCTGCAGACTTAACTGAAAACAGCTTAGCAGGTCACCTGCCTCCAGTACCCGAACACTCAGCTCCCAAGGGGATCCAAACCCCAAATAAATCCATTTTACTCTGTATAAAGCTTATAGGGGGTAAACTCATAAAGTGTCTGCCCTCTATAACACTGATAGAGAAAGATGTACAGCTGTTTGCTCCTCCAGATATTAATCACTTACTCTGGGTTCATTAATAAACAAAAGTGATTTTATTAAGCATAAAAAGTAGGATTTAAGTGGTTTCAAGTAATAACAGCCAGAACAAAGTAAGTCACCAAGCAAAAACATGCAAGTCTAAGCCTAATACATTAAGAAACTGATTACAGATAATATCTCACCCTCAGAGATGTTCCAATAAGCTTCTTTCACAGACTAGACTCCTTCCTGGTCTGGGCCCAATCCTTTCTGTGGTACAGTCCTTGTTACTTCCAGCAGACAGCTAAGGTGGAAAGCGGGGGTTTTCTCATGACTGCCCCACACTTCCCTGTCCTGCTCCATCCCTTTTTATAGTTTTGGCACAAGGTGGGAATCTTTTGTCTCTCTGGGTCCCCACCCCTCCTTCTAAATGAAAAAGTACCAGATTTAAGATGGATTCCAGTATCAGGTGACATGGTCACATGTCCTGCGAGACCTCATTCTTCATTACACACCCACGGGCTAGCCCACCCCACACCTTTACAGAAAGGCTTGCAGGTAAATAAACCATCTACAACCAGTTGTTCTAGTCAATGGGAGCCATCAAGATTCTAATCCACCATTAATGGCCCACACTTTGCATAATTACAATAGGACCTCAGAGTTATACTTCATATTTCTAACTTCAGATACAAGAACGATGCATACATACAAATAGGATGAACACTCAGTACATTATAAGCTTTGTAATGATACCTTACAAGAGACCTTTTGCATAAAGCATATTCCAGTTACATCATATTCATAAGCATATTTCCATAAAGCATATGGAGTGCAATGTCACACCAGGTATCCCTGTTCTTAGTTCTTTGTGTAACGCACACACCTCTTGGGTGTGGTGTTCTGTCCCATCTCATGGCACTGAGGCCACTTAGAGAGAGAGATAAAATAAGTCTGCTCTACAGCCTTAGGTAACAGCCAGTTGGCTTTTAGCTCTTGTGGTAGAGGCTAATGCACTAAGCTCCAGAGGCCCCAGGTTTGATCCCGCCCGCCAGCGACTGGGGTCTGTCAGTATTACATGAGCTCAACTACAACTGTCTATCTGCTACCACCTGCTTCTGCCTCATAGAATATTAGGGTTGGAAGAGACCTCAGGAGGTCATCTAGTCCAATCCCCTCCTCAAAGCAGGACCAACACCAACTAAATTATCCCAGCCAAGGCTTTGTCAAGCCGGGCCTTAAAAACCTCTAAGGACGGAGATTCCACCACCATCCTCGGTAACCCATTCCAGTGCTTCACCACCCTCCTAGTGAAATAGTGTTTCCTAATATCCAACCTAGACCTCCCGCCACTGCAACTTGAGACCATTGCGTCTTGTTCTGTCATCTGCCACCACTGGGAACAGCCTAGCTCCATCCTGTTTGGAACCCCCCTTCAGGTCATTGAAGGCTGCTATCAAATCCCCCCTCGCTCTTCTCTTCTGCAGACTAAATAACCCCAGTTCCCTCAGCCTCTCATCATAAATCATGTGCCCCAGTCCCCTAATCATTTTTGTTGTCCTCCACTGGACTCTCCAATTTGTCCTCATGCCTTCTTCTATAAGGACATTAGGAAGTACTGAAAGCTTCATATGCGAACATGTTCTTGTGAGGCTTCCAACATTTTTTGCAGACCCAGGATGGATTAAGACTAAATCATAGTACCCAGAACTACCAAAAGGCTACCCCAAAACCCTGTCGCCTCCCCAGAACAGTCTCTTGCTCCTACCACTTCTCTCCTAGAGAGCTTGTCTTCTACTCTGAGTTATTGATCTTTCTCTCAAGTGAGGCAGCTGACCAGCAGCAAACAGCTGTGCACAGAACTACCATCTGCTGCTTCATACTCATCGCTTTGTCCAGGCTCCCTGTGATATTGGGCCCTGGATTCCAAGGGTCTGGGTTTAATCTCATCTTGTGCAGACTGAAGAGTTTGGGACAAGCATCTAAGTTTTGGGAATTTAGATAAACTGAATCTTTCACAGTTCACCCCTACTGCAAAGAATATTTGGAAAAGGGGACAGGGAACATATGAGTCAAGTAGTAGTCCATATTGCAAAAGCATCCACCAATGCTGTTGCTGTAGTAAAGCAAGAGGGAATGAAAGGTCCATGTGTTTCCTAGGTGCTGTCTCTGGCCTCCAGGTTTTCCTGGCACGGAGTCAACTCTCCAGGGAAATGTTATGGGAATGGAGGAAGCTCTCAAACACAGCCCTGTGAACACAAAGGGTCTCCAGGACCCTATCCTACAGCTCTGTGTTTTTCTCCAGTAGGAGGATCAGTAAGTGTGCAAATATTACTTTGTTGAGAGAGAGAGAGAGAGAGGAGCTGGGAAGGACTAGCTAAAGCTTGAGAGGGATCAAAGCCAGACAGGCTCTGAAGGAAGGAGTTCTTGACAGTGCTGAATGTTTCCATAGAAGAGGCTAAAGCCCTGGGGATGACACTGTTGAGGAACAACAAAGAGTCCAGTGGCATCTTAAAGACTAACAGATTTATTTGAGCATAAGCTTTCGTGGGTAAAACCCCCACTTCTTCAGATGCATGGAGTGAAAATTACAGATACAGATATAAATATACTGGCACATGAAGAGAAGGGAGTTACCTGAGGTTACCTGGTCTGTTAGTCTTTAAGGTGCCACTGGACTCCTTGTTGTTTTTGTGGATACAGACTAACACGGCTACCCCCTGATCCTTGACACTGTTGAAGAAGGGAAATAAGAGCTGAACTTTATTTGGGCTTGATTCAAGCCCAAAATGTAGGTTTTATTAGAAGTGATGGCAGTTACAGAACTGAATGTAAACAAGTATGTCCTGAAATAAAAAATCTACTCATTTTAGGAGAGAACAGATGTAAACCTTCCCCTGAAGCATCTCTGAAAATCTAGACCCAGCACCTTTGTACTAGAGCAGTGGTTCTCAAAGCCAGTCCGCCGCTTGTTCAGGGAAAGCCCCTGGCGCGCCGGACCGTTTTGTTTACCCCAATGGGGACTGCAGGAAGGGTGGCCAGCACGTCCCTTGGCTTGTGCTGCTTCATGCAGCCCCCATTCACCTGGAGCGGTGAACCGCGGCCAGTGGGAGTCGCGATCGGCCGAACCTGTGGACGCAGCAGAGCACACTGTACTAGAGCACTGGAACCAGGAAATGAAATTGGTTAGAATACTCTGAGTACATTTCCCAGATCTGAGAAAGAGCTCTGTGTATTTGGAAACTTGTCTCTCTCACCAAACAGAAGTTGGTGTTGGTCCTATAAGTTATTACCTCACCCACCTTGTCTCTCTAGGATACTGCCACAGAAGGAGTGGAGGTAGTTTGTGCCTCTTCTATTTAGAGGGTTATGAGCAGTGCTTAATTTGTGCCAGGACTTGCCAAGGCTGAGCCCCAGCTCTTCTGGGCTTGTTGAGTCAGTTATGAAAGTAAAAAAAAAAAAAATTGCTTCAGCCCCAGCACCTCTTTCATTGCAAATTAAGTACTGGTTCTGAGGCAGGGATGGGATGGGGGTGGGGGTATGACCAGGGTGAGGGCGATCCTGAAGGCTGCCCTAAGTTGTGTCCCTGATGGGTTTTGAAGAACACAATCACTGGGATACAGGTCTGCCTAGCTTATACCCCATCACATTTTACACCCAACACATTTTGGGCTGCTGCAGAGACAGCACAGAGGCGGCAGAGCCCGATTTGTGCCTGGCACAGGGCCCCTCGACAGTGGGGATATGCACTGACAGGCCTTACTCCTGTCCTATCACAAGGGGAATGATAAACTGAGTCTTCTGTTAATAATGATGTGAATCTGACCCTCTGGTTTGACTATCCTAGCTGATTGAAATGCAAATGGAGGAAATGTGGCATCAATAGTGAAAAGTAAATTAGTTAGTGCTGAATCAATGCTACAGCATGCTGTTAGGATGTGCTGTGCTCCTTACCTGCTAACATTTGAGAGCTACAAAAAGGGATACATGAAAAGGAAAAATAGGGACATTCTTTTAAATGCCACTGAAATTATGGAAAAGTCTTGTAGAATTTAGAAGGGATGAAACCAACAGAATCTTTACAGACCTTTAGTTAGGGATCCAAAGAAAAAATTCAAAAAAGTTATAGAATTTAATAGAGAGTGAGGTTTTTCTGTGTTTTTTTGAACTATCCTGTAGAATTCTATAGCAGGGATATAATTAGGGCCTGTAACAGGGTCCTCTGCCCGCCCCTCTTCCTGGGGCCCGCTGACTGCCCCAATAAAGCTCAGAGAGGCTTCCTGTTATGCAGCACCTTTGACTTTATTTACACACACAGTTCTCCCACCATCAGTGTGGAGCTATGTACAAGGCTTACAGGATTAGTTCCCTCCTTCCCAAGCAATCAGCCCACAGCCAGAAGACTGCCCATTCTCCTGGTAGCCCCCCTTCATACTGGCTCCCAGCCCTCATAACTACTGGCTTGTCAGGCCCACAGGTGGAGCCAATCCCCAGGCCAGGAATCATGCCTGTTACACCAGTCCGAATCTATTCCTCTTGATTGGAGCTGGCTGAGCAGGGGCTAATTAGGTGCTTTTGCAGCAGCACCTTGCTACATGGCCCTACCAAATTCACAGCCATGAAAAACGCATCGTGGACTGTGAAATCTGGTGTGTGTGTCCGTTCCCCCCCACACACACACTCCCTGGTGAAATCTGGTCTTTTGTGTGCTTTTACCCTATACTATACAGATTTCATGGGGGAGACCAACGTTTCTCAAATTAAGGGTCCTGACCCAAAAGGGAGTTGCAGGGGGTTCGCAATACCGCCACCCTTACTTCTGAGCTGCCTTCAGTGCTGGGTGACTGGAGACCAGCGGCTGTTGGCTGGGAGCCTAGGTCTGAAGGCAGAACCGCTGCCAGAACAGCGCAGAAGGAAAGGTGGCAAATACCATACCAGGCCATCCTTACTTCCGCGCTGCTGCTGGTGGCAGCTCTGCCTTCAGAGCTGGGTTTCCGGCCAGTCCCGCCGCTCTCCAGCTGCCCAGCTCTGAAAGCACTGCCACCGCCAGCAGCAGCACAGAAGTAAGGGTAGTGGTACTTCAACCCTCCCCCGCCCCCTGCAATAACCTTGCGACACCCCCCCCCAACTCCTTTTTGGGTCAGGACCCCTACAATTATACCACCTTGAAATTTTAGATTTAAATAGCTGAAATCATAAAATTTATGATTTTTAAAATCCTATGACTGTGGAATTAACCAAAATGGACCATGAATTTAGTAGGGGCCTAGATACAATTCACTATCAAAGTCTATAGAAAGTTTATAGTTTCTGTTAACTCTATAGGGGTTCTATAGTGGTTTGGAATAATAGAGTGAAAAAACCCTATACTTTGTGCTACAAGTAGGGCCTGTAGGGACAGCTGGCATGTGTGTTCGTTGCCGGGGTGCCACTTCTTGCTTGAATTGTCCAACAGAGGTTGTAACCACTTGTAAAGCCTATGATATTTTTGGCAAAAATAGGCCCTACACCAAATTCTAGCTTGGGTAACTACATTCTGCCTCTAAATCCTCTCTCCAGTTTAAACTGGATACAGTTGACTTCATATTTTATCGTTACATAGTTATGTAGTGTGTTTGTGTTTCACTCCAGACATGGCTGCATTTCACTGAAGGTGAAGGAATTCCTGTATGTTTAGGATTAAATTCCGTACTCTTTAATCAAGCAGAGACATCCATTGACTTTGCTGTGAGCTTTCCTTCAATTAAGGACCAGTTAGTTAAATTCTTTGGGATGAAAGGTACAATAGGAATGTTAAATGATCATTAACCTGTAGTTGGTGAGATTAGGGGCTGCTTTTGTAGCTAGACCACAGTATCTACTCGACCTATTTAGATTTAGATAGTGTATGTAGCCTACTGGGAGCCATTCAGAGCTGTATTCAGTTTTATTTCCCCCTAATAAAGAGTCACTGTTTGGAGAAAGCACAGGAAAGAAGGATGGGCTATAGTCACACTACTTGCAGAGACAACCCACCAAGTATAAATTGCAGAGGCGGGTCAGGGCACCAGGGATGTTCCTTTGACCCATGTAATGAATGGTGAAGCTCACTAATGAGGAAATGGTTCTTGCAAATCCAAAAGGGGTGGCAGGGTAGGCTGGGGGAGATCAAAGATCTTTGTTTCCTGGTCAGAGCTGTCCAGTTAACCCCATGAATGCCAAAGATCAAAGTTCCTGTTAAAGAAACCAGCAGCTTATGAGTAAAAAAAAAATTAATGATTCTGCTCACTGTCAAATCTCTTTTCTGGCTGTGAAGATGCAGGAGCTGGAGCAGAGAGTAGTCGAGGCAGAGCAGAGGGCTGAGAATGCAGAAAAACAGGTAAGAGGTTCTCCAACACTGACACTGTTATGAACCCAGCAAGCCTGCACTCTTAACAGTCTCCAAACCACTGTAGAGAGAGCACCCAACATTATGAAGCTTCACTGGGGAGACACTTATTACAGAGCAATGAATTAATATTTCTGGTCCTGCCCCGCTATCCTCCTGCCTGAGTTTCAAGGGTGGCCCTAAAGGAGTTAAGCCCAACACATGACACCTGCATTTCAGTTCTGCAACCAAAATAGTTGAAGAATCCTGCAGAGAAGCTGCACCTTTACCTACAGATCTGTGGCATGGAGGCAGATAAGCCAATGGAGTGACTAACTGTCACACAGTATGTCACACTGGACCACAGAATAACAGCGGGCTATTGCAGATCAAGATTGAAGTGCAATGTTGGGGCACCATAGAGGCTGTAAAACACAGTGCAATACACAGGAATGCTGTTGTGAGACTGACTTATTTCCTGGCCCCAATCCCATGACATTGCTCAAGATTACAAGATATTATATACCTATGTCACGTTGCATGGGGGTCAGTATCCACTGGTTCCTGTTTTAGGGGCCTCAGAGTGGAATAGCTGGCGCTACCGCAGTTCAGGATTGAAGTACATTGACATAGCTTTTAGAGGGAAGCTTGCATTGCCCCAGGAGCATCATCTCCTCTCTTCCAGGAGCCCCATATCACTCCAGAGAAGTAACAAAATAGCTTAAATTCCAGACCCATTAGCCCTCATGTGGGATTCTCTGACCCTGGTGCAGTTTTTCCAAAGTGAAAGCAAGTGTACTATGAAATGTAAACAAGCAACATCTCAACTAGAAACATCCCAACCCCCAATAAAATTATACTGTGTGTGAAGTTAACAACGAGCTGGTCCCCATGCAAAATGTCTGGGTTGTTGGCACCATGCTATCAGAGGTTCCTCTCCTCCCCCTGCTCCCTGTGAACAGCTCATTGTTGAATGCTGAGATGATAATGGCAGAAGTGAGTGGGCAGCGGATTAGGAAAGGATTGAGCATAGGACTGTAACACAGGTCAGTGGGTGAGACAGGCAAAGAGATTGTAGCTATTGCTATTGTTGAGGTCACTAGACCACCTGGTGACTTAATTAAAAGGTAATGGCCTTGATTCAGCCTTGCTGATACAGAGGTGGCAATTGCACCCCCTGAACCAGCAGAGCAATGGCATCTACCTCTCCCCTCCAGGTGTTCTGCCAGGACAGCATTGTTTTACATTCCAGCCAAGGCTCTGTAGGAAACCCACTAACAGAGGCTGACCCTTCCAGCCGATTCTTCCCACTTTCTGGGAAAAACAAGCCCGTTCTGTACTTCTGGCAGAGTGGAGATTCTTCAGGTTGGTGGTGTGTGCCACTGTGACTGACCCTTACCGTAGCACACTTTCCACCAGTGAGAGGCCTGCAGCCCAGGCTGTACTGCCATACATGGGCAGAACCCAGGGGAGTGACTTGGGCCCCAAAAGTTGCTGCTTTTCCAACAGCACTACCCATATCAATATCGAGAGAGAAGCGGCTTTTCAGTAGAAATGCTTTAATTACATCCAACAGCTTTAGGAAGTGGAGCTGCCCCTCCCACAAACAGGTATATTCTGGGTGAATAAGAAGCATTTGGCAAATGAAAGGGCTCCCCATGGAGTTTAGAGTCTTTTGTTTTCTTTCACCCCATGAAACTGGCTGTTTGGATTGCTAATTCAATGGGCTCCCACAGCTGCCATCCTCAATTAAAGAAACCACATGTCTGCAGTCCCTACTCTGAGCCTCCAGTACAGAGTCAGCACTCGGGCATCAGACACACACATAAAAAACATCCGACTCAGTGAGCTTAGCTTTCTGGCTGGGATGGCAGGTGCCTGCCTTTCTGATTCAGTGCAAGGGAGAAGCAGTTTGCTTCTCTCTGTCTAATGCAGACAGACAAGGGGACAAAACACAGCTTCTGCAAGTCTGAGGTGAGGGCTGCCCAATGGAGCGTAAGCTGCTCTCTCATGCAGAATCTGTGAAGAAAGCTGGTCATTGCCAGCACTCTGCCATACTGGCCCTAAGCCTTTGTCAAGACAGAATGGCATTTGGGAAGAGCTGGTTTGAGAATTATTCACAACTCAAGTCTTACTGACAAGACAATGGTACCGGGTATTTGACACTCATTAAGTTTTGTAATTACCAGGCTGAGTTAAGTTGAAGGAGGTCAGTTTGTCATTGATAAGGAACTTTACTATCTAGCAAAACAAGTTCGTTATAGAATCTTCCATACAAACTAGACTCAGACACTTCATAGGGTTAGACGATGATGATAACAGTGGGAATTAGGAAATAGGCTTGGGAAAGAAAGTAGTAGTAGTAGTCTCAGAGGGTTGCAAAGAAAAGTCAGATTCTAGAGCACTAAAACTTTGTAATACAAAAGAATTCCCACCTGTTCACATGAACTAGTGTTGGCATCCGGCTGGACCTCAGCCGGATTTGACATTGTTGACCATGAGATTCTGCCATCTCACCTGAGAGAGATAGTAGAAGTCCAGGGTAGAATGTGCTAAAATGGTCTGAGCCAGGGGTGGGCAAACTTTTTGGCCTGAGGGCCACATCTGGGTATGGAAATTGTATGGCGGGCCGTGAATGCTCACGAAATTGGGGGTTGGGGTGCGGGAGGGGGTAAGGGCTCCATCTGGGAGTGCAGGTTCTGGGGTGGGGCCATAAATGAGGAGTTCAGGGTGCAGGAGAGGGCTCCAGGCTGGGGCAAGGGTGAGGGGGGTGTGAGGGCTCCGGGTGGGGCTGGGGATGAGGGGTTTGGGGTGTAGAAGGGTGCTCCGGGCTGGAACCAAGGGGTTTGGAGGGCGGGAGGGGGATCAGAGCTGGGGCAGGGCGTTGGGGCATGGGAGGAGGTCAGGGGTGCAGGCTCTGTGCGGCACTTATCTCAAGCAGCTCCTGGAAGCAGTGGCATGTCCCCTCTCCAGCTCCTACACAGAAGCATGGCCAGGTGGCTCTACGCGCTGTCCTGTCCGCAGGTGCCGCCCCTGCAGCTCCCATTGACCGTGGTTCCTGGCCAATGGGAGCTGCGGGGGTGGAGTTTAGGGTGGGGACAGCATGCGGAAACCCCTGGCTGCCCCTACATGTAGGAGCCAGAGCGGGGACATGCCACTCCTTCCAGGAGCCATGGCACACGTGGAGCAGGGCAAGCCCCCAATCCCACTCCCTGGCGGGAGCTCAAGGGCTGGATGTGGCCACGGGGCATAGTTTTTCCACCCCTGGGCTGAGCCCTTCCTGCAATATCACTCCCAACAAGCAGTGATGAGGAAATTGCACCCCTTACTGGTGGAGTTCCACAAGGATCAATTTACTCTCTGATCTTTTTCCACATCTATATGCACCCACTAAGTGAACTGGTCAGATTGCACAGACTCAAGTGCCAGCAATTTTCAGATAATACTTGTCATTTACCATGTACAACCACACCACTACCACCAAGGTGGCCCAGTGCTTGTGTGAGATCAGCTTTTAAATTAATACCAGTTGGCTAAAGCTAAACCCAAGCAAGGCAGAGGTGATGCTGGTGGGCAGATGAAAGTATTCTGAAGGACTTGCAGCCCTGCTGCAGTCTCTGGTCATTGAAGACACGTGCCTACAATTGGTCAGTTCAGTCCATAGCCTAGGTGTACTCTGATTTCTCTCACATAGCAGCATCTGCAAGTAACATTTTTACCATCTACACTCGGCTAGAAAATTCCATCCCATTCTAGTGGACAAAGGTCAGGCCTCAGTTATTCACTCATTCATCACCTCTTAGATGGTTTATAGCAATGCCTGGGCATGAAGTCTTCCGCACTGCAGAATGCAGTGTTGTCTTCTGCGTAACTCCAGCTACTGCAAAATGCAATGTTTGTCTTCTCAGCAACACAGGCTATGGCAAACATATCAGACCTGTCTTCCACTAGCTAAAGTGGCTTCCAATAGACTTATCAAATTAAGTTCAAGGTCTGTCCTTATCTTCAAAGCACTCCATGACCTGGGCCCAAGATACCCACAAGGATCATCTAAAGCTCCAGGATGGAGACTGTGGTCAACAACTCTGCTCCACTGGGACAATGGACTCTTAACAAGAGTAAAGCTCATCTGTGCAGGAGACAGAACTTTCTTTGGTGGTCAGCCTAAGACTGTCTCATGAACTCCCCCAGGAACTAGGGACCATCACAAACCTCACCACTTTCCACTCCAAGTGCAGGGTGCATTATTTTGACCTTGCCTTCTCTAATATAAACACGTAGCTGCAGATAGTTATATTTAAAACACGCCCCCTCCCTCAAAACAAGACACTTCACTGCACATGCTTCTCCCTCTCGGGAGAGGATGAGAGAGCACACACACAAGTGTTACGTGGCTTAATGCACTACTAGAAGGCCATCAAATACTACAGTGATAAGCATGGTATAAAAACCTACATAAAGTAGAATAGAAGGGAGCCCAAAGGGAGGCAAGGCTCTGATGGGTTTCAGCATTTTTACCACTGTGTTAGTTAGCAGGTTTAACCTGCACAGTTGCAAAACCACCAGAAGCTGTCAAAGCTTTGTCTAAACTAGGGATCATAGCAGTGGGAATTTTTTGGTAAGTTTCCCCAGTGTAGTTACAACACAAAGGCTTTGAAGAGGACAAGTAGGATCTTGAAGTATTGAATCTGGTATTAATGGGGGTAAATAATTCAATATGGTATTCGCAGTAGTCAGTGTAGAGAGCCCTGCCTTTCTATATAATGTAGGGTATTTATATGGCCTCCCTATTACCACAGATTGTGAAGTGCTCAGATACAAACTTGTATCTTCTCTTGTTTCTCATTGCCTTTCACCCTGTCCCCCAATGATGCCAGTGGCAATGTCAGAACTGAACACACTGCATTTGAAAATAAAATTAATTGCAGAGTACCTTAGGCCTGTAAGAGTGTTTTTTCAAAGGTCAGATTTTTCTTTCTTTCCCTCCATCATAAAGATGAGCCCCCATTCAGAGTGGTTACCACTAAAGAAACTCATGCCATCACATTCAGTTTTCATTAACTCCACCACTACCACCACCACCACCCATGGTCATTACAGTGAAAGTGTGAGGGTATCTTTCAGGTCAGAGAAATGGAAGAGAAGGTGAAATTGGCCAATATGAAAACCAGCGAATCAGAGAGTACCCTATACAGAAAATACCAGGAGCTGCTGGGCACAGTGCAAGGAAAGGATGATCTGATCGGCAGACTGAAAATGCAGCTGGAGAAACAGGTAAAGCCACCTTCCACTGGGAGATCTGTAGCATGCATGGGCCAGTGGGACTGTAGGTAACATATGGTGCAAGGCTTTGCTTATCTCTCTAGCATCCATGTGCTTTCATCTATGCCAATCTGTGAAGGGAAACAATCTCCTTCTGGCTGGTAGGGTGACCCGAGTCTTTCGTACAATGGTTCTCTGATCAAAGCAAGATTCCTCTCCTGCAAAAAGAAAAGGAGTACTTGTGGCACCTTAGAGACTAACCAATTTATTTGAGCATAAGCTTTCGTGAGCTACAGCTCACTTCATCGGATGCATGCTGTGGAACTCACTTCATCAGATGCATACTGTGGAAAGTATAGAAGATCTTGTGTATAAAAAGATCTTCTATACTTTCCACAGTATGCATCCGATGAAATGAGCTGTAGCTCATGAAACTTTATGCTCAAATAAATTGGTTAGTCTCTAAGGTGCCACAAGTACTTCTTTTCTTTTTGCGAATACAGACTAACACGGCTGTTACTCTGAAACCTGTCTCCTGCCAAGGAGAAATACAGGAATCCAAATAGACAAAACCAAAGTCAAATCTGCCCCCATTTAAGTTTGGGCTGATGGTGATTCATAATGGGATGGGAAAATGCTTTATTGGGATCACTGGTTTAAATTCAGACTAGACTGGGAGAGTGGACATCTCAGACTGAAAACAGCCTTTGACATCCTGATTGTCTATATGATTCAATTCTTAAGTGTAGAGATTTTAGTGGTTCTGGGGTGTGGTAATAGGATAGTGAGTCTCTTACCATTATGTCTTTGATCTGAATCTAGTCTGGGTCATTACAATTTGATTGATGTTCAAAGGCCTATGTAAAATGCATTATATAAGATTTGCCAGGTCTTATCAAACCACTGGTCAATCAAGTCTGAAATCTCATCTCCAGCAGAAGCTGGCACCTGATGCTTCAGAGGAAGGCAAACAAGTAGAGTAATACACATTGCAAATGTTACAATGCTGTACTCAAGGGGGGAAAGGGAGAGAATCCTACCTCCCTGACATGAAGCATGAGATTTGATAACATTTGTAGTTAAGCATATTAAAGTAAGAGTCATTATTTGGTCATAGAATTATCCAGGACTATTTAAATCCAGAAACAGTATCTGAACTAGATGTGCTGCTGTGGCATTGAGTTGCACAGAGCAATTAAAACAATGAAGTAGCAGATTTATTTTTATTTGTTGTATCTGAACGTGTCAATGATTGAGTGAACCCTTTATTCTCTTACTTTGTGAGAGTGCAAAAAGGAGGCGAGTGATCATTTTTACTATCCTTAGTTTCTAATGAACTAGACTCCATGTTATAAAAGCCTCCAGCAGATTTGGCACAAAACCACTATCACAATTGTCACCTTTGTTGTCAGCCTCAGTAGAGAGGCCAATGGCTGAAGGAGCCAGGGAGACTGAACTTCTCCCTCTTGCTCGTAGGCTTGGTTTCTCCTTGTAAGGTATCTAAGCTATTTTTGGAGTGGGGAGCCTTGCACTGCCACCACCCACGCTATACCTGATCTGAGGCTAGACAGAGGCCTTCACTTTCCAGCAGTATCAGTCTAGCATCTTTCAGCAGCAAATTCCCTTAAGAAGGGAAAAAGAGAAAAATGACATAACCGCAAAGCTGATGGCATGGTGTCATTACCCTGGCAATCACTTGGGAAGAATACTCCCTGTTTGATTTCTCAAACATTACTCTTCGTAATATTATTGTAGCACCTACGAGACCTGGCCAGGAACTTATTCTAGGCACTGTACACACACAGAACATACCTGTAAAATCCTCCTTGAGTTTCCCCTCATGGTAGGAAGGTGCCCCGTAGGCACCCTGACTCAGTTCCCCCTTCCCTCCCAGGGTCCCTCCAAACATTTCAGTGCTGTCTTGGGCTGAGAACAGTTTTGTCACAGGATAGTTTTTGATTAAGCACATCTCAAAGGCATAAACTAGAGCCTCTGGCTCTGCTGCCTTTTGTCACTTTTGACTCTTCTTCAGTCCTCAATCTTCCTTCAAATAGAAGGTTGCTGGGCTTATCCCCATCGTCTCCTGATAAAGTTTAGAGGCTCAACCAAAGCTCCAGAGTCTCCATCTGTCTGCTTTTGGCCTGTCTCTCTTCCTTCCAACTCCCAGGCCTCCTTATATCTCCTGACCCCAGATGCTACCTCATCCCCTAATCAGTGGTAGCTAGGATACACCAGTTCAGTCACAGGAGGTGTGACACATTCTTCCTAAAAAGGGGCTCAGTCACTCTGTGACAATATACCACCTATAGACAGACCAGTGCTCCCTGGGTGTCCAGTCTCAGGTTTTGAGCCTGTTGTCCCCGATTATATTACGTTGACTTTGGTTTCTCAGTGAGAGCAACAGCTGTGTGTCACAGGGACCTTGATGGGATTTCAGGCTTTCAAAGTAACCATCCTTCCTAAACCTCCAACTCTAACACCTGCCCTCTAAGCTCCAGATAGAACTATTGACATTTATAGAATTCTCTTCATTCTGAAGGACTGCAAAACATTTTACAAGGTACACACAGGAATTGTTTAATTCTCCACTGACATGTAGCCACCGATTGGGTGGAAAACTACAGCTATTTAACACCGCAGAGCAACATTACATAATAATGTAGGATAAGAGGAGTAGAAGACTATGTACAAATGAAACTCTGGGAGGCAGAATGTAATTGCTCAAGATAGAATTAGGCCAAGATACAACAGGGCCCCAAAACAGATACCCTGGAATTGTTAGCCTAAATTTTCAAAAATGACTCAAGTGGATCTTGAAATCACCAGACACCTTAAAGGGGCCTGATATCAGAGGCCAGGTGAGCATTAATATCTAACTACACTTTAGTCCCGGGACCACTTCACTAAATGGAAGTTCCAGTTTATAAACCACTACTGCTACATTAACCCACTAAGAACATCATGACCATGTTCCCATAATACATTTAATCCTCTCTTTGCCACAGAAGCAGTTGAGGGCTGAGGAAGCTAAAATTGTTCAAGACAAAGCTGCCAAGATCAAGGAATGGGTAACATTTAAGCTAAGAGAGGTGAGTCTCCAGCCTGTTGTCATCTTCTGTGGTGTGCAGTTGGGAGTGGTGATTCTATATGTTGCTGGAGTTGTAAATCGAGCACTTTGTATGGACAATAAAAGCAAGATATTATTACTCCTGGGGGAATTCTGTACCACTGCCTCATGCCAACAGGCAGGATGGGCTCTCCAAAGTCATTGACAAAATGTGGTCACTCAAAGGCATAGCTATTGTGCCACCCAGTTAACTAACCAGCCATCAGACTAGAGTGTGGGTGATATCTACATACAGAAACTCATGTCAGGTCTCTTCTTGCACTGAGTGAAACTTTTAATGTTGTCTTAAATGCTTGTATTCTCCTACACTGGCTTACTCCTGTGGGAATTCAACGCCACTGAACAGGCGCATACTTAATGTGCCATGCATATTTTTAATTTTTTGCATAGAAAAAAGCTTCTGCCAGAAAGTTGCTGCAGTTCCATCTTTTGCCCACAAGAGGGCACTACAGTGTTAGAACAGAGCAGCCTCAGCAGAAAATAACTTCAGCTGGAAAAAGAAAAGGAGTACTTGTGGCACCTTAGAGACTAACCAATTTATTTGAGCATAAGCTTTCGTGAACTACAGCGAAGTGAGCTGTAGCTCACGAAAGCTCATGCTCAAATAAATTGGTTAGTCTCTAAGGTGCCACAAGTACTCCTTTTCTTTTTGCAAATACAGACTAACACGGCTGTTACTCTGAAACCTGTCATTCAGCTGGAAAGCTGCTGTAGTTCCTCCTTTTCCCCACCAGATGGCGCTGTGGTGATAGAACAGAGCTACAGCTCCTGGCCAGCTAGGGAAGAGAAAAAGCCTGCCTTATTCACAGTGCCTGTGGGGCTAGGTCTGGAGAAAGGGGATATGGGGAGACAGACACTGTGGGGCTGCTGGAGAGTCAGAGGGGGGCTCATAAGGGCTAGTGTGGGACAGACTGGGGCAGGGGCTGAATGAGAGTAGAGGCGCAGGGCCACTGGGGAGGGAGGTGCAGGGCCACATGGGGATCGGGAAAATGGCTGTCTGAGTGGGAGTGGAGGGACACATGGGGGTCTTTTTTGTCATCTGTATTGTTACAGACATACTTGCTGACAGGTATTTTGAAATAAATGACCAAAAATAATTGAAACGTGGTATGATTATATTGTGTTATTTTGACAAAATATGCAGAATTTTTCAGAATTTGAGAATATTGTGTGCAGAATTTTTAATTTTTTGGTACAGAATTTCCCCAGGAGTAAAGATATTCATTGCCACAAAGGAGTTAATGTTTGCCAGAGCACACAATTCATGATGCAGGGGCAGATCCTCTGTCCTTGACTTAGGACAATTTACTGATTTGGGCAAAGTTTGTGCCTAATGGAGTAAACTGGTGCTGAGTTGCCATGATCAGATTTCCACCTCCAAGAACCAGAATTTGAAGTAAATTGTTCTCTCATTTAGAGGAAGCAAAAGACTTCCCCACGGTCACCCTCTCCTGTGAATCCTGAGATGCAGTTCCTGTCATTCCTCCCGAGGCAGCACCTGGCACATAGCCATTTTATTTCCTGCTATTCCTTAAAGTTACTAACTCTGTCTGACACTGTTTTCCTCCAGCATGGCATTCCCTCATGTCTGCCCTTCCCCTCTCTTCCAAACCCCTCTCAGCTCCTGGGGCTTTACCTCATTCCAATGCCCACTTAAGTCAATGGGATTCTTTCCACTGACTTCAGTGCGCACTGGATCAGGTTCCTGCTGTCCCATCTCAAAGCACTTTTTAAAAGACTCAGTAACTCTTTACTCCTTGGATTGAGGCCACACATACATCTCCAAACTTTGGATTTCTCAATTTGTTTCAGGAAGGAAGTTGTTAGCATGGTGCTTTACACCTATAGGTCGTGCAGGGATTCTTTATGTGAACCCTGTGTTTGGGTGAGAGTCCCCAGTCTCTTTAGTACTGCTTGGATTATTCGCTGTGATGTGTTTCTTTCCCCTCCCTTGAATATGTATTCGTGAGGGTTAACTTCATGTGTTCCCCACCCAGTCCCTCCTGGGGCACAGGGGGGATCCCATTACATTGTGTGCAAGAGGAAGGAAAGCTGACACTCCCAAGTAATAGTAGTTTAGCTGTCTCTTTCATACCAATTGTTTTCCAAAATATTTTACAGGTAAATTATAAATAATAGCAGTGAGAGAAATGATGGGGCCTATGCAGGGGAGAAGAAAGGTGCTTTCCAAGGATATTTGGGAAGAGTGGGTAGGTGCAGAAGGGCTATTCCAACTGGCAGAAGCTGCTGCTGAGAAGGGCTTCAGAGCTTAAAGTTAAATTTATCTGTTCTTTTTCTTGTTCTTATCTTGACACTTAATTGCAGTCAGACACCTAAACACTTCTTAATGTTGGGGAGAGTGTGTGAATAATTTTTTTCAGTTTTTATTATTGTTTCATAGCTTGAGCTAGGAAATTACCACCTGAAAAACTGTAATCAGAGGCTGACAGAGCAAATTGAAGCCCTTCAAGATGCATTACAAGGTAAATATGTTCATTTTGGAATTGTAACCTAGTAACCAGCTGAGGACTGGTAGTCGGGAATCATGGGTTCTGCCATAGATTAGTAAGTATGACTTGGGCAAGTGGCATAACCTCTGTTCCTTAATTTGCCCATTTTTGAAATGTGAACAATAATGCTGACCTGTGAGGCTTAATTATATCAATGTTTGTAAAACCATCTGGATGGAAGAAGCTATAGACGGCAAGTTGCTTTTATCCTAACAATGCTCCTTATTTGGTTCCAGTGGGGATTGAATCTTGGACCTCTGGTTTAGGAGGCTGCGACTGCTTCCAAGCTAATGGGCCTGGCTGGTCCTTTTGCTCAGGGGGTCAAGGCTGTCATTGGCAAACCTTCATTGACTTCAGTAGTGCAAGATCAAGTCCTTGATGAATTTCACTATACTTCCTCCCTGGGTAGAGGCATCCACATTGCCAGAGAGTCACCATCACAAGAGGCACTATTGGACTTCTTGTTGACATCTTACCAGAGTGGAAGTAAGGACTGACTGAGCCAAGAAGACTGAACTCTCCCCATTGCTCTGGGGGGAGGGAGGAGAGTGTTCCCTCCGGCACAAGGTTGAGGCATTTTGGCAGATAAGGAAGAAGCTTACATTGCCTATGCCTTTGCTGTACCTGTTCCATAGGTGCTGGAACTAGGGGTGCTACTGCACCCCCCTGGCTTGAAGTGGTTTCCATTATATACAGGGTTTACAGTTTGGTTCAGTGGCTCTCAGCACCCACTATACACATTCTCCAGCACCCCTGACCTTTTCTGTGGCTAAAGAGAAGGCTTTCTTCTCTAGGACTGTGAATCCAGCACCTTTCATCAGAATATAATTCACTGTTAAAAGGAGGGAGTTTCCTTTTCCCCAACTTTTCTAGCCTAAATTGAGTCCATTTAAAAAAAAGTCTAGAAATGGGAGCAGAAGACCTAGATTTGCACTAGGCAGATAGGGAGCATTTCTCTCCTGCTAAACTCTTATTCTGAGATGTTTTATGCCTCGCCCCCACCCTTCAATCACCAGGGAAACCATGCAAAGTTCTTGCCAAATCCCAGCACACTTCCGGTCAGGTGCTTTGCAAGTGGGTTTCTCTCATCCCCTCTGGCTCTGGCTGTTTACACAGACAGAATGACTGGTAAGCTGTGTTAATAATCTAGTATTAAGTGTTCCCTGGATCCCAACCCATTGAACAGCAGACAGCTCAGCACTGCCCACCCAACCCCTACCCCCACCTAATTGCATAGACTCACTTTGCCAGGCTAAATTGAGAGGCCTCAGTAGACCGATAAATCTCTTGCAACCAGCCATGCTGATATTAACAGCTTCATCTACAGGCATCTCCCAACATGCCTGGGATTCTGGAAACATACTGTAATATTTCATATGAATGACTTTTTTGCAGAGTTACACTGATGTCAGGGTTGGGAGAATTTATACAGGCATCATATTAGGACTGGGTGGGTGTCACAATCAGTTCCTTGTGCCTCTAGGGTCATGCACTGATGGTCCTTGTTCCTTTATATCTAGTAAGAGGACATATATGCCCAGTACAGCACCCTGCCTTCCATCTTCAGGGCTCCTTAAATAAGTCTCCCAGTCCAGAGTCCTTAAAACATTCCTCTAATGGGTCTAATTTATGTATATACAATTCAAAAACACTCAGTACTAGTAATCCTTCTCACCCCAGTCCACTCCAACACCCACCCACAGTCTGTTCCCCCACCCCACAGTGTGTCAAACTTAGTCCTGGGTGTTCCCACAGAAGAGGATCCAAGCCTTCCAGCTTCATTCTAATTCTTCCCGGCTTTTTGGGCTAGGCAGGCTGCAGTCTTATTCCCCTACTGTCTCAAACTATTCTGCAGCTTCCTCTCCTATTGCCTTGTGCTGCAGACCCAGGTGCCTTCCCTTAAGCCCAGTTGGGCAGCAGGTAATCAGTCGCAGCTGCACAGGACTCTGCTCCCTCTCAAAGGGCCAGTCACCCTGTGATATTTCTCAAGAATGTGGGTTTTAGGCCCAGATTCACAAAGGTACCTAGGGGCCTAAGCCTTAGGTTTAGTCACATAAGTCCCAGGACTGTTCCATTGTGGATAAACACTTAAACAGTCATTGAGACACAGAGAGAGAGAGAGAGAGAGAAAGTGAGAATGGTGGTACAGTCCAGTGGTTAGTGTGCCAATCACTTCTTCATAAGTTGTCCACAGTGGAACAGCTTCAAGAGGAGAGACTGAGGGAACCCCACATGAGAATATCCAATAGTTCAGTGGTTAGAGACTCCTTTTCAAATCCTTTCTACCCTTCTGGCAGAGAGGGGGGACTTGAACCTGGGTTTCCTATATCTCAGGTCAATGTTCTAATCCTTGGGCTAAAAGTCAAAAGGCAGGGGGCAGAACCCTCTCCTCTTTGTCCAGCTGTTCTATGTGGAGTGAGACAGCAGATCTGGCCTAGAGAGTTTCAATGAGCAGTTTCCGCACTTCCTTTTCCAAACTCACATTAAGGCATTGTTCAGATCAGGCCCTATACCTAGGGGAGGGATCAGGATGGAGATATGGCTGCCCTCTGAGGTGCTATTCCCTCACCAGCTCCACAGGTATTCATTGAAAATTTAATACCAGTCCTGCCATTAGAGTAGCTATGAGCTAATGACCTAAGCACAGTGCTGAGAGACAAGTGCCCTGGGTTCAGTTCCTCGGGCTCTCAAGCCTACCTTCTCCACCCCTGAGACTTGAGAGCCCGAGCCACAACATCTACACAGTTATTTTTAGTCAGTGCTTAATTTGTAATGAAAGAGGTGCCAGGGCTCAAGCAATTAGGTCCTGGGTCTCAAGCAATTTTGTAAATTTAATAACTGATGTGGCAAGCCCACAGGTGCTGGGGCTAAACCCTGGCACAAAGTAAACACTGGTTTTAGTATGCTAATGCTAGCTCTGCTCATGTAAGTCTGTGGACCTGTGCTGGGAGAATTGCTCCCACATGCAGTGTAGACATACCCCGTGGCTGAAATACGTCTGACAGGAACTCATCCTAACAAGCAACACTTTGGACAAAAAACATTTAAATGCCCTAACTATCCTTTTTCTCTCTTTTTAGATCTGACAACCATCCCTCCTATTGAATCTCTTTGGAGCTATAACCCTATGGTGCCCAGAATGCTATTGTCACCCTTGCTTGAGAAACCAGACCAGAATCCCGTGCTCCTTGGGATGGGTGTCAAACAGGAGTGTCCGGGAAGAGCTGCTAAAGGTGTTCCCCCTACACCAACTATGATCCTCGTTGATGAAGCCTCCATTGCAGAAGAAGCCATTAAATCATTCCCCTCCCAGAACATGCTCAGGGTCATCCCTGACCCATTGAACTGGAAGCCCTCTGTAGAGAAAGATACGTTCTCTACTGTAATCTCTGACAGTAGCTCAGGGTGCCCTGATCCCACACTACAGGACCCTGCAGTTGAGTCCGCAAGTGTCCTTGAAGCCCTGGCTTTCCAGTCTTCCTTGGGGAGAAACCAGAGCTCTCTTAGCACCTCAGATCAGATGGAATCAGAGCTGGGCAACTCCTCAGATGAGCTGAGTGCCAAGTTCCGCTCCCACAGGCTGGACTCCTCATCCTCAGGGGAAATGATGAGTACCCCTGATGGCTGTCTCCCAACTGCAGAGCCAACAGTGGATTTGCCATCATTCATTACTTCAACACAGCCAAGCTTTTCAGGGAGGGAATGTGGACTAGGCAATAGTCTGACTCTCCCAAAAATCCGGACACCCAGCACCCCAAGAGACAGTATCCAGCTAGCAAAGAGACATTACAGCCAACCCCAGCCCGGTGCTGATCGCTTCCATCATGTAATGAGCACAGAGGTTGGCACCTTCCAGCCCATAACAACCTCAACACTCTGCCCTGCACAAGTGGAGGAGACAGACATTGATGATGATGAGCTGCCAGAGAAGATGGAGACAGAAGGATGCCCAGTGGGGGGAAAGGTTGGGATGGGTGTGGAGATTGATCAGCATCCTGATTCAGGCAAAAATGAAGCTGGGAATTCTGAAGCTGGACCACTAGACCCAGGAGGCAAACCTCCCACTCCACCACTGCACAGGTTCCCATCCTGGGTAAGAAACACAGGTGACACTACGGATACTGTTCTGCTCAGCTTTCATCAGTATTTGGGTGCCTCTGTCAATAATGGTTGGGCTTGGGTTGCCTAGATGAAGGCTTATAGTGACCTTTATCTGGGCTGTTTGGCTCCTGGCAACCTTAGTTACTTATGAAGGCAGCCATCTTTATCAAGCCAAATAGTTCCTGATAATGGAACATACTGTTCACATTGGCAACTTTTATTCTTTTCTTTTCTTTAAAAAAACAAAAGCAAAAGATTTCTGGAAAAAATTCCCACCAAAGAAATATTAATGTTGAGTGATCAAACTCAGAAGTCAAGAAATGCAAATCTACAGTTGAAGGTTCATCATTAATTCTGTTCCCATGTGAAATTACAAGCCGGATAGGCGGGACGGGGAGAAATAGCACTGGGACAGACTATTGTAGGAGACAGGGTCAGAAAGAACTGTCACCACTAGAGAATGCTTCCCTCCAGAATCTGAAAAGGAACTCCATATTCCAAAGTCTCAACATTATTTTGCTATCAGCAAAAGTAAAATGTGGCACTGGCAAAGCATGTGTGTCATCCCCCTCTAGTGTCCAGCCCACATAGAAGATAACAGCCTACAAATATTAGTACCAGTTACTCCATTAGTTTAGCTTAGTACCAGTTAGTTTAAGTGGCAGAGGTCTCTGTGGGGGATCTAAATGTTCCAACCCTGCTGAGGACTCATGTGGGTGTTTATTCACTTTGTTTTTTTAAAAACTCAGGAAACGACACACACAAACTATATTAAAAGAACATTTTTAAGGTTGGAAACTCAAGCCCTCAAAAGTTAGGAAATGTCAGAATTAAGGTTGCCTGTGCAACCTTAATTTGGCCCCGTTATGCATGTGCTTTATGATATAGTCAGCTACGTCTATATCATGAGCGAGGGATGTAATTCCCAGCTTGTGTGCACAACTGGCACTAGCTTTCATTGAGCTACCATGAGGATGTGTACGTGAGCTGGTTATCATGCCCCCAGCTTGTAGTACAGACATAGCCTTTAATTACACAGTTTTTTTCACAGGACCCCTCCTTTATCAGTGCACAGGATGAACCTTCTCTGGGGATGAATCAGGGTTGTATTGTGAAAGAGGCTGTTGCCTGTAGGACTCCTGCCTGACTTATTGCAGAATTTGGGAGGTGTGTGGCGAATGAGGCAGGAAGAGAAAGGACAGTCTCATGGTTAAGGCTGTTGAATGCTGCCTTGGAGAACTGGGTTCTGTTTCTGTCTCTGCCACAGAGTTCCTGTGTGATGCTAGTCGAATCACTTTAAAAAGTGGTCCCCCTAAGGGCGCTGTGGAGTGTGGTCCCCCTAGGGGCGGGGCATGGAGGAACATTCAGGGGGTGGAACTTGGGGGGGGGGGCAGGCCAGTCCCCATGGGGGGCAGGGAGGAAGTGCCCCCAGCCCTGCTCTGCCCCAGTCCCAGCTGCAGCTCCGCTCCACCCCTCTGCCTCCAGCCCCACCCCAGCTTTGCCCTCATTCTCTGTCCACCCCCTGACCAGCACTGCCTCTAGCCCAAGCTCTTCTGCTTAGCCAACTGTGCGGGAATGCAGGGGGCATGTGGAAAGATTGCATTATTGGTAAGGGTGGGCGCCACAGGAAAAGTTTGGGCACCACTGACTTAAACCTTATTTTTCACTGGTGGTCACTAATTGTGCACTCCTCATTTTCGGGGTGCCCAACTTGAGTTGGGTGCCTTGGGGTCTGATTTGCAAAAATACTCAGCACTAACAGCTGCAACTGAAGTCAATGGGAGCTGTGCTTGGAACATATAAAGTGCTATATAATGCTAAGCTCGCTGAAAAATCAGGTCCGAAGTCTCAAGTTGGACACCCAAAATTAATGGACACTTTTAACCTTAATCTCTCTGTGCCTCAGTTTCCCACCTGTAAAATGGGGATAAAACCACACACTCATCTCACAAGGGTGTTGTGAAGATAAATTAATTAATGTTTGTGAAACTCTCAGATACTGTAGTCATGAGTGCCATAGAATTTCCATAAAGAATTTAATAACTTTCTTCAGGGCCAGATTTGAACTGTGTGTATTAAATAAGGCATCGGGCCACCCAATAAACAATGAGGAGAAACCAAATTATTGAATAGTTACTCATTCAATGAGTACTGTTCGTGCTGTGCACTGAATGAGGCAGGGCTCCTATGGAAAAAATAGAATGTGCTCATGTAATTAAAGAGTGTATTATAATGCATATGCATATGGTTAACCTGAATGTTGGCATATCCTAAATTTTGGGTGCTTGATTTTCATGTAGTTTATGTGTAATATTATATATTATTTGACAATGTTTAATTATACAGCGATAGCGTTTTTCAGGAATAAGTGTGAGGTTGCAGAATTAAGGATTATCTTCCAATCTTAACTCTGTGTTTGCCCACTTTTGACTGCTTGATTTCTCAAGCTTAATGTTGCATTAGTGTCAGATTTTTTCCCCA
The DNA here is from genome assembly GCF_965140235.1 of Caretta caretta. Taxonomy (NCBI): domain Eukaryota; kingdom Metazoa; phylum Chordata; order Testudines; family Cheloniidae; genus Caretta; species Caretta caretta. The sequence continues at coordinate 61,847,048 of NC_134211.1, read as the reverse complement.
TGGAATTTGTGTCATTTGTGAAGCTCTTCGAAATCTTTAGAGAGGAAATGCCATATGTTATGGTAACTCAGACCAAGGCTTGTTCAAATAATTCCAGCCATTGCCTCCATTCTCTTGGCAAAGAATGGGAATTTTTCACAGATGTTCACTTTAGATCTTTTTTTAGTACATTTTAATGCATTTTGCATAGCAATGAAACCAGCATTTCTAAATTATTATTTAAACTGATGATTGAGTATAGATGGCCCAGCTTGAGGATGTAATCTCTGTAGCACTACCAGCAATTCAGCTGTGATTCGGGGGTGGGACTGGATATCACAACTACAGCTCCCTTCCAACCACCATGCAGTGGGATGGATCAGTTTCTCCTTAGAGATTCTTTCCTTAATGGATGCGGCTGCCAGTCGGGACAAAAAGGGACGTGAGGCCATTAGATCTGAACAAATGAAATAGTTCAGTTGACTTACAATTTGATTTTTATATTCTGGTGCTTTTTCTGACCATTACCCTATGCAATGCTATTGTTCTAGGAGAGTCGGATCTATGCAGTAGCCAAGTCTGGCATGAGGCTGTCGGAGGTGGCCCTCAGGACTGACTCTCCCAGCCAGAGTAAGTTTGAGATAAGATCCATCCAGAGAGAGCTTAGGCTGAGGCTGTAGGACATTAGCCTCTGGCTGTTCATGTTTTCTCCTTTTCTTGCCTGTTTTCAAATCAGATCTCGCCCTGGCTGTCAGCCAGGTTGAAGAAGATATCTGGGCCTAGATGGGTATGCCTACACTGCATCTCAGAACGAGTCTCCCAGTCTAGGTCCATAGATTTGTGCTAAGCAGGGTTTGATTTAGCACACTAAAAATAACTGTGTAGATGTTGTTCGGGCTCCCGAGCCTGCGGGAGGGCGTGAGAGCTGCAATGTCAAAGCAATATTTACACTGCTATGTTTAGCACGGTAGCATGAACCATGCTAGCATGAGTCTGTGGACCTGGACTGGGAGGCTTGCCCTCAGTTGCAGCACAGAAATACCCTGAAGGACCAATCCTCGATTTTTTTTGGCCTCTATGTTAAGTAACTTCTATGGGGGGACCAATTTAGCTCCTTCCGCACTTATGACAAGACACTTTTCTGCATACCCTACTGTTGCCTGCCTGTGATCTGCTCTCAGGCTGTGGTGACCCCGCCATCACCTTCCACCTATTTCTGAGCTCCCACAACCTTTGGTGACCTCCCAAAATGGCACAGGAAGCTAGGCATGGAACCTTCCAAAATGAAGATGGGGTAGTTAGGGAATTAATTATTTGGCATGGCCCTCTGGCACTAACTTTCTTGGGCATAGTGCTCTGGCTGGCATCTCTGGTATGTGTATGAACCTCGGTAAGTTGACCCTATGTAGCTATAGGGATTGAATAGATCTAAGGCTAGCCCTGGGCCCACAAAGTGAGGAGCAATGGAATACCTTTCTTGTGTGCTCTGTTAGTAAGATGGCCAAACAGTCTCACTCTAGTTCAGTTAAGTCATGGTTGGTCATGCACTTATCCACCAGAATGCTAAAATCTGCTGGTTCTGCCTCTCACTATGTGGTTCACTGTGCCTGGGAGGAATGCAAGGGTGGGTGAGGTGTCCTGTAGGCACCATGGAAGAGAAAGTGCAGTACCTCCGAGAACTTTCCAAAATTAGTAACTCCCACAACCTTTGCAAGATCAAGTCTTCCAGGAAGACACTACCTCCTTCTCACTAGTTTGTCTTGTTGGGGTTCCCTATTGCTACATTGTGCCATCACACCTACTTCCCTCCATTAAAACCTGCTGTTTTTTCACCAGTCTTTGTTCTTTCTCTAAATTTTCTAGTTTTGAATTTTCCATCATATTCAGCTTCTGGGCCATTCACTTGCCTCATCTACAGAAATGTCACGGTTCCAGTCTACACCACGCTGAAGGGGGTAAGGGATTACTTCACCTTTTGTGTTAAGAAAAGAATGGGGAGAGTTGCTACCATCTTGAGAGCAGCAAGGGACAACACTGAGCAGACAAGAGGGCTTGAGAATGCCAGGGAGCCCTGCAGGCTGACAGGCTGCAGTGGAGCAGCAGATGCCACATACACACATGGTAGTAATAGATATATTTAAAACTATTTTATCTTTGCCAAACTGAGGGCAATATTGGCAACTTGCTAAATCCGTGAATACATCATCAAATTTGCATAAAGTGAAATGTACAAAGGTTCAGTCCACTGAAGTTACAGATCCCCATTCAGGGAGGATGGAACCCTGGTATATGTTTGAGACCAGGCAGTTCTTGGGAAGATTCAGGAAGATGGGTATGGTGGAGACAAGTGAGGTCTTGGAGGATGGAGTCTGGAGGGTGAATGAGAATGAAATAGAAGATGGATCTTGGGAGCCTAAGGGGAAAGATTGGGTTTGTGGAGCCCTAGGAAGATAAAATCTGGGGAGACTCGGGAATAGGGGACCTGGAGGGGAACATGGCCTGGAGAGTCCCTGGAGAATGAGGAATGAGAGTTGAAAACCTCAGCATGATGGTGAGAGGGCCTGGGTAGCTTTGAAGAAATGAGACTGGCCTGTTCTGCCTGTGCTGTCTCTTTATGAATTGTAGCATGTGTCTGTACTGGAGCTCCCCCTTCCTCACATTTTGATCTTGAAGGCTTGTTTTCCAGAAAGCCACCCAGATCAGCAACGTTCCTTTCTTAGATGAGTCCTCAGGCTCTGATGATGACTGCAGCTCCCATGCCAGCTTCAGAACCTCCAATGGTGGATCTGAGATCAGAAAGAGCAGCATGCCAGGCAGTCCTCGTGCTGTGAAACGTGGTAAGGTGAACCAGTAAGATGGGGAGAGCAGGCAGACTTGGGCTGCCAACCATTGCTCAGTAGAAACCAGTCTTCTAGAATAGTTCTTAGTTTACGGTGGAACTCTGACACCAGGACCAGTTTGGGGATCTCCCCATTTGATTGTTACAGCCAAATGATTATGACACACAGATCCTTGGAATCATGAGCTTTTTTACATTAGCTAAAAGAAACACCTTTTTCTTTCCAGGCCATCTGTTAGGCATGTTAATGCCAACTCATGTCAATCAACTTCTTGTTGGCGCCTGTTAGCTCTGTCAAATCTGGTAAATTCTGAATCAGAAGCCAAATGACACTTAAAAAGGTGCACAATTCTTTCCTGCCTTTGGAGCATCAGATAAATTGCATCCTGTTCAGTATAAGTGAAGGTGAAAAACATGAGAATGAGAACTGACTTATGGATCCAATCTAACTTTCCAAAAAGCAGCACCGTCATTGCAAGTGGCAAACAATAAGCCTGAATTCTGTGTAAATAGTTTAAAATTGTCTCTTCTCATGCTATACATGGTTTAAAATGGTCTCTTCCTGTGCTGTACTTGCGAATGTGTCTGTGTGCCACTGGAATCTAGAGGCAGAAGGATTACGGAAAGTGAAGCTGCACTATTAGTAACAGATGATCAGGGTTCTCCTTTATCAGGGGGTAGCCATGTTAGCCTGTATCCACAAAAACAACAAGGAGTCTGGTGGCACCTTAAAGACTAACAGATTTATTTGGGCATAAGCTTTCGTGGGTAAAAAATCCACTTCTTCAGATGCAACTGAAGAAGTGTCTTTTTACCCACGAAAGCTTATGCCCAAATAAATCTGTTAGTCTTTAAGGTGCCACCAGACTCCTTGTTGGTTTTCCTTTAGTTCAAGTGGGAGAGGCTTGTGGTTTGACAGCAGAGGTTCTTGAGCTCTATTAGTTAAAATTATCATGTGTGGTTTGGGTAGTGAGTATCTTGCCTGTGTTTAGGCAGCCCTGAATTCATTACATTATAGAATTCCTTCCCATTCTCATGTTTAGAGAAGACTGGGTTCACAGGCCTGGGTGGTGGGGTTTAGAGAAGACTGGGTTCACAGGCCTGGGTGGTGGGGTTTAGAGAAGACTGGGTTCACAGGCCTGGGTGGTGGGGTTTGGCTGTCCAAGGGTTGGAACAGTATCTGATTGACTTGGTCACCTTGAACCAAGTAGCTTTGGGGTTGAACTGGAGGCTTTTTCTGGCAGCGCAGGCTCAGGCTGCAAGTTACAGATATCACAGCGATCCTGAGCACCTAAAATTCCCACTGTCCCTTAATTCCTGTCAGGTGTCTCTATGTCCTCGCTGAGCTCAGAGAGTGATTATGCCATCCCCCCTGATGCCTACTCCCTGGATGGTGACTGTTCAGAGCCAGAGCACAAGCTGCAGCGGACATCTTCCTATTCTACTGATGGCGGAGTCGGCAGTGTAAGTTTTATGCCCCCTCGGACATCAGTCTGGGATATGGACACAGCACTGACCCTGAAAGGGAAGTGGCAAAGCTACAGTATGAAGGATCTGCCATGCCAAATCAGACTGTTGATCCAGCTTGTCTCTGGCATCAGCCACTGCCTGATACTTCATAGGAACCCCCATAATGTACTTTGCCAACTGTGTAGTGCTGAGCACTGGGGATATAGTCCTTCCTAACCCCGGGGCCATCAGCATGAAGTTTGATTATCCATACCAGTTTTTGGCACATCCCACTCTTCTTTAGGGGATGGTTGTGACCTCACCCATTTGTGTAGAAACAAAAAGTTCTTCATTTGGAAACATGAGAGGCATTTTGATCTAGTGATTAGAGCAACATAGCAGGAGTCACAAGACCCAAGTTTTATTGCCAACTCGGCCACTGATTCATTGTGTGATATCAAGCAAGTTGCTTAACCGCTCTGTGCCTCAGTTTCCTCCTCTATAAAATGGGGGTAAAGATAATTGCACACCTCTGTAAAGAGCTGTGAGATTACCAAATGAAAAGCATTCCATAAATACCCAGTGTTACTTTATCATTGCTGGTATGGGCTTGATTCTGCAAGCACAGCTACAGCATGCTGCATCAACGAGAATGCTGCTGTGCAGCCACCACGTTACTCCTGCCTAGCAGCAAGGTAAGGACAAAGGGTGAAGCACATAGCTCAGTGGCGTGAGATATATTTTGTTTAAGCTCCCATCTCCTCAGCTCAGCCACAAATTATAGACTTCATGCAGGGACCACTTAGTCCAACTCTATAGCCTGTGTGTTATTCAGGAGGCCAGACTAGATGATCATTGTGGTCCCTTGTGGCCTTAAAAATCAATGAATTTCTCATGTGAATCCATTATTTACCCATCCCTCCACCCATTTTTTTTTTACTCTCTTATCCTTGAAAGTAAAGGAGTATACATGCAAGAGGCTTGAGACTTACTGCTGCCTAGGGCTTACCCTTACTTCATTTATGTTTGAAGAGTGCTTAGCACATTGTATGGGAAAATAATTTTCAGTGATTCAGGCAAGCTGTGAAAGCATGACCAGTCCTGCCTTCAGATACCTTCTTCACTGCCCCACACATCCACCATGGTACTTACACATACATGAGCAGGAGCAGATTCTCAAAGTTATGCAGTGATGTGGGCCTTGACATCTGACAATCTGAGCTCAAGAGAAGATGGGGGATGCTGGAGACCTGGCAGATGGCAGCCCTTCATGTGGGCACTTCTCAGTTGCTTTCATCTTGGGGTCAGGATAATCCACCTATCCTTTATCCTCTAGGAGCCCATGGAGAAATCAGGGTATTTGCTGAAGATGGGAAGCCAGGTGAAGACATGGAAGAGACGTTGGTTTGTTCTGAGAAATGGACAAATCATGTACTACAAGTCTCCGGTGAGTGAGAGGCAAACACACCAGTGTCAGACACAGGGGAAAGGCCGCTTGAAGTCTGAGTTAGTTTCATTAACTGGTGAAAGGTGCCACACGGCTAGCCCTGGCAACTGAAATCCTCTGTTTATTCATATAACAGAGACCACATGGGCAGCTGCAGTGCAGACTTGTCCCCCACTACCCTGCCAATGTGCCTCACCCCAACCCTGGAGTATGACCTCAACGATGAGGGGAGTCTCCATTCAGTCATGGGTTTCTCTGTTCAGACAGAGGGGCCGTGTGTAGTGGTGGTTTTTGTGAAATAACAACGTATCCACTAGGAACTGGCTTGGGACTTGTTGACTGACAACACACAGACCACTGAAAGCAAAAAAAAAAAAAAAGTGTTTATCCTCACATTGATCTTACTGTAATATAAAAGCAAATGCAAAAATAAATGCTAGTGCAACATTAAGGGTATGCAGGTAGGCACTCAGATGTGAAGAAGTTAGAACTGACCACAGACTCTTAACTCTTTCTTCCCCTTGTATAAACATACAATTCAGTGTTAATTGCATGGTCACACACTGTTTCTCAAATAATACAATAGCATACAATTTTTTTCCACCTAGTGGTATGTGATCATTTAAGGAGTACTACAATATATAAACAAGGGGCTGATTTGTGTTGCCAGTTTAACTTTAATTTTCATATTTCCTAAGTTTTAAGTGCTTAACTGTGCCACGTTAACATTTTCTTTCATATGATTTCCTTGGAATGTAGACATTGCCAAATCAGCTAACAGGACCCACTAGTCTAGAATCCCAACTACAAAAGTGGCCAACATGATCTGTGTCACAGGGTGGGGTATGTGTGCAAGAAATTCTGTTGTGGACAGTTATCCCCACATAGGGGATATTTCTTCCTAAATTCCCATCAGTTTGTGGCTGGCTTATGACCTGAAACATGAGTGGGTTTTAACCTTTTTTTTTTAAATCTGACCTATGGTAATTTTAGATGTTTTCATTATCCATAAACCCTCATTCTGTTAAAAATCTTACAAACTTTTGATCTCTTTGCTATTTAATGGCAGCAAGTTCCGCAGATGAATTGGGTAAGAAAAAAAAAAAGGTTTCCTTTTATCAGTTTTAAATTTGTTGTCATTCAAGTTAATGTAAAAAGAGATATTCAAAGAAGTGTAGACATGAGCACCCATTTATCATCACCATATCATTCATTCTTTTATTTACATCTGTTCTCTAAACAGTGGCAGTCTTTTTATTTTCCCTCACACAGAAGCCTTCCTAGGCCCCTAATAATTTTTGTTACTCATCTCTGAGCCTTCCTCACATTTCTGGAGCTAGAGTGACCAGAATTAAATGCATTATTCCAGGTGAGGGTACACAATTGAACTCTGTAATGGCATTACAATACTTTCAGTGTTCTTTTCTAATAGATCTTTATTTTTCCTTTTGACATCTGCTACACATCGAGCAAATGTTCTCTCTTTTATCCACTATTTTGTGAAGCTGTTCTAAAGGGTAGGAAAATTGGGTCTCTCTTCCTTTACAGCAGTGATGCTAATTACTCTCTACCATATCACATTTTTCAAAGTGTTTATAATTCAGTTTTTCAAATACTGTTTCAACCATTTTTCCTGGTACTCAAGTAAGTCTTACTCTCTTGTAATTCCCAGACCCATTCCTAGTGCCTTTGTTATGATAGATACAATATTTGCTACTCTCCAGTCCTCTGTCAAAGAACTTATTTTGATGAGATATTGCATAACTTTTTTAGCAGCTCACCCAGTTATTCTTAAATTTCTTCAGAACACCTGAATCAATCCCATCTGCACCTAACGACTTGTTGCTCTTAAATTTATCATTTTGTTCCAGCACCTCATCTTAAACAGATCAGAAAAATAGGTCTGAGGAACATCCTCTGCAGAAAGGAAATACTTAGTTTCTCTGCAATGTCCTTATTCTCCTTAAATTTTCTCTTTACTCTCTGGTAGACTCAACAGTTCCCTAACAGGCTTCCTGCTTCTATTAAAAAAAAAAAAAGTCATTATTTGTTTCTATGTTTTTGGCTATTTCCTCTTCAATTCCCACTTTGCACTCTTAATTTCTCTCTCACATTTTATCTACTATTATTTCATTTTCTTTTCTATAGACTTAACTTGGGCTGGGTTTCCATTTTCTGAAGGATACCCATTTGGCTCAAATAACATCTGCTTACAAGGTAAAAAAGGAAAAGGAAATTATCCAGTTTTATGACTAAGAAGCACCAGCCAGTCAAGGGTAACTGGTGCCTATCAATATTGCTACTGAAGTATGCACTTGTACACCATTCGGCCAAAAGGCAATTAGTTTGTTAGTCTTGCATGGATTTCCATACCTGTGTAAGAATGTACCCTTGAAAGTGCACAGTATAAGAAATCCTAAAGATGACATAAAGGCCAGCCCTGCAGACCACTCATTGATTCATTTTTGGTAATCCTCCTGGCGGCTTCCTAGTGGAAATGATCCCACAAAAGGAAATTAAGATTTCATCTCTCATCAGCTAGTAGCTGATCTGCTTCTTATAGCTGCTCATTGGAGAAAAAAATAGTTAAACTCTGGTGGAATTGTTCAAAAAAATATGGGAGTTGTTATGGAAAATTTAATGCACCAATTACGTACCCAGCAAAACAGACAGAGGAAAGAGATACTTAGATGTTTGGTTACCACTTATTCAATATTCAGACAAAGTACATTCACCTGCCAAAAAAAACAAAAAACAACAACCAAAAACCCAGCACACCTTTTCAATTTTTTTGAATATTAACATCTGATAGACTTACCTGGTCTGTTAAATGCATGTAATCAGAGATTTCACTCAAAAAAAAAAAAAAGTCAACACAAAACACTAAAAGAACATGTCATGGATAGTGTGAAGATGCTCACTCTGTAACATGTTAACACCCTGTTAAAAAGAGAGATCTGATTGTTATTACTGTATAATGTTTCTCTAAACAAAAGTTCGCTATTGTAATGATGGTTGTGTTGTGTCTGACATTTACAGATTTCTAAATTTGTTAAAACTTCCTCAACAGAGAAATAGTTTTAAATAAAAAGCATTCTGCTCTTCTGTCTCTGCACATTCGTGGCTAGCATAGTGTGGGGATATCTCATATTGGTGGTGCCTGTGGTCATGGGTGTGCTGTACTTCTGTCCCTGGGAGCTAAGTTCTCATTAGCCTGGTGGAGGAGGCACCTCTCAGTCTGTCCCTAGGGAGACAGCCACATGTTGCCTAAGATGCATCCAGGCATAATGTCTCATACTCCATACTTCTAGCTGGCTGGTGAAGCTAGTGCTGATCCTTTTGAGAATGTTGCCTTTCTCTCCACAGAGCGATGTTATCCGCAAGCCTCAGGGGCAGGTTGAGCTGAATTCTACTTGCCAGATCATTCGGGGTGAAGGGTCCCAGACATTTCAGGTGAGAATTGCCTTTTGACCTTGCACATAACCACATGCTCAAGGATGTAAACAGGGCTAAGTGGGAGAGGAGTTACTTCAGTCTGGATGGTGTACTTGGTCATGACAGATGTGTACTGACTTTCCTGGCTTTTATTTGCCTTGTGTTTCAGCTTGGGGAGGCAGTCAGTTTTGTATAAAAATGAGCAAAGGTCCGAAATGCAACCTAAAGCTCAAACCCAGCTTTCTGATGTTTAAAGAAGTTCAGATAACTTTCCCCCTCTGCATTTCCCTCTGTGCAGCCAGCACCTTCTTAAGAAAGGTTGAACCTCTGTGAGAGAGACTGTTATTGTGTTGCTTCTGGCTCAACCAAAAGAAGGGGTACAAAGAATCTTCTTGGCGAGACCATTCTCATATGCTTTGGAGAAACATCTACAATTTTGGGTGCATCACAAAACTGAGTCTCCAAACCATTTGAAATTGGCCCCTCACTAGCCCTACTTACTTGTCCTCGGCCAAAGCATCAATGCCAGGGGACTTCTTTGTAAAGGAGACGAGATATTAAAGCTTCCCTTGCATTCTGAGTGGGACTAGCATACAGTGAGCTCCCTTCTGCCCGTCTCGCACTGAAGTTAACTGAGAGTTAATAGTAATATCTTGTATTCATGGAACAGCTTTCCTCTCAAAGGACCCCAAATCACTTTGGAAGCTATTGAAGGCAGAGGGAAACAATTGGCTATAAATATGGATGTATAAATAAAGAGATAGACACTACTTTACCCACCACTAAAATGCAGCTACCTCTATAGTGACATAGAGCAGCTACTTAATAGACCTAAGCAACATTGCAAAACAGGAGAGGAAATGAAGAAAAATATAGTATCCAGCAAAAACATGGGGGGAATTTACAGATGTAGCATGTAACTATTTGAGTTTGAATTTGGCCAAGGACATAGGGGTTAACTCCTTTACTCTTATAAAAGTACCATATGACTCAACATCTGAAGGAGCGATCACACGTGATCAGACAGTGTCATTTCCCTGCCTCCTTTCCCTCCAGCTCATCACTGAAAAGAGGACCTACTTCCTGACTGCAGACTCTCCCAACATCCTGGAAGAATGGATCCGTGTTCTGCAGAGCGTTCTCAAGGTGCAGGTGACCAGCTCTGCTGCTATCCCTCAGAATGATGCCAAACCCACTGTGAAAGGCTGGCTCACCAAGGTAAGGTGGCTCTACCCCAGTCAGTCTCCCTCCACACCCAATGGCCTGACAGACAACAGGCCTCTGGGTTTATATACTGAGGGCCTGCAAGAGGTGTGTGTTTTAATTCTCCCTGGAAACTTGGGGGGTTACAGAGAGGCAGAGGTGGATTCCTGAAGTTCAAAGGAGCAGGGAAAGAGGATGTGCTAATTATATACACTGAAGAATGGCATAGAGCACCCTATCAGGACACATTGACCCTCTCCAATAGTACAGTGCAAGAACAATGCAAAATATTTAATACCAATTAAAGTAAATGCTTTTATAATGTCACATATAATTAACGTATGGAACTTGCTATTGTAGGATATTATCAAGGAAATTGTCTAGTAAGGTTTCAAATGGATTGAACACATATTCATATAAGAATTGCATTGGCAATTATGTTAGTCAGGATACACTTCCAGGCACTATGGATTCTCATGCTTCAGGACAAAAAATGATCACTACTTGGGAGTCAGGAAATAATTTTTTATTCTCCCCATAGAACAGTGTTGCACAAGATGCATTATGGGGCTCCTTCATGCTGCACAGGCTAATGTCCAAGTGAAGACTAAAGTCTGGCTGGTCTGTAGTTTGCTCCGGGCAGTGGCTCTCAACCTTTCCAGACTACTGTACCCCTTTCAGGGGTCTGATTTGTCTTGCATACCCTCAAGTTTCATCTCAAGTTAAAAACTATTTGCTTACAAACTCAGATATAAAAATACAAAGGGTCACAGCACATTATTACTGAAAAATTGTTTACTTTCTCATTTTTACCATATAATTATAAAATAAATCAATTGGAATATAAATATTGTACTAACATTTCAGTGTATAGTTTATAGAGCAGAGGTGGGCAAACTACAGCCCACGGGACCATCCTGCCTGGCCCCTGAGCTCCCAGCCGGGGAGGCTAGCCCCTGGCCCCTCCCCTGCTGTCCCCCCTCCCCCTACAGCCTCAGTGTGCCGCACCGCCAGCGCTCTGGTCCACTGCTCCTGCTGTGCAGTGTGGGCGGCGTGGCTGGCTCCAGCTGGGTGGCGGGGCTGCAAGCTCCTGCTGCTCTGAGCAGCATGGTAAGGGGGTGGCGAGGTTGGATAAGGGGCAGGGGGTCCTGGGGGCAGTCAGGGGACAGGGGGTGGTTGGATAGCATGGGAGTCCTGGAGGGGCCATCTGGGGGTGGGGGTGTGGACAGGGGTCGGGGCAGTCAGGTGACAGGGAGCAGGGGGGGTTGGATAGGGGGTGGAGTCCCAGGGAGTGGTCAGGGGCGGGGGTCCCAAGAGGGGGCAGTCAGGGGATAAGAGCGGCGGGTTTGGATGGATTGTGGGTTCTGAGGGGGGCGGGAAGTGGGAGAGGGAGGATGGGGGTAGGGGCCAGGCTGTTTGGGGAGGCACAGCCTTCCCTACCCGGCTCTCCATACAGTTTCGCAATGCCGATGTGGCCCTCAGGCCAAAAAGCTTTCCCACCCCTGATATAGAGCAATATAAACAAGTCATTGTCTGCATGAACTTTTAGTTTGTACTGACTTTCTTAGTGCTTTTTATTTAGCCTGTTGTAAAACTAGGCAAATATCTAGATGAGTTGATGTACCCCCTGGAAGCCATTGGTCTGTTCCTGTGTAGCAGGGGAAAGGTCACTAGACTAGATAGTCTATTGGTCTGCTTTGGTATGTTGAATTTTTTTCATTATTTAAACATTTTTATTCATATATTTTTTATATTGCATTTCAAAAAACAACAACAATAGGTCACTTTGGGTAAAATTTTCAAAAGGATCTCAGGATATGTGTAAACTGAAAAGAAAAACCCGCAGCACCAAGTCTTGGAGCCCAGGTCAGTTGACTGGGGCTTGGGCCGCAGGGCTAAAAACAGCAGTGTAGATATTCCTGCTTGGGCTGGAGCCCAAGCTCCGAGACCCTCCCACCTCTCTGGGTTTCAGAGCCCAGGCTCCAGCTTGAGCAGTACGTCTATCCTGCTATTTTTAGCCCTGCAGCCCGAGCCCAAGTCATTTGACCTAGACTCAGGGCCACACAGTTTTCTGTGCAGTCTAGACATACTCTCAATCACTTAGGCACCTAAATTCCATTTTCAAAAGCATTTAACTGGCTTAGGTGCTTTTGAAAATGTTTCCCTGCATCTTTGCAGGGATCACAAATGAAGGATAGTTTACACTAGCTCAGACTAACTAGTGTAGAGAACCTTCCAACAAGAGATTTGAATGGGAAGAAAAAATCCCAAAAACTACTGCTGGCATTGCACTAGGATCCAGTTCCTAGGTTAAAATCTTTCATTCCTTTGTCCTTCCTGTAGGTGAAGCATGGTCACTCTAAGTTGGTTTGGTGCGCACTGATTGGGAAAATCTTTTACTACTATCGAAATAATGAGGATAAGGTACTTTGTGTTCCTTCTGCTATGTCTCATGTAGTTTCTATCTTCCTTTACCTACTGTCCCTTCTTACTCCAACAATCCCATCCTCTCCCTCACTTCAGCCCCAACTAGTACCTCCCACTCTGCAAAAATGTCTACACCTCCTACTATAAATACAAATATATTAATAGTCTTTAAAAATACCAAAGAGACATAACTAACAAAGTGGATTCCTGCTGTCTCCCAGATTGCTCCACTTGTCTCTCTCTCACTTCCTTTGTCTTTGTACCTGCGAGTCCTACCCCTGCTCAGGGAATGGCAAGCCCGTGTTCTGGGCTCAACTTCCCACAGCCCTCCACTAAGGCCTGCTGCAAGAGAGCTTCCCGGAGCATTCCACTCACCCAGGCCTCCCTACCCATGTGAGTCCTACCCCTGCGACTCACCCTTCAGCATCCACCCTCATGTTTCAGGCTCAGATTCCCTTAATCAGGCTGGGTCTTCCCCTGGTTCCTAAGGCGTCTGTACAAGCTCTCTTGTAACTCCGCATGGGCTCCGCCCACCTCTGCCCAGACCTCATTAACAACATTCTTCACCTTTTGCTCTTCCCATAGGGTCTCTGTACAGCTCTCCTCTGCTTCTCCTGGGGGCTCCCTTTTTCTCCTCAGGCAGTTCTCACCTGCCCTTCTCTGAATCTCAGCCTGCTATCAAGCAGTTCTCATCTGTGCTGCCCTTCCCCTACAGCCCAGGTGCCTTCACTTAAACCCAATTAGAAGGCAGCTGATGAGTCCCACGTGCACTGGACCCTGCTCCTTAAAGGGTCCAGTCACCCAGTGATAAGGGCTCTAATTCCTGACTGGGATTCTAGTGCTAGTACAATACAATAATAATAATGGGAATAGGATTGGGGCCATAGTTTGTAAAGTACTTTAGGCTCATGAAGGGGGAGAGGTGCTACAGAAATGCAAAATGATACTATCACTTTAAAACCAACTATTTGAACATAGAATTTTATAGTTTAGTTCTTGCATTTTCTAGCACTCCCAGCAATCTGACCAGGGTTTCCTGGTTTCAGTTTCTTCTTTTTCTCCATCTTCTCTACACTGAGACAGCATACTTATCTGAGTTCATTTCCTTTTCCCAGTGTCCTCTGGGGCATTTGCACATACGCAAATCAAAGGTGGAGGAGGTGGACCGTTCCTGTGACTCAGATGAAGATTATGAAGCCACTGCAGGGGGTCTCCTCTCATCCCATTACACCCTGGTGATTCACCCGCAAGATCAGAGTCCCACCTACTTACTCATTGGTACCAAACACGAGAAGGTATGAGCTGGTGTCTTTGGAGAGCAGGGATATGTGATGCTGGTATAGCTTGGCACCAGTGAGTGGAAAATACAGATGATTAAACCAGTTTGGATAAAATAAGATCCAACTTAAAAGTTTTCCCAAACTCAACCCCAACAGGCGGGTTGAGATTTTGGTTTAATGATTTTCTTTTCCCTTCTATTTATTTTTCATTTTTGCTGCCCTCTCTGCAGCTGAGGGCTCAGGATACCAAGATTTCCAAACCCCAGTGTGTGTGTGTGTGTGTGTGCGTGTGTTTAAGAGAGAGAGAAACATATTTACCTTTAATGGTGACCCTTCGCTTTTGGCACCTTGATGGCTGGTCATTTATAAAGATGACAGTGAAATGTCCTGGGTTTCCAGCATTACCTGTTCTTTTCATGCTGTTCTTTCCTTTATCCCTAGGATACGTGGCTGTACCATCTGACAGTAGCAGCAGGCAGCAGCAGTGCCAAAGTGGGCACAGCATATGAACAGCTAATTGGAAAATTACTGGATGCAGAGGGAGACTCACGTAAGTAAAACCCCAAAATATCTTTCCATAGTGGGAAAGGGTGCGGAATAGTTATCTCTGTCACTGGTTTGAATACAGCCACAGAAGAGTAGAGGGAATGGCTCGATAGATCAGTAACGGGATAGGGTATCTTTCACCTCTAATTAGACAGTTGCACTTCAGCAAAGGACTCAGGCACTACAGTGAACCTACTCTGTCAATTAATTTATCAAAGGATCTGCAGTTCCTCTTACATTGCAGATCAAACTATAGTAAATACTGAGCACAGAAAGTTGATCCAAATCTGGGATGTTCTTAATAAATAAGAACTTAAGAGAGAAAAGTCTGAATCTCTGACTCCCTGGCACTGTTTGCCTTGAGTTTCACTTACCCATGTATCATGGTTGCATGCACATATACTGTTTCTCAAACACACACATACACACACACACAGTTAGCTCTCCATGTATGTATGTATGTGTGCATCCACACCGACATATCCCTGGATATACACTCACAGCCACATACATTCATTCCCACAGACATGCATATACTGTCTCACACATACATACACATCTGTTTACTCACTCATCTCCATGTAGACACGTTCACACATACCACCTGCACACATTCTGAGGTATACATACCACGCGTACAAGTGCCAACATGCATGCACAGATACACTCTCACACCCCTGAATACGCACATACTCTCTCCTGCACACCCACATATAGACATAAACTGTCTCTGAGCTTTGATGAATGTGCCATAATAGCTTCCACTGATAAAGATCCCAATAGTGTGTGTCTGTTTCACAGAATCGGTCTCTCATGTGCATCAACAAATTGAGCTGCTTCCCACCACAGTCCAGCCTGTGTGAAGCTCTCAGATGACCTGGTGGCAAATCGCAGGGCTGCTCTCTGGAGCCATCTGACATTACTTGCTGGCATGCATAGCTACTTGGCCACTGTTAGTGTCATGGCTTCACTGGAGTCAACAGAGTGACACCAAGGATTAACGTGGCCCAATATAATGCTGCTTGCCCTAATTGCTTGCTAGTTGGGCCAGGTTTTTTTTCTGCAGAGATCTGAGGCGGCTCTACATGGGAGATTTTGCTGGGAGAGTCTGTCTCACCTTGTACCAAACTTACACTGCTACGTTTCTGAGGTTGCATGTTTTTACCTCATCTGCCACCCAGAATCTCCTTTGTGGAAACACCCCATGCTGTGCTACAGTAAGGATGGACTGCACACCTCCCTCACTACTCTGCCATCAGAGGCGCTGCAGACAGAAGCCCTCAAGCTCTTCAAGGTATTCAAGGAACCAGTATAAAAGATTTCAGATGTTCTACTCAAATATCTTAAGGGAGGGGTAAGCTCTGTGCAAGACATTTACTGCGGCTTTGTTTGCCGCTACTGTTGGCACAGATGGGGCTAATGTGTCAATTGTAATAAAAAAGGTCAATCTGTCTACCAGATGTATTTTATTCTATGCAGAGACCCACTTGGGCCCTCACTTTTGGGGGGGGTGGGGGGAGTGGGGGAGCAGGTATCTCAGAGCCAGCTTCTGAATTGCAGGACTTGTCTATCTTCTTCTCCAATAGCAGCACTGGAAAGAGAGGAAACAACTTATTGTCAGACTCCCTAGTGCCTTCCAGCCAGGGTACCTCGGGTAGGCAACTCATCACCTGATTTCCACATCTCTCCCTCCGCTTTGAGCCCTGAAAACATTAATGCCAACATTAAGGCCTGGTCTACACTAGGAAATTAGGTCGGTATAACTACGTCACTCAGGGGTGTGAAAAATCCACAGTTAAACCAGCCTAACCCCCAGTGTTGACAGGGCTAGGTCAACAGGAGAATTATCCTGTTGACATAGCTACCCTCTCGGAGAGGAGGATTACCAGAAACCTCCCGTTGGCATAAGTAGTGTCTGCACAGAAGCACTACAGCGGCGCAGCTGCAGCGTTTTAAGCGTAGACAAGCCCTAAGACTAGAAAGCAAGGATGAGATTAGAGGATCGCTGAGGGGAGCAGGTAACAGTAGAGAGGGTTCTTAAAAACAACTGCATTCAATGACATGAGAGATACAATAAAAAGTTGTGTTTGGGGGTTAGTGCAGTGGACTGATTCAGGACTAATGAATTCTAACCATGGCTCTATCACTCACTCACCCTGTGAGAGTGGGAAAGTTCCTTAACCTCTGTGCCTCTGTTTTCCCTTCTACAAAATGGGATAATAAATTTTTATAAAAGAATCCTACAGTATGGTACAGGAATAGTCTGAAACTCTGCATCTTACAGTAGTCTCACTTGTAGTGTTTGGGGTCATTACTGTTGACTGTTGCAGTATTTTATCATTTATAAAGGCACCTTCTCTGACTAAAAACAACAAGGAGTCCAGTGGCACCTTAAAGACTAACAGATTTACTTGGGCATAAGTTTTCGTGGGTAAAAAACCCACTTCTTATCTGAAGAAGTGGTTTTTTTACCCACATAAATCTGTTAGTCTTTAAGGTGCCACCGGACTCCTTGTTGTTTTTGTGGATACAGACAAACTACCCCCGATACTTCTCTGAGTATTTTACCATAAATTTGTAGCACCCTTGGTTTTCCAAGCTATGAAGCCCAGTGGCAGATTTATTAGTGTGACCAAGATGCCTTTTATAATAATGGGGTAATCTGAACTCCCCTAAGTTTAGCATCATTCCTAGACCCCAATCGTAACGGGGATGGAGTGGCAGTATAGTCTAATGGCTAGAACAGTGGGCTGGAAGTCAGGGATTCTGTTCCTGGCTTTTCTTGCTGTGTAATGTTGCATGATTGTAGCTTTCTGCACGTGCTACAAAGGATGGGCTACTTAAGGACCAGTCTGTGTATGAAGCATATAGGGCAAGGGGAGAAAGTTTGTATGAGAGAAGCTTGACCTAGTAGAGGTTAAAGCATAGGCTTGGAAGTCAGGAGATCTGGATTTTCTCCCTGTTTCTACCACTGATGTGCTGTGACACCTTGGAGAATTCATTTCCCCTCTGAGCCATACTGGAGCTGGAAGGTGCTGTGGGGGAAAAGTGAAGTATTATTATTACCGCACATGCTAATTTCCCTTTTTTGTAGTCCTGTCAGCTGTTCATCAATGTCCCTGTGGAGGCTCCATCTATTGATTACCATGTGTCACTTGCTCAGACAGCATTGCAAGTCTGTCTGACACATACTGAGCTACAGAATGAAATCTACTGCCAACTGGTTAAACAGACTAGCTGCCGGCAGCCTCAGAACCACTCAGTTATTCAGGTGAGCTTTGCTCGGCCACTTCCAGGCTGCAAGCTTCCATATGTTGAATAATTAGCATTAGGTCTAGTCCCCATAAAAGACTAGTCACCTTAAACATTTCAAGGATTGTGGGGGCAAAAATAATCTGAAATGTGATGCGCAAAGGAAAAAAAAAAGTACTGAGTAATGCAATTTACTTGCAAAAGCATGTTTAGGTTGAATGCTCAACTATTCACCAAAAGCAAATTCCAAATACTGTTCAGTTGCAAAATTCAGTTTGTGTTGCGTTGAATAGTTGCCTAAGTCACAGGGTATTGGTTCCATGTCTAATTGTGACTTAATCATGCTTTGTATCCTGTTGGCTAATTATTACACTTGAATGTGCATTTTGAATTTTGTGATGTGCTTATTAAGTTAGCTGCCTGCATCCATTACAACTCAAAGACCCAGATCCCCGTAGGTATTTAGGTCCCTAACTTCCATTGATTTCAGTAGAAGTTGGGATCCTAAATATTTTTGTGGATCTGAGCCAAAGTGTCTATTGGATTCTTGATTGTAATATTCCCAGTTCAAATCATGTAGAGAGCAAGAATGACCAGCAGGAGAAATTTATGAATAATTTGAAATAATGAGTAATTCTGAGAGTTTTGTGATCTGTTTGCAGACAATAAAAAAAGCAAAATTTACTGAATTAGTAGTTGGGAACTATTTTCACAGCTCTAGTTACAGTGGCCAAGATTTTGAAAAGTGACAACTGATTTGTGGTGCCTGAATTTTTGGGTGCCCAATTTGAGATGTCAAAGAGGCCTGATGTTCAGAAAGTGCTGAGCACCTGCCTCTGAAAATCAGGCCCCTTTAAAGCATCTCAAGTTGCACACCCAAAAAATGGAAGCACCCAAAAATCCTAGTCACTCTTCAAATTCTTGGCCCGAGTGTTTTCCACATGGATACCTGGCAACAAGAGCAGAGAGGAGTGATTATACCTTAGTTTGTTGGTGGCCTGTTTCTCTTCACAGTGCTGGCAGCTCCTGGCTTTGTGTGCTCCTCTCTTTCTTCCTCAGCACCACTTCCTCTGGTATATCAAACAACACCTGCAGCGGCATGCAGACCCCAGGTAAATAGCATGCCATCTTCTTCTTTCACTGGCTATGTTGCTTCCATTCCTTTCTGTATCAACTACAGGATTGTAGTACAGTAAGGCTAATTTATGACTGACCCATGCAAAGGTGAGTTGGGGATGGAGATGACATAAGAAGCCTTCTCCAAGGTGCCAGGCTGTCCTTGTTCAGAAGCCATCTTTCAATCACTTTTGACCCACTTTTCAGTGGGAATGTTTCCTAGTCCATGTGACTGTTTATAAAAGACAGTGAGTATAAATGCTTCTGAAAGGTTAGCAGGGCTTCTGAGGGGACAGGAAAAGAGGCTGGGGGGGAGTGCAAATAAAAAAAAATTAAGGGGGATTCCTGGGTTAACAAACCCAAACTGAATTCCAAAGAGATAAGAAAAGTTATTTAAAACAAAACAGGACCTTCCATCACCTTCTCCCTACCCTTTTAACCTTTTAGTAGGAATTATGTTTCAGAGTGGAAGGTTATGTTGCATAACACTCTAACCTCCCCCGCACTCCCCGCCACAAACATACCAACAAGAAAACATGCAAGCGATGAAAACAAACAAGAGCTTCTTTAACAGCAAAAAGAAAAGGAGTACTTGTGGCACCTTAGAGACTAACCAATTTGTTTGAGCATAAGCTTTCGTGAGCTACAGCTCACTTCATCGGATGCATACTGTGGAAACTGCACAAGACATTATATACACAGAGACCATGAAACAATACCTCCTCCCACCCCACTCTCCTGCTGGTAATAGCTTATCTAAAGTGATCACTCTCTTTACAATGTGTATGATAATCAGGGTGGGCCATTTCCAGCACAAATCCAGGTTTTCTCACCCCCCCGCCCCCAAAACACACAAACTCACTCTCCTGCTGGTAATAGTTCATCCAAAGTGACCACTCTCCTTACAATGTGTATGATAATCAAGGTGGGCTATTTCCAGCATAAATCCAAGTTTAACCAGAACGTCGCGGGGTGGGGGGGAGGTAGGAAAAAACAAGGGGAAATAGGCTATCTTGCATAATGACTTAGCCACTCCCAGTCTCTATTTAAGCCTAAATTAATAGTATCCAATTTGCAAATGAATTCCAATTCAGCAGTTTCTCGCTGGAGTCTGGATTTGAAGTTTTTTTGTTTTAAGATAGCGACCTTCATGTCTGTAATTGCGTGACCAGAGAGATTGAAGCGTTCTCTGACTGGTTTATGAATGTTATAATTCTTGACATCTGATTTGTGTCCATTTATTCTTTTACGTAGAGACTGTCCAGTTTGACCAATGTACATGGCAGAGGGGGCATTGCTGGCACATGATGGCATATATCACATTGGTGGATGTGGAGGTGAACGAGCCTCTGATAGTGTGGCTGATGTTATTAGGCCCTGTGATGGTGTCCCCTGAATAGATATGTGGGCACAGTTGGCAACGGGCTTTGTTGCAAGGATAGGTTCCTGGGTTAGTGGTTCTGTTGTGTGGTATGTGGTTGTTGGTGAGTATTTGCTTCAGGTTGGGGGGCTGTCTGTAGGCAAGGACTGGCCTGTCTCCCAAGATTTGTGAGAGTGTTGGGTCATCCTTCAGGATAGGTTGTAGATCCTTAATAATGTGTTGGAGGGGTTTTAGTTGGGGGCTGAAGGTGACGGCTAGTGGCGTTCTGTTATTTTCCTTGTTAGGCCTGTCCTGTAGTAGGTGACTTCTGGGAACTCTTCTGGCTCTATCAATCTGTTTCTTCACTTCCGCAGGTGGGTATTGTAGTTGTAAGAATGCTTGATAGAGATCTTGTAGGTGTTTGTCTCTGTCTGAGGGGTTGGAGCAAATGCGGTTGTATCGCAGAGCTTGGCTGTAGACAATGGATCATGTGGTGTGGTCAGGGTGAAAGCTGGAGGCATGCAGGTAGGAATAGCGGTCAGTAGGTTTCCGGTATAGGGTGGTGTTTATGTGACCATCGTTTATTAGCACTGTAGTGTCCAGGAATTGGATCTCTTGTGTGGACTGGACCAGGCTGAGGTTGATGGTGGGATGGAAATTGTTGAAATCATGGTGGAATTCCTCAAGGGCTTCTTTTCCATGGGTCCAGATGATGAAGATGTCATCAATATAGCGCAAGTAGAGTAGGGGCATTAGGGGACGAGAGCTGAGGAAGCGTTGTTCTAAATCAGCCATAAAAATGTTGGCATACTGTGGGGCCATGCGGGTACCCATAGCAATAAGCCATCCTGGGGTGTACATTAGTTGTCTGTTAATAAATTTCTTGGGTAGTTTAAGGAGCTTGGACTTCAGCCTTTAGTCTCCCTATACTCTTGGGGCATGTATCAGTGGCCAGGTAATGCACACCCTGTTGTGGTTTATTGCTATATGAAGACTAAACGTGGGTAAACAGCTGTGTCATTTCAAACACAGGCTTAGATACACCTTTGTCAAAAACTCAAATCAAAACTCTCCTGGGATTTGAAAGAGTCTGTATAATCTTTCTTGCTGATGTTCCACGGCCTGCCAGGGATATCAGCCGGCGGCTCCTTCATGGAGCCGTGAGCATGGGCGTGTACTTGGCGTGGTTCACCCCTATCCCGAACACTTGCCCTTTTTGTGGAGTGAGGGAGACGCTGGAGCACGTCTATTTAGAGTGCGCCAGGTTGCAGCCCCTTTTCCGGCTCCTCCAGAACCTTCTCCTAAGGTTCTGTCTGAATTTTTCCCCACGCTTCCTGATTTATGCACACCCTGACCATGGCCCCACAAAGTAGCAGGACCTCCTCATCAAGCTCCTCCAGGCATTGGCTAAAGTGGCCATTTATTAAACCAGGAGGAGGATGCTGGGTGGGGAGGTGCTCTGTGACTCTGGGATCTACTTCCGTTCCTCTCTTCAATCACGTATCTGGGCAGAGTTCCTCTGGGCAGCATCTGCTGGTTCCCTAGACACTTTTGAGGAACTGTGGGCGCTGTCCAGGGTTCTCTGCTTGGTGTCACCCTCTGGTTCCTTGATAATGGTCCTATGACCTCACTCCTGTCCCTGTTTTCTCCATAGTTGTCCCCTGGAATTATTTGAGTCCCGGGTTCAGCTGCTCCCACCCTTCGACTGGGAGAGGGATCTTTAGACACAGGCGAACTTGTGCCCACTCGTTCCCAGATCTCAATAGGTGGAAGCAGAAAATTCTATAAATCTTAAAAGAGAACCTAGCATCTAGCCTTGTTTTGCATTCTGAAGAGGTTTGGATCTCAATCCTAACGCGTCTTTGTTTATCTGAATCAAATCTAATCTCCAACTCTGTAGAGGTGAATAAGGACATTTGCAAATACACACATTTTCACTTGAGCAAGATGCCGGGGAGAGAGTCACGAGGGAGAGGAAATGGTAATGGGCACAATAAGTGTATCCAAAGCATGTGTTTGTGTTGTCACGCTCTCACCCTGGGATTAGGAGTGAAATAGGCAAGTATGCCATCTACTGTCAGAGATCTGTGGAGCGCACGTTGCACACTGGAGAACGGGAAGCCAAGCCTTCACGAATGGAGATTGTGTCTATTTTGTTGCGGAATCCCTTCCACCATTCACTCCCCTTCAGCATTCCAGTGCACTTCATGAATGGAACCTACCAGGTAAGACATGGGCACCGGGTACCTCTCAGGTAATTGAGTCCTACACTGGGCTTTTGCTGGTGTTGACATTCTTTCGCCACTTGTGGCTAGTTCTGTCCCCCAAGATAGACTTATTTAATTACTTTAATCTCCTGTTCCATTTCAGGTCGTGGGTTTTGATGGTTCCTCAACTGTGAATGAATTCCTCCAGCGACTGAACCAGGAGACAGGAATGAGGAAACCATCCCACATTGGGTTTTCCCTCTTTACAGATGATCCTTCTGGCAGGGATCTGGAACACTGCCTGCAGGGCAATGTGAAGGTAATTCCCTCCCCACTAGTCTAATAAAGACAAAGCAAGAGTTAAAGCCTAGTAAGGAGCCTTGAGTTTCTTAGCAGAAGTAGAACTTGCCTTGTCTTGACTAGAGTGTTACATGGTGTTAGTCAGAATGAGCTAGCTAGCACGATTTAACATTACACTTATAGATGCTAGTCAAGACAAGTTCCTGTTGTGTTGTGGGATGCCAGGTACATCTAGTTCAAACTCAGTGACTGAATTGATAAATACACACATACCATCTCTTGATGAAGGTACCAGGTACTTCCTGCCATGTTACTGAATATGCCCTAACTTTCCATTGACAACAGTGCAGCCAGTAACTCCTGGGGGAATTCTGCACCAAAAAATTAAAAATTCTGCACACAGTATTTTCAAATTCTGAAAAATTCTGCATATTTTATTTGTCAAAATAACACCATATAATCACACCAGTTTCAATTATTTTTGGTCATTTTTTTTCAAAATTCCTGTCAGCAAGTATGTCTGTAACTCTAATTATCATGTGTTGTCTATAAGAAAAAAAGGTATGGTGGAATTGTATGTGATTTTCTGGCCGAATGTGTTCTTGATCCACTCTCTCCTTTCCATACCCAAACCCCACAAAGTTTGTTTGCTTACTTTTCATTTAAGCAGCTTGTCTCTCTGTGATCTCTTTACAGATCTGTGATGTTATTTCAAAATGGGAACAAGCCTTGAAAGAACTGCATCCTGGGAAATATGAAGGTAGCACAAGAATAGTGAAGCTGACCTATAAAAGCAGGTATTGTGCATAGTTTGAGAGAGAGACAACTTGGGTGAGGTAATATCTTTTATTGGAGCATCTTCTGTTGGTGAGAGAGACAAGTTTTCGAGCTACACAGAGCTCTTCTTCAGGTCTGAGTGATTTGAGGGAGTCATCGTTAAATATTGAGAGCAGAGATCCACCTACAGGGCCTATAACTTTTTACAATACTGTTAGAACTGGCAGAACTTGCTTAGGGCTTGTCTACACATGAAAACTAATCCAGAATAATGTAAAGCTACTTGTCTTTACTTTCAAGGCTCTTCATGACCCATCCCTACCATATCATTTTTCATTCAGTATTGAAAAGTCAGTTCCCATGTTTAATTGGCCTATGACGTCAGCCTTCATCACCACAAAGTTTTAAAACAAGCATCCTCATGCTGTCTCTCGTATTTGGGAGAAACTCCCCATAAACATGTGCAAAACTAACTCATTATCCACATTAAATCCATCCTCAAAACTCTGCTTTGTTGGGAGGCCTACAAAAAACTGACACTAGTTAGGCAGCTGATGTCCTGACCTATATGGTCTCATTGTTTCCTTGTATTCTCCCCATCTATCTGTCTCCATCTTTTGTCTTATACTTAAATTGTAAGCTCTTTGGGGCTTTGTATGTTCTGTGTTTGTACAGCACCTAGCATAATAGAGTTCTGGTCCATTACTGGGGCTTGTGGATTCTATAATACAAATAAATAATAATAAGCACATTAACTATTCCTGATTAGCTTAATCAATTTTTAATCCACTCTTATTCCAGAATATGTGTGTCCACACATGGAGTTAATTTTCAATAAAACACTCGTATTCTGGAATAAAAGTATCCACACACGGAGTTAATCAGGAATAGCTATCCCAGAAAAATTCCCTGTGTAGACAAATTCCCTGTGTAGACAAACCTTTAGTCTGGCTGCATTCCATTCCCAAATGTATGGGAAGGGGTATATGGGCGAAAGATCAAATCAATACACTGTGAAAGTTATAACAGACTTGGAACCAAATAAAAACTAGATACAGTACAACTAAAGTTTTGTGTAGCTCCATCCATACAGGCTGGATCCTGAAACAAAATTAAATAATACATACTACATAAGAGCAAGAGAGAATTGAAAAAGCATAGGTCTATGTTGCTGGGGGGGAAATGTAGGCTGCCTGAGCCTTGCAATGAAACTAAGTCATTGGGACAAGAAAATACAGAAAGCCTGTTCTAAATGGCAGGAGCTGCACAGGAGGAGGCTCTTGTATGACAATGGAGAGATGCTAGATGAATTGGGACAGTTGGGAAGTAGGAGACAGATCCATAGGGAGAGCTGCACTGAGTTCATGGTGGGCTTCATACATAAGAAGGGCATTTCTGAAGTGGACTCTGAAAGGAATAGGGAGCCAATGGAGAGCTGTCTGTGAGTGAGGGTGAGGTCATGACATCCTTTTGAAGGGTTCCACACTGCTAGCAAAAGTAAGCCCTCCTTAGGAACTGAAGAATTAAATATCAAGGTTTTCTGTATCAGCACCCATACACAAGTAAGGGAATGGAACGACAGGTTCATGCAATACTCTCTTTGTAGCTTCGTCAGAGCTAGATCTGGATTCTGTGATAGGTGGAGGAGTTAAAGGCCATCTAATAAATACCATCCATGTCTGTACTTAACGGAAGGGAATCTCTTCCCCCAGTTTTATAAAATATTGCTAAGCTAACTAGACACTTTCAGTAAATGGATGGCTCACAGACTGGAATGGCTTCAAAAGCTATTCTCCTTGTCCATGAACAGAGGGCTTTAGTCTTCAGGGCTCTCAGTACAACTCCTTTCTAATGCACAAAACTCACTTTGAAAATAATGGCTATTTCAACTCTGTTCGCAGCTAGTGCCTGGTACCTTTTCTCCTGCATTTCTCTCCTTTTTAGATTGTATTTTCGAAACCAGGCAAAAGGTGAGACAGATAGAGAGCGGTTGCTGCTGGCCTTCCAGGTCAGCAGTGAAATAGCCAGTGGGAGGTTCCCTGTCAATAAGGAGCTGGCTCTGGAAATGGTGGCTTTGATGGCTCAGGTGAGCAACCAGCCCAGTGTGCTGTGGGAATAACACTTTTTTTTTACATTTAACACTATTATAAATGCTGGAGGCGAAGCAGGGTTTGGGAATAGAGGCTGACAGCTCATGACCATCCCCCCCAACCCCACATAAAAACCTTGCGACCCCCTGAGGATCACAACCCCCAGTTTGAGAAACCCTGCGCTAGGGAAACCATCTCTTTAGGCTTTGTTTTGGACTGTCCAAAGAGAAAGATGTGGTATCTGGTGGTGATCTTTCGTCACTGTTTATTTCTGTTCTATAAAGAACCTGGGGCAGAAGGATAGGAGAAAATTCACACCCCTTTCCCCACATGCTACAATGACTCTGCCATTTTCATGTGCTCCATTGTAAGTGTAAGTCCTGTTGCCCAGTTAGTTGGGCTGCACATCAGCCAAGCTGTACATTGCATTTCCTCAATTAAGCAATTAGGGCTGCTACAACAGAGATGGTGTTTCTTATCAAACTGCTCACACACAGAATGAGTCACGTCATGCCAAACCAACATCACTCAAGTAAATTATTCACCATAAACAGTGAAAAACTGAAACCAAGCTAAGAAGCAGTGTTATCCATGTGCAACGGTCTTAATACAAAAAGAGGGGATAAGATAGTCTGTTGCAGGTGCTCCTGCAGGAAGACCGTCATTGATGATGTTTACTGCTTTGATTGCATGTGTGCATCCATCATTCCCTCAAAGGAATTCTATTCTAGCAAGAGCTTGAGGAAAACACAGCCAGCCTGGGAAAGCCTCAAAACAGCTCTGCACAGCCATTCTGATGGAGATATTAAAATATCACTGTTCTGATCTTAGCCTAATGGTCTGAGCCCTCCCTGTTATATTGCTAACAGCCTAGAACCTCACTCAGGAAAAGCATCTTGCAAGGTCCTAAATTAGGCCTCCATATGTAAGTTACATGTACCATATTACCACTGTGGATTTATTCACATTGTGTGGCAAGTGTTGTAGTAGACAGGACAGTTGTGTCTTACTGGACTTTAACTGACCTGCTGTATTGGCTCAAGCAAATGATGAGTCTGTTCACTAAGCCAATCAGGGAAAAGTACCCTGAAAAGGACATTTCTTAGACACAGGAGGAGGAGGAGAGGCTCTCCACCTTGTTCAAGCAGAGCTTGAGTACAGTGGAGATGGGGGTGATGCAGGGAACTAGTTGTGGGACCCTGATCATCACTCAGTCAGCTCTAGAGTAAGTGAAAGTTGCAAGGAATAGCTTTAATTTGTGCCATTGGCATGAGATCCATCTGAGACCTTACCCCAGTGGGGGAATCCCCTCTCCACCCAGCCTTTTAAGATCCCTGGGGATCTTGCTGGGGATTATGGGGAACAGCTGGCACTGGAGGGAGCAGAGCCCTTTCTTCCAGCAGAGTTCCCCTAAGCAGGGAGAAATCTCCCCCATGTATCTCTAGCAATTTTGCACTGCAGCAGACTGGGCAATCTTGCCTATGCAGTTTACAAATAAGCTGTTTTTTTATTGGCCAACTGGGAAAAAAATAGCAATACATAGAGTTCAGTTTTCTGGCACACAGAGTGGCTGGCCCAAATCTTGTTGCACCCTCCACAGATTTAAGAAATTTCCTGGGCAGGCCTATCCCCAAGAGTCACTTGCTCTGTATGGAAAGGATATTGATGCGAGACCTTGTCATTTTTCACTGTGATATAAACCAAAACCCTTTGACATTCTGGTGCAGGTGGAATATGGAGACTTGGATCGACCAGTATCTTCAAGCCCTGGGGGGACACCACAGTCCAAAATGCAACATCTTCTCCAACAGGTCTTGGACAAATTCTATCCCAAATGCTACAAACAAAACATTACCCCTGAGCATCTCAGGTGAGACTAAAATGGGCCTTGTTCGGTTATATAAAATTTTGCTGTGGGGAAAAAAAATAGACCACTTGCTACTTCATAATACATCCATCCCTTTTCTTATTTAGAAAGAAAGTTTAAGGAGAAACTGTCAAGTTAAATACACAAATTTATTTTGAATTCAACATATAAGTATAAAAAGAACTCAGATCCCAGGCAATAGATACCCTTGAAAGGTGATATACAAGCCAACCTAGACTAAAACAGCATTCGCAAACAAGCCACCCTTCTATGCACAAAGGAAGCCAGTCTAAAAAACCTGTGTTACCCACCTTGGCTCCAACAATCCTGATATGCCCCAAATCAAAAGCCATGCCCTATCTGAACTCCCTCCAAACCACAACTCTCTCCAAATGTCTGGCCAAATAGATGGGCTTTGAAGTATGCCCTAAAGTTCAACAAATCTGGGCTTCTTTGGACCGTGAGAGAGTGAATTCTGAAGTCTAAGCATCACTTTTTAAAAAAGAATCCACATCTGTACCAACTGAGCTCTAGCTCAGGGGCCTCCACTGATCTCAGCTATGTTGTCGGGGAAGCAAGGCAATCTCCGAGATAGGCAGGTCCTAAGTCTTTTAAGGGCTTTATTGATCAGAACTAATATATTAACTCTACCTGGGAATGAACTGGTGCAGATTTCATATTCTCATAGCAAGACATGCTGCTTAACTTTACCACGGTCTAACTGTGAAGTGACAGGTGATGATGGTACTAAGGTATGCACCTGAAAAATGGTTTCTCCTTGGGAGAAGACAGCCTGGGTTAGACAGGCTTCTACCACATGGAAGAAAGCTACTATTTGAGATTTTTCAGATACTGTTGCACAGTTCCTAGCACAATGGGGTTCTGGTCAGTGACTGGGGCTCCTAGAAATTATCACAATACAATAATAATGTGGAAGCAAAGAACCTCTCTATCTCCTGCACAACCATGGCATAAGATCCTACCAAATCGCTAACTTCACTGACTAACATTTTGAAAAAAGGAAACCTTTGTTAAAAATTCAACAACATCACCCCTTCAGTTAAGGTGTGGGAGCTTCCAACATAGATCCTCTGAGACTATACATTTCCACTGTTTCCGTTCTCCATCACTCCCTATCCTGAACTGCTGTGCAGTATTGCTTTGCACTGCTAAACTGATGTGCTTTTGTTACAGAAGGGGCTGCACTTCTGCGGTGGGTGAAGTGATCCCTATATTTTACACAGACAGTTAAAGGAACATTATTAAGGTTGCAAAGTCAAGCACTCAACAGTTAGAAAATACCAGAATTAAGGTTTTCTTAGTTCAGCCCCCTGGTGCATATGCATTATGATACAGTCGTCAGTTACATTATTGCATACTATTCCTCCCCACAGGATCCCTGCCTCGTTCAGTGTACAATCAATGAGCAGCTACTCAATATTTTATTTTCTCCACATTTTCAATGTGTGGCCCCAGGCCATATTTACTGCTCACTATTCAAACCCTGTTCCGAAGACAGAATTGTTAATTTCTTCCAAGGTGGACCGAGTTAAATGAAAGTGATTTAAATCAGGAAGCAGAAAATGTTGATTTAAATAGAGAATTTTAATCTTGTTTTGCATTTGTACTTCAGTTACTTTCCTAAAGAAAGGTTGATTCTGATAGGTTGATAACTATTCAAACATGTTGATTTGTAACTAAATATAGCCTTTACACTAAATGTGGTGATTCTTTTGCTAACCAGGATACAGCTATACACATTTATTTAAGCAACTACATAGCTTAACATACACTTATTCAGATTCTTAATTTTTACTTTATTATGTTAGAAAATGGGGAATTATGCATTTCTTATTTACTAAATTAGTTTTTATACTTGTGATTTGTGTCAAGTTGCTTTTGGATGGAAACTGAAATTCAATTAAATGCACAAAAACAGCATTTTAAAATCAGTTTGTTTTTATTAGTTAAATAATCTTAAATTGGCTGGATACAGAAGAAAAAAGTAAATTTATCAAATATGTTTTGCAATTAAAACCAACTAATTTATTAAACAAAGAAAGTATTGTCTGTAATTAGTGAATTGAACTGATTGTTGTTGGTCACATGTCCCTTAAAATTTTAGAATTAATAGATCTCATTCTCTCACAGTTAGATTTTATTCATAGATTGGAAGAGGAAAATAAGCTTTCCTGCTTTTTCCAACTTCCAGTCAGTTTCATAAGTTTCAGTGAAAGAGTCATTGAACTGAACTCATTGAACAAACTGAAATAAATGAAATATTCTTGCTGTACCTGCAGAAGGTTGTCAAAAGCTGGGTTAGCACTTCAACAAACTGGTTCCAGGTGCTTTAGCTAGTGACTTGCACCAGGTCAGTAGATTTATGTTCTTTAAAATTTGACAGCAAACAGCTTAATATGTTTTTTAATTTAATGTAAATTATTTTTATAGATTACAGTTCTTCAGGTCACCCTGGGATTTTATTCTCGGGGATTTTTCCCATTTACCACTCAATCTCCCACTGCTTCCCCTCTGAGGGGAATTTTGGCAGTCCACTGCACCTGCTTCCTGGAGTTTTCTAGCTCTGACTCACCAGGTCTCCCTTTCTCACTCAATCTCTCTTTCCCCAGGCCCAAATGCCTCTTTTAAACCTAACTGAAGTCAGCTGACCAGGCACAGAGACTCTTTGTGTTCTGTTTGTACAGCTCCGAGAACAGTGGGGTCCTGGTCCATGACAGGGGCTCCTAAGTGCTGCTATAATAATAAATAAAATAATAATAACAATTAATATTCACACAGGAACTCTGTGGAAGAGGCAGGAATAGAATCCAGTTGTCCAGGGCAACATTCACCTGCCTTAAATATGAGATCATCCTTTCTCTTCCTGCAATTCCCTGCCTCATTCACCATAGATCAGTAGTGGGCAACTTGGCCCATCAGGATAATCCGCTGGCGGGTCACTAGATAGTTTGTTTACATTTGCACGGCTGCCTGCAGCTCCCAGTGGCTGTGGTTCGCCGTTCCCAGCCAATGGGAGCTGCGGGAAGCAGCGCGGGCTGCAGGGACATGCTGGCCACTGCTTCCCGCAGCTCCCTTCGGCCAGGAACGGCAAACGGCAGCCACTGGGAGCTGCGGGCGGTCGCGCAAAGGTAAACAAACTCTCCGGCAGCCTGCCAGTGGATTACCCTGATGGCCTGCGTGTGGCCTGTGGGCTGCAGGTTGCCCACCACTGCCATAGATCTTCCAATTTCTGCAACAAAAGACACAGGAGTCCTACAGACATCAGCCTCCTTCACAACAAAATCCTGATCAATGCCCACAGCAGTTCCTTCCTCTGCACTGAAGGAGGCAGGGGTCCTGTGGAAAAAATACTGACATATAATTAAAGATTGTATCATATTGCATATGCACAAGAGGGCCAAATTAAGGTTGCACAGACAAACTTAATTCTGGCATCTCCTAACTTTTGATTGCTTGACTTTGCAACCTTAGTAATGTTCTTCTAATGTCGTTTTTTAATGTGTAATTTCCTAGGTTTTAAATAAACCAAACTGAATATACAGAAATTCCATCATCCAGCATCATACTGACACCCACATGGTTCATCAGCAGGGTTGGAACCTTTAGGTCAACAGCACAGACCTCTGCCACTGGAGCTAACGGAGTAACTGTTAGCAACAGTAGGTGTTATCCTACAGGACCAGCACTAGAGGAGACTGAGACACACCCTTTACCAGTGGTTATCACAGATATTTGCTGACAGCAGGGGAATTGGTGAGACTCAGAATCTTTGGTTTCCATTCTAGCCTCTGGAAGGGAGTGTGCTCCAGTGGGCACAGACTTCTGCCTCTTCCCCCACAAGCTTGACTCCTTCTGCCTCATCCCTTCCAATCTGTCCCTAGTCCAGTCCTGTCTTTTCCTCACCCCGTCTCCTTGTCCCAGTCCTATCCTCCTTGCCTACCCTGTACCAGTCTCTACTCCTCAGACTTCTCATCCCAGGCCCTGTCTCCTTGCACAGATGGATCTAGTTTCCCCCTCCAGGCTCACTCTTCAAGTCCCAATCTCCCCCTGACTCCCAATCTCAGTCTCCTTGCCCAGCCAGTCCCAGTTCCCACTCCCCCCTTTCCCTCCATCTGGCTCCCAGTTCCAGTCTCATCCCCTGCACAGTCCCGATCTCCACTTCCCCTCCCCCACTCATTGCCCCGTTTACCGTCTCCCTGGTTCATCACAGTCTCTTTACCCAGACAGTCCTAGTTCTCTCCCTGCACTCCAACTACTTCTCAGATCTGTCTCTCCTCCCCCTGCTCTGTTCTTCCCCCAAACACTGGTTCCTAGTCCCACATTCCTTATCCAGCCAGTCAGAGTCCCCCCAGCTCCTTTTTCAATCTCAGTGTCCCCTCCCCAGCCAACTGGCTCCAAGTCATCTGATCCATTTCACTTACTGGATCCCAATCTCCCCCTAGCTCCTAGTCTTAGTCTCCTTGCCCAACAAGTTCCAGTTTCCCTTGCCTCTACCCAATCCTAGGCTCCTTGCTCAAATGCCCAGCCAGTCCCAGTCATCCTTCCTCTAGCCCCTAGTGTCACAGTTTATCTCCTTCCCTCTTCCCATCTCATCACACTCCTTGTCCCAATCAAATCCTTTCCTACCCCTCTGGCATGGCTTTTGTCCCCTCTATATTCAAATCTGACAGCTTCCTCCTCCACAGTGCCTGTGCGTTAGCAAGGGAGTCATTGAGAGCACAGGAGAAACAGTTTCCCTGCTCTCATTTCCAGTGCTCAGCTCCATCCTGGCTCAGAGCACCCTGAAGCAGCAATTACAGGAACAGTCTGGTCCTGGCCTAGAGCATGCTCAGTGAGGATGGCACATGCACACTTTAGTCCCATATAGGAGCTGTGACGGTATAGAGCACACTTACTTTCTCTGTGAGGATGGTGTATGTGCAGCCTAGTTGTACTTTGGAGCTGTGAGATACTCGAGCAAGCTCACGGAGGATGAAATCTTCAGAGCGTTTAGTGACTAGAATTGAAGAAGTCTCTGAGCGTGTATTTATGACTTGACCAAATCTGGGTAGATTTTCATGGAGATGTGAAAAAGCAGAGCCTTAACACGGAGGCTACTCCCCTGCCAAATTTCAAATCCCTGCTCCAAAGCATGGGGTCACTGGAGCTTTAAAAAGAAAAGGTCACCAGATTTTTTTTAACCTGGACGAGATAATGTATTTTCCCCTAGCCTCCTTCTCCTAGATGACTGAACCATTTGGCTAAAATTTTCCAAAAAGATTCAGCCTGAGGCAGATGCCCAGCATGGAAAACTTCAGCCTAAATGGTTAAAGTCTGACAAACTTATGAACAACTGAATAAGATCTTATCCTAGGATGTCTTGGGCAACTTAAATAATAGGTGGTGCTAGCAGCTCTGCCTACAGTAGTTTAAAAGACGCTTCCAGCCCTTCAAGATGAAAAACACTGTATAAATGTAACATTATTTTTATAATAAGTTATTTGAAGACATGAGCAAATGTTATAATGTAATTTGGATTCCCACAGGCGGCTGGCTGACTGGCTGGCTACAAAGTGGATGATGCTGCAGGGATGCTCTGCACTAGAATGCATTAGAATTTATTTGACAGTGGCCCGGAAATGGCCTCTCTTTGGAGCCAAGGTATTTGCTGCGAAGGTAATCACAAGTGGCTTCTTGCTGGAGTACTTTGTTTCTTTACCCCCCAAGTTAAATTTGTTCAGCTCAGCTTCTATTACAGTCTTTGCTAAAAGAGCTCATACCTCATGGGGAACCCGTTCTCCCCACCTTTGGAAGTTATTTAGAGATACAGCACTTTCCATACCATTCCATCTGGCTGACCAAGCTGTATTTAGTTTCCCATCTGTTTAGATGGAATAGAGAAGACAAATATGTTTTAGAGACACTAGGGGTTGCTAGAGTGCCACAAATTACACGCTGAAGATCTTAGGAGTCAGAACTTGTCTACCAAACTTAGTTTGTGGCAGGCTGGAGTGTAAATCTCCCCTCCACTAACCTGCCAGGCACTAATTGTCTACATGAACCCTGCTGCGACACCATAAAAGTTCCTTAGCGCGTAGCAGCAGGGTCTACATGGACACTTAGTACGCAGCAGGCTCGTGCAGGGCAGATTTACATGCCAGCTTGCTGCAAACTGTGTGTTTGTGTAGACAAATCCTTAATGATCAATACTGTGCCTTTGATGACAAGAGCAAACATAGTTTAAAAAATAGTATTCCTTAAGTATTTACCAGAGGAGAAAAAAGAAAAAACCTCTGTAAATCATACCCTGTAGCTAGTGACATGTAAATGGAGAGAACCGATGTTTCAATTCTGTAGGTAACACTGTGCAACAATCCCTGTTCTCATGTGAGGAAGGCAAACAGTATTACTATCCCTACTGTACAAAGAGAGAAACTGAAGCACAGATTGGCTAAGTTCACTTTCCAAGAATCACATCAGTGGCACAGCCAGGAACAGAACCCAGGAGTCCTGGCTTCTAGCAGTTTGTTCTAACCTTTCAACCATCCTAAACTTAGAGACCTAGTCTACTACATCCTCCCATATTAAGGTATGTTTACACTGCAGTTGTCAGGTGTGATCGCTACATGCATAGTCATGCCTGAGCTAACTCAGATCAAGCTAACTTGCTAAAAATA
The DNA here is from genome assembly GCF_965140235.1 of Caretta caretta. Classification (NCBI taxonomy): domain Eukaryota; kingdom Metazoa; phylum Chordata; order Testudines; family Cheloniidae; genus Caretta; species Caretta caretta. The sequence goes on along the minus strand of NC_134211.1, from coordinate 61,812,797 downwards.
GCAGTGAAGCTGCAGCAGCACAGCTGGCAGCATGGGCTAGGCACCCAAATTGGTACCCAGGGTACAAGGCAGGCTTATACTAGAATGGCTAGCTAGTGCTCCCACAGCTTCACTGTTATTTTTAGTGAGCTAGCTTGGGTATGTCTACATGTGCAGCAATCAGACCTGCCTGCAGTGTAGACATACCCTAAGGCCAGGTCTACACAGGAAAGTTATATTGGTATAGCCATGTCAGGAATGTGCAAAAAACCACAGCCCTGACTGACACAGCCATGCCAGCATGAAACCCTGTATATACATAGTGAGGTCAGTGGAAGAGGACTTCAGTCAATACAGTTAATTTTGTTCACGGAGGTGATGTTCCTACACTGACAGAAAAACCCCATGCCAACCTACCATGCCAGTAGAGTCATAGTGTAGACATGCTCTTAATTGCAGATAGTAGTTGTGATCCTTTGGTCTCTTGCTTTGCAATCAAAGTACTTGACTTTCTGAAATAAAATCTTAAAGTAAAAGTACTGCCCTTGTGTGCAGTTAAACTGGAAGTTTCCTTTGAGTTCAGAGAGCATACAGGCTTCCTTAAATTCCGTGGCTGTCACCAGTAAAAGCAGGAAAGATCACAAGCATTTGGAGTCAGTGGGGTTGAAAAGCAGAAGATACAATAATTCCATCCAGAGTTTAAAGAACAATCTGTTTGACACCTTTCTGATAGTTACACTGCCAGAACTATGAATTAGCCATAACAATAACACAGCACAGAGTCCCATGACAAATTAGTGGCATTAGCCATAACAATAATGCACAACACAGTGTCTCCTGTGTTTACCAAACAATCTGAATTGTCTTTGATAAAACAGACTTCATTCTGATGAGATAAAAACCTTCACACATGAGCACAACTCATGTTAAATAATTAGCAGTTCTGAGTTGCTTAATTTAAAGCATAGAGTTTCCTGAGAAGGAAACTCTAGTCCCTGGATATCCTCAGTCCATGTCAAGTAACACATCTCACACAAAATAAATTCTAAACACCATTGTCCCTCTGGCTGGAATTCTCTGATGGACATAGATTTGCCACCTCCCCCAGGATTTCTGGCATGTTATAAATACTGTATACGGAAAATGACTGTGGAGGTACTGGATAGCTCAGGGGATTGCTAATAGGCTAGAGAGTTTTTCTCATCTAAATCACTGGCTCAGATATAGCCTTGTTTGACAGTGACCATTGCTTTCTGATGGCCTAGGTAAAATGCATTGGTAATCTGAGTCTAGTTCTTAGGATACCCCCACAACTGGCACTAATTGGCCTCTTGGCAATATCAGTCTAGGACACTGAGCTGCAGTACCCTGTTACTTGAGGACAGGACTGAAGCACACTGACAGAAGACCGTGTAGGGACACCTGCATTGCTGCTGCCCACAGTGTACCTGTTCTGTGGAAGAACAAAGGATGTCAGCCTCAGACCCCATGGTGATGGAAGCAACACAAGAACCTGAATAGACTATGACTGTCAAACTGGCATCTTGGACCAGCATTACATTCAGTTTTCAGTATGCTGACTTAGTTTAATTTTTAAAAGAAAACACATTTTAAAACCATGGAGATGAACTATTCTCATGAACAAGATTATATCAGTCACTGGGATCAGTTCTACAAGATATGCAATGATGAAGTAGCTATTGCAAGTTAAATAAATTCAGTCAGGCTAGCTAATGTACAGGAATCTCAGTTCCCTGCTAGCTTGTCCTCAATACCCAAGAAATATGGTGGAAATTTCTTATTTTTGCGCTGCTGTATAAATACCTGTATAAATTATTTATTATTTCCCCAGCCTGTCCTTCCTTCTCCCTTGGAAGATTGTCCAGTTTGGATAGCTGTGAATGAAGATGGCATTAGCATACTGGATTACAATACTATGGTATGGTGAAGCATGTTGATTGAGAAAAATAACTTCATCCCTGCAGAAGTACATTCCCACAATCTTGACTCATAGAGTAAAATCCTGGCCACACTAAAATCAATGGTAAACTTCTATTGACTTCAAATGGGACCAGGATTTGACACACAGAAGTTAGAGATGGAAAAGGTTTTCTGTATTTGAACCGTGCATAAAGATACAGGGTCATTACTGCTGAGTCAGAGTGGCAGATGCAATTTGTTAATTCCAACCAGGCTATTAAAACGGTTGGACTATCTCTCTCAGAGGCAGCTAGGCACCGGGCTTGCAGGGAAATCTTAGGAACAGCCTAATACGGGGATCAAGCTTAGGCTGAGATGTTTCTTTGTTATCTGAATTACCAATAAAGCTAAATCCCAAACAGGGGCGTAAATTTGGACTATTAACAGTATGTCTACATTCTGTTCAGTGCAGCAGAGCTGCTTACAGCTGTTTTCATTACTGGGAATCTGATGTTGCCTAAGCAAATAACAAGAGTACTCTTTGGGGAAACTTTTTTTCTTTTAAAAGAATCTAGTTGCCGATTGAACTTTCTCTCCATTGTCTGCAGCACTTAAGGCTATCTTATGCATACCCGTCTGTGCTGACCTTTGGAGGCTGTCGGGATGACTTCATGATTGTAGTCAGTCAGGGGAAGGATAGGAGTTCTGGGAAAAACAGCACTGAAAAACTACTTTTCAGAATGGCAGCTCCAAAGGTGGGTATAAGACAAACACCAAAATAGGTCCCTTCCACCTGGCAGCAGAAAAACTGTGTATTAAAACCTGCTAGGCCTTTGGTGTATTTCCAAAGGAATTGTTCCTTTCCTTTCTGCACTAACCCTCCTGTGCTTTCAACCTGGAAAGCCCCTCATGGGTGTGGGCCTCAAACTGATTGATCCATTCAACCCAGCCCTAAATGTATTCGCTCAGCCCTAAATAGAGCAACTCAGCTTTCAGACATTGCCATACTCAGCAATTTCTCTGCACATGGGTGCTGGAAACCAAAGTGCATTTTCCCTCTAACTGATCTACCGTTAATCATTTTCTTTCTCCCACAGATTGTTGAGGTGACTCTTCTAATTGCCAGCTATATTAACTACTGTGCACTGACTCCCCTCCTGTCTCCTGCACCTCCTTCTCTGAACATCATCTCGCCTTTGAGCACAATGCCAACTAAAAAGCTCTGGGAAACTCAAAGCCAGTGTTTCTTTCCTTCCATGCCCCGTACTACCAAGGGGCCTACACTGCTCTGAGTGCTTGTTCTCAGTGCCTTTGGGCTTTAGTGGTTTTGGGTTTTTTTGCAAGCTGCCCAATTTTGAGTTGAGGACTGCCGTGATTTTGCTGTTTATGTATCCTGTTTTAATGCAGACTCCAGTTCTCTCTCCTTAGTGTGGTATGAAGTATGTTTAGAGGTAATATCCTTTCTTTTCTAAAGACTAGATTTTGGGGTCTGTCCACATTTCCTCTCTCTGCTACATGCTATCCTAAACATTGTGGCTAAGGTCATCTTCCCTTCTTGCTGCTCCAATCACATCACTCCCTCTGAATCTCTTCACTAGCTTTTGCACTCCTTCCATCATAGGGTTGTCAATTTTGGTTGGACATGTTCTTGGAGTTTTTATCACACGATGTAAGCTTTAATTAAAGATTAATCTTTAATTCCTTGAGACTCCAGGACAATCCTGGAGGGTTTGCAACCCTACTTCCACGTCATGTTCAAGCTGCTCTTATAAGTGTGCCCCTTCCCATTCTGGCTTTGCACCTTGTCTCAGGTCACCATCCCCTATGCCTAGAAACTGTCTCCCACTTCTTGCGCTCCTCGTGAGCTCTCTTGTATCCTTAACACATCCCTTTTCAGTAGCTTTTCACCATTCGTCTCCTGACAAATCCTGTATGTCCACTTCACTTTTGAATCATTAACTTACCTGTCCTTCACCTGAATTAGACTGTAAACAACTTGGGCAATGGACTTTGACTTTTGTGTGTTTCAAGCATAATACACAGTGATGAGAACTGTGGTATGAGCCTTCTGCAAGGATACTTCATAATGAATACGGCCAGTATGACAAGTTTTATATTCCTGGATCAGAAAATACATGCACCAAAACAGGACAATTACCAGAGTGTAAAGAGTAATATAATGGAGCTTTACGGTGACCCTATCATGTAGTTTAGGTACAACATTAACCCTATGCTCTGGTGGTGAATGTCCTCCATGTTCCAAAGACTTTCCAGTGGTGTTTAAATTCACTGTTGCCAACCCCAAAACAAGTTAAAATAACCAGTCTTTCTGTATGACCTACAATATTTTGTACTGTGCTGCTGAATATGCATGCAAACCAAGACTACAAGTGAACTTAACCCCACAGCTGTGCTGACACATCAATGTGATTGGTGCTCAGATTCAAAAGCTGATGCAGTCCTGAGCCTGTATTGACCTGTAGTCTAAGAAAGACATAGGGAAAAAATAAAGTTGACTAGATGAAAGGACGCTAAGCTGACAAGCAAAGAAATGTCACAGTCTGTCTTTGAAGAGAGCATATTATAGAGAAAAGGGAGAGTACAGGAGGAGAGTTTAATACTACTTTAAAAACAAAGGCCAGGGCGATTTTGCTTTAGTAAAATTAGGGCAGAAATGTGGCAACATCTCTGCATTTTGAGAACTTAGTAAAGAGTGAATAGGACTGGAACAGATGTCTGACGATGTCCTTACTCCTGCAGGACTGAGGTACCATGGAATGCCAGGCTGGTCTATATAATGGACAAAAAGCTAGGTCTCCACCACAGGGCTGTATTTATCATGCCCAGTCCCCTGCCAGACACATGCTTTCAAAGAATCTTGGTGTTCACCACTATATTGTATGTATTTCAGGATGTGTTCACTACTGTATAACATTACTGCACGTGATCTCTACGAATTGGGATGGCAAGGCAAATGAGTTTTGTATTTATAATGTCTTCCAGCAACTGCTGTAGTTTTTAGAAATAGCTAGACCACACTAATTTCATAGGTGCAGTTACTTCCAAACCCCAGCTTCCACCATACCATTAGGGCAAGGGAAAGTGGCTAGCAAATATATTCCCAAATACTGTCCTTCAGGCCTTCCTAACTAGTGCTGTTTCACCAGTCCCAAAGGGACTCTGTCAAAGTCGGAAGGGCCAAAATGTGAAATTTTTTGTAGAGGTTTCACATAGGTTTTTTTAAATTATTCTTCAAAGACACACAAATCTACCTAGCTAGGTTTTTATGCTGTGCTCATCAATCTTCTAGCTTTCTAAAAAGCTTTAAAAAAATTTAAATTGTTATCTCCCTAGCACCCACGAACAACCTATAACAAACTATGTGCTCTGCCTAGCTGACATGGGCACTGCACCAAAAGAATCCAGTCCCCATGAGCTGTTCTACGGTAACAAACCAGTTCTTCCAGCCCAGCATTCAGAATGAGCAAACTGTTTTGTTATTGTCAATGTGCTTAATTTCGTGCCCATCAGCAACCCTGCAAACTACAAGCAACCTTACAACAACAAGCCAGTGTATACAACGAGGACATTACAGAAAGAAAGCAGGTTTCAATTTCAAGCTTCCAATGACTAATTAGGCACAAATAGTGAAGAGCATGGAACTGGGAAAATTATCTTGTATGATTCTAAGCAATTTCTTGACAGAATCCTTTTAGGGCTCTAAAATATAGAAAGGCTGGCGGGCTGGTGAAAGTTAATGTGCCAGAAACAGCAGGTCTGAAGCTGATAAATCCTGGAGACCTGATTTACACATACTGTAATTTACCGAGTTCTCACATGTTCGGGGACTTTCCCATCACACTATTGAGATGAGCTGTGGGTTTTCTGAGTCAAAGAATAATTTTGACAAAGTTTTGATTTTTAGCCTTTTAAAAGTTGCAGATATAGTCAAAAAAGTGACTACATATCTTGACATTGGGGTCTCTGGTATTTATTCTCTCTCTAATCCCAGTACAAATGTGCCAATTTGAGTCAAATGGTGTTTTTTTTTCCAATTGCCTGCGCTGCAATCCTCCCCTGGGATATGAGAATCCAGCTGGCCTTCTGCCTCTTACGTTATCACCAGCAACAAAGATTCCTCAGTCCAAATTGAGCTGTTACTTGTGTTAATGATGCACAAAGCCCTACGGGAGTAACACTTGTTACATTAACGATTTGACTCATACACAGGAAGCAGAGAAATTGAGTAAGAAGCGGGCCATTTTTACTGTCATTTTTCTGACCATAACTGCACTTTAAACTCTACAGCATGGCATGTTGTTCCTTTAGGCATTAGATCTTGTGAGCATTCATCAATACTTGAGCATTTCAGGGAACACCCCCACTTTGATGAATGCCACCATATACCTCTTATTTATAGCTTACCTGACTTCAGAAAACTGTGTAGCTAGCTTAACTATTTTTTTGATTGCTGGGTAGAGAATTTAATTTTTTATTTTCGTCAACACCCTTGGCAATGACTGGACATTTTCTAAAGTGTAGAATGAGATACTGAATAACAGAAGCCTAACTGCTGTGCTGTATGTAAAAGGATAACTGTGAGATACTGTGAGGTTTTTTTGTTCTTAATAAAATGCAGTTGTCAGTGACTCAAGCTGTGTTTGTTTCATTATATCATAATCAGCATTTCAGCAGCAGTTTAATGTCAAATTGTGATAATCTTTTAGAAGACAAAACCAGCCTGGATGTAAGTAGGCATGTTAAAAAGATGGCCGTATTTCCCTTGCCTTCTGGGCATGCACCTGCTTCAACTTTCCCTTTCCGACCCACTGTTTCTCTCTGGTGGGCCTCCAGCTCTCAGTGCTTGGGGTCACTGAGGTGACTTAGGCCTCCAGGTAAGCCACAAGAACTCCACCCCTTCTGGCATTAAAAAACAACTTTCCAGCATTCCTCAGACTAGGTAGTTCTTCCTGTTCACTCAGTAGGCACCCTCACAGGGCCACATAGTATCTTCACCCATAGGTCCTCTTCTACCATCTTCCTGGGCTCAACAGTCTATTTGCCTTGCTGGCACAGAACCATAGACAGAAGGCTTCCTCCCACTGTCACTGAAAGTCCCAGCCTGGACCCCCTAATTGAGCATCAACTCTCTTCAACATCCCTCTGCACTATCCTGCCCAGGCTACTTCCTTCTGGCAATGCCCCTCCTCAGGGTCTTTCTCTATCCTGTCCCTAGATCTCTCGCATGTCTTTTCCCAGCTCTGTTCTACCCGGTGACCTGGCTGTCTCCTGAAGCCTACAACCAAGGAGAAACCACCCCACCTCATACCTTCATTCCCCTCACTCACTGAACCACAGTCCCTACTCACAGGATCTCAAACAATCCCTCCTGGAAACTACACCTCCCATGGCTTCCCACTCTTAAAAGGCCAAACCTCAATTATGCCTGGGCTCACAGCACCCGCTCTTAAAGGATGCAACTTCATTGAGTTCAGTGGAGTCCAACCAGCTTATACCAGGACAAGATTTAGCTCTTAAAGTCTGTACAACTCCAGGTATGACTTCAGTAATTAAGACATGAATTAAAGTATGGGTGAGAAACTGAAGCACAGAAAGGTTAAATGACTTAACCAAGGCCACCCAGAAGTCAGTGGCAGAACCCAGAGCTCTTGCCTTATGTGCTAACATGTAATAGGAAGGCATTTCTTTCTAAAGTGTAAATTTAACATTTTCAGAGTCACTGCCATCTTAGCAGCTGGAGCACTGCATACTGACACACCTAGCTCCATTTTTATGCAAATTATGTGTGAGCCATAGGCTCCTGATGAGCTGCTGACTTGTCCTTTAGGTAGGCAAAGGTTTAGCTGCCCAGGTTATATTATTATGAAAGAGTTCAAAAAAGCCCCACACCTCTAGGTCATCTTAGTTAAAAGCTACAATAATCTTCAGGATAACAATGAGGTACAATACAAATTCACACCATGAAATACTCCCAAGGGCACAAGCCAATAAAAACTTTATTTACACACATTCTCATTACACAACATTATCAGTGGCAGGTTTCCCCACACACGCAAGGAGTCCCAGACATTTATAGGTGGCCTTTACCATCCAAACAAAGTAACTGGTAAACAGTCCAGAAAACAAAGAATTAAATGCTGCAGTAAGTTTGGCATTTTCCTGGGCAAGTTTCCCTTCTCTTAGCTCTCCTCAGACCAGAGAACCAGAGCTCTCCTCTTCGCACATCTGCTTGGCTTTGGCTCACTTAGGGACGATACCTCCTTTTTCAAACAAAAGGTTTAAAGAATTTTACAACAAAAATGTAATACAAATATTCACTGTAGAGGGCATTTGGTTCGTTTGTTCTTTGTGGGTTTATTGGCAATTTGGCCAAAGTTGTAATGTGTGCTTATCAGAATTTGTTTTAGGATTTATTAAAGGAGTTTAAATTTGTTGCATGATCTCCCCATACCTAGTCCCATCCCTCTATTGGCAGGGTGGGCAGCGGGGAAGGAAATCCCATCTCTGAGGCTCCAGTCTTGAAAAATTCTACTAATCTGAGTTGTGTTAATATTTTGGACAGCCAAGTAAATTTGTCATTAACTTTTACATCATCATCTTGGCAAGGATAGATTTTGTGGATGGGCTAAAAATTTTTCCATAACCGTGGGCCACCAGCCAGGGCACTAGCAACAACTTCACTTGCTGCTGGATCACAGTCTACATGCACCATCTAATGAAGGACAACTGCAGGACTGTTTTGGTCTGGGGTTCATTTACTATATACAATCTATCCTAGTTTGCTGTGAGTTTTCTACCTTGATGAGCTTTTTAGTTTAAAGTTCTGATGAAGTTTTAAGTCTTCCTCTGCTCCAGGATTTCTTGGCAACTTCGGTACACTTCAACCAGACAGTCTAGACGTGGCTTGGAGCTCTAGAGGTCAAGGAAAAACAGTCAGGCTCTGGGCTAGTTGCTGAAGAGGTAAGAGTTTTAATATTCATCCACAGTAACATTTGTCAGATGGAGGAAGGAGCGGGAAGAAGGCTCACACAAAGCAAGCTACCATTGGCATGGATATAAAGGGAACTCAAAAGCAAGGCATCTGCAGTAGATTATTTTTCTGAAGCAAGATGATGACTCTATAGAGTGAACTCCTCTTGTATCCATACAACTCGAGGTGATCCATCAGGCTCCAAGGAAGGGCTGAGGCAGATTGGAGGGGAATGATTGTATGAACATAGCCTGTGCTGTACCTGTACTGTGGTTAGAGGACTTCAGTCCTCAAGGCTGTCAATGCAGTCCCTTTAAGGAACAGGACATCCACTTTGTTCTTTAAGTTAATGCAAAGTTATGGTTGAGGTTTTAAACACCCAGAGGCTAGAATATTCAAGTTGATGGGTCACACAGAAACTGTAACTTTTATCCTTTGTACATATAGCATTCTGTATTACTAAATCTGAGCTTTAATTTAATGCCTCAATATACATGTGCAACAGGACAGAATTACAATTGTCACAGGAACCACAACTTTGAACTTCCCAATCTCACCAACAATATAACAGTAACATTTTTCCAGTTTAAAATTCCTTGACTTTTCAGTAATAATATAATAGTAACATTTTTTCAGAAGTTCTCAAAGGGCTTTGTAAACTAATTAAGCCTCACAATACTCTTCAAAGTAAGCGTATCTTTTTTATTGACGAATAAACTGATTTTATTCAGAGGACTTGTCCAAACTGAACGTTGGTATGAGGAGGGGTAATTGCTAAATTCAATGGCTTAATTTAGCCCAGTAAATCAGTGCCAGATGCAGGGAAAAGAAAAAATTTGACTGCACATGCTAATACATACATTTGTTACAGGTGAAACACATATATATCTCATGAGAGGGTGGGGAACAAATTATGTGACATGAGACAGAGAGCAATCGTCCACTGTCAGTACTTGGAGTATTTACAGAGAAACCAGAAGGACCTGGTTGACAGGAGATAGAAATACCTCCATAATAAAGAAGGGCACTACTGCAATTGGCTCCCTCTTATACTAATCAAGTGTGGCTTTCAGGTTCCTGGCAAGTTACTAATGAACCTTTGCTAAGCCTCAGTGGTCCTTGGGCTTTAACTATAACTCAGTAAACGGGGATTTGGTGAGATCTCTACAGCTTCTTTTTATTGGCCTTGTACATATATCATACTGAGCACTATGATGCTGGTGTATATAATATGTAATGCCAAAATGCATTCCACCAAGAGTATTATGTTATTGTTACCTTTTTGACATTTTGTTAGTCTGTGCTTCCCAGCCTTGACCCCCTTATAATAAGCCATCAATGCCATAGCTGCAAAACATCCACATGGTCCAAATATCACTTATGATGAGGAAATAGAATACTATTACTTACTGGCATTTATACAGCACCTGTCATCCAAGGATCTCAAAGTACTTTATAAAAATGGTTAAGTGTTGTTCTACATTCTGCAGATAGGTAAGACTGAAGCACACAGAGGGTGAGAGGATTTTTCAAAAAGCAAATCAGTCTCTGACTGTGGAATAAAACCCAGGTGTCCTGATTCTCAGACCCATAACCTAATCGTTACCCCCATATATTACTCCTCCTCTATTTACCATAAGAAGCAGCTTTCCTCATATTGACCCAATGTATCTGGATCCTGCCCTGGAGGATCTACCTTTAAGAAAGGGGAGTTCAGACTCCACAGTGCTTAGCCTCTTCTACTACTGTCCACAAGAGGAGAGGACGTGGACTGAAACCACCAATTCATTCCACATAATCACTAAATGGCAGTCAAAGGATAATGATTTTTTGTCACTACTGACCTGGGTCAGATTAAAGCCAACAGAGAGGTGAAAGGTTCTGTATCCCATTCCTAACCTTCTGAGTCATCTAGTCCCCCAGGGTTTTATGACTTTTGAGCTCCCAAAACAGCAGTGTAGTATGAAGTCCACCTAAAAGTTATCTTTGTAAATGTTGCCAATGGCAGCTTGAGAGAACAATAGGTCAGGTCAGTGCAGACGTGTTAACGGGCTCCGTCAGATGATATTCATTAAAATTGCCTTCTCTAAAGTTGGCATAACAGAGAGAAATAAAGACTATACAGTGGAGGCAACAAGAGGTTACTGCTCCTGTTAAAGTATCTGTGAATACACCCTCAAGTGAGCATGTCAGATTGTCTTAGGTGAGAATTTTTGAGGGGTACTGCATTTCAGACTAAAGCATCCTCTTTCCTAGGTCCTTGGTAGTGAGTGGTTAAAGGAGAATCAAATACAAGTATCAGAGTATACCCTTGAAAGTAGCATTGTTCAGAGTTGGGTGGATGCGAGAAACCACACCCAAATACAAGCCTATCCCTTGGCATTGGCAATGAATAGAGGCAGCTGAGATCACAGTCCGATGCCAGGATTCTCAGTGGAGCTGTAAGGAATTCACTCATTGCAAGTGACATTGGATTTGCTGAAGAAGTTTAATTCATTAACATTTGTAAGTATCTTTGAGATCTTTGCCTATCATCAGCAACACGTGCAGCTGAATGCAATTTAGCTGTGTGTAGCCATTGACAAATTGTGTTCAGTAGTGATTCAGAAACCATGGCTAAAACCTGACACTCAGCAGTAGGTAATTTTCACAGGTAGAGAAGGCTGTAGAGTCATTACATTATACAAAGTATACAAAAATTTGTTATTACTATATTTGTACTTCAGTAGTGCCTAGGAACGTGAAAGGAAAACCCACTGTGTTAGGCACCGTACAGAGTCAAACAGTAAAACGGAATTCCCAACCCCAAAGAGCTCATAACCTAGGTTACGACAAGTCACAACGAGTGGATCGTACAAATAAATGGGCAGAGAAGAGAGGAAAGAAGGTAATGTTAAGCAGAGGTCTCAGCTCACCACTTCTGTTTCAATACCTTTGATTGTCATTGGGTAAAAAAGGCAGAGACCATCCACTTACTTCAGAGTACCTCCTTACCAGAACCTTTGACGTGGGTAGCTGAGACTCTACTGGTGGCAGCACTGTATAGCCTGAGGAGGAGACGACACACAGAAGCCAGATAAACCAAGCTGTATGAAACTCAGCAGCCTTGGTTCCTAGGCTGACCAATGAGCTTTTCTCTTGGGTTGAGATTTGCACATCTTTCTATTCCTACTCTGAATCCAGAATGGACTACACGAGAGCCAAAAGTGTTTTCCCAACACTAATTTCTACTGCTCCTGTGGCACCAGCTATAAAGTGCTGTAGGAATCAAGCTGGCGGACTCCGAGGCACATCTCGGAGAGAGCAACTGCAATGGGCTGAGTGAGGGGTTATGGAATGAAAAGTGCTGAGAACCCCAGTAATACCAACAAACTACAAATCTGAGTCTCTCCACAATCCATTTCATTCTCACCTGAAAGAGCGGCACCACCTCAGACACCCCATGAGGTTCCCCAGGATCTTGGAGAAGGATGCACAGGTAATAGATAACTTTTTGCTAAAAAACAAAAGCAAAAACCAACAAAGCATGAGAATTTTATCAGAGTGCCTTAAATTATCAGTGAGAGGGGATCTGTTCCTAACAAAAGTGACCTGAGGGAAGGGGTAAGGCATATTGAGATGACTCAGCACCAACAGCTGATTTAAACAAGGAACAATTTTTGCTTTAAAATGATGTGGTCTCCTCTCATCTCCCAACTGTGTTTTACCTTAGAAATATCAGGAATGCCCTGTTTTTATGGGTTTTGCTGGAGGATCTTTTAAGGCTCCTATAGCATAGATATTGTGATCTCCTTCCCTTTAACTGAAAGGGTAATGGTGCTGAATTTTTAACAAAGACGTTGTTTTTCCAAAATGTTCATCAGTCACTGTAGTTCAATGGGTATTAACAAAAAGCAAACACAAAAAGTGTTTTAAACAGTCTGACTAAAAATTCCTTCCGCTCTTACCCTTTTGACTCATGATATCATTTTACTAATTCTCCAGTTATCACAGGATGTGTCTTTCCTATAAAATTATATCATAATTAAACAGGATTGTGAAGAATCAAGAAAGGATTTGTCCTGGTCTGCACTGACTACAAAGACGCTGCCAGTGACATCCTGTCAGTAGACTCACTTCTTCATGACTGTGTTTAAACATGGTAACATTTTGTTATTTAGTGCAGCACATAGAGTCTTCCAGACTAATCAGACCTGAATAGACTTAAAGCAACAAAAAACAAATTTTAAAGACTTTCAAGCCTTCTTTAGCCATCAAAATGAAGAGAGAAAAAAAAAAATATGTCCAAGCTCAGTTGTTTTTTCTTTTGCAGATCTTGGTTAAGATCTGCACTGCAGTGCTATGAACTCCAAGAGGTTTTCCTGCTCTTTCATTCCAAGAAGCCAGGTATCTCCTTTCTATACCAATCAACTTCAAAAGCGTTCTCTCAAATACTTTTCAGAGGAAAATGGAGTTCCTGCAGCCATTCCATCTACAGCTGAGATCTCTTCAAATCTTACAAGCCAAGCACAATTGTACCCGGTCTACACTGGAAGGGAACAAATCTAGGGAAACAACCAAACCAAACCCACCCACCCACACCAATATATCATCCCAAAACATACACAGCCCATGCACCTCAGTCTCTAAGGCCCTGTTTACATTACAGTACATTGACACTGCAACTCCCTCCCTCCACTGTCACCCAATATATGTGCAATTTTAGCCACATTTAATATTACACTTTTAATATGAAATCAACTCCAATAAATTGAGAGGATAGTTGCGGCTTTCCCGTAAGACCTTAAACAAAATCAGAAAACCACAAACATAATGAGATGTATTGTGGTCTGTCTTCTGATTTATAAACCATTTGGTGTGTCTGACATCGGGACCAACACTCACAGGAACAGCACAAGAGGGAATGTTTACAACCGCTGACCCAAATTCACCCTGATGTAAATCCACTACCATCAACTTCATTATATCAGGGATGAATGTGGCCTTTTGTTTTAAATGTCCTCTTTCCAGCAGGGTTCAGAAAGGAAAAAGATGGTGCAATGGGAAGAGAAATCAGGAATATAGAACATAATGTTGGTGAAGCTAAGGACACCACACCAGTCCAAGAATTTCATGCCTTGACAACAAAATCTGAATCCATTGCCCAGTTAAAACAGTTGTTCCTAGCCCAAGCACACGGGAAAACATAACAGATGCAGTACTGATTATGCTGTACAAGAAGAAAGGCTGTATGAGCTGATTACCATATAGATGGCCTCATTGATGACCACGTCCTTCACTTGGCTCATTTCAATGAAGGTTGTATTCTCTTTGCCCGAAGCATAGGATGAGGTCATCTGGATGCCAAGTGAGCCAATGACTAACAGGGACTCGTGGTCAATTTTCACAAAGTGCAGGTACACGATCAAGCCAATCAGGGTGATAAATATAGCAGCTGAGAGCACCATGCTGTTCTGTAAAGAAAACCAAACAGGCATTTAGGCTCCAACCCTGCAATTAACTGCATGCAAGCATAGACATGGGGCTATGTACAGTAAATTGTAGGGTCATCCATGAAAGTCTGATAGTTCCCATCTTGCTTGACACACTGTGGACTAACCTCTAGATCAAGAAGCATGAGTCTCTATACCTTGAACTTAATTAAGTGCCAAGCTCTGTGGTTGAATGCTGTAACAGACTGATACCTCAGTGGATCAGGCCTGGAGGGGGACCTATAACTGACCAGTGGGTTCATAGAATCATAGAATATCAGGGTTGGAAGGGACCCCAGAAGGTCATCTAGTCCAACCCCCTGCTCAAAGCAGGACCAATTCCCAGTTAAATCATCCCAGCCAGGGCTTTGTCTACTTTGTTCTACTAACTCTGCCCCAAAACACCAAGTTATATCATACAAGACAGACTGTCATATAAATGCAGATTATGATGCAGTTACACTTACAAAGATAGACAGGTATTACCCCTTTTTTATAGATGGTGAATCAGAGGCCCAGCATGATTAGAGAGTAAGGATGGTCTTGTGGTTCAAGCACTGGATTGGAATCAGAAGATGTGAGTTCAGTCTAGTTCTGCCATGTGTGACCTTTATTAATCTTAATTTCTCTGCCTTAGTACCCTGATCGGTACAATGGTAGTAATACTTATCCCTTTCTTCAATGCTTTGTCTTGTATATTTAGACCGTAAGCTTTCTGGAGATGGAACTGTGCCTTGCTAGGTGTTTGTATGGTGCCCTGATCTTGGGACCTTTTGGTATTACTACAATATAAATAATACATGCTAAATCAATGATTAGATTAAACTCAAGCAGCAGGTCACTTGGAGAGCTGGGAATAGTATCCAGGTGTCCTGACTCAAAATCCAGTGCTCTATCCCCAGGACCAATTTTAGAGAGAACATTGCTGAGCATAGGAAATATTAATTCTATCACTAATGGACCAAAACTCTGTTGTTCTAACTCATTTCATGCCACTTCCCAAACTGAATAATCCTTGGTGGCTGTCTTGAAGGAGGAATGATGCTGGACTGCTCGCTAGCACTATTACAGGAGAAAGGGGTCCTGCGCTGCACTAAGAGGGTGGTGAGATTGAGGCTCAGGCTCTTGGGGTAATGGAAGAATTTCAACCAATGGTGTACAGCTTGGATCAGTGTTCTTCACAGCTTGTATAATCAAGTAGGAAGGCACTGGGGGCAATTGCTGACAGATTAATGCCTTCTTACAGGAATTTAGGATACAATTCCCCCACTAACAAGTGGCTGTTAAATCCTTGCTCAATAAACTATCTTCTGACATTGACAACCTTGCCAATTATCACCCTGGTCTCTTATCTTTGCTTTCTGGGAAATGTCACTGAGAAGGTTGTCGTATGGCAATGCTAGTGTTAACTGTAGTCCTCAGACTTTCTTGAGCCTTTTCAGTCCATCTTTTGGCTTCAATATAAACTATAGAGATTGCACTGGTCTCATTGGTTGTTCACAATCTCTTAGTAATGCTAAAGGTCAGATATTTATGCCTATTCTTTTAGATCTGTCAACAGTCTTTAAAATCTTTGCCCACAAGGTCTTGTTGACACATGATCACAAGTACGTAGATGGTATTGCTAGTGGAGTGCCCTTCTTCCCCTCAGAAAAATTTGAGAGAATTATTCTCCGTGATCACTTCTCTGCCCCCAAGAAATATCTCCTGTGGGTTTCCAGACACTCATCTCTCCTGTTCAGTGTATATAATCTGGCTCCCATCAATATGCTAGACATGGATCCATATACATAAAAGATACATGATCCCTGCCCTGAAGAAGCTTACAAACTAACTGAGGCTTCTGGGAAAATAATGAGATCAGAATGTGGCTGTCATGCAACTCTGACTCATTTTCATCAAATGAAGATGACAGAGCATCTTTGCCTTCCCAGAGCCTGGATGAGCCCAAGACTTGGGATGTGAACTAGCAGAAGCTCAGCTCAAGCAGAATTGCAGTAATGCTCTACATGGGGATACCCCTAAAGATCACTTAACAGCAACATCAGTCAGTCTTCCTGAATAGTGATATATTACATCCATTTGCTAGGAACTGGCTTTCTATTCACTTCTAAGACTTTACTTTGTCCTGTATTATCAGAGTCTCAGCTACCTGGTGCATCATCTTGCTCTCCATAAGCCATCATAGCAGCTGAAGTCAGATGGAGTGAGTGTTCATGCTCACTAGCCCCTAGATTTCTACATCTGGGGGCTAGATGTACCGATGCATGTTCATTTTCATTATCTGAGTCAGATGCCACCAGCAGAAGGCTGTTTTTATTTTTTGGTGGTTCGGATTCTGTAGTTTCCACATCAGAGTGTTGCTCTTTTAAGACACCTGAAAGCATGCTCCCTACCTCGTCCCTCTCAGATTTTGGAAGGCACTTCCGATTCTTAAATCTTGGGTCGAGTGCTGTAGCTATCTTTAGAAATCTCACATTGGTACCTTCTTTGCCTTTGTCAAATCTGCATCCGATGAAGTGAGCTGTAGCTCACGAAAGCTCATGCTCAAATAAATTGGTTAGTCTCTAAGGTGCCACAAGTACTCCTTTTCTTTTTGCGAATACAGACTAACACGGCTGTTACTCTGAAACATGTTCTGGGTCATCATCCAAGACTGCTATAACATGAAATATATGGCAGAATGTGGGTAAAACAGAGCAGGGGACATACAATTCTCCCCCAAGGAGTTCAGTCACAAATTTAGTTAACTCATTATTTTTTTAAATGAGCATCATCAGCATGGAAGCATGTCCTCTGGAATGGTGGCCAAAGCATGAAACGGCATATGAATGTTTAGCATATCTGGCACTTAAATACCTTGCAATGCTGGCTACAAAAGTGCCAAGCAAATGCCTGTTCTCACTTTCTGGTGACATTGTAAATAAGAAGAGAGCAGCATTATCTCCTGTAAATGTACACAAACTTGTTTGTCTGAGTGATTGGCTGAACAAGAAGTAGGACTGAGTGGATCTGTAGCCTCTGAAGTTTTATATAGTTTTGTTTTTGAGTGCAGTTATGCAAAAAAAAATAAATCTACATTTGTAAGCTGCACTTTCAGGACAAAGAGATTGCACTACAGTACTTGTCTGAGGTGAATTGAAAAATACTATTTCTTCTGTTTATCATTTTTACAGTGCAAATATTTGTAATCAAAATATACACTTTGATTTCAATTACAACACAGAATATAAGACAGAAAATGTAGAAAAATATCCAAAATATTTAATAAATTTCAATTGGTAGTCTCTTGTTTAACAGTGCGATTAAAACTGCAATGAATCACAATTAATTTTTTAATCGCGATTAATTTTTTTGAGTTAATCGCGAGTTAACTGCGATTAATCGACAGCCCTATCCTATACGGCATCTAACAACTTCAGTTTGACTAAAGGATAGCTTTCAGAAAGGCATCCAGAAAGTCTTGATTTGAAGACATCAAGATATGGAGAATCCACCACTTCCCTGCTCACTTCTTCCAGCAGTTACTCACCCTCACTGTTAAATTTGTGCTTTATTTCTAACTTGAATTTGTCTGCCTTTAACTTTTGTTCCTGTTATGCCTTTCTCGGAATTTGCGCCGGTTTAAGGCGCTGGCTGCTGCCTGGTGTCTGTGTGCGAAGGTGGTGGGGGCAAAGGGATTCCCTGGGTAAATAATGACAAAAGGTCCTTTCTTTTAAATAATGACATTTCCGTGCCCGCCTGGAGACTGCAGCACTTTGATAAATGAGCAGTGGGCCATGGGGGACCCTGATGGGGCGCAGGGGACGCGGGCTGACGCCAGCGCTCCCCTGACGGCGGATTTCGGGGGCCCCTCACGGGGGCTGGGAGAACGTGGCGGCGCATGACCTGGGCGCCCGCAAGGCGGAGGAGGCTTTGGGGGCCCCCGCCAGCCCCGGCGGCGCGGGCCCGGAGGGCCCCTCGGTACCTGGCTGAGCACGAAGAGCCCATAAGCCGCCAGCCAGACGGAGCAGGTAGCGGCGCTCAGCGAGCGCAGCTGCAGCCGGGGGCAGCGCACCGAGAACTCCCGGCAGGAGGCGCTGTACTGGCGGCGCTGCAGCGCGATGCGGCCCCCGGACACGGCCCGGTACACCCCCTCCTCCATATTGCCCCGCCAGCCAGCCAGCCAGCCGCACCGAGCGGGCCTCCCGCCGCGCAGAGCGGCCCCGGCTGCCCGCCGCTCTAGCCACCACTTGCCGCCAGCTCCATGGTACAGAGCTCTCACTTCCGCCGCCGCCGCCCGGGCTCGCTCCCCGTGTTGCCCTTTGACCTGACTCGGTCTCCTGCCTCCCCTGAACCGCCCGCCCCCGCGGGAGCTGCTGCCCGAGGAGTCCGGGGCCGAGCCGCCCTACGCAGCAGCCCCCGGCTTTGGGGTGCGCAGGCCCCTCCTGGAGCAGGGGAGCGTTGTGATCTCTGTTTGAGGGATGGGGAGCCTGAGGCCAGGGGCCGCCCAGCTGAAGAGGCGGCCCCCGAGTGACAGACTGTTGCCCTCCGCCCCATGGGCTCGTTCAGCGGGGAACTTAAGTCTCCCAGTGCCCTTATCCGTACCCGCAAGTGGTCGCCGCACAGCAGTGCTGGCCCAATTCACAGGCACCGAGTCAGAGGCGTGGTTGTGGCTCCTCACGAAGAGCCGTAGTTTGTGAAAGGCGAAGGCCCAGGTTGTCCGTGGCTGCTGATTGTAGGGGCCTCCCATCTAAAACTGAGCTCCATTGAACCTGATTTTTCAGAAGCACTGAGCACTCCCGATCCAGATAAAGGCATGGGGAGATCCAGACGCTCAACACCTCTGACAATCAGGCCCAAGGTGTCTCAATTCTGTAATTGAAATGAATGGGGCCACGTTTTGATTCTACTTAGTGCTTGAGCCCTAATAAGGTAAAACATGCAGGCAGAACCCTGTTGACTTCAGTGGGGCTTTATGCTGGTATAAATTTCTCTAGTCCCACTCTTAGCAGGGTGATTACCTGGTCTTGCCAGGTGTATCCTATAACAAGGACACACGCTAGCATCCTCCTGGAGTCCTAGAAAATCAAGTTCAGACAAATAGGATAAACCCATCCTAAGGTAAGAGAGTCTGAAAGAGACTCCCAAATATTTTCCTGGCTACTACACCATAATGACTCTCTCATAAACTGTCAACAGGTACGGCTAGATACTTTTTCTGAATATCTGTTTATTTTAAAATCTAGCAGTGTTAGAAATTTAAACTGTTCCTCTCTGTGAGCATCATATTTATCTACAGTGAATTTTATTTAATTCTCTAACTCAGGTGCCTCTGAACTTCCTCAGTCTTCTGTAGTCTTTGACTAATCTAAATAATCTTGTGTCATGCGCAGATTTTGCCAGGTCACTGTTTACCTTCCTCTCCAGGTCTTTAATAAATAAGTTTAAACTGCTCTTAGTATAAATCATTGCAATATCCTCTTATTTGCTTCATTCCATGATTTAAAAACTGATGACTTATTCCTGTTTGTTTTTCTGTTTCTGTCAATTTCTGTTACACAAAAGAACTTCTCTTACACCCTGTATCTAGTTTCCTTAACTACACCTTCTTATGAGGAACCTGATTAAAGCTTTTTGAAAGTCTGAACCAATAATATCGACTGGTTTTCCTTTGTCACCCTCAAAGACTTCTCCTAAATTGAGGGATGTGATTCTCGGTTAAAGCCCACATTAATTGGGTCTTGTATTGTGTTTCTCTAGGACAGGTGTTCTTCTTAATATTGCTTCAAACAACTTGCCGAGTGCTGAAGTAAAGATACTGGCCTTTAAATGTCAAACTTAATCCTAATGCTTTAATAAAATAGACCTAATATTGCCTACCTTCTAGTCCTCAAGAATATCAGCTAGCTTTCATTGTAAATTACATTGTTTTGTTAGCAGCTCACCCACTTAATTCTTAAATCCTTCAGAACTTTTGGGTGAATACTCTTTGGACCTGAGGGCTTGCTGCTGTCACCATACCTCACAAGGAGTAGACAAGAGAGGGAACTGAAGAACCCATGCCTAGGAATGCCTGCTGCAGAGGTACTTATGAAATTAAAAGAATTAAAGTTAGCTTAAATTTGGTTTATAATTTGTGGCTAGTACGGAAAAGCCCCCATCAGCAAGTAAAAGAAGGCCATGAAAATAATAAGTATTATTACTTATAGTGTGGAAAAGATATATGTGGTTCAAAAAGTAACTGATAAAGCAAAAAGACAAAGGAAAACGGTCTTAAAAGAAACAAGTACAAACCATCCCATTATTTAGCTGGTAATAAGGAGAGAGGAGCCGAAAGGAAGGCCTTGGAGGAAAGAAAGTAGCGAGGATAAACTGCTTCAAACTGGGTTTTTGCTAAAGCTAGCAAGTTAGCTGAAGTGTATAAAGAGAGCCATGAAGCTGCCGGTTCTTTTTCAGATCCTACCTGATCATGCTGGAGATGAAATGGTTTTCCCTAGGTCAGGCCTGTTTGTAAGTATACTGATCATGTTCTTATCAATATTTTATTACTGTATTGGGTGTAGTGACTGTTCATTTTTAGGGTGCTATGTATGTTTACAGCAGTTGTATAAAATACCATTTGGTCTTTGGATTTAATAAAGGAATTGTTGATTAAATTTAGCATTTGGTGGTCTCCAATAATTTCAGATACTATTAATGATTCCAAAATTTTTGGTGACCAGAAAGGACCCCTGACAATTTTAGTTGCTGTAAACCCCCAAAGTGAACGGACCTGTTATCTAGGGACAATATAGAATTCTCTTGAAAAGAGAAATTCAATAAAATAAGGGGAATAGAGGGAGGTATTCTAGATACCTATGTAAAAGAATGCTTGGCAGAAGTCTGTTGAATGCCACTGAAATTAAAACAAAAAACAAAAAAAACCGTTGGCAGCCACAGAAAAAACAGTATCTAGCTTCTTTTATCCTAAGGCAAAAAGAGCCAAAATAAAGCAGCAGTTTCACAAGCATTATTTCTGGTGGCTACAAACGAAATATGCCACCCTGAGGGATGAATGCAAAAAGCATAGAGAACAAATCAAAGTTGTAGAGAAGGAAACAAGCTAAATGGAAAAGATTCCTGGAAGGAAAAAACAACGTCTGTCGCATAAATCCAAAGTGAAAAGCAGTTGTCTTTCAAGGACCATATTTAGTGAGTACAGCTTTGCAGGCAAAGTGTACTAAGTTAAGAAATAAGTGCAAAAAACATAAAGATAAACTTAGAGACTAAGAAAAAGTCAGCAGAGAAATGTTATTCTGGGAGATAAGACAGAAGAGTTATAGTCCCAGAAGTTAGTAGCTAGTGCGGTCTTGGGAAGTGTCTTATTAAACAAGGAAAAACTAGTGAGTAATTTAAGGAAAAGGTATGTGCAGTTAAAAGGAGCTTTTGTGCAAATTAACTCTGCAGAGCTCAGAGGGGACTCGATAGTCGAGGGTAGTGCAAGTAATAAAATGTTAAAAAATTAGAAGTGATTAAATGTTACAGAATGTTGGTGTTTTACCAAAAAAAAAAAAAAAAAAAAATGCTTGGGTTGATAGTGAAACCCAGTAATGGCAGTACAACTCCATGCAGTCATGCCTTAGTAATGAAACAAATTATGTAAAGGGGAGATCAGTTGGGCACAACTATGTTTTGTCCCCAAAAGCCTTTACAGCTGTTTAGAAGGAAAAGACCGCTTCTGGAGAAATGTATCTGTAAATAATCAATTGTAAATAGCTGCTGCTGGCAGAGTGACAGTCTGATTAGAACTATTTGACTATGGAGAGACACGGTGAGTGAGGTAATATCTTTTATTGGACCAACTTCTGTTGATGAGAGAGAGTTTGTAGTACCCTCTTTTGTATGTTTAAAATGAATTGGCTTTTAAAAGATTCCATTAAAATTCCATCCAAATCTTTCATTCAAGATTGCAAAGCTGACACCCACACACACACTCTTTGAGCAGCAGCCAACATGTCTGGGCAGTCTTAACTTTGTTAGTTAACACTTTGGGTGTCTCAGTGCTATTACAAAGTTTAACTTTTTTTTAATTAAGTTATAAATGTTAAATATAAACCAGTAAATGAAAATAGGGAATAAAAGGGCACAGGCAGAACTGGGATAGTGGAGAGAGATCCTGCATCCCTTTTTCAGTAATGAAGCAACAGCTGAGAGAGCTGCAGAAGAAAAATAAAATATTAATGTATAGTGTGTGTGTATGTGTATATGTGTGTGTGTGTGTATATATATATATAATTGATATGGCTAATAAGTTATAGCAAATAAAAAAGTGAAAGTTAAATTATGAAAGGAGTGAGCATTTCTATGGAACATGCAGTGTATACTGTAAAAGAAATGTAAACAAGACATACTACTTAATTAAAATCCTATCATGGCTCCAAAGAGGCTTTTTCAGATGGCTGTGTGTTTTGGAAGCAGAAACCAACTCAGCACCAAGAAAGATCAGTGAATGTAAGAAATGATGATTAACCACTAAAAATTGTATCCAAAAGTTCTGATTAACTGTGGTGTAAAGTAAAGGTTATTAGGGAGTGAGAATCTATATGGGAATGTTTTGTAAATAGAAAAAAGAATTGTATTTAAACTAAAGCAAGTGTATACAACATTTAAATGCCTTAGTAAATTGCAAATGAATGCAACTGATGGTTTAGGGTTGGGTAAACCTTTTAAAATGTTGTATAAGATGTAGATGATATTCTGGTGTAGACAGGTAATGGTATTAAAAGTCCTGTGTTAGGTTTTAATGAAAGCTGGACTAAAGCTAAAGCCAAAAAAGGCTCAGCTCATGAAGCAGGAGATTTCCTTCCTGGGACTAACCCTTCAACCAGGCCTGTATGCTCCAAACAAAAGCTTCATGTGATGTGATTTTTTTTTTTTAGAACTGCCCCTCCATATTTCAGAAACAACACTAGATCACTGCTGGGTGTGACAGGCTTTTGTGGGGGATTTCATCCCTGGTTACACTGTAATCCTTGCACCCCTCTACCACCTCCCCCAGAAGAAGACAGAGTGGGAATGGATACCCCCCAGCATACCCTGCCAGCGTATAAGTTAGGAGGCTTTTAGCACAAGCTCCAGTTCTTAGCACCTCAGCTTATACAAAACCTTTTGGATTGTTTGTAGCAACCAGGGAAACAGCCATTTCAGCTATTAACTCAGTATCTCACAACAGAGAAAAGCGTTAGTGTTATGCTTCCTGGGTATTAAATGGAGTTGAAAAGCAGTATGCCTGTATGAAAAATACTACTGGGTTTTTAGTGGGCTCTGACATATTTTAGATATCTGGTGGGGCTGGGACGCATAAAACTATGTGGCTCATACTCTTTAAAAGTATCTTTTGTCTGGTAAAATCAAAAATGGTACAGTGTCAAGTTCTAAAATGACATGGTCCTTGCTGCTGGCAGAGCACCATCTTGAAGTCTGTCCTCTCAAAAACCCAGTCACCCTTACCAGCAGGATTGTTAATTGTACTCCATGTGAGTGTTCTGGAGAAATTTTCTCTAAAAAGGGGCCCTTAACCCTTTTATCCCATGAGCAGTACATAAGTTAAATTCTGAAGGGCGGTAGCCTGAGGGACTAGCAATATATGTTGATGCGTCACCCTGTCACCAAAAAGGGACCCTAGTCACAAGATTTGCTGTTTGAGCTCCCCGCATTCAGGCAGCTGTACCTCTGCAGCACAGGTGTAGTACACACTCAGCCAAGCGTACTGAAGTGGCTGCTGTGTCAAAGGCATTATCATTCTGTAATAAAGGACAAGTACTGGTTGGTGTGATATGTTCAAACTCAGTGGATCTGTGATGCCTTGACAACATACCTCCCTGGGTGGAGTATGAATTCATTTTGTAGTGCAGATCACAAGCCTTTACGCTTCTCAAGCCCTTTTGTCCTATATATAGGAATTGGCAGATAAATTGGGTAACTCGGTGATATGTGGTTAAGGTAAAAGCTCATCCTAGACTTAGGAAGTAAGGAAGAAGAATAAATGTGGATGAAGCTGCTGCTGCTAGGGAGGCTGTGGTATGGGTCCCACCCTGATTATCCTTGCTGTTACCACCCAAGCACAAACAGAAAACACTGATTGAGGACACGTCTACACTTGCAAAGTTACAGGGCCGGCAGTTACAGCGCTGCTCAGAGAGTGCAGAAGGGAAACCGCTGTTGTGTGTTCACACTGACAGCTGCCCGCACAATAGCATGTTCACACTTGCGGCACTTGCAGCACTATTCACAGTGCTGCACTCTGGGCAGCCATAGAATATCAGGGTTGGAAGGGACCTCAGGAGGTCATCTAGTCCAACCCCCTGCTCAAAGCAGGACCAATCCCCAACTATCCCACAGAGCACCACTTTTTCTTTTGCTTCTAAGACTTGTGGGAAGATGGAGGGGGTCGCGGGGCATCCTAGGTCCAGTCTCAATGCCCCGTGATGCATTGCTATGCATCCCATCAATCCCTGTGCTGCTGTTCACATTTGGCACTATCTTTCAACAGTTTGTGTACTGTGTGCCCTGCCTGTTTCAGGATGCAGGAATGGATCCCAAACTGCTAACCAGTATGCTGCTCACTCTGACCAACAAGTCATGAGTGGCAGTGGAGTTATTCCTCAAACTACAAAGGCAAGAGGAGAGCGACATTGATCTTGCCATGCATAGTAGCTAAGACACGAGATTGCTTGTGGCATTCATGGAGGTGCTGACCACAGTGGAGCACCGCTTTTGGGCTCGGGAAACAATCACTGAATGGTGGGATCACATCGCGATGCATGTCTGGGATGACGAGCAGTGGCTGCAGAACTTTCGCATGAGAAAAGCCACATTCGTATGACTGTGTGATGAGCTCACCCCAGCTCTGCGGCTCAGGGGCACGAGAATGAAAGCTGCCCTGTCGTTGGAGAAGTGTGTGGCGATAGCACTGTGGAAGCTGGCTACTCCAGACTGCTACCGATTGGTCGCTGATCAGTTCGGAGTGGGAAAGTCAACCGTTGGAGTCTTGTTGATCGAACAGGGCCATTAATCGCATCCTGCTCCGAAAGACCGTGACTCTGGGCAACATGCATGACATTGTGGATGACTTTGCATAAATGGGCTTCCCTAATTGCGGAGAGGCGATAAATGGCATGCACATTCCAATTCTGGCACCAGACCACCTAGCCACCGAGTACATTAATTGCAAGGGGTATTTTTCAGTGGTTCTCCAGGCATTAACGCAGGCTGGTCTGGAAAGGTGCATGACGCATGCATCTTTCGGAACACTGGCCTCTTCAAGAAGCTGCAAGCAGGGACTTTCTTCCTGGACCAGAAGATCGCCATAGAGGAAGTCGAAATGCCCAGTGTGATCCTGGGAGACCCTGCCTACTCCTTAATGCCGTGGCTCATGAAGCCATACACTGGGCAACTTGACAGCAGCAAGGAGCGGTTCAAGAGGCTGAGCAAATGCAGAATGACTGTGGAGTGTGCACTTGGCCATTTAAAAGCCTGCTGGCACTGCCTCTGTGGGAAGCTGGACATGGCCAATGGCAATATTCCTATGTTTATAGCCGCATGCTGTACACTCCATAATATTTGTGAAGGGAAGGGTGAAAGCTTCACTCAGGGCTGGACCGCTGAAGCTCAGCACCTGGATGCTGAATTTGAATAGCCAGAGACCAGGGCTATTAGAGGGGTGCAGTGTGGGGCCATAAGGATCAGGGATGCCTTGAGGCAGCAGTTTGACGCTGAAAGCCACTAATGTTTGTTGCTGTGCTTGAGAGTGCAGTGCTTGTAATGCTAGGAGATTATTGTGAATGGTGCAGACGATGCACTATGAAGATCTAAGAAAATGGCCTGTTGCTTTGCAGGACTCTGTTTGCTTTCAATTAATGGACTAAAGATTGCTTTCAAACCAAAACAATTATTTTATTAAAAAACAACAACCGGTGGAGAGAGACAAACAAAAAAACACATCAGCACTGAGGGGGATGGGGAAAGGGAGGGTCCCAGGACGGTTAAAGATTTGTTTATGTCCAGGTATCATATCCAACCTTGTCCTTTGGAGTACAGTGCAGTGGGTACTGTACTTCAGCACGGCTAAACTGCAGAGAGATGGGTGTTGAGTGCAGTGGGTACTGGGAGTCTGCAGTGCTGGACTGTGGTGGGGCAGGAGTGGAATGCAGCGGGTACAGACTGGAGCCAGGAGGTTGATAAGAGTGTGTTGGCAGTGTCTGGGGGGGGGCGCATGGGAAAGAGTTTTGCGACAGCGGCTGCAAGGGAGGGCAGGCACGGAACTGCTCTGTTTGCAGTGCTAATAGTGCATGGAGCATGTCCGCTTGGCGCTTCATAACATTTAAGAGCCACTCCATGGCTTCGTTTTGGCGCACCGTGTTCTCCTTTCGGTCCCTCTTCTCGCTGTCCCGCCACTCCTTCAATTCTTGTTTTTCGGCTGCAGAAAGCATCATGACTGCATGCAGAAAGAGCCACCAAAGTATCCACAGGGGCCTTCGCAGTGGAGGTGAGGTCACCACTGAGTATCACGTCCAGCTCTTGTAGAACCAGCAGCTTGTGGGCACAGCACCAGAGCAGCAGTTTGCCTCCCGCACCTTGTGGTAGGTGTTCCGCAGCTTCTTCACTTTGACCCTGCACTGAAGTGTGTCACAGTCCTAGCCCCTTTCTGTCATTGGTTGTGAAATCTGTCCATAGGTGGTATAATTCCTATAGCTGGAACACAGCTGGGACTGGACAGCCTCTTCTCCCCAAATGCTGATGAGGTCCAGCACCTCGGCATTGCTCCAAGCGGGGGATCGCCTGGTGCGTGGAGCAGACATGGTCACCTGGAAAGATGCACTGAGACCACTGCACGCATCACCAAGCAAACAGGAAGGGGACTTTCAGAATTCCCAAGGAATTTAAATGGTGGGGATGACGGTTGGTCACCTGAGGGCAGGGCAGTAGAGCTCAAACCAGTGACCAGAGAGGTGAGAACAGGCATTGTGGGAAACCTCCCGGAGGCCAATCAAAGTGTAGTAATGGACCCGGGTGTCCATACCAGCACCGAGGAGCTGTACCCCAGCACAGAAACCTGTATGCCTTTTGTCGGGGTGGTTTTTTTTTTACAGCGCTGCAACTGCACGGTTTCTGTGCACTAAGTGGCTTGGCAGTGTGTACACCTCTGGAGTTACAATGCAGAAAGCTACTTTACTGCGCAGAAACTAGTCGGTGTAGACAAGGCCTTAGTAACATTACAAGAATCTGATCCAGAGTTATCTGCTCTTAATCAAACAGTAATGCTTGGGGAGTTAAACCAGTTAAATGGTAAACAACCCCTTGTTAGGGATAACTCATTGCTCAGTGAAGGGGATGATTTGCCTTACCAGGTTTGGATTCCTTTACAGCCCTTTCAAAGGGAAATGTTGAGATTAGTGCATGATGTATTTCAGGGGCCCACCAAAATACTGATACAGTAGAACCTTGGAGTTACGAACACCTCGGGAATGGAGGCTGTTTGTAACTCTGAAGCGTTCATAGCTCTGAACAAAACGTTACAGTTCTTTCAAAACTTTACAACTCAACATTGACTTAATACAACTTGTAATTTTTACTGTGCAGAAGAAAAATGCTGTTTTTAACCATCTTAATTTAAATGAAACAAGCACAGAAAGTATCCTTAACTTGTCAAATTTTTTTCTTTCCCTTTGTTTTTTAGTAGTTTATGTTTAACACAGCACTGTACTGTATTTGCCTTTTTTTGTTGTTGTCTTTGCTGCTGCCTGATTGCGAACTTCTGGTTCCAAATGAGGTGCGTGGTTGACTGGTCAGTTCGTAACTTTGAGGTTCTACTGTACTACTTTTCAGTGATTTAAGGTAGCCAGCCCAATTGCAAAAAAGATGTAACAATTGCCTGGTTTATGCTTAAAAAAAACTTCTCCTGGACAAACAAAAGGTAGATTTATCCAGGCACAGCACTTCAAGGGTCCTTGGGAAAGACATGCTAGTCAGTTAAAATTGTTCAGAGGTTCCCACTAAGGGTACACAGAAATTGTTTTGTTTTTCAGGCTGTTGGCAGTGTATGGAGAGGGTGATGTGATCATACATGAGACGTCTACCTTAACTGCGCACAGAGCATGCCAGGATGAGTTGTAAGTATACTGATCACATGCTTATGAATACGTTATTACTGTATTGGGTGTAGTGATTGCTTAATTTTAGGCTGTCAGGCATGTTAAAAGCAATGGTATAAAATACCATTTGGCCTTTGGACTTAATAAAGGAATTTATCGTTAAATTAGTGTCTTGTGTGTCCCGTATTAATAATAATAATTTCAGATACTATTAATAATTGCAATGTGTAGGGAAACAGTGGGGTGGAACTGGTGGTCTGAAGAAACAATACAGAGGACCTCAACCTTGGGTGTGGCAGCAGGTGAAGCCTGGCACTAGCAGAAGACTCTTGTACTGAATCACACTGTAATACAAGCAGCTGCTTTGAAAGATGGGCTGGAAGTCTGAAGAGGAAAAACTGTAAGGTGAGAGAAACTGGGGGAAGGAAATAATGGTGCAGAGAGACTGAAATAAGTTGAGAAAATTAGCTTTGGAGAGAGAATTAAAATAGAAAGAAATAAAGTGGAACCAACATAGCAAATTTAAAGACGGGATGGGAGGGGACAGAGTAGTAACAGTGGAAAGGACTGATGGGGACTACTGAGGCCTGGTCTACACTGGGGCGGGGGGATCAATCTTAAGTTACGCAACTTCAGCTGCGTGAATAACGCAGCTGAAGTCGACGTACTTGGGTCAATTTACCGCAGTGAGTCGACTACTGCTGCTCCCCCATCCACTCTGCCGGCACCTGTCGCCGAGCTGGAGTACAGGAGTCGACGGGCGAGCGCTCGGGGGTTGATTTACTGCATCTACACTAGACGCGATAAATTGACCCCTGCTGGATCCAGCACGTAGTGTAGACATACCCTGAGATGGGAGTCCCAGGAGATGGAAAGGGGGCAAGGAGAGAAAATTGAAGAACTAGAGGTGGTGGGGGACCAGTGGTGGGAGGGGAGAGAAATGGTCTCCCAGGAGACCAGTAGGGGTAGAAATGGGAATGGTCAGGAAATAAAAAGGAAGAAAAATAGATGAAAGGAAATTGGATGATGAAAATGAGAGAAGGAAAGAGAAGGAAAAAAGCAAGAAATGATGCACAACTTTAAGGTTAGACATTGTTTTAATTTCTGGCCAAATTCATTTCTGGCTAACTCCCTTTTCCTTAACCCCATATTGGGCTCTACCATTGCTCTCCTTTCCCCAGTTAACTCTTTTGTGAAAAACTCTTCTCACCCAACTGGTACTCCAAACGGAAGTAAAGTGCAATGTTACCACCATGGTTCCTCTAAGGAGTAGAGAGCTGGGGAAAAAACAGGAAAGGGAAGTTATTTGTAAATCAAGTCTGGTCTATGCTACCTCTATCGGCATAACTATGTCGCTCAGGGGTGAGAAAAGTGCACATCCCTGAGCAATGTAGTTATACCGACCTAACCCCCTCTATAGATGGCGCTGTCGGCAATCCAGCTGACATAATTACTGGGAAGCGAATTAACTAAACCCGCTGGCCAGCTCTCTTCCCTGGGTGTAGAGCGTCTTCATTGAGGTGCTACAGCGATGCGGTGTTTTAAGTGTAGACGTGCCCTCCGTTAAGTATGGGAAAAGCAGAACAGCCCTGTTTGTTTGGAAACGGCGGGTGTAAGCTAGCGAAGGGCCAGTGATACAGCATCCAGAGAAGTTTCCCCACGCTTAAAGCTAAGCTAGCCGGAGCGCATCATGCTTTAGGTGCTGCTGTCTCTAATGGCAGGAAGGAATGGGGGAGCCCAGGACGGCGGTAGGGCCGGGGGGAGACGTGGCCGCTGGAATGGGGCGGTTGGCGCAACGGGGGACACGGGCGGCTGGGCACGATCTAGTTACTGCACAGCGCCCATCAGCGGCCTCTCCGGCCACCTCCCAGCAGCGCATGATGCCGCGTGGCCGCGTCTGTCCTGGCTGAGTGTCACCTGTCCTGGCTGAGTGTCACCCGTCCTGCCTTCGGCGGAGAAGGGTGTGGCAGCGGGGAGACGCGAGGCTGGCCAGGCCAATGGGCCTGGCGCGGGACCGGCGGGAGGTGGCCGCCGGTAGTGGCAGATCACAGCGCGGCGGGCCGCTGGCAGTGGGGTCGGGGCCCGGCCATTGGATCCAAGCGGCCCCAAAGGAGCGGGTCGCGAGGAGCCAGAACCCGGGCGGGGCTGCCCGGGGGAGAGGTAAGGGCTCAGCCCCTGAGAGGAGCCCAGCAGAGAGGCGCGTGACAGGTCCCCCCGCGCGCAGGGGCGGGCCTAGGTGGCGAGTCTCGGCGTTGATCTCCCGTGTGGGGGCGGGGCCGGTCTCTACACAGGGAGGGGGAGGGGACGCTCCTTGCTGGCCGGAAGAGCAGGTTGCCGGCAGGTTCGCAGCCGAGCGCACGCGCGGCGCACACCCCCGGGCGGCCGCGCTGCCATTGGCCCGCCGGGGAGGGACCTGGGGGTGTGTCCCGGGGCGGGGCTCCGCCCGCGTGGGGGCGGGGGGGAGCCAAGCCGGCTTCTGGCGCTGGTGGCTAGGGAGGTAGCGGCGCTCGCGCGCGGGTTAAAAGGGGCAGCGCGAGCAGCAAGCGGCTCAGCATCATGTCTCTGCGCAGCAGCTTCGCCCGGCTCCTGCGGAAGCAGGCGGACTCCGCGCTGCAGCTCCAGAAACCTGCCCACTCCGTGGCGCTGATCGGAGCCCCGTTCTCCAGGGGGCAGGTGAGCATCGCGGGGGAAGCAGGCGAGCATCGCGGGGGGAAGCAGGCGCCCCCAGAAGGGTGGGATGGGCGGGGGGGGGGATGTGATAATGTGTCCCGACCCCAGGCGGCAGACGGGCTCGGAGGGACTCACGGCCGCGCAGCGCAAAGGGACCGGCAGTCCCAGGCACCCGCAAGAGGCGCTCTGCGGCCGCGGGAGGGGGGGAACCTGCCGCCCGGCCGGCAGTGATGGCGGGTCCCGGGGGCGGTGGGGGTCGTGCTCGGCTGGTCGCCGTAGCCGCATTGTCTCGCTGTCCCAGCGGGTTTCCCCAGGGTGGCCCCGGCTGCGGGGTCGGTTCTCTCCACGCTCCTGTGACACCGGAGGCACGCTGCCGCGCCCACGTGAGGCGGACCCGCGGCGCGCTGATGGCCGGTCGGGAAGGAACATTACCCCCCCACACGCCCCCCGGGTCGGTTCGCGGCTCCGTGTGATTGCTGCGGCTCAGTCGGTTTCTGTGAGCCCCGCGCCCCGCCCCGCAGTGGATCCTGACGGAGCCCCTTTGTCTTACAGAAGAGAAGAGGGGTGGACCACGGCCCCGCTGCCATCCGGAACGCGGGGCTGACGGAGCGGCTCTCCGGCTTGGGTAAGGGGTGGGCCTCGTGCAGCAGCGGCGGGGTGGAAAAGTGGCCCCTCGCTCACCTGACTGGGGCCTTTAGGAGCCTGGGGTTACTGCACGTCCCTGTATCCCCCGTTCTCTTTGCCTTCGCGTGACTCATTTGGTTGAAACATGAATCGGCCATACACGCGGAGCTCTCCGCTGGAAGGGGTGGGCACCTTCCTGCCTAGGAAATGTCTCTGTCTCGTTCCTGTGAAGTAAGATGAATCATAAAACCCATAAAGCTCATGCTCAAATAAATTGGTTAGTCTCTAAGGTGCCACAAGTACTCCTTTTATTTTTGCATGAAACCCTGTATCTCTACTGGGCCAACAGCAGAGAGGCTGAGGATTGAATGGGCCATAGAGACTTGAAAGAAGCCTATATGCTCCTGTTAAAAATGTTTCTCTGTGGCTCAGAACTAACTTGCACAAAACAGACATCAATTGTGTGTATGTGCGTATTGGGCAGTTAAATGTATGACTGACAAATTTGCATGTGCATAAGGGAGGCTTTGGTCTACAGAAAATTGGGTGTGCCAGACCAAACAGCCAGTTTTTGTGTGTGTAAATTTCAGGGCACCATTCAGACACTACTTCTGAGAATGTAAGCAGCAAGGGCAAATCACTTAATTCATTTACTGCACTCCTTCAAATAATCAACTACTTAGCTCAGCCCTTTAATAATAATATGCTAGCCCTGTCCCCAAAAGGAGTCCAGAATTCTCTGAAGAAAACCTCAGGTTTTTGTCTCCAATCTTTCATCTAATTCTCGTCTTGCATTGAGAGGATATAGGAATAGTGCTATCTCAACAGAAAGAAAATGTGGTCTTGCCTTGTTTGTTAGTAGGGCTGGCTATAAGCAAAAGCAAATGTTTGGTCTTGTGTAGTCTCAACAATTTATGGCCCATTCCCTCCTAGCTTCAGAACCAGAGAAAACAAGTATCCTTGCTTTTTTTGTCAATGGCTGGATAAGAGGGTCAGGCAACTTGCAAGCCAAATACTAGACATGAATTCATGCTTGTGGTCTCAGTAGCTAGACTTGGCAGAATGTGACTTTTATTTAAAAAAAAAAAAACAAAAAAAAAACTGATGGGTTGTTGTGCAAAACTGTGGGGTTTAAGCTCTAGGCTCCTCTCAGGGGCTTTTTAATTTTTTTTAATTTAATCTTTCACATTTGTGGGAAATTATGGGGAGGATCAGACAATAATTAATGACAGTAGACACGGATTCAAAATGCTAAAGCTTTGTTAACCATTAAAACAATTTGTCACCATCGCATGTCAAAATGTAGGAAGTAAATATCTTTAAATGAAACTCAAAGTACTTTGCAAGCAGTACTTTTCTTATTTTGCCTATATGTAAATTTCTATTATGATTGATGGAATTTTTTTGTCAGTTTGTGTGTGTATGGTGACATTATGCAGTGTTGTAGCTGTGTTGATCCCAAGATATTAGACAAGGTGGGCGAAGTAATATCTTTTATTGGACCAGTTGGTGTGAGACAAGCTTTTGAGTTTATGCAGTGTTATCCTTCGGGTCTGGTAAAGGTACTCAAATGTTACAGCTAAATAGGAGGTGGAACAGATTGTTTAGCATAAGTATTGAACACATTTCAAGGGACCATTCACAGTGAAGTGGCCCATTAACGCCCTCCAGTCATAGGGGTTGGGCTTGGATTGTGGAGCTGAGTGTCACTCCCTCCCCGCCCTTAATGGGGGCTGACCAGGACCCCAAAGGTGTCCCGCCCCCCCCCCCCACAATGTTTCTCCATGCCCTCCAAGGGGGGTGCACTCCACAGACTGGGGACCTCTGATCTATAGTTTATAAAGCTGGCTGTATTCCTTGGGACTGTGTGTGTGCGGGTGGAATGGAGCACAGGGTCAGACCTTAAAGGGTTAATTCATGATGCCTGCATGTAAATCCTATTGATACTAATTGCATATAAGTGTATGCATGGAGGGGAAATTAATGCCTTAATCACCAGGAAGCTATATCTTCATCTCCCCAACATGGAGTCCTATTCAGGCAGATGACAATGTTCAGCAGTTTTTAGTATACAGGTTTTAGTATACCCTATTCTTCCCCACTCCTTATGATTTAGTAGCTAAAAGCTTCCAGTCTGCACTGCTTAGTGTGTATAAATGAGTTGTCTGGTACCACCTCACTCCACGCTCACCTTTTGCATCATGCAGAGCCTCTGGGTAGGCCACAACATAGCCTTTGGCCATATCATGATAGAAAAATGATTGATGGCTGAGGCATCCTGAAATAAAAAGTGCGTCTGGAGAGCCTTAAATTATCTAAAATCTCTGAAACTCAGAAGTTACCAGATATAAAAGGAGGATATAATACTCAAGGGGGGTTAGGCAGTTCTTTATAGTTTATCTGGCAAGTGACTGCAAAAGTCTTTGACCAATCAGTTAGTTAACTATGGGGTCGTCTTCAAATAGCAAAGGTCTAATAATTCAGTTTTCTTAAGGGGTTGTACCAAATCAAACCTGAATAGAAATGTTTCCATGACCTTGACAACCAAAACTTCCATGAAAACTTCTTCTGTTTGCAGCATTTTTGTTTTTGTTTCGGTTTGTGGGTCATCCCCTCTTCCCTCCCCCCTCCCCATTTTCAGGGGAAGGGATATCTGATTATTTTGACACTGGAAATGCTATCTTTTTGTGACAGTAAAAATTAAAAGTGAAATTGACAAAGTGTAGTTTTGTGCCCAAGTCATATGGGGGAAAAAAACAAAATAAAATAATAAATAAATGAATAAAAGGTGGAGAAAAAATTCCAGGCCCAGATCCTCAAAGATCCTCTAATTTGTATTGATTTCAATAGGAGTCAGGAGCTTAAATACCTTTTGGGGATCTGGGCCTCAGTGTTTACTAACTCAAAATATCAGTAAAGCAGGGGAAGGGCTTAATTTTTTTTTGTTTGTCCCTTTAAATATTAAAAATTTTCAAGGTCTTCTCATCTTTTGTTGCTAAAATGCACTTTTTCCAGCACTGATATGAGTTGCTGCTTTTCTATTCATGTCTGTTGTTGTCTTAATGGTTTATTGCTGCTTAAATTTCTGCAGCTCTGTTGATGAATGGGGTCAGGTGGTGTATGGATTGCTTTCGACTCTGCCAGAAGGGGCCCTCACTGACAAGCAATGACAGACTCAGCCAGCATCCACACGGGAGAGTTTTATATGGTAGGGACAGCCTATTGCATTATGGCATAGAAGGTTAGGGAGGAAGTTACTGAGCAAGAGGGTGCTTTGTGTGTGGCTATTGTCCAATGAGGAATAAGATTGAAATTCAATAAAGAATGTTTTATTTTTCCCCTTAGCCTGGCAGGAGAGCTCCAAATATACAATATTGCTATAGTTTCCCATCTCCCCTCTCTCCCAGTGCTCTGAAGTGTCGCTGAAACCACAGCTATTTCCTTTTTCTTTTTATTCATTTACATCTTTCTAATGTCACCTTAGATAATAAAGTGAATTTGAAACAGCTGTTGTGTGCACAACACTGTTGGTTATGACTAATCTAATTTTCTGGACCTAAATTCCACTATTAAACTCCTGATTCCCAGCAAAGCAAATGAGTGAACAAAGCCACTGAAAACCTTTTCCAAGATCTTAAGACTCTGTCAAAGCAACTAAGTGACTTCCCCCTCCCCCACTGTTGGTCTTTAGGTGGGAGGAGGGAGGTAATATTGTGAGACTGAGTAGCTCCTTAAAGAGATATAATATTTTATTGACATGTTCAAGGTCAGAGAATATCAGCTTCACATTAATGCAGTTTTTGAAGCACTCAACATTCATTGTATGTCCATAGTACATTCACCCCTGTATTGCCCCTTTTACATCTCACCCTCAGTAATGGATATTTTTGGGAGGGAATTTGCAATCCCTGCCTTCTGCCCTAACCTTCCCCCCCAGATCATCTGGACATTGTGCTTCTCTCTCCCCCATCCCCCCTCGCATAACTTTCTGAACTTCCTTCCAATGAAGTCCTGAGCTGCCCCTTTCTTTCCCTTCACTCTGAGGTCACTACAGCAAGGGTTGCTGTTGGTATTGCTGTCGTCTAGCTGGCTGGGGCACGCACTGCTTCTCAGCTGCTCACTTGTGCTCTTACTGAGAGAGAGGGATGGAGCCAAGAGGCAGAGAACATCCCAGTCTTACACAACTTGTCTGAGATGAGTCTGAGCCCCTAACCTGCCTTTCACCCTCCTAGCAACAGCAAAGAACAGCCTCCAGCAAAGACTTAAATAGATTTCCTGGGGTCTGGCTAATGCACCAGAATCCTGAGCCAAAAACTGTAGGTGAGGGAAGTTTAGTCCTTCTTTATGTTACCAATAACTAGGCTTGGCACAACTTGTTTTTTTGTTTTATAACTTTGATAGATGTTTGGGCTTTTTATTCATTTTTTACAATTATTGATTTAAATTTTCAGTTGCACAAAATTATGGGATTTCAGCATTCATTTTTATGTTAAAAATTTTCATAGTTGCTGAAAATTATTTGGCAGTGAGATTCAAAAAGTTAAAAGCTTTATACCTGTTAAAACACACACTGTCGACATCACATGTCTAACTATACAAAGAAAGTAACCCTAAATCAACAGATCCTACCTGTTTTTAGTGTTCACTAATCTATTTGTAACAAGCCTAATTCAAAAGCCACTGGATTTTTGACTATAATAAGCTCTCAAGCATCATTTTTCTTTCTTTGTCTCTGTAAATTTCAGTTATTACTGATGAAGATTTTCATCCCTTTGTGTGTGGATGGTGAAATTGATGTTTATTGACATCTACTGATAAAAATCTTATCCTTCTAAGTTTGCTACTAACCCCTGAGACTGACAAAATTTTAAAATCTAATTGGCCGAGTTTGTGAGGCCTTATGCTCAACTTGATGTCATTCTCTGTCTGAGCTGTGCTCATCCTCCCACTGAAAATTATAGTACTGACACCCTGAATTTCTTATCTTCCAGACAGAAAGAAAATAAATAAGAATGGTGGTGGGGAAAGGCTGTGGGGGGAGGGGGGTCCTGGCATGGTGGGGAAGGGGGTTGCAGAGTCCCTGCAATAGATGGAGATGGGAGCATGGCTTGTGGGGTGGCGGGAAGGAGCCCCTGGTGTATACAGTGGGTTTGGCCTACAAAAGCAATGTGGTGGTGGACACTTGCTGTAACTTTCGCTGTTAATGTTGCCTGTCCATGCTGACTGAAGTGCAGAAAAGTAAACAGCAGGCTTGGACTGGCCTACAGTGATATTTCTTGAGGCCTCAGGACTTGGAGGCCCTTGACCTCTCCAATCAGTTGCAGGTGAAGTACAGACTCTCAACAAACTGAAATCCACGGATCCCCTTGGCAATGGCATTAGCAGTCCCCTTTTCTAACAGAGGAGAAGACCCTCCTCAGACCTTAGAAGTGGTAGATAACCTCAGCTTGAGCTAACACTGCCCTGATCACCCTGGGGGGCACCTCTTTTGTCCTTGCAATGAAGGCTCTTGTGTCCTAGTCTGCCCCTGCCTAGTTCTTGTGTGCTGACTAATACAGTAGTATGCTATTTGGGTCCCCAGACCACAGGAGATCCGGGTGTGATTTTTTTTAAACACAAAAACAACTTACTGAAGTTTAAAGATGTGCCTGAGCTGCAGAGTTTGGTGGCCAGATGTGGGTTTTTGGTTTGGCTTGCTAAAAGGGACAATTAGCTGTGAAGTTTGGATCTGGATCCAACCTCCCAGTTCAGCTGACTAGATGAGAGGGGGACATAATGTCATGGAGGGCTAATGGACTGGCTTGTGGGGGAAGAGGGAAACTTGCCAAGAGAGGGTGCTATGATGTTGGGTCCTTCACTCCTGTAGTAGCAGTGTTTCATTCTTGTAAGGCTCAAGAGCTCTACATGGCAGCTCAAAGCTCTCTAGGAGTAGAGCTCTGCTCTGGCTGTGCAGGAGCAACATAGTAGGGAGAAGGCAGCTGCTGTCAGAGCTGATTAACCTAAAAGGGAGGAGCTCTACTCCTTTGTGACTTCGAAGCCTCTAAGGCAGCTACCACCACCTGCTTCTCCAAAACAGCAAGTCGGCCTTTCTGCCCCCACACTCCAAGCTCTAAGAGGAGGTCCACAGAATGTCGTCTCCTTGCTATCATAATGTATCATGGAGCTTCCTCTGGATGCCCACTGAAGGGGCTGCAAAACTTTTAACTGCAGATGTTGTTACTACTCATTATGTGCTAAGAGCTGGGCAATCAAATCTTGGTGAAGTGAATTACTGCAGGTGTCAGACTTACAGGAGTTTCAGGCTTGGGCCCACTCTTCTCATCGGCAACCCATGTATTCAAGAGATGATTAGGCTATTGAATAAGAGTCTGACTCTCTGGCCTGGAGTCCATTGAAACAAGCTCCCACCCATTCCATTTAGACATCACCTGAATTCAGTTTGGTCATGGGGCATATGCAGATGCCAAGTGGAATGTTTAATACCAAATTCCCAGTTGGATTTACATGTAATGTATCATAAACCTAGATCCTATCTCAGCCATCTCCCTTCAAGGCTCAGTCCATTAAAGCTCTTTCAACCTTTCCATGTTTCCAGGGCCAATGAAAAAATCAAATCCTGCCACTTATAAGGATTTCTTAAAAATATGAGCTTCTGGTTTCATCTGTAAATCTCCCAAGGTGTATCCACACTAGCCTTTTTTTCTCATATTTTCCACTATTACTAACACTTGTGCAGTGACTGCTGGAGCACTTGTGTAGACAAAGTTATAGGTAACTGCTAGCATTTTAATCAGTGTGTCATCTATTATGTACTTTGTGGGTCTAGACCAGTGGTCCCCAAACTGTGGGACATGCCCTCCTAGGGGGGCACAGAGGAATATTCAGGGGTAGGGGGAGCACAGCAGGGCCTGGGCCAGTCCCCACAGGGTGTGGGGCACTGGGGAGGGAGCCCAGTCCAGCCCCGCCCCCAGTTCTGCTCCAGCCCCGCCCCCAGCCATGGTCTAGGCCATGGCCCTGACTGCAGCTCCACTCCTGGTCCCAGTCCAGCCTCAGCTCCCTCCCCCAGCCTTGGGCCTGGGCCCCAGACCAAACCCACCCCCAGCCTTGGCCCCCTTACCCTGACTGCGCCCAATCCCCCAGGAGCCACAACCCTGCTCCCAGCCCTGGATCCTGGGGTGGGGGGGGTGGGGGGGGAGGGGCCGCAATGTGAAAAGTTTGGGGACCATTGATCTAGACTACAGAGGGGTTAAAGATGCTGGTCGGCACCATTCCCTTTTGTTCTCACCCCTGGATAGCACCAGGGGAGCAGCGTCTATGTTAGCAGTGATGGGAAATATTTTCAGAAAAGCCCACTCTGGACAGAGGGCCCCAGTGTAATCTAATGTCCTGTGATCATTTCACTTGCCCTACAAAACAAAATAGTGTGAGCACTCTTCTCCAACATGCTGTTGATACTAGACAGCTTTGCCATTTTAACTATACCGGCATAATTAGTGTGGGGGAAAAAACCCGAGTGTAGGTAGTAATACCAGTATAAAGGTGCTTATATCAGTATACTTTAGTTTGCTTCCCGAACTGGAGTAAGTTATACTAGTGTAAGCACCTGTTAAATCCACACTAGGGTTTGTAGCGGTATATCTGCATCAGTAATAAATAAATCACACACACACCCCCCCGCCCCTAACAGACCTGATTATACTAGTACAACTTTCAAGCATAGACCAGCCCGAAGTGGTATTAACTTCAAAGGCTAGTTACAACCTATGAAGATGCCAACAATCAAAGCACAAACACTCAGCTTGGAGTCTGGACACTCATTAAATAATCAGCTGTCTGCTCCATAGCCCTCTTTATTACTGGGAGAGACTCTTTACTTGTTCTTTGAAGTGAGACTTTCCTGTCACATGTCCTTTTTTGGGAAATTGAAAATTCTCTGCCTCGTGATCCTTGGAATGTGCCCCCTTAGGTTTTGTCTGTATTCAAATCTGCAACAGTTTAACTTGATCTGTTTAAAAATCATTACAGTGCACTCGATCACAGTGCGGATGCTCTTAATC
The DNA here is from genome assembly GCF_965140235.1 of Caretta caretta. Classification (NCBI taxonomy): domain Eukaryota; kingdom Metazoa; phylum Chordata; order Testudines; family Cheloniidae; genus Caretta; species Caretta caretta. Next base: position 61,772,971 of record NC_134211.1, on the reverse strand, counting down.
CAATTTAAACCATTAAATCAATTTAAGCTAAATTGATGTAAAACAGGAACCTTTATTTCCTAACTCTTCCTCTTGTGTGTCCATCCCCCTCTCCTTTTCTTCCCACCCCCAGTTTTACTAAGATGACATAAGGCCCTGGAGTCAAAGAACAGAGAGCTTTGTTTTTCTTTCATCTCAAAGCACTTAACAATTTTTATGTATATGTGGATCCATGGCTAAAATTCAGCCACCTCTGAGATAGAAGGAAAGAGGGAAGAATAGGGTTTCTAGTTCGAACTACATATGGGGTTGATGCGGGGGCAGAACTTAGTTATCTGAACTGGATTTTGGTATATTCCTTTGTTTGTTTTTTAGGTGCCATGGAATCTTTAACAACCATTTTGTTGGTTGAGACATTGGTTTTGCCTCTCCTCTGAAAGACATGAGATCTGAAAAAGCTTGAAATTTGCAGTTTTTTCAGGAACCCATAGTGTGGTGTTTTTGGGTGGAAGAAGCAACTTTTAGTGGTAAAACCATCAGGCAAAATATCAGGAATTTGGCACCCAAATCAGCTATCAAAAAGCTAACTCTACCCCCCCCCCCCGCCCCCAAAATGAAGTGATCTGGTAATGCTGAGTTGTCTCTTCCCCCATGAGTCTTTTGGAAGTGCTATTAGTGTCCGAGGGAATTGGGGAAAGCAATGATTCATTCCTGCTTTTTATTTTTCTTTACCTACCTGGGAAAATCAATGTTATCTCATGTAATGGTAAAGAAGAATGAGCTTGTTACTGGGGAGAGATTCATTATAGTGGGACCTGATGTGGTTAGGAACATGCTGCTTTGCTGGCTTTAAGCTCATTGTGGGTTTGAAGGAAATTGGAAATGTAAGTGAGGGAAGATTCTAACGCTGGGGCTTGGACACCCAGAGAAGACCGTAAAGGGTTCAATAACATGGGAAACTTGGGAAAGCGGTAAAATAATGTCAGAATAGTTATGATAAATACAAATTCACATTCTCTGGCTTCTGGCCACCTTCCAGGAATTCCTGGAACTGGCTACCCAAGTATCTGGATTTGCCAGTTACAGGGCTTGTGCAGCACAGTAACGTTGTCATGTTATGTTACAACACATTGAGGTTGCATCAGAATATCCTGTTCTGATGCAACTCTACAATGTAAATGTTTCCCAAGCCTAGAAACTGATTTTTTGGGGCACCCATTAATGTCTGAGGGCCCAGACCCCGTGGGACACTGACTGACATGGGAGGGATATGCACACGAGGGAGGTTGGGGAAATGTGATGAGCTGAGAAATGTCCCGGTTTGTGGACAACCTTGAGAGCACTGAGTCTGAATGGTAGTTGACTGTTTTGGTTTTGTGGGTGGGCAGAAGATAGAGATCATCTAGTGTTAAAACAGATTAAAGAAATGTTTTCTTGGCGCTAAATCTCATAAGATGTGCAGAGAAGTAGGGTGAGGGTGTCCGGGTGTGAAATACAATAGATGAGACAGCCCTATTAAACCATTCAGTGCATCTTCTTGTCAATGCTTGTGTGTGTATGTATATGTATATAAATAAAATAAAAAAAATCGCTGGGTGTTTTTTTTTTTTTTCAGCCTAGTGTTAAATTTATCACGCTCTGATCCTTCTCCAGTAGGAGACTATTCCACAGCTTAGGAAGTCTTAGAAGCAGCAATGTCTCCTGCTGCCATTCTGCCCTCTTGCTTCAGAGCTGATCACACAATCCCCAGATGTTGTACACTTGCGTGTCCTAGAGTCACATCTATAGAGAAGACAGCATCTCCTAACCCTCCTGTCAATAGGGGAGACTTTTCTCTGCTTAGCCTAGTGGATTAAAACTGCTTCACAACAGGCTTCTTTATGGACGGGTCATGGTCATAATGAATGACTCATCTGCTAGCTCTCTAATCATGTCCTCTTGCTGACATTCATACAGAAGTGCCTGCAAGGCATACATAGATGTACAAGTAGAGCCTAGTACATCCCGAGCTCACCACTATGGCATGCCAGCTACCAAAAAGCTACCTGGCTTCATTAGAGCCCAGGCTCCCTGATCTGGTCTGTGGGAGGGATAGTTGTACCTAGTAGCCTCTTCTTTTGTACAGAGAAAAGGGAGTGTTTAAGGATGTTTTTTAGAGATCATTCTTGGTTCTCCATGAAAACCTTTCCCTTTTGCCTGTTTGCCTGCCTGATGCGTCACGAAGTATCCAGGGCAGTAATTGGAGATGGAAGAGCCATTGTATAAGCAGGATTACTGTTTTTGTGTGAGCAAACAGTTACATAATGAAGTATAGCAGTAAATGGTCAAAGTGGGATTTTTCCGGTTGCTTGCATGGTGTATCAGTCAGCCTTCTACATAGTAGTCCCAGCGTTTAGAATGGCAGCCTGGAAACTGGCTATGGAAGTCTTTCACCTTTAGATCATTTCCAGTCCAGCCCAAGCAAGTAGTGAATTGAAGGTCATTCCTGACTGATGATTTTCTAGTTGCCTCTTTGTGTGGTATCCCCATTCAATTGCCAGCACTCTAGTCCCTGCATCACAAAAAAACACCGCAGTGGCAGTATCAGCAGAGAGGGCATGAAGACTGAATTTCCTTGTGAGCTCTAGAGCTGCGGCTTACGGTTCAGGAATGAGCCACGTTGGCAGGGTGGTGCTGCTGCCTGCACTGTAGAGATGTTGTGGTTAAATGGAGATCCTCAGTTTCCAGAACTATTGGGTCAGAAATAATTTCCCTGCACAGATTTAGAGGAATTTTATCTGCTAGTGCAAGTTTCCTCTTGTGGGAGCTAAGTGAAGAGGTGCATTTCACTTAAAGGGAAGGCCAGTAATGAACATCATCCAGTCTGTTAGGATTTTATCTTCCCCAAAGATATCCAGGAGTTAGCATGTGCACCAAGGAGAGCAGATCCTAAATAGTTTGATTAAATATGGTCCTGCATTAAATACATTAATGTAGATGCTTGGTCAGCTCTGAAATCGGGCTAACCCAGGTCAGTTTGTGCTGTTCCTTGCAAATTGAGGGCAGGACTTGCTTGGCTGTCTGGATATTCCTTTGGAGTAGCTAGGACATGTTTGCTGAATTGCAGTATAGAACGTAAACATCTGTTCGAAGTTCAATTTTTTAAAATTGTTTTGAAAATAATCCTAGATATCAGATGGAAAGAATCACTAAGCCCCATCCGGGCCCCACTTCAGGAGCCAGTGCAGTGCTGATCCTATCGTGTGTTCTCTTGTTCTTTGTCCAGTCAAGATTTAAATATCTTCAGTGATGGCGCATTCTCCACTTCCCTGGAGATTATTCCACAGCCAAATAGACTTTACTGTTAGGAAATGTTTCCTCATATTCAACCTAAACTTTTGATTGCTCAGTTTCATGGCATTACTTTTGGTCTTTAACACTTTTCTTCTGCTTGGTCACACTCTTAAATACTTCTTGGAAGGTGAAGTATGAGGATCAGTACCTTCATTGAAGTCAGTGGAATCCCTTTGTATTTAAACAGGTGCTACAAAGATGAAAATCCAACCTCATGGGGTTGTTAGTAGTAGTAAGGTAATGCCTAGAAGCCCCAACTAAACCTGGGGCCCCATATGTCCTAGGTTCTGTACAAACATACTAAAAGACAGGGATGGTGGGAAACTGCTTTATCTTGCACTTTACTGTTAGTTGCTTTTCCTGCTTCATCCACCCCTGACTCTCATCCCTTTGCTGTATAAATTACACTTAGTTTGCATACTCACTGAATACCAGATGAAAGTGGCAAAACCGCATAACCTGCTTTCCATCCCTGTACACCACTATTTATCACAAGTTTGCTTACCTACGAAACAGATAGGACATTAGGTTTTTAAAAACTATTTGAATGTTTGTCTTTTTGCTAGTTATGCCAGCATAAATGTGACACTCACGCTAACGTTCCCCTAGCACCCAAAACCTGTAACAGACGCAACACCCCCCCATCCCAAAAAAGCAGAGTTTTTACCCTGAAACAAGAGGCGAGCCAGATACTCCGTGAAATCCATCACTAGGGGCTTGGCTATTGTGATGAATTGATTTTACATAGAAGGCTGTCAGATACTATGGTGATGGGTGGCAGCAAAAAATTCTAAAATAGATAGCTAAGGTAGACAGTCTATTTACTTTTGGCATTCATCTCTCTAACCATGAAAACACACTAAACAATTCCTTTGTTTTTAGGTCACTTAAATTTCAGGTTCTTGGTCAGTAACAAAGTGCTGCAAAGTGTGGGTCGTAAGTGCTACAGGGAAATTTTTTAAAAAGATCATGAAAATATTTCCATTTGATCTGACTTATCTTTTAAAGCTTGAGCCTGATTTGAGCTGATAGCGTCCTTTTTATCTATCATAAATCAGCCACTCCAGCCCTTAAATCATTTATTATGTTTCTCTGACGTCTTTCCCATTTACAAACTGGGAACCTCTGTATAATAAAGAGGTTTATCTCTAGTCTTGGTAGGGAAGTGATGGCATCCAAAGCAGCTGTTGCTTAGCCTAGTAGGCAGAGGGAGGAACCCTGTGGGCTGAGAGTCCCTTTGACAATTAGCTTTGACAGACAGGTGTGTAGTTATAATCTGATATATCTGATTTGCACCAATAGAAGGAACAGAATTGTCAGGCAGTGATCTATTTAGTCTTTAACCAGCTGTGTCTGGAAATTACTCATTTTGAAAAGGGTCTTTTCAACTACTGTTGGTTAGGTCACAAGTGTGAGTTTGCTGGTCGCATCCCAGTTTTCCAGTGAAACTTTCTTCACCGCATGAAACAGACACAGTTTGGCACAGGAATGGTAGAAGATGCTGCAGTTCTGGACTGAGGTGACAGTTGTTTGGAGATCCAGAACTGGTAGAGGTGCACTGCCTGATCTGCCCAGGGAATTTTGGCTCAGTGTCTGCCCACTCTCTATGCCTGGCATCATTCTCTTCCTTTTTAAACATCATGTTCACGTGCATTTAAATCTTTTATTGCCGTGTTTGCCTCTTAGGCTGGTTCAGTGAGAGAAACTAGTCTCCTCAGCATAGAAGAGACAATTAAAGAAACATAGAAGAGCACAGAGACAGAACTCCAAAAATGCTGATTGGTGCAGGAGGACAGGGAGACTTTTATGTACATAAGACAGTTCAACTTCACATATATTGTGTATAATATTTTATGTGGCTGCTTTCCTAAAACTTAGTACAAAATAATAATTGAAATTAAGAAACAGAAAAAACAAAATAGGCACAGAAGGATTGTCTTATGATGATAGCACAGAACTGGGAATAAAGAGATTTTGCTCTGTCTCTGGTTTTTTCAGATAATATGTATGACACTGAGCAGATTAGTTAGCTATTCTAATCCTCAGTTTCCTCCATCTACATTTTGGGGGGGGGGGATACTGTAGGTAATTAATAAGGGGGTTGGTAGACTTTTAGTAAAATAAATGAGTAATATATTCACTAATGGTTGTTAGGTGCTTTTGAGGGTTTTTTGTTTTGTTTTAAGAAGATGCTGGAGAGGGGCTGAATTGTCTGTTCTTAATCTTCTGCAGTAGGTTGTCTCTAACCTTACTAGGAGCTGCTGCAGTTAAAGCTATAGCATCCTTCATATAAAGTAACTCAAAAGTGTCTTTCTAGGAAGACTAGAGAGAGAATAACTCTATTTCCAGAGCTGGGTGCACATACTCCACGTACTCTATCTGCATACGTGATTAACAGCCAAGTGCCATTTGTTGTTCCTTTTGTTTGTTTTTATGGTTTTTATTTGTTTTAAAGAATGCTGCACTAGGTGGACCATGCTGATCCAGTATGGCAGTTTGTGTTCCAAACTTGACTACAGTTATGATGCTAGTGCACAAGACCTGAAACAGAAACTGACTGGAAAATGGCTATAATAAGTACAAGTGAAATAGACTTAAATTCTTGTTCATTTCACTTGTTGGTTCACTCTGCCATTCAACAGACTCATAAATGAGAGGCTAGGAGCTGGCAGTAAGTGTTGGTTCATCATTCTAACTTCAGCTCCTGGGCGGCTGATCATAAAGTTTAATAGTCCTCATCTATCTATCTTATATCTGAGAGAGATAAATAAAGTTGTCTCAAGGTCACTAGTCAGTTCTCTTGCATCCCATCCTATTTATCTTGTGTGTGCTTGTTGTTGTTACTTTCCTGACTGCACATACTACAACTAACATGCTTTCCTCATAGATTGTATTTTTCTAAATGGACAACCAACCTAATTCTCAATTACTGAGGGACAGTCTCCACTCATTGATATATTTTTGCTTTCCACAACCAAATCTCTGTACAACCTTTTCATGAGTGATGTACCCAAGTATTCAAATTCTAATATCTAAACTGTATTGTTAAATCTATTTACCTAAATTTGGGTTATTGCTGATTATATACTCTCTGTATAATATGACTTTAAAAACAAACTTTGTGGATAATCTAAGCACTATACCCAGACGTACAGACACTCTTTTCCCAACCTATGGATTATATCATTTTTTTTAACACTAGCTTTAATAAAATTTCTAATACAGCTTGTAAGATCCTTGCAGTAGGACCCTTGTCTTGCTTAGCTAAAGTCCCAGCCTCTGGTGTTTAAATAATATCTAGTAAGAAGAGTGTATATTGTAAAGGCTCCAGGAGAAGGTGAGTGTTTTTGCTCCTGAGAGTGTTTTCATGTAGTCCTCTCAGATGCACATTCTCGGCCAAGACTGTTAAGTCATCCAGAGAAATCTGAGCCAGACTCTGCAACTACAGAAAGCATTTGATATGTCTAGAGACAGACACGTTGCTGGAAAAAGCCAGGCTGCTCAACCATCCCTCAAGAGTTATTTACTGTCCTGCTTATTCTTGCTCCAAGCCCAAACTTTTTGCATTTTGTACGAGTATTTCCATAACAAAAGCAGAAAATGGAGAGGGAAACCCTTCTTGAAGATGCTGTCTTCCTTTTTTTAAAAAAAATAAAATTTAGTTTTATTTCCAGGTAGTTGCAAACTGTTTTGAAGGTATTCATTTCTGTGAGTTGCCTGTGTCTCCAGTTGGCATCCAGTTGACTTTGATTCATTTACATACTGTGACCTTGTTTGTTAAAATGTGAAAGTTGGTGTGGCGGTGTTGTGGTTCTGATCCCTTTGGGGTGTGACGGGGTTATGTACTTCAGCTGAGTTCCTTTGGAGTCTTACCCCTTCCAGGGCTCCAAGGGAACAAAGAAAAGAACACAGACTAGGAAAACAAAACAGTCCCAGGTGAGCCACTGGCTTCTCTTCCTTTGGATCGTCAGGGGGCGGCCTTGGTTAAGTCACAGTCCAGCTATGTGTCTGCTGGTTAGCAACCAGAGCATATAGTCTAGCTGCCTTCTCTTCAGGGAGTCTGGCCCATCCACAGGCAAGGGTATAGGCTCTGTTGTGCGTCAGGCCTCTCCCTGGAAACTGGGGGACTAGCAGTCTGTCCTCCTCCTAGAGCAGCCTGCTGCTCCCCTTGAGGAGCCATCAGCCTTGTTGTTTGATGATCTTTGTTGTATGGCACCTGCCAGGGTGGCTTTACCCCTACACAAGGGGTTTTTGAAAAGTATTAATACCCTATGGCAAACCTTCTCCTCCCTGCCATCCATTTCAAAAAGGGCTGAGCGCAAATATTTTGTGCTAGCTAAAGGGCATGAGTATCTCTATACAGAACCAGCCCCAAACTCCCTCGTAGTTGAGACGGTTGACCCTGCCTCTCTCTGGTTTACTTGGGGCTATGCCCAAGTATAAAGACTCAAAGAGACTGGTTCTGTTTGTGCGAAAAATTTATTAGTCTTCCAGCCTTCAGTTGAGAGTGGCCAATCACCAAGCCCTCCTTGCTGCTGTGACAACATGTGGCAGGCCATGGCTAAATTCAAGGTGTCTCTGCCCAAAGGGTCCAGGATGGAGTTCCGGGCAATCCTCGAAGAGGGCATGGGTGCAGCCAGAGCAGCCCTCCAAGCAGCCTTGGATGCAGCAGACTCTGCGGCTCGCACCATGACCTCGGGCATTTCCATGCAGAGGGCATCCTGGCTGCTCCTCTTGGGTCTGTCAGTTGAGGCTCAGCAGTCAATGCAGGACCTCCCCTTCCACAACCAGGCTCTGTTTGCAGAACAGACTGACAGTAAGCTGCATGGACTGAAAGACTCCCCCAGTACCCTGAAAACTCTAGGGGTGTACATTCCCAGTCCAGCCTGTAAGCGATTCAAACTGCAGCCATCTCAGGGTCAAGGGAGCCAAACCGGGCAGGAACTGCCCCATAAGAAGAGTAGGGGCTACAAGTGCCGTCCGAGCCACCCACCGCCACTCTGCCCAATCGGGCTCAAGCTCTGGATCCATCTTTCTCGCTGTTTTCCAACTGCCTTTCTTTTTTCCTCCCCACGTGAACCACTATAACTTTGGACTGCTGGGTCCCCAATACTGTGGTGCAGGGTTATACCCTCCAGTTTCTTTCTAACCTCCCCTCTCCCTTCTCCATCCCTCTTCAGGGACCCCTCTCATGAGTCTTCTCATGCAGGAGGTAGAAGGGTTGCTGTAGCTGGGGCGGTAGAAAATGTTCCTTGCAAGTACAGGAACAAGGGGTTCTGTTCCTGGTACTTTTTAATCCCAAAGGCCAACGGCGGTCTACATCCCATCCTGGACCTGCGAGACCTCAACAAATAGCTAAGGAAGCTGAAGTTCTGCATGGTCTGCCTGGCCTCCATCATCCCCTCCTTGGATCTGGGAGACTGGTATGCCGCCCTTGATTTGAAGGACTCCTATTTCCACATAATGATCTTTCAAGGTCACAGACACTTCATGGTGGGATCCAACCACTCTCAGGTCGCGGTCCTCCCATTTGGCCTCACAACAGCACCAAGGGTGTTCACAAAGTGCATGTCAGTATTAACTGCTTACCTCAGATGTCAAGGTATCCAGATCTACCCAAAGCTAGATGACTGGCTCTTCAAAGGCCACTCCAAGTTTAGAAGGATGTTGTGATGCTGCAGGCCATGTGCAGATTCCTGGGCCTGCTGGTAAATGGCAAAAAGTCGACGTTCGTTCCGGTGCAGAGGATAGAGTTTATCGGAGCGGAGCTTGACTCCACCTGCTCCAGAGTGTTTCTCATGCAGGAGAGATTCCAGATGATGCTGGACCTCATGCGGGAGTCTCCGCATTCCCCCGATCACAGCCAGGATTTGTCTGCATCTGCTGGGACATATGTATGTCGTCTGCCATGCCATGCCAGGCTCAGGATATGGCCCTTACAGCAGTGGTTGGTGAATATCTATTTCCAGTCCAGAGATCACCTGGAAAAGATTACCATCCCACCGACGATACTTACCTCGCTACGATGATGGACCAACCCCAGGGCGGTCCTAGAAGGAGTTCCATTCAACAGCCCTCATCACTCGATCAAGTTTATATCAGACACCTCGGTTGGGGAGCACATCTCAGTGGCCTCCAGACCCAGGGCATGTGGTCCCTGGAGGAGATGATTTTACACATAAACATCAAGGAGCTCAGAGCAGTACGCTTGGTCTGCAGAGTCTTTCTATCGCACCTGGCAGGCAAGGTGGTGAGTGCTGACAGACAATATGGCCTCGATGTTTTACATCAACAGGCAAGGGGTAGAATGTGCATTGGCCCTCTGCCAAGAGGTACTCCAGCTGTGGGATTTCCGCATCGACCATGCAATCCAACTGGAGGCCTGTCCCCTCCCCGATGTTGGGAACATGCTGGCTGATCGGCTGAGGCGATCATTTTTTTTTCTCTTGCCATGAGTGCTAACTCCATCCGGAGGTACCCAGACCCTCTTCCAGAAGTCAGGAACGCCCCAAGTGGACCTGTTTGCTACCAGACAGAACAGGAAATATCATCGTTTCTGTTCCCTACAAGGCCTAGGCGAAGACTTCCTCTCCGACACCTTTCTCCTGTCATGGTCGGGGGCTCTGATGTACACGTTCCTGCCGATCCTGCTCAGCAGCAGAGCTCTGTCTAAGGTCAAGAGAGACAAGGCAAAGTCATCATGGTTGCCCCGGCATGGCTACGCCAACATTGGTTCGGCACGCTGATGGACCTAGTTGTGGCCGCTCCCTGGCCCCTTTCCGACCGACTGGATTTGCTCTTGCAGGATCACAGGGATCTCCTATACCCCAACCCTCGTCTCCCTCCACCTCATGATGTGGATTCTGCTTGGTGGAATTTGGAGGAGCAGGCCTGCTCTAACGAGATACAGCAAATCCTCTTGGAAAGCAGAAAGCCTTCCACTAGAGTAACCTACCTGACCAAATGGACAAGGTTCTCCCACTGGGCGTCTGAGCATAGCATCTCTCCAACATGCTCCTCTTTACAATCTGTTTTAGATTACCTGCTCCATGTTAAGAACCAGGGGCTGGCCCTTTCTTCCATCAGAGTGCACCTTGCAGCTATCTCCGCTTTTCACCTGCCAATCCAAGGTCAGAGTGTTTTTCCCACAACATGTCAGTCCAATTCCTGAGAGGCCTTGAGACTCTTCCCGCCGTCCCAGGCTCCTATCCCACAGTGGGACCTTAACTTGGTTCTTTCTAGGCTCACGGGCCTGCCATTTGAGACTATGGGCTCCTGCTCAGACTCCCACCTGTCATGGAAGGTCACATTCCTCGTGGCAATAACATCCACGAGATGAGTGTCAGAGCTTAAAGCCCTGATAATCGGAGCTGCCGTATACGGTGGTGTTCAAGCACAAAGTTCAACTGCGACCCCATCCGGCCTTTCTGCCAAAGATGGTGTCTTCCTTCCTTCCCTGTTAACCAGGACATCTTCCTCCCGGTGTTTTTGTCCCAAGTCACTGGGGAGGAAAGGAGGCTGCATGCTCTGGACGTCAGACGTGCCCTGGTGTTTTACCTGGAGCATACCAAGCCCTTCCACAGGTTGATCCACCTCTTCATCATGACAGAGAGGATGAAGGGCCTTCTGGTGTCATCGCAGAGGATTTTCAACTATCATCTCATGCATTCAACACTGCTACGAGCTGGCACCGGTCCCACTACCGCCAATCGTGAGGGCCCACTCGACCAGAGCTCAGGTGTCCTCGGCGGCCTTCCTGGCGCACATTCCCCTCCCGGACATGTGCAGAGCCACGATGTGGTCTTCAGTTCACACATTCACGGCGCACTATGCCATCACTAAGCAAGCTAGAGATGACATTGGGTTTGGCAGAGCTGTGTTGCAATCTAAATGTCCATGAACTCCTACCCACCTCTGTTGGCACTTGGAATGGACATGAGCAAGCACTTGACGAAAAGACAGTTACCTTTTCTGTAACTGGTGTTCTTTGAGATGAGTTGCTCATGTACGTTCCACAACCCACCCTCTTTCCCCACTGTCAGAGTTTCCAGCAAGAAGGAACTGAGGGTGGGGGGAGCCGGCAGTGCCTCATATACCGCAGCGTATGTGTGCCCCTCCAGGGGGTGCCAGAACCAGTCTGCTACGGATACTGCTGAGGGAAAAAATTCCAGCACTTGAGTTCCATATGTCTGTCCAATGTGCAGGATTAATAGGACTCCCAAATGGTTTTTCTCTGGTCTTGTAGCATCATGATATGTGGTGGTGTCCTGAGCAATCTCAGAACATGGCATAAAGGCGCAAAGTCATTCTCCCTGGACACAAATTAACGTCCTGTAAGAGAGAGCCAAAAAGGTGGTTCTTATGTCTCTGGGGCTTTTTACTCTTCACCCTGTACTCATTTTTCAGCAGCCCTCTACTCCTTTGCACTGTATAACAGGCAGGAAACTGCCCTTCTATATCTGCTGTCCCTGTGCCACTGTAAGTTACTTAAACATAGCTGCCTATCTTCAGCTAGGTCCTTGTCTTGATACGCCGGGGGAATTCCGACAGATCTGGATACATTTGTAAAGAACATCATCAAAGTTCTGAGCCTGTGACAGATCAAAAGAACATGGAAAATTTCAATAATTCAGAGCTCCATCAGCCCAAGACACTTGATACTTAGTGACTGGCTGTGTTGCCTTTATATATATATAATGTCTTGTTTTCCCACCCCACCCCTTTCACTGTCCATGTAAATAGACCCTAAAATGGTAATTACTTTTAATAGTCAGTGGGTAGGTGTGCACACACCAGGGGAGTCTTTCAGGAAGCCATCTCTAATTTCTTGTTTACTTTGCAACCCTCGCCATCTGCTGAATACTTATCTCAGAATCTCATAGCTCTGTTGCTGTGTTTTGCTGTGCCCAGTGGGATGGGAGCCCTGAGGCAGTTTCTCTTTGTAACACACTTAACTCCAGCCAGAGCTGGCTGGAAATTTCAGAGCTCTTTCTAATGGCTGAATCAGTGCTGTTGATGCAGTAAGGTCGGGCGGTGTCTGGTAGGGCAATATCCTAATAGTTACTGGTGAGCTGCAGGGCATAGGGTGGGGAACACCTGTTTCTTTCAGCATTACACTCTCACAATGACTAGGTTTTTAGAATGCCTTTTGAGGAATTTGAATCCAGACTTAACCCACCTTTTTGCTGCTCTGTGTGTTACCAGGTTGCCGAGTGTATGATTTTGGAGATCTGAGTTTCACTCAAGTGCCCAATGATGAGCTGTATAACAACCTGGTCAAATACCCACGCTCTGTGGGATTAGCCAGCCAGGTGCTGGCTGACTCTGTGAGCGGAGCAGTGGCTGCTGGACACAGCTGTGTAACCATGGGAGGTGACCATAGGTGAGTCAAGCTGGATGAGAGTGGTGGCTGCCGTTGAATGTCACAGATTGACAGTTAACTGTTTGAGGTGGAGTATCTCCTTTGGTGTAAATCAAAACTGAGATGAAAGGACGAGGGGTCTGGGGCCATAGAAGCTCTGCAAGGCATAGATTGGGAGAGTGTCAAAGTTGCTTGCGTGATGATGTTGCTGTGAGTATCTGCTACTCCCAGGCCCTGCAGTGTTGAAAGCCCCTTCCTACTTTCCTGGCAGTACCATGTGGGGACATATTTGTTTTGTCTTTAATTCTGTGACTCCAAGAACCAGCAGAATAAAAGAAGCAATAAAAAAGTGATCTTAGAAAGTAACAGACAGCAGTGACTTGTTTCCAAATTCTTTTGGAAGCTGCAAGTAATAAAAACAAATGAAGCTGCCCTTTTTTGAGGGAATTCATATGGTCAGCTTCACCCATGTTGACTTTTGTGGACATATTTTTAGGGAGCTTGCAGGACACTAACCCTTAGGACAGGTGTGTAACTCTTTGGGGACCAGCTAGTTCCTAAAGGATTTGGGGGGAGGGGCTAGGGAGTGCTGTGGTGAGAGAGAGAGTCCTAAGTCTACCTCCATATCCTCTTCTTTCCCATTCTCCAAATGTCACATCCCTCTTCTGTCTCTGCCCCCAGACTGGGAACAGCAGGGAGGAGGTGGGCTGTGTCGAAATGAGGCAAAATGACTGGAGCCAACAGAGTTCGGTTGGTGACTGTGCAAGATGAGCCTGCTAGGTAGGGGTGAGATGGGTTCTGTTGATGCTCACCTGGACCTGGGACAGGTGAAGGCTAGAGAGGTGGGAGGGCTCTTGGTAAGAGAGCCTGAAGGAAGAAAAAGCAAAGCCCTGCCCCCATATCGCAGTACTCGTGTACTTCTTCAGAGTTTTATGCAGAATCATGATGCATAGTGATACATGTCACACTGATGTTTATGTGGTGATGGCAGGTCTCACTGGGATGAGATGCTGCAATGCAAATATTGAACATTTTGAAATGTGGCAACCTCGTTTATCATAGTCCCTGGAATTGTTCAGTAGGACGTGTTTAATGTACTTTTCAGCTTGGCGCTTGGTTCCATCAGTGGCCACACACGGCAGTGCCCTCACCTCTGTGTGATCTGGGTGGATGCACATGCCGATATCAACACCCCTCTCACAACTCAATCTGGAAACCTCCATGGACAGCCAGTCTCATTTCTGTTACGAGAGCTCCAGAATAAAGTAAGTGGCTTTAGGTTTTGTTTGGAGGGAGGGAGAGGTTACTGTACAGCACACTGTTTGTTTAATTTCAATTCTGGTGAAAGGTGCTGACTTATCTGCCCCTGAGGTTGATCTCCCGTTTATCCCCTAGATAAGATAAAGTTACAGGCATCCTATGTTTATAATCTACTAACTGCTAGTGCTGAGAGAGACTATTCCTTATTCAGCTCTTGGCCTCTTTGTAGATACTGTCACCTAGGGGGCACTTACTGCTGGGGTGCTAGTGGATTTTGTGATAGGCACATCTGCTAGGAACTGGATGGAGAGCATGAGCCCATGTCACAAGTTGCTTGATCAGGATTTGAAGTTGAAGGTGAGAGGCTTCATATCCCATTGCCACTCAGTCTCCTGTGCTAAAACAGACCTAATGCGTCAGTAAAGGCTCCAATCCAGCAACTGGACACTGTGTGGAGCCTGCATATTCTTGTAGCCAATACACGGAGACTGTTGGAGTGCGCAGGCAGCAGTCCTGCTGGGTGAGCCAGAAAGGGAGCCTCCCCCATCTGAGCCCATAGGAGCTGTGCCGAGCTCATCCCTGTATAGCTCACGTGCCTTTTACCCTCCCCTTGTACATCTCTATTTGGAACTGTTCCATATTTTGACCACCTCAGGGCCTGTCGGGGGCAGGGCCTGCATGGGCTGTCCTGATACATTGCTGTAGCTCTAGACGTTCTAGTAAATGTTACAGCTCAGGGCTGCTTGTAGCCTGCTTGGCAAAGTGCCCTGCTGACGATGACCATTATCTTTAAAGGCACAAGAAGAGCGGCCTGCTTCTGCAGCAGCCCGAAAAGAGGCTCGATATTGGTACACCTAGGGCATTTAATAACCACACTGCCTCGGCTGCAGCCTGGAAGCCCTCGTACAAGTTCTTATAGCATACTATAGGGGCTGCCATGGTAACCAGTACAGTGTCTGTGGCATCTGCATCGGGGACCTAGTTAGAAGTGAGCATGTCTACTTCAGCCTAGGCTCCAGGTTAGGGAATAGGAGAGGGTCACCGCCTGCAGGCTGAGAACGGCAGCTGGAAATGCAGTAAATCTGGTTCTCTTCACAGTATCCTACTTTGTCAGTATGTGTATTCAGCACGTACTGGGTACCTGCAGGTTATGCATCAGGCTGTCCTTAAAGGAAGGATGTAACTGTTTGAAACAAGTGTTCAGTGCCATATTACACACAATGGAAAGGAAATTATGCAGCCAAACCACCCTGAACTGAACTCCCAGCAGATCCTGCAAGCTAAACTAGTTCTACTTGTGCATTGGAAACCTCGAAGGAGCATCTGTAGTATAGTCCAAGGGACCAAAATAAAGTGTCTCCACATTAAACACCAAGTCTCCCACCCATCAGCCAGGCCAGCATGTGAGAGCCATCAAAATATGAGATCCCTGGGGTCTGCTGTGCATTACACAGATCTGATCTTGGTAATTCCATCCTGTTTCTCCTTGGGATGCATTTGAATAATCTTCTTTATGTGAACTGTTAACTAGCTGTGGCTTTCTATGCCAGAGAGGGCTGCAGTAATCCCTGCATGAGGTTAGTAAAACACTCAAACTCCTCAGAGGGAAGGCCCCAGTTAATGTAAGACCACTTGATGTAATGAGCTAGCCACTCCTTGAAAAGTCCAGCCTGGAAATAACTAGTCAGCATTTACCTCCAGTTACACCCAGTAGAAAATGGGTCAGCGGGGGAAGGAGACCTTCCTGTGACAGCTCTGGGTCCCCGTCTGTCTATCTCTCAAGGAACAGAGAAGCCTGTGAGAGAAGGAGCTCACCTGGCCAAGAGTCAGCAGTTGCTTCTGGATGGAGGAGGGGACAAAGCCCAATAGGTCTTTCACAACAGGGGAAAGGAGCAGGCTCCAAGATCCTGGGTCCCTCAGATTTGTTTCCTTGTTTCCCCTTCCCCCTCCCCAGTGGGAAAAGGAATAGACTCCACTGACTCCTGTGACCCTACAGTTGGTTAGGGGTCTGCTCAGCTGGCTCTCTCCCTTAAAGAGGAGGGGGGAGAGAAGAGCAAGGTTCCTAGAACTGCTGGAGAAACAGCAGCAGCTGAGTGCTTTCTGAGGCCAAGGCAGTCCAGGACGATGGTGGCAGCAGCGAGGAGGAGCCCTGCTCAGGCAAAATCCACCTAAATTTAGGAGAGGTGGCTGCATGAATTGTGGTGGGAGGGAGGGGGTCTGAGTGGGGTTCACCCCCAATGTCCCACAGAAAGCTCAGGCAGGTATCAGAGCGCCCAAGACTGCATAGAAACCTCCCCACTTTAGGCCCCCTACCTCCACCTGTAACAGTGCAGAACCAGGTTTCAGAGCAGCAGCCGTGTTAGTTTGTATTCGCAAAAAGAAAAGGAGTACTTGTGGCACCTTAGAGACTAACCAATTTATTTGAGCATAAGCTTTCCTGAGCTACAGCTCTCTTCATCGGATGCATCAGTGCAGAACCAGGGCAGCTGACAGAACCTTTTCATAGCATTATGGTGTGACACCGCAGACACCTCACATTTTGATGGCTATCATGGCCTGGCTGATGGGTGGGAGATTTATTTTTAGACCTTTATTCTGGTCCCTTGAACCACACCACCATTTAGGGGGAGAATTTACCACTGGTGCAAGAAAATAACCTGTTTTCACACTGTATATAATCATTGTGACAGGTTTCAGAGTGGTAGCCGTGTTAGTCTGTATCAGCAAAAACAACGAGGAGTCCTTGTGGCACCTTAGAGATGAATGTATTTATTTGGGCATAAGTTTTCGTGGACTAGAACCCGCTTCATCAGACGCATGGAGTGGAACATACAGTAGGGAGGTATAAATACATAGCATATGAAAAGATGGGAGTTGTCTTACCAAGCGGGGGGTCAGTGCTAACGAGCCAATTCAATTAAGGTGGAAGTGGGCTCGTTAGCACTGACCCCCCGCTTGGTAAGACAACTCCCATCTTTTCATATGCTGTGTATTTATACCTCCCTACTATATGTTCCACTCCATGCGTCTGATGAAGCGGGTTCTAGTCCACGAAAACTTATGCCCAAATAAATACGTTCGTCTCTAAGGTGCCACAAGGACTCCTCGTTGTTTTTACATAATTTATTGTTAATCGGTAACAGCTTGTAAGTGAAAGTTCAGTGGTTTGGCTTTTCGTGTAGCGGGCGTGACTGTACATCTGAATTACCAGAGAAGGGATTATGCATGAACAAAATTTTTTATTTGTACTTGTGTAATAGATAAACTGCACTGATAGCTGGAGAGGAGAGCTTACCCCTAACTCGTGTAGCTCTTGCTGGGTCCCCCTTCACTCAGACCGATCACTCATAAGCCTGAAGAATACTCTGGTTCTACTCTTCTAGCTGTATTAGTATACAACCTTTTCAAAGTGCTGTACAAACACTGACTAGTCCCTGCTTGCCCTTTAAAGTAGGTAGTAATGTCTTACACATTCTGTCTTGCCCAAGGTCACAGCATCATAGTTGCAGAGGATTCCTAGTGTCCAATCCTGGGCTTAGTCTGTTACGTCACTAACTTAGTGATGTCAACGATCATGGCTCAGCGTGAGCTGTACGTTTGGCTCCTCACAGGCTGCCTCTCTATGGACACCCTCTCCCAGTGACAGGCTTGTGCCTGTACTGTGCTCAGGGTAGAATCTGCAGTTCACCCCGCTCTTAGACTGGGTCTCCAGATCCGCTGCACTCCTGTTTACCAGCAGGTCCAAGTTGGGTTTAACCCCTGCTCTAGACTTGCTGTGATCGGAATAAAAAAAGTGCATGGACAATGAACAGCCTCTTCAAAGTATGTAGTCATAGGACCATGAGAGGAAAAGGATTAAAACAGACCTCTATGTATATTGTCTTCCCTAAACCTTAGCCTTTCCTTGCAAGTTCAGGCACCCCCATCACTGGAGTTGGACAAGGTAGTCTGTACCCCCTGCAGCCTGTCTTACTCTGAACTTCAGTCAGTGGCCCACCCTCTGAGTTCACAGGTCCATCTTTTTATCCCTTTTCAAGTCGCTTTGCCTGTCCTGGGCCTCTGGATTATGCAGCTCACTGCGGGTGGGTCAGAAGTAGACTTCTAGCAGTGGATTCACTGTGTTATCCATTAAAGATCAGCAGCTGCGTTAACCATTGTCTGCTTTCCTGGAAATGTGTAAAACCACTCAGGATTCAGTTAACTCTGCCCCCATAAAGCAGACAGCATGTTAATCACCTAGATAGAGGTACATGCTATTTATATAAAGAGGTTTGCCATGGTTTTCACATCTGCCTTTGCCAGTTCTTGACAGAGAAAAACTTTTGCTGTTGTTACTTCTGCAGCCCATCCACATAAGCTCCACTGCAGGCACTACAGATTCAGTGTTCCCCTTATTGTCCATCTGTCCATTCAGGTGACAGCGCTGTCGAGGAATTGGTCCCATATTTTGAGTCGGAGCTGGGATTAAATTCCATCTCTCATTCAGGGCTGGCCTTACCTTGAGGGGGCCGCCTCAGGTGCCAGACTGTGGGAGGGGGTGCCACTAGAGCCCAGATTGTAGAAAATTGCGTCTGCTGCTGGTGCATATGGATTCTCTCTGCTCTAGATGCACGGAAATGGTGGAGTGCTGTGCTGGAGGAAGGAGGGCACAAGAGACATAACAGGCAGGCAGGAGAAAAGGTGAGAGGGAATAACAGAAAGCAGCTGGAGCTGCAAGGAGAAGAGGCTTCTTCTCCTCTCTGTGTACCTCTCTAACACCCCCAGGAGCCTGGATTGATTAACACCAGCTTCTCATGGAGCTTCCTGTTTCCTGCTGCTTCCCTGAACCCACTTGAGGAGAACAGGCAGTCAGCTGATGAAGTAGTAGGAGCCATTCAGGCCCTTAAGACGTTGATATCTTCCCTCAGTCAGGCCCTGCTACCAGCCTGCTTATTTGTCCCCTTCAGTTGAGTGTTGAGAGCCACTATAGCTGGCACAGAACAGCAGTCATGAGTGAAAGAAGGAAAAACACCCCTCTGGGGCGGCATTCAGAAAAAGAGAAAGCAAAGGAAGCTTTTCTATCTAAGCAGGAAGGAGCTCTCCTAAGATACATAGACACACATGTTCACAGTGAGCCTTCCAGCCCCAGTGAGGATGTGAGGGGTGAGGAGGTGCCTGATCTTCTAGTTAGAGTGCAGGTGACCTGGTAGCTACTGCAGCATCAATATCTCCATCTCAAATGGATGTAACCATGCACATTCCTGAAGAAAAGTGTAGATCAGAGAAGAGTGTGGTGGAGGCGCAAGAAACAGCTGCTGCTGACTTCAGTTCCTTAAGTCTAGATGATCCAGGACTGTGGACCCACTTGAGCTGTAGCCTGAGGGACTTCCTTGTACTGCATGGGCCACAGCAAGTGAAAAACCTCAAGTTCCCCAAATGTTCCCCGAAGACCATGAAAATAGAAGTTTCCATCCAACACATTACTGGCGTGAAATCCCCAGTGGTGACAAAGTGGAGAGGCCATGGCTTTTATGTACTCAAAACCCCAGAATGCTGCATACTGTGTTTATTGCAAAAACAGTCTTCCAGTCTAATGTTCCAGCCACATTGGCTTCTACAGGAACAAAGGACTGGAAAAATCTGGCATGCCATGAGAAGGCAGCAAATCACCAGAGAGCATTCCATAGGTGGAAAGAGCTTGAGATGAGACCAAGGTTAAAGGGCACCATAGACTATCGGCATCAAGAGAAGATTGCGTCAGAGTCTCTTTACTGGCAAAACGATCTGAAAAGGCTCATTGCCATTGTGAGAGTGCTTGCCACCCAAAACCTAGCACTGCGTGGCACTTCAAATCAGCAGTATGTGCCAAACAATGGAAACTTCCTTAAAATTGTGCAGCTGATGGCTGAGTTTGATGATGTTCTCCAGGAGCACCAGAAGAGTCACCACCCAAGAAATGTACACGCACCACTACCTTGGAAAAACCATTCAAAATGAGATCATACAGTTTCTGGCAACAAGAGTCAAACAGAAGATTGTGGCAGATCTGAAGTCAGCAAGATATTCCTCTGTTAGTCTGGACTGCACACCTGACATCAGCCATATGGAACAAATGATTTGAATGGTGCATTTTGTAACAACAGAACCTAGTGCAAATGTTCCTGCAATGGTGACTGTCAGAGAGCATTTTCTAGAATCTGTTGACATTTGATGATACTACAGAAGCTGGTATGACAAATGTGCTTCTTAAAAAGCTGGAAGACATGGCAATTGTGATAGCTGACATGAGAGGTCAGGGCTATGATAATGCTGCCAACATGAGAGGAAAGAACAGAGGAGTGCAGACACGGATCCGAGAGTTAAACCCTCAAGCATTTTTTGTCCCATGCAGTTCTTAGTCATTGAACTTGGTGGTCAGTGATGCAGCATCAGCTTCGAGTGAGGCTGCTGAATTTTTTAATGTAATTCAAAACATCTATGTATTTCTCTCTGCATCAACTCATTGATGCAAAATTTTGAAGCAACATCTGGGAACATCCGCTCTGACACTGAAACCACTGAGTGCCACACGATGGGAAAGTCATAGGCTTTATCGCCTCCACTCGAAACACCAAATTGGGAAGATAGATGACGCCATAGTTGCCATTATGGAGGATAATGCTATGACAGGAACTGTTTGTGGGAGAACAGTGGCAGAGGGAAATGGAATCACCAGAAACATATATAACTTCAAACTTCTGTGTGGCTTAGTGTTGTGGCATGACATACTGTTTGAAATAAATGTTGTAAGCAAGAGACTCGAAGGTGTTGACCTTGATCTATCTGGAGCAATGGAAGAACTGGACAAAGCAAAGTCATACCTACTGTCTTACCAGTCAGATGAGGGATTTCAAAACTTTCTGAAGAGTGCACAGAAGTTGGCAGAGGAACTTCACACTGAAGCTGTATTCTTGAATGGGTGGGAAAATAAGAGTCAGAGAAGACTTTTTTTGATTACAAGGCATGGGATAATCCCATAAGAGACCCCAAACAACAATTCAAAGTTGAGTTCTTTAATCAGGTGCTAGATTGTGCAATACAGTCAGCTGAACGTTTCATGCAGCTCAAGGAACACAGCAGTATATGTGGGATGTTGTATGATATTCCAAAACTCCTCACTATACCTGAAGAAGGCCTACATCAGCAGTGCAGGGCACTAGAAACCGTTTTGACACATGATGACATGCGTGATATTGATGCGAGTGATTTACGTGATGAACTGAAAGCCCTTTCAAGATACATTTCAGCAGGATCAACTCCAAAGGCTGTTCTGGAATATAGGTACACAAATAAGATGACGGCCCTCTTTCCAAATGCTTTTGTGGCTCTGCACATACTTCTAACACTTCCTGTAACAGTTGCCAGTGGAGAAAGCAGCTTCTCCAAGCTGAAGTTAATAAAAACACATCTACGCTCCACAATGACACAGGAGAGGCTGGTCAGCCTTGCAACCATCTCAGTAGAGCATGAACTGGCCCAGACAGTGGACCTTCAGGAAGCAGTTCAGATCTTTGTAACCGAGAAGGCACAGAAAGCACCACTTCGATTATGCAAACAGATAAAAATGCCAGTGTTTACTATGCAGACAAGAAAAGTTACATTTGCTGTTCAGGCATTTGAAAGTTACTTAAAATTTTTGAACAAGGCATTTTAAGTTGTTAGAAAAACAAGGAGGAGTCCAGTGGCACCTTAAAGACTAAACAGATTTATTTGGGCATAAGCTTTCATGGGTGTAAAAAACCACCTTCATCTGAGGAAGTGGTTCTTTACCCATGAAAGCTTATGCCCAAATAAATCTGTTTAGTATTTAAGGTGCCACTGGACTCCTTGTTGTTTTTGTGGATACAGACTAACATGGCTACCCTGATACTTAAGTTGTTAGGTACCCCAATAAAGGAGAAGTAGCATGAGAGGAGTAGAACAGGAAGATGGCAGAATTGAGACCTTTCAAAGTTTTGGCCTAAGCGAGGGGACATGGGGACGTCATTTGAGTTCCCTGCCTCAGGTGACAAAATGTTGTGTGCGGGCCCTGCTTTCATTGCACTGCTGAGAGACTCTGCACTAATCACTAACTGTGATTGGGGGTGGGAAAACCTCATGGAGAGACAGTGGGCTGGGACTGGAGAGAGCTGAGTTAATGTCTCAGAATCCTGGAATGCCCTTAAGTTACTTTCTCTGTATGGCTTAGTTCTCATCTGTGAAATAGAACTAATACTTCCGTGCCCCACAGGAGGATAAATTCACTAATAGTTGAGGTTCTCAGGTACTATGGTGAGAGCTATAGTTTCCCAATCAGTAAAATGGGGATAATGTTGATTCCCTCCCCCCCCCCCTTGCAACTTATTTGCATCCTTGTATGAAAGGTACAAAAGAGCAGACATTTTCAGCCCCCTGTAGTACAAAGGCCTCGCCAATCTGCTATTCCCAGGCAATGGAAGGGTTTGACCAGAACTGGATGAGGGTGTATCATTATTGACACAATTGCTTTATCATTTAAGTTGACCCTCTCCTCCTCTATTGACACTTGCTGCCACAGTCTTACTCCCTAGGAAGTCTGCTTTCTAGCTCAACTCCCATTAATGTGAGGTATTCCCTTTTACCAAAGGCATTTCATAGCATACAACTTCTGGGGTCCCCCCCCACTGTTGAGCTGATTCTACCTTTAATGGTACAGTCTCATGTACATAGTTATGATCTTGTAGTGCCTCTTGTGCATAGATCTAAGTGCCTTAAAGATACCTTTTGTCAAGTACTAGTACCCATCTGTGAAATGGGTATAACTGAGGGAGAAAGGTTAAGTGACATGATCAATGATGGAGCAAGTTATTGTTCAAGCAGGAATAGAAACAGCCCCCTATTTCCCTACACTGCTAGGCAGCCAGCAGCATAAGACAATACTAGGTACTTCATTTTTTTTTTTATGTTCCTTAAATGCTGCTGTTTGTCTTAGAACAAATAGTATGAAAGGGGCAAGGCTGAGATTGTTAAGAAATCTTCATGTAGTCCTGTTCCCAGTCTATTAGACCTTGCTTTTCTGTCCCCTTGAGGATTTCACTCTGGGAGGAGAGAGGGTAGCATGAGGAAGTGAAAATCAAAACTTTTAACAAGTCCCTAAAATTATTTCCATTGTGAACTGGAAGCTTGTTAAACAGATGGCACTAGAAGTCACTTTATAGCTATATACACCCCTCTCTGCTTGCAGATGCCGCTGCTTCCTGGCTTTTCCTGGCTAAAGCCCTGCCTCTCAACATCGGATATTGTCTACATTGGTCTGAGGGATGTGGATCCTGCTGAACAGTAAGTGCAAGACCGCTGTGGAGGGGAGGGATTTTTCTTACTGGTGAAGTTTGAAGTCGCTTTTGCTAGTGCCATATATTTAAATGGCGTGGGCTGGTGGTGAGGGTTTGAGGTTTAAAGTACTAAACCGGGGTCCTCAAACTGGGGGTTGGGAGATTATTACAGGGGGGTCATGAGCTGTCAGCCCGACCCCACATCCAGCATTTATAATGGTGTTAAATATATTAAGTGTTTTTAATTTAAAAGCAAGCCTCTGGTGCAACCCACCTATGTGAAAGGGGTCACCGGTACAATCACTGTACTAAACATTTTAGCCAAAAGCAAGAAAGTTTTAACATTTTCTTTTAACAGCTATATTTTGAAGAACTATGACATTCAGTATTTCTCAATGAGAGACATTGATCGCCTTGGAATCCAGAAAGTTATGGAAAGGACATTTGAACAACTAATGAGCAGGTACCTTGTCACTGAAGATGAACAGACGCCGCTTGTGTCAGACAAAACATGAGTTCCTGAATTGTAAGCTGTTAATGTGTTAGAGAATCTCTGATAACCCATGCAGGTCTGACATATTACTTTCCACACCACCATTTATCAGCACACTCCTCCTCTTTCTCTGCTTTCTGTACGTTATTTAAAAGGAAAGGGAGTGCTCAGTTACTGCTGGTGATACGTAGCTGAGTGACAGTCTTATCCACAGCACATCTAGCAGCTGTGCAAATTTCCAATAAGTATGCTTCAAGATTGAAGTCCAGTCTGTTGGATTTAATCCTTGGGCTCTTCGATGACATTGAAATGAAACTACTTCACCCTGGGTCTGGAACAGCCCTCCTATAACTATTAGCTGCTACAAATGTGGGCTGGACACAAGTGGTGCCTTCACCCACATCTTGAAGAATCCAGTACCTGGCTACTAAAGTGTGAGGAAAAGGTTAAGTCTGCACCATTTAATGTGGCTCAGACATAGTAACCATAGAGCTTAGGTAGCTCACAACAACTTCGTTTGCTTTAAAGAACTGTTAGGGGAGGTAAGCACTAGACAGCAGCAATGAAGTGCTCTTAACGCACCAGGTCTGCCCCTGTACTCAGTTACTGTTAGCCTTTTAGTATGTTAAGGCACTCGCTGGAGCTTTCAAAGTTCATATCAAGCACACTCTCTGGTCCTGAATTTCCATGGGCACAGAATCTCGCTCTTCAACGTATTTTTTTTTTTTTAAGCCCTTATGGGTTGGAAATTCCTCCTAGTT
Organism: Caretta caretta; assembly: GCF_965140235.1. Classification (NCBI taxonomy): domain Eukaryota; kingdom Metazoa; phylum Chordata; order Testudines; family Cheloniidae; genus Caretta; species Caretta caretta. Next base: position 61,748,476 of record NC_134211.1, on the reverse strand, counting down.
AATGTTTTCAGAGTTAACTGCTGCACTAATGCAAGTCTGCAGCCAGTTGGAAACTAGATGACTTGTCCCATTCATCTTTATCCCCCAGGGCTTACAAGATGCCCTGGAATTCAGTATTTTTGCTACAGCCAGCTGCCTTTTGCTTTCTAGCCTTCCCCACAAGATTGAGCTAATGCTCTCTGCACTGTTTCAGGGAGCCAGCTGGGTTGAGGTGCCAGAGCTGGAACTGGTACCTGTGCTGGGGCAGCAACTGAGCTAAGCAGTAGAACAGAGATGAAGTACTGGTGAAGTGACAAGCTTCCCCCTTTCCTGGCACATGCTTCGAGGGTCAGGGAGAAAGAGGAACTCTGCTTTGGGATGTTTTTTTTGAACATGGCAGGTGTGGCCAGCCCAGCATAAAGAAACACTTCATTTTTTTTCCTTTGGTTTTCCCACCTCTGAACTATAGTTTGGGGGGGGCTTAAACAATGGGAAAGAGTGAAAATAAGTGGTGCCCTAAACTTGATTCTAGTGTGCTGTGAAGTAGATGGGGTCCTGACCACATATACGATCACAGAATATTAAGCCACCTATTTTATTTTATTCTCCAGAAGGCAAAGACCAATTCACCTGAGCTTTGACATTGATGCTTTTGATCCTTCGCTGGCTCCAGCAACAGGGACTCCTGTTTTAGGTGGATTAACATATCGGGAAGGCATGTACATTACAGAGGAAATACACAATACAGGTAAGAATCAACCAGCAGTGTTTGATTAAACCCAATTATCACACAAGCCTCTTAGCCAAGAGCTAATTCTACCTTTACAAGAAGTTATTTGAGACAGGTTTAAGGTGACCTGTTTTGCATTTCAAATTGCTTCTTTATAACTAGACTGACAGGAGCTAAGTAGTAAACTTTAGATCAATGATTTTGAAGGGGCATGGTACAGTAGATCAGAATGGTATAGGTCCCTATTTTATATAGCAGTGAATAGATGGGGCAGACTTTCAGAACTTTACATATGCATGAATGACCAGTTTTACATCAATATTCCTTTTTTGCATTAGTGTAACATTAAAAATACCCAGTTTTAAAAATCTGGCTTTCATCTTGCAAGTGATCCTAAAACCCCAGGTTCAAGCTTCCACTGGAGTTGTGGGGAGAGAACTTAAAGGAGACAGCATTCGAGTTTTCAGCCTCTGACAGTCCACAGATCACTCTTGTTTCTATGAAAGTGACTGAACTATTTGTTCTATTCCAGAACACAAGTCTTGCTAATACAAGACTCGGCTATGCACATTTAACAAATTTTAAAGGTACCATAAGCTTTTCAGAATGGGGCTAGGACACCTCACTTTAGATATAAAATGCACTTATAGTTAAATGGCTTGTGTGTTTCTTAGGACCTCTGCTCACAAGGGATTGTTACTGTTCCTTGGTTGACAGTCTTAACTCTACATTGAGATGTGCTCAGATACTGTGGGCTGGACAGATCTGGCATGGCATTTAACCTAAGCCACAGGTTCAATATTAAGTGGATGCCAATGCTACTTTGGCAGACATTGAACTTAACCAGCTTCTCATAGTTAAACTCCAGAAGCATAGCTGAAATGCCAATGTTCAGCTTCTCTTCCTCCAGAAGTGGCTAAATCTTCCTCATTTTTAAACTTCCACCATTACATTCGAAAAGATCTTACAGCCATAAAGAGGCAAGGCATTGCTTTCTTGAGTCTTGAGCCAGATAGGTGCAGTACCTCTGTCATCTCACTTTTTGCTGCTGTATAGTCAGTTGCTGCTTGGGAAAGGTGTGGAGGTGGTACAGTTGCTGGTCATAATGTAGACTAGTACTGCCTCCAGGAACATGTGAGGCCCTAGGGGCCTCCCAGTTCTGTTCTTCAGACAGGTTGACTATTTGCATCTGCTAGCCAGAAGCAGCCTCCATGGATTGCACTTGGGGATAGGCTTACCTTTTCCCAGGGTGTTCTAAAATGCAAGGTTGGGGATATGAGCCTTGAACTACTCAGTGACTAATAGAAGTATAGTGTTGGCTCTGCCACAGCAGCTGTGTGAAACTACCGATCAAATAGCAGGAACAGAAGTCCAGCATGTTCCTGCCTCGGGGGTAATGTGTTTTTGCCTTCTCAGGATTGCTTTCGGCTGTGGACCTGGTTGAAGTAAACCCATTGCTTGGAGCCTCTCAAGAGGAAGTGAATGCTACAGCCAGTCTTGCAGTAGATGTGCTAGCAACATGCTTTGGGCACACCAGAGAAGGAGCACATGCTGTTTTTGATGAACTCCCAACCCCCAATTCACCAGATGAATCAGACAGTGAAGAGCAAGTGAGGATTTAGGACCCCCACATGATGGAAGACGCTTCACATTGGGCATTCTGCTGAGGCACTTGAGTGGATAGATTATCAAACACTTGAAGTGTTTTACTTTGTTTTAAAAAGAGACTAGTTTTTTCCATTTGACCAATAACTACTGTTTTATTCATTTAGAAGTATATAAATTTAGACAAGTAATAAAACAATTACCTTATTACTGTCTATTACCATTACTTCAGTCAGTCTTTGCATTTTTATAACCTGCATGTCTTTCTAGAGTCAGTACATAATTCAGTTGAAAATGCTGCCAGAACCTGGCAGCTCAACCACAGGACTTTCAAATGGAGTAGACCTCTCATCCACTTCTTCTGGAGCTACTGCCATCTCGTTTCTCAGCTATGTCTATGCATAATCCTTGACACAAAGGGGAACACCAATCTGGGCTGTGCAAGTTCAGCTCTTGCGGAAGAACTTGTAGTAGACCACACCTCCTAGGATGGCTAGTTCTAGGATGATGATGACAGACAGCAGCAACTTGTTAGTCATAATTCTAGAAAGAAAAAAGGGAGTTTAGGATCATGCTGCTCATGGTAAGTGAAGACTTTTATTGGGTCTTGAGGAATATCCTCCTGTATATGTTCCAGTGTGGTTTAAAAACATTCTTTATGTAAACACTCCAGCTGAGAACTAAAGTTACCAAAAGTTGATTGTCTTTAAATCTCATCACTAAGCTTAGTACTTTTGTGGAGAATTCTCCACAACGTTCTCAAAACTAGGAAGGAGGGACAAAGCAGTGATTCCTGCACTAAACAGCTTTCTAACAGTTCTCTGGGACTTCTCTTTACATTCTCCATTTCACTACTTGCAGTGGTGCTGCATTCTCCAACTTTTTTTATTTCCACACTGTAAGATGGACAGGACTACCCCATTAAGTCAGTTATTTCTTAGGAGCATAAGCCACCACTACTCAGTGTATGGGTCTCTAACTTTCTAGTAAAATGGGTTGGCTCTTCAGAGGATACTATTGTACTCTGCCAAAATGGTCTTTAAAGATGTTTGGCCTTTAAAAGACCTCTAGAGGGGACTACTGACTTGTATAACAGGCCATAAAATTCCCCCACATAATTCCTTTTGAACTACAGCACACTCTCCCACCTCTGCATTCCCCAAAATGTTCATTTGTTACTATGGTCGCTAAAGATCATTCCACATACAGTTTACATAAATGACTAAAGCAGGTCATCAAGAACTCGCAGCAAGCTGTAATGCAGTAGCAGGTTAAAAAGTTGGGTTTTTTGGGCTGAAGTTGTCTCATGGACAAAGAAAAAAACAAATCAGTAGGCTGTTTGAACCTCCACAAGCTTTGGTAAGTTAGTTTCCTAATTTCGACATGCAAGAAGGTTAATGGAGTGTACAGAGGACTCCTGCTCTAGAGCAGGACACTGGTGCTAACTGAAGATGAACAGCACAGACAAGATGCATTATTTAAGAAAAGAGGAACCACAACCTTAAGTGCCAGGTAACACTATGAATTGATACTCAGGAATTAAGAATCTTGAGTATCAACTGATAGCTTAAAAAGGCTGGTCACTATGCAGAAGCAAACTGTGTTAGCAAGGAATAGAACAGGGAGTATTCTATAAAATGCATAATACACCTTGCCCATGAATACAGTCGTCAGCTTGTTACCTTGAAAAGGGTGTTGAAATCCAGAAGAGATTAATAGAAATAGGGTACGGAAGACTACAGTTAGTCTATACAATGACTAGAGTGCCACTTGAACTCTAGTCTAAACTATTCCAAAGGAAAGAAAAACAGGTAGTGAAATTAAGGCACCTTAATTTCCACTGCATTTAGCTGTGACTGAATACCTTTCCCAGACCTGAAAGAGCTCTTTATGGTGCTGAAGTTGGTCTAATGAAAGATATTACCTTGCCCACCTTGTCTCTCAATACCTGCTCACTGAGGAATATTAAAAAGAGACTGTAGCCCATTTATTTGGGCAAATTTCAGTTACTCTGTTTACCTAAAAGCCCCCAGCTGTTCTGGTATTTTAAATTTCCTTTGCTGTGTGCTGTAGAACTGCTGCACTGTTAGAGGTGGCAGCAGCATTTGGGTACTGGGTGAGGCAATTCCTGCACAGTAAATAGTTTTCTGGTTGTATCTTATTTTGAGATTTAGAAGAAAGGCATAATTGTCTGGGATTGGTCATTATTGGAGGCTAGCATTGCTTTAAAGTTTTAAAAGGTAAGTAAATTCGTCACACAACTCACCTTTTTGACATGGAACGCAGGATCTTACGGGTTTTGCTTAAGTTTTCGCTTGTGTTCACTAACTACAAAGAAAAACACATTAGATTTCACTTATTCTGAAGGGAAATAAAAGGCACAGAGCCAAACCTTGTACTCTGACCCACAGTGTGCCAGCAGTTAGTTGAGGGCACAATGAATTAAGCAAACAAAAGATCTGGGTTCAAGAAGGACCCTAGTAAGAAACAAGCAAAACAAATTAGGGTTATGCATTTTAAAAGCTGTCATAGAATATAAGGGTTGGAAGGGACCCCAGAAGGTCATCTAGTCCAACCCCCTGCTCGAAGCAGGACCAATTCCCAGTTAAATCATCCCAGCCAGGGCTTTGTCAAGCCTGACCTTAAAAACCTTTAAGGAAGGAGATTCTACCACCTCCCTAGGTAATGCATTCCAGTGTTTCACCACCCTCTTAGTGAAAAAGTTTTTCCTAATATCCAATCTAAATCTCCCCCACTGCAGCTTGAGACCATTACTCCTCGTTCTGTCATCTGCTACCATTGAGAACAGTCTAGAGCCATCCTCTTTGGAACCCCCTTTCAGGTAGTTGAAAGCAGCTATCAAATCCCCCCTCATTCTTCTCTTCTGCAGGCTAAACAATCCCAGCTCCCTCAGCCTCTCCTCATAACTCATGTGTTCCAGACCCCTAATCATTTTTGTTGCCCTTCACTGGACTCTCTCCAATTTATCCACATCCTTCTTGAAGTGTGGGGCCCAAAACTGGACACAGTACTCCAGATGAGGCCTCACCACTGTCACATTATAAACAACTCAGGTGCAAACCTGAGACTCAGAACATGTGGTCACTGCAGCTTTCAATATAAAATTTGGTCAGCCCTGCTCCAGAAGTTCAAGGAGATGGGTTGTGAGGGAAATTAGGCCAGTTGTCCTTATTGAGTGAGTCAAACCAGGGGTTGTTTACACTAACACCTGTCTGTCAGGGGTGTGGTGAAAGGAAAAAAAACCCACACACCCCTGACTGACATAAGGTTCACAGACAAAAGTGCCAGTGTGGACAGCACTATGTTGGCAGGAGAGCATCTCCTGCTGCTCATTGGAGGTGGTTTAATTATGCCTGCAGGCAAGCTCTCTTCCACCAGCTGCTAGAAGGTCCATGAGGTAGACATAGCCTCAGAGCACCTTTAGAAGTGCATGCCACTTGCCCTCCATTTACATTCACAAGCACCCTTGGTAAATGAATCTGTTTATGCCCAGGCTTTCAAACCCACACTCATTGCAGCAAGTGCTTTCACAGAAATCAGATGGTGCAGATCATAAAGCAAACAATAAGCCGGTTCCAGCCTGATGCCAACACTAGTATGTTTTTGCATGAGTGGAATTCACTCATTTCACATAAACACAACACTATGACTCCTGTTAGATCCTATGTGAAAAGGGATTTGTGATGGCAGATCTGTACCATTCTGCCTGCCAAGAGTCACCACTTTTGGCACCTTTTTTATACAGCTGCAAGTATCTCCTGCTCACAGCTCCGGGAGAGTCCACAAATCCATTTAAAAAACAGTTCTAGACTTCATCTCTTTGTTAAGGGAGCATATGCAAAAAGAAGGTGAGCTTGTATTTATTACTATTTCAGTAGAGGGAACAGCATACAGAAAGCACACTATAAATGCATAACTCCTTGAACAAGTTTAACAGGATGGTATATCCAAAGGACTGCATTAACTCTTAGCTTCAGAACAAAGTAGCTTTGACAGATGCAATGTTTCGGAAACAGAATATTCGGGTTATTGGATCAGCTTTATAAAATACTGTACATCTTTATGGGCTGGCTAGTGATTGTATTCCTGGATGAACGGATGGTTCCTGCAGGAACAATAGTTAGAGGGGAGTGATGACTGTAAATTCCCAATGCTGAAGCAATACAGGTAACAAGACTTTTGAAGTTTTGCCTCCCAGGGAAATAGCCTATGCTGGTTTGACCTGATTCAAGAGGCCTGCTGACAGAACTATACAGACAGCCCTACTCTGGGAGAGGGAGTCACTCACATTAAATCCAAGATCGGATATGAAACTGGGATGATGGGTAAATGTACACTTTGAGCTAAAGGTGTGATTCCCAGGTTGAAGACCTTTGATTAAGCTATCATGCTAAAAATAGAAGTGTAGGTGCTGCAATGCTGGATTCTATTCTTTCTTGTACATCAATATATTAGTTTACCAAGTTTCCGTTACTCATGTGCAAATCTACTGAGGGCAACAGGATTGTAGAAATGCAGCCAAAGGTCTAATGAATCTTCATTACTGGTGATACTACTCGGAAATAACCAAAGCTCAACTGTGCACAGGCTTAGTTTGCAGAACTAGAGGTAAGAACACATCTTCACTTGTTAAGTGAGCAAATTTGATACAGAGATCCAGGACACAATAACTGGATCAGAGTGAAACTGCACTTTGACAATGCTTCACTCAAAAAAGAAAGGCTTCAGTGGTTACAGCCTAACTTTTAGGTCAAGTTTACATAGTTTAAAACCACTATTAATAGTTTACATTATTAGTTGTTGGGCTAGTTCCTGCCTTAGCCCCAGGGAGCTGGAAGAGACCTATTGGGTAATCTAGCCCATTTCATCCACATATAAACTCAGGTTAAAAACTGATTTAGCCTCTTCCATTTACTTCACACTGTCAGGGTGATAAAATGACTAAAGTTTAAACAGGATCCAGGCACTAGCATAGGACTCAAAGCCAAACGGAAATGAACTGAAATTCCACTTCACAGTGTATTCCTGGGGGCAAAGTGCTCTTTATGGACTGCTAGGCTGAACAAATGGAGGCAATTTTTTATTTGTCACCAATCTACAGTCCTCCACTCTAACTGCTCCTTCTTTCCAGATGTCCATATCGCAGCTTTCATACCCCAGGAAGTAAACATCTGATGGAAGCACCCAGATCTCCATAGAGGCTACCGTTCCCAATAGGCTAATGCCAGGCTATGTTACAGTGCCCACAGCTTTTACACTCACTCTGCTTTTGGTGCGTTCCAATTGCTCTCGCTGGTCCCCAAGTTCCTCGATTATCTCGGTACCTATCTGATCCGTCTCTGCAGCAATCCGATGTGAACGGTCAATGCTCTGAGTGGCTCGGTTCAGGCTGTCTGTCCCCTGGAGAAGCAACCCCCTCTGCAACTGCAGATGAGTCTAAAAAATAGGTTGTACTGTTTAGCTGTTAAACATGGGAGCAAAACCATACTGGCTGCTGATGCACTCTAGAATTGAGATGCATTGCTTTATATAGACCATGTGCCTATAAACAGCGACAAGGTCCTTTTAGGTTAACAGAAGCAGACAAATCAAGTTTGGAAGTATATAGTACGTTAACTCTGTATTACATAGTATTAGCCCTTACTATGGATGAGAGATTTATCTGCAACATTTCTAGAGAATAGGGAGGAAGCCAGAGTTAAACAAACTACTGTAAGAGGAGGAAGAAAGAGGACACTCACTCTCACTACAAAGTTATAAGAGCCAAAAAAAGATTAAAGACAGATTTCCTTGTTTACATCCTTAAGAGCCACAACCATAAAATGCAAGTCAGTCACTGCTAGAGGCTGAAATATGGAGCAAGAGATGCTGTTCCATATTTAGGTTCATTTGATTTTCCCACCTTAAACTCAATTGTGCCCCACTCCCTCAAAATCCACAGCACAGGATGGCCTCAAAAATCAGTAGACTGGGACTGGAGCAGAGAATTCAGGACTCTTCTTCTGTATCTGTTGTAATATAGGCTTGTTGCATATTACCACAAAACTAGAAAGTTATGAAGAAATCTATCTCCAGTAAATGCAAAAACTGGGACTAACAGTACCCCAGCAGAGATTTAGTCCAGGATAGCAAACGTATTCTCTTTAGAAAACCTCTTTTGGAAACAAGAAATAACCTAGGATTTCCTGTGCCTTATCATTTGCATGATTTTAGGGACAAATATCTACTCTAGGAAGCCAAGAAAAAACAAGCTGTAGTTAAATAGAAAGAAGCCTGGCGTAGTTCTCACACACACATCCCAAAACTACATTCAAAATAGTGTTAAAAGGTTCATCTTAAACCTAGCAAAGACATGAAAAAGGAGTCAACTGAAAGGTTAGTCTTAGGGCTACAGATGCTACATGGGAAAGGTTTTAAAACATTCTGGTTAGAAATAAATGTGTCACATTTTCCTTCCTTTAATCTCACTTCCCTCTACCAGTTAGGGGATACTTACTTAAAAATAGGATCTTTGTTTTTATCTGCTCCTTTTATCCCTACCTTAAGTCATTCCTTTATCTACAGCATTCACAATTGGTTGCTGTGGAGATTTTTTATGAGGTCACACAATCAGAGGATTATATGAGAAGCAGCAGCAGCAGATGGAATGCCTAGGCCATCAAGATCCTCTTTTCATGCAAATAAGTAGCCCAAGTCACAGGATGAGATGTATACCTTCAAATCAGCAGCACTGCTATGGGTACCCACATGGCCCCACAGTATGCCAACATTTTTATGGCTGACTTAGAAAAACGCTTCCTCAGCTCTCGTCCCATAATGCCCCTACTCTACTTGTGCTATATTGATGACATCTTCATCATCTGGACCCATGGAAAAGAAGCCCTTGAGGAATTCCACCAGGATTTCAACAATTTCCATCTCACCATCAACCTCAGCCTGGACCAGTCCACAAAAGAGATCCACTTCCTGGACACTACAGTGCTAATAAGCGATGGTCACATAACCACCCCCCTATACCGGAAACCTACTGACCACTATGCCTACCTACATGCCTCCAGCTTTCATCCAGAGCACACCACACGATCCATTGTAGAACTTGGCTTAGACGATACAACCGCATTTACTCCAACCCCTCAGACAGAGACAAACACCTACAAGAACTACAATATCCACCTGCTGAAGTGAAGAAACAGCATGATAGAGCCAGAAGAGTACCCAAAAGTCACCTACTACAGGACAGGCCCTACAAAGAAAATAACAGAACGCCACTAGCCATCACCTTCAGCCCCCAACTAAAACCTCTCCAGCACATCATCAAGGATCTACAACCTATCCTGAAGGATGACCCATCACTCTCACAGATCTTGGGAGACAGGCCAGTCCTGGTTACAGACAGCCCCTCAACCTGAAGCAAATACTCACCAGCAACCACACACCACACAACAGAACCACTAACCCAGGAACCTATCCTTGCAACAAAGCCTATTGCCAACTCTGTCCACATATGTATTCAGGGGACACCATCACAGGGCCTAATCACATCAGCCACACTATCAGAGGCTCGTTCACCTGTACATCTACCAATTGATATATGCCATCATGTGCCAGCAATGCCCCCTACCATGTACATTGGCCAAACCGGACAGTCTCTACGTAAAAGAATAAATGGACACAAGCAGACGTCAAGAATTATAACATTCAAAAACCAGTCAGAGAACACTTCAATCTCTTTGGTCACTCGATTACAGACCTAAAAGTTGCAATTCTTCAACAAAAAAACTTCAAATACAGACTCCAATGAGAGACTGCTGAATTGGAATTAATTTGCAAACTGGATACAATTAACTTAGGCTTGAATAAAGACTGGGAGTGGATGTGTCATTACACAAAGTAAAACTACTTCCCCGTGTTTATTTCCCCACCCCCACTGTTCCTCAGAGGTTCTTGTCAACTGCTGGAAATGGCCCACCTTGATCATCACTACAAAAGGTTCGCCCCGCCCCGCTCTCCTGCTGGTAATAGCTCACCTTAAGTGATCACTCTCCTTACAGTGTGTATGGAAACATCCATTGTTTCATGTTCTCTGTGTATATAAATCTCCCCACTGTATTTTCCACTGAATGCATCCAATGAAGTGAGCTGTAGCTCATGAAAGCTTATGCTCAAATAAATTGGTTAGTCTCTAAGGTACCACAAGTACTCCTTTTCTTTTTGCGGACACAGACTAACACGGCCGCCACTCGGAAACCTGTCAGGATGAGAGAGGCTCACTGACCTTGGATCAGAACTGGCCCTCAGAATAGAACATTTTCCTAAATTTTGAAAAAGTCTTTAATCTACCATCCTGTACTAAGCTATTTGTAAGGGAGGCAATAAATGCCTCATGCTGCAATATCCAGACAAATCAAGGATAGCACCTCAGTCTTCAAAGTTTTCTGGCTTCTGTAGTTTTAGATCTGGTGAAAGGTATACCCAAGACTAAAATAATCCAGCCACAGGACAGATGCAGGATGGACAGCACCACAAACTTCCCACACAGATCAATGTGCCTCAGAGCTTTAAGACTGGAGGTGATTTCAGTCTCTACAGTTCACTCATATTTTGAGTTAACTGTCTACAGTACAATAAAACAAAACTAAAATCTGGTACTTAAAAGTTTTGAGTGGCCAGATCAATATGCTACTTAAATAGATGGCTTCTTACATGTACCTGGATTATTTAACTGAATTTTAAAGATAGCTTTACCATTGATGCTACACGGTGCATTTAAATATATCTACTTCACTCACCTTTGACAGTGAAATGAAATTGGCCGTTTAATTTTTTTCCTGCACTACTACAGTTGTGTTTTCTGTGCTGTAAGGAATGTTTAAATAAATTATTTAAGTAGGTTTAATGAAAATCTATTTTTAGGTTTTTAAAAATAGATTGAGCCAAATGCTATTTGAGCATCTCTTAAAAAGCAAGTTTGTTATTTTGAGTTTATTCTTTCATTCTTACCAAGTTGACACATGTTTTTTTAAAAGAGCTCCAGGTACAATTTTCCTCTCATGAGAAATACTCCCTATTATGCAGAGTAGGTTTACAGCCAAGTTACATGAGCTCAGAAACTAAGGAGGGCAAGACAGAAACATTAACTAGCAGAGCTAGCTACAGCTGAATTCACTTTGTATCACAATCAAGAGTTTTAAAATATAGTTAATATCTATTTGACACTCACACTCTGCTCATTTTCCATGGAATAGATTCCGTATTTTGTGTCCCCCCGACTTCCAAGACCCAACCCCAAATCTGTGCTTTTAATCTCTCTCTGGAACATGGCAAGGTCTCTCTTGTAGGTCCGGATTCTGTTCATCATTTGGTTGCGGAAGGACACTGGGGCATATTTCAGTTCTTCTTCCATCTCCCGCAGCTTTGAAGAGAAAAAGTAGTTATAAAAAGTACCACATTCATTCTACTAATATAGAGGGGGTATTCAAACTATGCCCAACCCAAAGATGTACTCTCAACTTGACACGAGTCAAAGGAATGACCCTATTTTGTGAGGGAGGACATTGTAGCTGCCCTCATCTATTACAGAGGCATAGCACAGGTCTACAGGTCCCAGCAGCTGCTTGGCTCAAGATGAAGTACTGCATACCAGGCCAGAAGTCTCCACAAGTCACACCTTCACATAAACGTATGGGACAACAAGATTACATAATTCCACAGGCTTCATTTTGTCCAATCCACAGCACAGGGTTCATACTGTGTTAAACAGTCTTCCCTCAAAAAAGAGTCCAAAAGTTAACAAGATAAGTCCCAACAGTATCGTAGAGAGCGTTCTCTGAATTAAGATTTCAAGTTTACGATTTCATTTCTTGAAGTGAAAATATTGAACAAGTCATACTTGTCAGTATCATGTCATCAGTACCTTCCATAATATGATTTGTATTGTTACTCACCATCCCAATAAGAACAAGAGAATACTAAGACACTGGTATACATGTGGACTCTGGTACAAGACATGGATTGGGGAATGCTTCAGTGAAAGAGACTAAAGCCAAAATTATAAAATTGATTTTCTATATAACATTTTGATAGTTGTACTTTGTCCTTTTTCACATTCTTTAAACAGTTTTAGGTTGGTGTCAACTTTCCAAATCACATCTACACAAGTGGACAGGCCATCAACCAAACTTCCAGATCTGAACACCGAGCAGTTCAGTACATCTCTAAATAGGACATGTGACTAAAGCTGGGTGAATAACTGATTTTTCAGTTTGCAGGCAGTTCCGAAAAATTTAAAAAAGGGGGGGGGGCGCCCCACATGGAGGGTTCAACCAGAAATTCAGGAATGTTGGTCAAATCAAAAAAAGTCAACAAAAATTTCATTTCCGGTCAAATGAAATGCTTCATTAAAAAAAAAGTCCAGCTCTATTTTAAGAGAAGTGGGAGCATGCAGATGTATGGATCTCTACACCAATAATCCTTTGATGGATCAGGAAAGAATGGCAATTACTACAGATTCATAGTTTAAGGCCAGAAAGGACCATTAGATCATCTCGTCTGACCTCATGTCTATTGCATGCCATTTCACCCAGTTACCCCATATTGAGCCCAATAACTTGTGTCTGGCTGTTCTGGGCCAAGGTGTTCGAAGCACTGCAGGCCGACAGAGGTACCCTGAGAAAATGAGACCCACACGCAGCTAAGCAGCGAGTTATTGGCTTTATTGAAGGTTAGTGACACACCCGCAAAGGGGACTCCAAGCTTTGCTGTCACGGAGGCGGAGAACCCAGCACACTGGAGCTTTGCCTGGGACGGAATCCGACGAAGGGGCAACCAGCGAGCCATAATAAGCAGTACACAGAAACAGCTCATGAATATATAATTAGGTACTTCCCTAAAGGGGCTTTCTGCTACCTGGCAACAGGCCATTCAAGGCAGACAAAACCGGCCTAAAACCGGTTGAAGTTGGTTCCCCATGTCCTAAGTGACCGGGTGGCCTCGAGAAAGCGGAAGTTCCCTAGCTAGGCCATAAAAGTCTTCCGCAGTCCCTTACACTGGCTAAAGCATATTGTCCAGAAAATCCTCCAGTCTTGATATGAAGATATCAAGAGATGACAAAGCCACCACTTACTCTAGTAGCTTGATTTTCAAATCTACTATGTCATGTTTCAGAGATTCAACAAACATGATTCTTAAAAACTACAAAAGCCCAAATGATACATCACCACAAAATTTACAGGGTCAAAAAAACATCTGGATTGTCCTGTGATGGACAATGGACATTAAAGCTAATGTAAATGAAATACGCAATCCATATATCTAGTACAGCAAGCTATTGTACCTGTGTAATTGACCACCATGTCAGCAAAACTAGATGGTGCAGTAAGTGGAGTTTAAAACATGTATGTGTTTCCATGAGAAGAACCACGGAAGAGTTCTGGGACATACATGAATTCTCAAAGAAATAAAGTTTTTAAAAGGTAACCATTACATAATTATGGAGCAGAAGAAATTTTAAGCCTTTAGTGTTACAGCTTTAAAAAAAAAAAAGGGACATTTTTGTGTTGCTTTACATCTTCTGTTGCCCCAATAATCCTGCATCGCAATGTTCTTCTTTGCAGGGTTCTCATATTCACACTTACGGGTATTGCGCCACCTGGTGCTACCTAATGATAGAAGCTCCTCCAAGCAGTACCCATTAGAGCGCACATGCACCCTCTTCTACCCCTCCCCGAGCATAGCCAAATGTTCTGAGGGCGAGGCTATATAAGGGGCACAGCACCCTCTACAACTTCAGTTCCTTCCAACTATTGTGCCAGACAAAAGTGAACCACTCCAATCCATCTTGGATCCACGGCCAGATAACTACATCAAGAATTAAGTGTAGTTTTTAGTATAGTAATAAATGTTGATAGTTTAGTATAGTTGGTGAGATTCAGTTCCCTGTAATAGCTGAACCAAAGAAAAAGAAAAAGCCAAGGTTTAAGAGGTGTGCTTTGTGCCCAGCTGTCTTCCTGGAGATGGTGTGATACTCCCTGGAGTACCCAGGCTTGTAAGGCACCTCACCACTACCTCCCCTTAGAGCTGGGGTTTTCACAACAAAACTTTTGGTGACCGCAATCTGAGGCCACCAACTCTTGCTTGGGGCCATTCTGACAAATTTTCCTAAAATACTTAATTTTAGGAAAAACAAATAAATATGCACACATGCACATTTCCGAATCATTGTCATTTGTGTTTTTTGGTTTTTTTTTTTTTTTTTGTAGACTCAATAATAAAAATGTACAGTTGTATTTTGGTGCGCCTGACCCCTGTTGCCTCCCCCATCGCCTCTAGCCCCTGTCACCTTCCCCAGCCCCCACCTAACCCCTGGCTCCCCATCACCCCCTCTGGGACCCACTGCTTCTGCCTCCCTCCCCCCATTGCCCAAGATCCCTTCAGCAGTATCGCACCCAGGCTCACCCTGCTCCTCGCCTCGACCATGGTGTCCAGTCAGACCGGTCCAGCTGAAGCCCAGACCTGGAGCGGGCGGGAGAGGGGCTGAAGACTGGAGCCCCGCCACCCCAGGGGGCAGGAGCCAAGAGCCTGTGGCCCCACAGCTGAAGCTGGGGGCAAGGGACTGAAGTACCAAGCCTGTTGCTAGAGCCCCAAGGCTGAAGGGGGGGGGTTAAGCCCACCCATTTAGCCCCATTGCTTTGTCCCCTCCCCTATCTCTGCCCAGGAGGCAGTCATGACCGCAGGAAAAACCCCTGGTGGCAGCATGTGAACACATGGCCACATTTGAGAAACACTGCCTTAGAGCAAAGCAGTCTTGTCTGTGTTTGCCATGGATCAGCTCCCTGAAATCAAGAGCTCTGGCAGTACAAGCACTACCTTCCAGGTCTCCACAGTCTTTGCTCTCTCTCTCTGTAGGTAGTAATGGGTATATACCAACCCACCCCAACTCCCACAAGTTCTTAGAGCACTCCCTGCCCCTTCCGCACTGCACACTCAGTTACCAGGTTCTGTTACCTAACAGTACACATCAGCTTGTAAGTTTCAACCCAGGACAAGCACCTCACTTAACAACCTTATTCTTGTTTTAATTAAATATACCTAAGTGCTGTGATGTTATCAAAGATTCAAGTAATAGTAAGAAAGAATATTGGAAACAAATGTTTACATACAAAACACAATCATAACATGCTTTCTAGAGACTAAACTTAACTAACAGGTTAACCTCCTGTATAAAGAAGTTTATTTCAACCAAAATCCTCTACGGTATTTTCAACCAAGGCTGGCCGAGACCCCACTTTCACGAATGCAGACAAGTCATCCATTTACTTAGTCCTAGGTGCAGGATATCCAAGAGTTTTCTTTGCCTTCTAGAACTATATCCAAAGTTCGTTATCTTTCCCCACAGACAGGATAATTCCCTGTAGCTTGTTTATGTCTGTGCAGTCCTTTCCTGTTTACTTCACATCTCTTTGTTAAGATCTGACTTCCGATGTAAATGGTCATCCTTTGTATTAGTTCACAAAGCTTAATTTACATCCTGAAAGACATACACGTATCTTGCCTCCCATCTGGGAGAAACCAGTCTAAGGCAGGTCACCTTTTGGTGACCTGCTTTTACCTTACATGCTTAAGAACATAACTTTCTGGAACAGATACATAACTCCTTGCACAGTACATGCACATACATTTCAGTGACACTGATGACCAGTGACATTGGCTTTCATTTGAAACCTCACACAAGGCACTTTGGTGAACTAGAATCTACATACCAGAATTCGGAGACTCCTGTAACCCCTGTGCATCCCTCTTTTAGCTGACACTAAGATGTTCTTGGTCACAGGTGGATGACCATATTAGGTATCTGAAGGGTCTGTGGGGGGGAAGGCTGCTCTCCTCCTGGATATTCTATTTGCCAGGCTTTCATGCCCAGAGTGCATAAAATGAGGCAGAATAGACTACAGCTTTTGCTGGTAAACTTTCTGGTTCCAGATCAGAAATCTAACAAACCAGGTTCAGCTCCTCCAGCAACCCTAAACTGTGTACAGGTTCCAGGAGGTTGGGATCAGCTCCGGATTTATTAAAGCCATCAAGACTTTGAAGGCACTCTTGGTGGGAAGAGGTCAGCTGCCTTCCAAGGAACCTAGAGCCACATCAGCAGCTACGGCTATATTAGTTCCAAAAAGGAAGACAAGGGAGAAGACAGCCATTCTTAGTGGTGCCAGATCCCATGCATCACACCTACTGGAGCAGTCCAAGTCTGACATAGGTTTAAGGGTTGGAACCACAGAAGCCAAAGTCGACTCCAGTTTGGACTTTGAAGATCAGGGGGGAGTGGGGGGAGAGGATCTGAGTATTTCTCTGGATCAGGTACTCTCCACATTGGTGGGACTGGCTCCTGCCTCTGCTCCTGTTCCAGGACTGCCCTTGGATCCAAAGACAATTTTTTTTTTTGTGGTGGCTGATGTGCATCTTCCCCATTTGGAGCATTCCACAAAATCCAAGTTATGGATATTGGCAAATAGGCTTTACAAGTTCTGCAGTCAGATTCCTCTTCTCATTTAAAGAAAAGGAGAGAGATTATTAGTGTCTCTTCAAATCAATCCATACCTCCTCCTAAGAGTTCTACTGGGTCTCCAAACAGATTTTTCTCATCTTTTATTCCTCACCATCCTCTAGGTCCATTGTTGTCTCCTAAAAGGTCCATAGCGGATCCGAGGTCTGATTCTCATTTAGAGAGAGCAGAATTGCACAAAGCCTTGGAAACAAGCAGGGAGAACTGGAGGTCCTGGTGATGTCAAGGAATTATGACGTGATTGGAATAACAGAGACTTGGTGGGATAACTCACATGACTGGAGTACTGTCATGGATGGTTATAAACTGTTCAGGAAGGACAGGCAGGGCAGAAAACGTGGGGGAGTAGCACTGTATGTAAGGGAGCAGTATGACTGCTCAGAGCTCCGGTACGAAACTGCAGAAAAACCTGAGTCTCTGGATTAAGTTTAGAAGTGTGAGCAACAAGAGTGATGTAATGGTGGGAGTCTGCTATAGACCACCAGACCGTGGGATGAGGCTTTCTTCCGGCAGCTCGCGGAAGCTACTAGATCGCACGCCCTGGTTCTCATGGGTGACTTTAATTTTCCTGATATCTGCTGGGAGAGCAATACAGCGGTGCATAGACAATCCAGGAAGTTTTTGGAAAGCGTAGGGGACAATTTCCTGGTGCAAGTACTAGAGGAGCCAACTGGGGGGGGGGAGCTTTTCTTGACCTGCTGCTCACAAACCAGGAAGAATTAGTAGGGGAAGCAAAAGTGGATGGGAATCTGGGAGGCAGTGACCATGAGTTGGTTGAGTTCAGGATCCTGACACAGGGAAGAAAGGTAAGCAGCAGGATACGGACCCCGGACTTCAGGAAAGCAGACTGACTCCCTCAGGGTAGGATGGGTAGGATCCCCTGGGGGACTAACATGAGGGGGAAAGGAGTCCAGGAGAGCTGGCTGTATTTCAAGGAATCCCTGTTGAGGTTACAGGGACAAACCATCCCGATGTGTCGAAAGAATAGTAAATATGGCAGGCGACCAGCTTGGCTTAATGGTGAAATCCTAGCGGATCTTAAACATAAAAAAGAAGCTTACAAGAAGTGGAAGGTTGGACATATGACCAGGGAAGAGTATAAATATATTGCTCGAGCATGTAGGAATGAAATCAGGAGGGCCAAATCGCATCTGGAGCTGCAGCTAGCGAGAGATGTTAAGAGTAACAAGAGAGGTTTCTTCAGGTATGATGGCAACAAAAAGAAAGCCAAGGAAAGTGTGGGCCCCTTAATGAATAAGGGAGGCAACCCAGTGACAGAGGATGTGGAAAAAGCTAATGTACTCAATGCTTTTTTTGCCTCTGTCTTCACTAACAAGGTCAGCTCCCAGACTGCTGCGCTGGGCATCACAACATGGGGAATAGATGGCCAGCCCTCTGTGGAGAAAGAGGTGATTAGGGACTATTTAGAAAAGCTGGACATGCACAAGTCCATGGGGCCGGACGAGTTGCATCCGAGAGTGCTAAAGGAACTGGCGGCTGTGATTGCAGAGCCATTGGCCATTATCTTTGAAAACTCATGGCGATCGGGGGAAGTCCTGGAAGATTGGAAAAAGGCTAATGTAGTGCCCATCTTTTAAAAAAGAGAAGAAGGAGGATCCTGGGAACTACAGGCCAGTCAGCCTCACTTCAGTCCCCGGAAAAATCATGGAGCAGGTCCTCAAAGAATCAATCCTGAAGCACTTACATGAGAGGAAAGTGATCAGGAACAGTCAGCATGGATTCACCAAGGGAAGATCATGCCTGACTAATCTAATCGCCTTCTATGATGAGATTACTGGTTCTGTGGATGAAGGGAAAGAGGTGGATGTATTGTTTCTTGACTTTAGCAAAGCTTTTGACATGGTCTCCCACAGTATTCTTATCAGCAAGTTAAAGAAGTACGGGCTGGATGAATGCACTATAAGGTGGGTAGAAAGTTGGCTAGATTGTCGGGCTCAATGGGTAGTGATCAATGGCTCCATGTCTAGTTGGCAGCCAGTGTCAAGTGGAGTGCCCCGGGGGTCGGTCC
Source organism: Caretta caretta (assembly GCF_965140235.1). Lineage (NCBI taxonomy): Eukaryota > Metazoa > Chordata > Testudines > Cheloniidae > Caretta > Caretta caretta. The sequence goes on along the minus strand of NC_134211.1, from coordinate 61,729,552 downwards.
TGGGGCCGGTTTTGTTAAATATCTTCATAAATGATCTGGAGGATGGTGTGGATTGCACTCTCAGCAAATTTGTGGATTATACTAAACTGGGAGGAGTGGTAGATACGCTGGAGGGCAGGGATAGGATACAGAGGGACCTAGACAAATTGGAGGATTGGGCTAAAAGAAATCTGATGAGCTTCAATAAGGATAAGTGCAGGGTCCTGCACTTAGGACGGAAGAACCCAATGCACAGCTACAGACTAGGGACCAAATGGCTAGGCAGCAGTTCTGCGGAAAAGGACCTAGGGGTGACAGTGGACGAGAAGCTGGATATAAGTCAGCAGTGTGCCCTTGTTGCCAAGAAGGCCAATGGCATTTTGGGATGTATAAGTAGGGGCATAGTGAGCAGATCGAGGGACGTGATCGTCCCCCTCTATTCGACATTGGTGAGGCCTCATCTGGAGTACTGTGTCCAGTTTTGGGCCCCACACTACAAGAAGGATGTGGATAAATTGGAAAGAGTCCAGCGAAGGGCAACGAAAATGATTAGGGGTCTGGAACACATGACTTATGAGAGGCTGAGGGAACTGGGATTGTTTAGTCTGCAGAAGAGAAGAATGAGGGGGGATTTGATAGCTACTTTCAACTACCTGAGAGGTGGTTCCAGAGAGGATGGTTCTAGACTATTCTCAGTGGTAGGACAGGACAAGGAGTAATGGTCTCAAGTTGCAGTGAGGTAGGTTTAGGTTGGATATTCGGAAAAACTTTTTCACTAGGAAGGTGGTGAAACACTGGAATGCGTTGCCTAGGGAGGTGGTGGAATCTCCTTCCTTAGAAGTTTTTAAGGTCAGGCTTGACAAAGTCCTGGCTGGGATGATTTAATTGGGGATTGGTCCTGCTTTTGAGCAGGGGGTTGGACTAGATGACCTCCTGAGGTCCCTTCCAACCCTGATATTCTATGATTTTAATTAAAAGGAGTACTTGTGGCACCTTAGAGTCTAACAAATTTATTAGAGCATAAGCTTTTGTGAGCTACAGCTTACTTCATCTCAGAGTTCAGCCACCAGGTTTGCCGTGACATTATTGGGGATACTGTTCCTGATGGCTTGTAGTCCATCTTTGTGTGGAATGTTGATGTAAAGGGCTTCTACATCCATAGTGGCTAGGATGGTGTTTTCAGGAAGATCACCAATGGATTGTAGTTTCCTCAGGAAGTCAGTGGTGTCTCGAAGATAGCTGGGAGCGCTGGTAGTGTAGGGCCTGAGTAGGGAGTCTACATAGCCAGACAATCCTGCTGTCAGGGTGCCAATGCCTAAGATGATTGGGCGTCCAGGATTTCCAGGTTTATGGATCTTGGGTAGCAGATAGAATACCCCTGGTCAGGGTTCTAGAGGTGTGTCTGCGCGGATTTGTTCTTGTGCTTTTTCAGGGAGTTTCTTGAGCAGATGGTGTAGTTTCTTTTGGTAACCCTCAGTGGGATCAGAGGGTAATGGCTTGTAGAAAGTGGTGTTGGAGAGCTGCCTAGCAGCCTCTTGTTCATATTCAGACCTATTCATGACGACACCTCCTTTGTCATCCTTTTTGATTATGATGTCAGAGTTGTTTCCGAGGCTGTGGATGGCATTGTATTCTGCACGGTTGAGGTCATGGGGCAAGTGATGTTGCTTTTCCACAATTTCAGCCCGTGCACGTCAGTGGAAACAATCTATGTAGAAGACCAGTCTGTTGGGGAGTCCACCCAGAATCCTTCTTTTTGTAGGGTTGGTAAGAAGGTCTCTGTGGGTTAATATGTTGTTCAGAGAGGAATACTTCAAACACATGTTTCCCCCTTGTTTATTTCCCCTCCTACTGTTCTTGTAAAGTCTGGAAATGGCCCACCTTGATCATCACTACAAAAGGTTCCCACCGCCCCGCTCTCCTGCTGGCAATAGCTCACCTTTCCTGGTCATTCTTGTTACAGTCTGAATGGTTAACACCCATTGTTTCATGTTCTCTGTGTATATAAAATCTCCCCACTGTATTTTCCATTGTATGCATCCGATAAAGTGAGCTGTAGTTCACGAAAGCTTATGCTTAACAAATTTATTCGTCTCTAAGGTGCCACAAGTACTCCTTTTCTTTTTACGGATACAGACTAACACAGCTGCTACTCTGAAACCTAGAAGAATTAAGAGGCTTGGTTTATTCATTCCTTCTCAGCCTGGGTTTCCTCACTCGTTTGCTTCTCTTATGGGTATGTTTCCAGATCCCAGCTACTGGAGGGACTGGCAGTCCTGGGTTCTACCACAGGAATACTTCAATCATCTTTCTTATGAACAGACAGGTAATGTCTCATCTGATAAAGGTTTGATATCTGGACAATCCTTGGACCGGATTCCACCACATCCACCTGCAAATCAGACAGTTGTGCCTGACACACTTTCCGACTTCAGCCACTCCTCAGGGTCCTCTGTCTCTTCAGGCAGTACAGCGCTGGTCTGCTCAGCTGCTGATCCATGGTCCCACAGAAGGCTCTGCTCCCTAGGAGAGATGTATACCTCCTTCCCTGATGCAGCCCAAACTGAGCAGGGCCCTCCCTTTATACTTCCTGCCCTGTCCCGTTACTTCTGGTGAAGTGGGTCCAGGGGGAGGATAGTGGTCCCTCACTCAAGTTGGAGGGAGACCACTCAACCTCACCACACTCCAAGGCCAGCAACAACAACAAAAAACACACACATTAAGAGAACTGCTGGGCTAGCCTTCAGAAACGCTCAGGGCAGGCATAGAAAGGGGCACACACACGTTCTAACAAGCACTACTTGGAGAGGGTTCTACCGTTGGGTGCCATGAGCCAGCACAAAACCCGTAAGTGTGAAAATACAAAGTCATCTTGATTTTTACTGCTCTGCCCATTATAGGTTTCTGGCAGAACAGGATTAGAATGCTCAGCATCCATAACGTTGACAATCGCACAAACCAAGGAAGAAGAGGGGATTAGACTGCCATGTTCAAATGATTCTAGGACACAGAACTGCAACAGAAGAGAGCGTAAAGCAGGAATTCGCTATTTATCTCTTGGAGTTCCCCCTACAAGACGAAGAATCCTAAGGATTCTGATTGCATGCTGCTTTGCTTGGTAATTGTGAGGTGGCATTTGAGTTTAGTTCTAGTGAAAACTGCAGGCTTGAGTCTTGGAGAATGGAACCATGTTTATCTAAACAAGTAGAGGATCTGCACTCCGCACTAACCCCATCACGATTGAAGCACAAGGACCTGAATAAGTCATTTCTAAGGAGAAAGGGAAATAAAAGTGTATGGCTGATGTCCCATTTGGGTTTCTCCTCCCCGGTGTCACAATTCCAGCCACATCCTTACCGTTTCATTTGCCTCCTGTTGTTTCTCATCAAATTCTCGTATTAGTTTCTTCTTCTCTTCTGGAAAAGAAATGGAACCACATCAAATATGCTACAAGGAAATTAAAACAGATCTCAAGCCACCATAGGATGGGAACATCACACAGAAGACTGAGTTAACAGGAAGAAGCTGACTAACAGGACACCAGGCCAAAGTTCAGCTTAAAATGGGGACCACCAGAAAATTCTTATAAAGGGCCAGAGAACTTAAAACCCACCACATCGTGATCAAGAAATGAACACACAAAGCAACACAGGCCGCTAGCTTTGGAAGACCAAAATATTGCTGATTTCTGAGACTCAACAAAACTCCATTCCCAGGACTATGCTGAAACAGGTGCTTAACTCAGGAAAGTCATAAAGACCTATGTTGGTATGTCTCTCAAACAATTGCTTATCTTGTGGTATTTAAAGTTCTGTAAGTTGAGCAGAAGTTAACCCCAATGTCCTGGCTGAATTCTGCACCACTACATATGCAAATTCATGTCCTGCGCAGATTTCTTTGCTTCCCCACCAAAAAATGACTGACAGGAAAGCAAAGGGAAGCTACAAGAGCAGACACGCACCACTACCTAGCAGCACAGGTACCATTTTTCAGGCACCCACAGCAGCTAGCGGACAAGTAAATCACCATGGGGCTGGGGACACCCCAGCCAGTGGCTCCTACCCTGAGTTGGGATCAGCTGCTAGTTGGGATCAGCTGGGACTTTTTCTTCACCCGCAAGGGGTGTCAGACCCAACCCTAGAAACCTCCCCCAGCTGCAGGAAACTCAGCATCCTCCCCTGCTTTCTGCCCCCATCACTCCTCAGCTGTGGGGGGAGGGGTCACTCTATGAGGAGCTGCTCTCCCATCCATCCAACCCCTGTGCATCCAGACTTCCCATACCTAGACACCCCTGCCACACCTCACCCAGTACATCCAGAACCTCCCTAGCTCTCCATACCTGAACCCCACCACACTGAACCTCAACCCCTGCATCTGGAGCCCCCACCCTGGCACCACCCTGAGCCCCCACATCCAGACCGCCACACTGCTGACTGCCAATTAGCTGCACCCAGACCCCCACCTCACCAAGACCCCACCTGCTGAGACCTCCACAATGAGCCTCAACCACCTTTATCTGGAAGCCCCTGCAAAGTCCCATTGCCTCTGCACCTGTAACCCCCCACCCCACGAGCCTCTGTGCAACCAGATCCCCCCCCCATACCTAGACCGCCCACTGAGCTGCCTGCACCCAGACTGTCCCACACAGAATCCCCTCACCTGGATTTCCCCCACACTGACCCCTTCCACACTTGGATCCTGCCTGGTTGAGCCTATCTGCCCCACTCCTGGTGCACCTGGCGCAGAGTGGCATGGCCGTAGGGTGTTCTTGGGGCAGGCCCAGACCTTGTTCTGTGTCAGGTGCAGCCCCACTGCAGTCTGTGTCCTGAGGGTGTGGGGTGGGAGGGCTGCAGGGTGATCTTCCACCTTCATGCAGCCACTGGCCTGTGCTCCCTACTGCCATGCTGGAGCCTCTGCATTTATTTATTGACAAATAAAGCATGCAGAAAACTTGCAGAATTTTAAAGTATTGTGTGCAGAATTTTTAGTTTTTTGGTGCAGAATGCCCTCAGAAGTAAAATTCCATTTATGTAGTTTCATTCTACCTTCCTACATTTCCCCTGCAGTTTCTACTGGATACAGCATCCTTCTCTTGCTTTGTTGGACAGCTACTGTCTTCAGCAGTAGGTGAAGAAATTCATGTATCTATAGGTTTCAGAGTAGTAGCTGTGTTAGTCTGTATCCGCAAAAAGAAAAGGAGGACTTGTGGCACCTTAGAGACTAAAGTTTATTTGAGCATAAGCTTTCGTGAGCTACAAATGAAGTGAGCTGTAGCTCACAAATGCTTATGCTCAAATAAATTTGTTAGTCTCTAAGGTGACTCAAGTCCTCCTTTTCTTTTTATGTATCCATAGGTAATCTAGAATCCTTTCAGTAAGGGATGCTGTCAAGAACTCAGATAATACTGAAATAATGCCTGAATGGACATCTCCCTTAGCTAAGCTGATTATCCATGTCACCCCAATGAGCTATGTATGTTTCAGTTTTAATGTGAAGTGCCCACTTGCTACTGAGTCCCTGTAATGAGCGTCTGGGCTTTTGAAGGCAATGTGTTGTGTTTTGTTTTTAAAAAAAGCCTGAACAGATACACATAGCATTTGCTAGATGCTTCTACCTGCAGAGCCTATCGCACCCTCATACTGCAAAGATAATTTGGAATGGTATTGTGTAAGCAGAATTCTAAACAAACATCTAATCCCTTGATGCTACAAGAAAGCAATAGTGCAGGAGTTCTCAAACTGGGGGTTGGGGACCCCTCAGGAGTTCACGAATTATTATATGGGGAGCCACAAGCTGTCAGCCTCCACCCCAAACCCCGCTTTGCCTCCAGCATTTAGAATGGTGTTAAATATACAAAAAAAGTGTTTTAATTTATGAGGGGGAAATCGCACTCAGAGGCTTGTTATGTGAAAGGAGTCACCAGTACAAAAGCTTGCAATAGTGTATGTTTTTTATAAGCTTGCAGAAAGCTTGAGAAGGCCACAGAACTGGTTTAGAGCATTGTAAAGGGAAAGGGCAGTCATGTTTGGAAGAATTCTGATAAAAGAATTATTATTCATCTCTCCTAGAAGCCAGTGCAAGTTTGTCCTGACTTCAAACAAAATCAACTTAAGAAAAAGAAAAAAGAAAAAAAAAACACAGGTTAACATGACAAAACTCATCTACTCCAACTGCAGTATTATGAAGAGACTACAGTCTCTCCATAGTTCCAATAGCAACAAGAGCTCTATTACAAGGTCAAATTTTCTGTTATGAAATCCTGCAACTCTGGTCCCCTAAAGAAGCCAAACTCCACCAAACTCTCAGTTGGTAGAAGTCTGAGAAAATATCGAAGTCTTTAAAATAGCTCCTTTTATTTTTGTAACTTGTCTGACTTCCGTTTCCCTTTCAGCCCAAAGTGAAATTACACCACAGTATTTTAATTGTAAGTAGCTTTGACACTGGCTCAAGTTGTCAGCTAACAAGGAAAAGTTATGTTCTCAAATAATACAAAAAGGCAGTTACTCTAATCACTGTATGGACCATAACACTAGCTGTCAGTGCTAACATAATAGACTCCTCACTGCAGTAATAAGTGAATAAGAAGTTGCATCAAATGTATACTTTCTATTCATGAGGGAATTCTGCACCAAAAATTAAAAATTCTGCATCAAAAGATTTTTTTTAAAAAATCTGCAAAATTATGAATATTTTGTCAAAACACAATGTAATCACACCAGTTTCAATTATTTTGGTAACTTATTTCAAAATTCCTGCCAGCAAGGATATCTAACAAACAAGATTCAGGAAATTTTAACAAATAGATTCCTTACTAGGCATATTAATACAGAACTCTGAGTAATAATTCATTTAAACTACAATACAGAAACGTATTTCCCACACCCCTCAGAAGCAGTGAAAAGGCTTGGGGAAGTCAGGGGTAATGGAGGAGCTGAAGAGGAGGGAAGTAATTGCTGGGAAGAAGCCTGGGAGTGAACATGGAGAGTTGTTGGGTGTGAGTAAGATGTATGGAACAGGGTTGGGGTTTTGGTTTTTTTTTTTTGGAGCGGGGATTGTTAGGGAGCCTCCCCCACGCAGACCCTGGCTGACCCTTAGCCTCTCATATTCAGGCACATCTGCCCCGTCCCCATGTGGTCCTCCACCACCGCCTCTGCCATCCTCATGTGGGCCTGCACCCCCACTGAGCCACCCCCTCCCCATCCCCTTGTGGCCCTCCCTCAGCCAGAGTGTTTCTGGAACAGTGCAGCTCAGAAAAATATAACTATGGAATTTTCAGTGGTGCTGCTGTTCCTCCAAAGTACTTCAGAAAATTTCAACCCACTTAAATAACCAGATTTCCACTTTTTGGATGATGCATTTGATCAGGGATTGAATATTAATACACCTCATTATACTCATTCCAAAACCCTTTTCAAAGCTTTGAGAATCACTGCACACACACACACACACACAGAAATGCAGTCATGTCACGAATGGAAAATGGTCCCAGTTTAACACTGCAAAAATAATACCACAAAACAGCATAAGACAAGACGTAGAGAATACTTTAGCAAACTGAAAGTATGGAGTTAATAGCCAAATTGAATACAGACTGGACTTTGGGGGTTAAAATTTCTATTACTGAAAGAAGTGTTGTTACATTGTTAATGACCATGAGTAGTTAGGATCTGGGTTTCATAATCCTCATAAAAGGTATCTTTAGATATTCAACTCAGTATTTAATGAGGAGCCTAAACAAACAACCTGTAGCTTTTTAGAAGGTTGAAGGTCTCTGTACAAGGTACAGAGAATCACAATAATTAATCCTGACGGTCACATGACTAACAAATACCATAGAACAAGGACTATTTGCCCTTTTTACTCTTCTAGCAGAGAAAAGAAGTAATTGAGGTAATTTTGTGTCAGGCTTCTCCAAAGTAAGGTAGTTTCCTGATTGTGAAGAGGTTCACTCATATTGCTAACAATCCCCTTTTTCCAATATAACCAGAATTCACCAGATGAATTCAAGGGCCACCATCAACTTTTAGAGCAGTGGTTCTCAAACTTTTGTACTGGTGACCCCTTTCACATACCAAGTCTCTGAGTGCAACTCCCCTTATAAATGAAAAACACTTTTAAATATATTTAATACCATTAAAAATGCTGGAGGCAAAGCAGGGTTTGGGGTAGAGGCTGACAGCTCATGACCCCCCATGTAATAACCTCACAACCCCCTGAGGGGTCTCAACCCTCAGTTTGAGAACCTCTGTTTTAGAGAAATAATTCCATTATAAAATGTTTACCTACTTATCAGTATCTGCTACATTGAACATTACTAAAACTGAAAAATTTGAGGAAGCTATTTTTCCAGTATTACTTTCTACTTTTGACAACATTACACATACACCTCTACCCCGATATAACGTGGTCCTCAGGAGACAAAAAAATCTCACCATGTTTAGGTAAGACTGCGTTATATCAAACTTGCTTTGGTCCCCCCGTTCCTTGTTCCCTGACCGCCCCCTCCAGAAACCCCCATCCCTAATCACCCCCAGGACCCCACCCCTTACCCAACCCCCCTACTCCCTGTCCCCTGACTGCTCCGACCCCTATCCACACCCCTCACCCCCTGACAGGCACTCACCGGCGGGAAGCGGAGCAACATGCCACAGCCCACTCTACTCTGCTACCTGCCAGCCGCAGTGCTCCACTTTCCCCAACTTCCCCACACTCACCAGCGGTGGGAAGGACGTCCCCCGCACTCACCTGCAGCGGGAAGTGGAGCAATGCAGCCCCAGTCTGTTTCGCTTTCCTTGCCCCGGCCCCACTCACCTGCGGCAGGAAGCAGAGCACCATGGCTAGGAACTGGTGGAGTGGAGCGGGTGAGTGAGAGTGTAGGGGGGGATCCCTTCCCCCAAGCAACATGGCTGGGGCCAGGGAAGCAGAGCGGGCTGCTCCCAGTCCCCCGCTAATCCCCTGGGCCACTCTGGGACTGTGGGGCCCCCAAGTGCCCCCCCACAGCTCCTGCCTCTCAGACTCTGTGGGAGAGAGTCCCTGACCACCCCCGAGACCCTCTGCCCTTTATCCAACCCCTCGGCCCCAGCACCCTTGACATGCTGCTCAGAGCAGCGTGTTGGAGCTTTACCATGTTGTATGCAAACCTGCATTACATCAGGTCGCGTTATATGGTAGTAAAACAGCTTCATCAAGTGGGTTATATCCCACCAAAGCTTATGCCCAAATAAATTTGTTAGTCTAAGGTTCCACGAGGACTCCTCATTGTTTTTAGGGATACAGACTAACATGGCTACCCCTCTGAAACCCATTACACATAGTGCTTCACTTTAGAAATCTTCCACATAATCTAGAAATCTCCCACAGCAACAGAGAAGAGAAAATCATTTAAAAATAGGAAAAACACGGCAATAAAACTACAAAAATTGACAGGAAGACTCAGATAGCTATATTATTAATTCATTTGTCCAGATTTCCACCTAACAATCTTTTAGGCAAGATTCCAACAACATTTCAGAAGGGAAATGCAATTCATGCAGTAGACCTGCATTAAATGAACAACAAGAAAACTTTCTCCACACAAGAGTGCAGCTCTGCAGCCCCATAGAGCAACACTGCCTCTCCTGTTTGTGCTAAGATTGATGCCAAATGCCCAAAGCATACAAATACTTACACAAATTTAAGTAATTCCAGTGATGTCAGTGGGATTGCCCAAAGGCAAAAATAATGCATAAGTGCTTACAGGCTTGGGATCTTAGTTAACCCAAAAGTAGGCATGCTCAAGGGTGAAGCTACAAAACTGGCAATAACTAACCAGTAACATATAGCAAAGCAGAACTACTGAAAACCAACACCCCAGAGTGTGCCCTCCAAGACAGCAAAGCCACCAGCAGCTGCTGCAGAGGAGAAGAGAACAGGAGAATTAGCTCAAAGAGAGCAAGCAGTATATCAGACCTCTGCAGACATCCACACACTCCCTCTCTACATAGCTTTTTAAAAGAATCTTGGGAATGTAGTGCTAGTGACTGGTTCTGGCCTGACAATTTCAGAGATGGAAGATCTTTATTTATCCATAGAATATGTATTACATGGACAGTCCAATCTTCTCCTCACTGCCCTATTAGCATGCCTCATGCATTTAGCTGAGATCATCTTAAGGGTCAGACTTCTATTTACATGTCCCAGGTAGTTCTTGGTCTCTTCCAAGGTTGCTAATAAGACTGGGCCAATTAGTTCTGGCTAGTTGGAAAGCTCTGTATTCCACTATCAATCCCCTTAGCTACCCAGCCCACAGCATTATCCCATCTGCTTCACAAAGTGAGAGGGTTTCTGTTCTGGAAGTTGAACAGCTCTGTCCCTGGAACCTACTGGATTTTCGAGCTGATTTGACACTTGTTACTTGTATCAACCAGAAATACAAATTCTCAAGAACAGCTCTGCTCCTCTGTAAGCTACAAACTGACAAGCGCAAGTGTCGTGACTCTGTAAGGCTACATTGCTTGCTACGGAAGGCCAGCACGAGGACTGGGAAAGACCGAACACGGACGAGAGGGTTGAAGAGAGGAGATTTTGATGCGGATCTAGCCAAGGGACGAGCCTTCTCCACACACAGTTCAAGCTTTGGGCACTGCGGGATGCCAGCCGGTCCTGGCCCGGGGTGGGGGGGTCGGGTCAGGCACAAGCCAAGCGCACCTGCCTGCCGTTTGCTTCTGCAAGCTTCCGGCCCCCCCGCGCCGTCCCTGCTATTCCGGGGAGGCCCAATAGCGGCATTAGGAATTTGGAAATCGCTCCCCTGACTGCCCCAAGCAGCGGGGCGCGGGGGCGAGCCGCGTCCCGCTGGCCAGGCCCCGCTCTGCGCTCTTCACGGTCCCTTGCGACAGCGCTTGTAGCGCCTCTTCAGCCAAGGAGCCTGCGGTTTCGGAGGCGGCCCCGGAGGCTGGAGAAATCTGCCCCCAAACCTAAATCTGCAGTTCCCGCGCCCGCCAGCTCCAGGGGATCCCGACACCGCGCTGCGGGGAGACGCGCTACGCGCTAGCCACGGACCGGGCAGGAGACAGACGGGGTGGGGTGGGGTGGGGGGCGAATTCCAGCTCCCCTCCCAACGTAGGTTTCAGAGTAGCAGCCGTGTTAGTCTGTATTCGCAAAAAGAACAGGAGGACTTGGGGCACCTTAGAGACGAACCAATTTATTTGAGCATGAGCTTGGTGCCACAAGTCCTCCTGTTCTTTTTCCTCCCAACGTAATAACGGCCCCGGCTCGCCCCCGGCGCCTCACCAGCCGCGCTCCCCCGCAGTCTCTCCGGGACGCCCCGCAGCTCCGCCTGCAGCCCCCGGAAGATCTCGTGCAGCCGCTCGAAGTGCTCGGAGGAGCTGGAGCCCAGACCCGCCATGGCGGCAGCGGCAGCAGCCGCCGTCTCGCCTGTTACTAGGATCCCGGTCCCATCGCCGGCTCTTCACGGACACTTCCGGGCCGCAGGTCGGGGCTTCATCGGTCCGTCCACTCGTCCCGCACAGGAGGGTGCCCCACGTAGCGCCTGATGATAAATCACTCGGCACCGCCCTTCTGGCCACGAGGTTCACCGCGCAGTTCCCCACCGCCTTGCGAGAGCAGCATTTGGGGTCTGAGTCTCCATTCCCGAATGGGACTAGCACGGTTCTGCGGATCAGGCACTATCTCTGCCGCCGCAAGAAGGAGGCCCCGAAACTCCGTGCCGCGCGCTGCATGTTGGGAAGGGTAGTCCTGCTGTGGGGAGGGTCACGCGGGAGTCACGGGACTTTCAGGTAGGTAGGTCCCAAGGCTGTGAACAGCCAGACCTGACAATGCTGCGGGTGGAGCCTTCTCTCATCTCTCTCCCAGCTGCCGTTAATCCCTGGGGGTTTCTGCGTCCTCCCCCCAATTTTGGTTGGACTATTCCTGGAGATTTAATGATTTGACAATCTTTAATTAGAGATTAATTGTTAATTCCTGGAGACTCCAGCCCGATCCTGGAGGGTTGGTAACGGTAGGATTATCTGTCACAAGGGGAACAGCCACTGCCCTGTAGTTCTCTATTCTGGGACAGGCCCCACCCCCTCCCATTCCTGCTGGGTACGGGCAGCTGGGAGCCATGTGGCCTCAGTTACCTGTGGGGCCAAAACTTGCCAGATTTGGACTCAGATCAAAAGTGAATGTTGGGAAAAATTGTATTTAAAATACCCTTTGATGGTTTACAAGCCATTACTTGGCCCTCAGAATGATGGGGTGTCCACGGCCCTGGTAAAGTGTTGGGATCATTTGTGTAATGAGAATTCTAGAGTAGTTGTGTTTGACAGTATTGTGCTTGCTCCTTGTTTGCCTATGAATAACAATGTGGTGGTCGGGCCTTTATCACCGCTGGTAAAGTTCAGTTCTGAAGCAACAAAATTTGTTCAACAATTGCTGTGACCATGCACAGTCTATACCTGTTTCACCCCATTGCTTTGTGCAGGCAAGGAATGGAAAATGTGCAAGAGTCCTGTCCTGCAAGCACATTCAAGAGCAAGGTTTGAGGTGGTTTGCTCCCCTGAAAAATATAGCAAGGGTGTGCACATACCAGCAATCACAGAGAAACCTAGTGTGTTGAGTTTGTTATGCTGTGTCATCCAATGCAGTAGCTTTGCATGTATATGAACCTAATTCAGGTTCTGGCTTGGCAGATCTTGACACTGAAGTCTCCTGTCCAAGGAGATACATACAGAGTCAATACAAACTTTCTCACATGGTTTAACAGTAGTGGTAAAAAAAAGGAGTGGGTAAACTGTTGCTTCCCAACCTTAATTTTCAAATCATAATCAATCATATCAGAAAAAGAACAGTTAATTTGTATGTATAATAATAATTAATACATGTATTCAGTCAATCCATACATGGAGTAGCATTAGATGCTTATTGCAGATTTTACAGGCCGCTTGTCTGGTGTTGGATGTAACCAGCCAATAGATGACTCACACAGCAGTTGTTGTGGTTGTACAGCCACAATTTGCTTGTCACAGGAAAATGGGAGTAACTAAAGTCTTTATTTCTTAAATGAGAAGTGAGTAAACTCCATACTCTCCAAATGGGAGGAGGTAAAACTCTAATTATCTGTGGCCACTTTAGTGCTTAACACTGTACTTCAACTGTGACCTGGAGGACTCCCTTTAGGGTTAATAGTCTCTATGCCCCGTTCAGTAAGTTCTTCCTTACCCTTTGCTTAAAGGGGGTCCAAGAGGCAAAGAGTCCTGTGGCACCTTATAGACTAACAGACGTATTGGAGCATGAGCTTTCGTGGGTGAATTCCCATTTTGTCGGATGCATATAGGGGTCCAAGTGGTGGTAGTTGTGGTGGTTGTTTTTGTGATGTGAACACCTGACCACAGGGAACTAGCCTGAGACCCTGTCATTCATCTCATTTAGGCCATCAAATGATTTCCTGCTCTCATCAACTGTGCTGCAACTCTCATCTTAGGAAGCAGAGTTCTTTCAGGAACTTCAAAGGCATCAAAGGATGCCCTCCTTCCCCCCCCCCCCATTCAGATTTTGGAATACAAAATTGGCTCCATTTTTGTCTTGCCAGTAGAATTGTTAAATTCCTTGAAACAATAAGTGAAGTGAAGTGTTAGAGCCCTGGCTGAGCTCTTCCTTGTGGAAGATCACCTGCTGTATTGGTTGCAACTGTTGGATCTTGGGTGCTTCCAACCCTGCTGGGTCTGAGTAGCATTCAGAGACTGTCTCTATGTCTGGTCTTCAGACACACTCTCAGGGTACAGACTCCAATGCTGGTATCCTCTCTTGGGATATAGAGCCCTGTTAACAGCTGCTCTAGCTTCGAAGGCAGAGTGTGGACCGCCCCAAGTTTCCCCAGTAGCTTAAGCACGCCTTTCACCAGCGCTCCTCTTGCGCAAGCGCTCTGGGTTACAGTTTAATGCTTTGGGGACAACATGACAATTAAATGAAGGATCATGCTAACTTTGCAAAGGCACTTCATAACCATACGCATTTTACTCAGGAGAGCACAACAGCTTTACAGATCTATGGAAAAATAACAAGCATCTGAATGCAAACCCTTCCCTCCAGTCTTCACTCCTGGTTTTTGGTCAGTGTTTTTATGGATTCCAGGGCTCTCCTGCACCTCATTCCTACTCAGTTTTCTCTTCCTGGTGATGGTCTATCTTGCTAAGGAGCATGTCTCCTTTTAAAAGCAGTTTCTAATACCTTGTCTCTTCCTGTCCTTGCCCTGGGGTTTTTCCATTCTCTATTCCTCTGTCTGCTGCTGGCTACTGAGGATCATTAACAGTTCATAACTCTGCTGACAGTCTCCATTGTTCTGCCAGCAGGGGTGGATAAAAACGGATTTTTTTAAAAAATCAGACTTTTTAAAATTAGATTTTTAAAACATTTAAATTAAATACAAGTATATTATTTTTTTAAAATAAGCCTATTTATTTGAAATTGATAACCTATGTTAAGGCCTAAACTTCTTATAATCTATTAAAATAATTTAAATTATATACAAAAATAACATTCAAGCAGTATATGTTTGCTGCCAAGATTTAAAGAAAGTCAAACCCCTAAAATAGTGGAAGTCAATGGCTAAGGACCTGGAATCACAGTTTCTTGAAGTGCCAAACCATCTTTTGAAAGCAATAGCCTCTTCCACAGGTGCAGAGAGAATATTTTCTTCATTTCAGTTTATTAAACTAGTTCAGTTCAATGACTGGTTCATTCGAAGTTAAGAACCCAATTGGAAGTTAAAAAAGCAGGAATGATTGTTTTTCTCTTCCAATATATGAATAAAATCTAGGTTTGAGAAGATGAGATCTTCTACTTCTAAAACCTTGGATATTCACCAGAAATAATCACTTCAGTTCACTAATTATAGATAATACTTCCTTTGTTTAATAAATCAGTTTGCTTTAAATGGGAAACATCTTTTGATAAACTTTTTGATAAAGTTCTTTTCTTCTGTATCCAGCATTTTTTTTTAAAAAATGCTCATTTTGTACATTTTTAATTCAGTTAAAATTTCCTTCCAAAGAGAGCTTGACACAAATTACAAGTAAAATTTAATCCACTAATAAATAAGAAATTCATTAGTCACCATTTTGTAACATAATACAAATGTAAACATTAAGAATCTGAATAAATATAAATTAAGCTATATAATTGCTTCAATAAACGTGTATAGATATGGGGTATCTCCTAGTTAGCAAAAAGAATCACAAATTTAATGTAAGGTCTATATTTAGTTGCAAATCAACATGTTTTAATGAAAAGGAGTACTTGTGGCACCTTAGAGACTAACCAATTTATTTGAGCATGAGCTTTCGTGAGCTACATCACTTCATCGGATGCATACCGTGGAAACTGCAGAAGACATTATATACACACAGAGACCATGAAACAATACCTCCTCCCACCCCACTGTCCTGCTGGTAATAGCTTATCTAAAGTGATCATCAAGTTGGGCCATTTCCAGCACAAATCCAGGTTTTCTCACCCTCCGCCCCACAAACTCACTCTCCTGCTAGTAATAGCCCATCCAAAGTGACCACTCTCTTCACAATGTGTATGATAATCAAGGTGGGCCATTTCCTGCACAAATCCAGGTTCTCTCACTCCCTCACCCCCCTCCAAAAACCACACACACAAACTCACTCTCCTGCTGGTAATAGCTTATCCAAAGTGACCACTCTCCCTACAATGTGCATGATAATCAAGGTGGGCCATTTCCAGCACAAATCCAGGTTTTCTCACGGTATGCATCCAATGAAGTGAGCTGTAGCTCACGAAATCTCATGCTCAAATAAATTGGTTAGTCTCTAAGGTGCCACAAGTACTCCTTTTCTTTTTGCGAATACAGGCTAACACGGCTGTTACTCTGAAACATGTTTTAATGGTTACCAACTAATGAGAATCAATCTTAAAGAAAATAAGTACAAATCAAGGTTTCCTGCTTACTGATTTAAGTCATGATTAAAATTGGAGATTTAAATCCCTTCAGTTTAAATCAATCCACCCTATCTGCTAAGATATAATTATTCAATTATTGATGGCTATTAATGGCCCTTTCTTTCAGAGTTGGACATTGTCAGGTTCATGCCATAAAATGGAAGATTTAATCCATATAAAAGGTCATATTGTATGAAATCTCTTTCTCGCTCAAATGGAATTCATAGATTTACATAGGCAGATTCCCCAAACTGTCACAAATACTTAAATGCCTGCATAATTAAGTAGGAGTGCCTACTATACAATGTAACTATTGTTAAATATCTAACTGGACTCATAGGGAAATTTTCTATTGTCCATGGTCACTGTGCAATTTTCAAATAGTTAGAACTTTGGTAAATCATAACCAAGCCAACCAAAAGCACCACTATTTCTCGGTGAGGACTGTGTTCATGCCAATTTTCAATTCTTGCTGGTTTGGTTTTATCTATGTTTAAAAATAATTATTAGAATTATTTTATAATTGGAAGTGTGTTTTTTCACAGTCTCATAATTCAAAAATGTCTGAAAGATATTTGTTTGCCCTTTCCAGAAAAATTCACTGCTGGGCATAGACTGAATATGGAAAACTAAAGTTGAATGTTTCAGAAAGTTATGAGTGTGAAATTAGGAAGTTATAAATGAAACTTTTTCAACTTTAATTATAGTGGTTGGTACCAGCCATCATAAATATACGTATGTGACATAAGCACTAGAAAACTTTTAATTTTAAAGGATGCTTGCAAACAAAACAAGTTATTTTCAAAATGACCTCTGTATCGGAAACTACAGATGTGTGTTTGCTATAGGTCCACTGAGAGCTGCCAGCTTTGGCCATCTATATATGAAAACACTGATCAGTAAAGTTCTGGTGAATTAAAGAAACTGGATTTTGATAGCTTCTTTTTTTGTAACCAGTGCCTGCACCTAAATCTTTAGAAAATGTGAAAAATCCAGAGCTGTCAGGGAAGCAAAGCAGACCCATTGCCCCAGATTCTAAATTCATTAAGTTCTCTTCTTCATTGGTAAAGGGCCCATTGGAGGAGGCAGCATGACCATCAGTTTAATTGTCTTGGTCATTCATTCGGAAATGCCATACTTTCTCCTAGCTCTCTCTCCACACACACGCAAAATCATCTACATTTTTTGAGAGCTAATAACAGAAACCTAGAAGTGGGGTTGAAGAAAGGTAATTTACTGACATCATTAGCATGATGTTTGAATGGGATCATGCTCCAAACAGTCCTGGAAGAGATGAGTCTTCCAGCCTGAGCTCTCTGCTCAGGTAGTTCCTTCTGCATAATTAAACCTGCAGAACTGCTGTTTTCTGAATTGTGTGTTTCTTTCTGAATATCCTGGCTGAGAGAAGAGCACTGTTCCTGGTGGCACAGATCCCTCAGCTTTATTTGTGTTTTAAGATGATAGTTCACCAAACAGGGTAGTACAAACACCAAAAAGAGACTAAACACAAATATTCATCTGGGAATTTCTAGTTTGGCCACTAGATGTAGTAGATGCCAATATAACGTAATTCATCTTAGAGCGATCAGAACTACTTCCTGCTTTGCTGGCTGTTCAGTGAGTGAAATGTGGATGTTGAACCTGTGTTTGAGATGTGCAACGTTTTGAAAAAGACTCATCTGGAAGCCGTGAAATGAAGTAGAGCTACATCATAACAAATCTGTGGCTGACCAGGGTGGCCTGGTTGTCACTATCCTGCACAGCATGTCACTTGGAACTTCATGATAACAGCATGGCTAGAACCCCAGTCCTGCTGCTACAAAAGGCCCAGACCTCCATCACTTGAGCAAAAGGACCCCGGGATTCTCTTAGTTGTTAGCAATATAGAGTCTGTGACACATTTTATCACTTCCGAGTGCATATACACACTAGCCAGTTAATTTAAATATCTTCAAATATTGCATTGAGAGCATGTCATAAATATAAATGAAAGGGAAAACCCCTTTAAAATCCCTCCTGGCCAGAGAAAAAAATCCTCTCACCTGTAAAGGGTTAAGAAGCTAAAGGTAACCTCACTGGCACCTGACCAAAATGACCAGTGAGGAGACAAGATACTTTCAAAAGCTGGGAGGAGGGAGAGAAACGAAGGGTCTGGTCTGTCTGTATATATGCTGCTTTGCCGGGGATAGACCAGGAGTGGAGTCTTAGAACTTTTAGTAAGTAATCTAGCTAGGTATGCGTTAGATTGTGATTTCTTTAAATGGCTGAGAAAAGAATTGTGCTGAATAGAATAACTATTTCTGTCTGTGTATCTTTTTTGTAACTTAAGGTTTTGCCTAGAGGGGTTGTCTATGTTTTGAATCTAATTACCCTGTAAGGTATCTACCATCCTGATTTTACAGGGGGGATTTCTTTATTTCTATTTACTTCTATTTTTATTAAAAGTCTTCTTGTAAGAAAACTGAATGCTTTTTCATTGTTCTCAGATCTAAGGGTTTGGATCTGTGGTCACCTATGCAAATTGGTGAGGCTTTTTATCCAACATTTCCCAGGAAAGGGGGGGTGCAAGTGTTGGGAGGATTGTTCTGAAGATCCAAGGGTCTGGGTCTGTAGTCACCTAGGCAAATTGGTGAGGCTTTTTACCAAACCTTGTCCAGGAAGTGGGGTGCAAGGTTTTGGGAAGTATTTTGGGGGGAAGGACACGTCCAAACAGCTCTTCCCCAGTATTAGTTTGGTGGTGGTAGCGGCCAATCCAAGGACAAAGGGTGGAATATTTTGTACCTTGGGGAAGTTTTGACCTAAGCTGGTAAAGAGAAGCTTAGGAGGTTTTTCATGCAGGTCCCCCCATCTGTACCCTAGAGTTCAGAGTGGGGAAGGAACCTTGACAGAGCACTTTGATGCTTAGACCTCAGAATGCTTTATCAAGGTGGGTACTGTTAGCCCTGTTTTACAGGTTTGATGCAGAGAGAAAGTGAAATGACTTGCCTAAGGTCACTTAGTAAGGCAACACTAGAGTCCAGAATAGAGCCCAGGTTCTCTGGACTCTTAAGAGCACTTTATCTATCAGACCAGAAGTGCTGCTGACATTTAGCAAATGATAAAGCAAACCTCAGAAAGTTATAGAGTAGAGAACAAATGAACTCAGTGGCTAGGAAGTTATTGATCCTTTAGATCTAAGGAACTGACTTGCTTGCAGTTTTGTTTTATTTTGGGGGAGAAGGTATATCTTTCCCTGCAGAGAAATCACTGGGTATGACCCTTTGTTTTTTTCCACCAGTACTGCACATTGCCCAGACTGGGTTGTTGGACTACAACTCCCAGCACGGTGTGCTCTGCCTTTCTGCACACAAAGCTGATGGGTAGGACTACAACTCCCTGCATGCAATGCTCCCTAGCCGGTGTATTTCACTCGCCCTCCCTCATCTCTGATGAGAGACAAGAGTCACTGAAAGGGAGGGCAAACAACAGACAGCAGCAATGCTAAACTGCTTGGTGACCGTGCTGGGAATATTCATCTGTGTTCCCCTTCTCCTGTTCATGGCAGCTCCCTACATCAGGTCTGTATTAGATGATTGATTAGCTACTGTGTAAACCCTTTTACCCTTTAAAAAGCATGCACCTTTTTACTTCTGCTAAATGGGGATCCAGCAAGTGCATTCTTGGTAGAGAAGGTAGATCAGTTTATTAATTATTGCACTTAGAGAAAGATCGGGTAATATGCTAGATAATAAATGTGAACATCAAATCTCAAAGGAAGAGTTTCCAGGAATCTGAGACCTGGGTTTACGTTATCATGTTATCTGTGAGTCTTAAAACCTCTCCATTCCTCTTTATAAATGAAGCAGACTTAAGAAGCAATTAAAGCAGGGAACTGGCAGCCAGGCTATGTTTGGTTTGAACCCTGCCTTTGCTGTCCATTCGCTTTGCGATCTTGGGCAAGCCTCTGTGTGCCTCAGTTTCCCCATCTGTAAAATGGAGCTAATAGATAATTTACCAAGATGTTATGAGGTTTACTATATTAATGTCTGTGCAGCACTTGAAAGGCATAAAAGTGCTGCATAAAAATAGTATGACCATAAATGCTTAGGGTAGAGTATTAAGTAAAAGAAGAAAGTTGTTTTCCTTCCAATACATTTTAATAGATTGCTTGCTTTTGGAAAGGGTTTGGACGGGGGATTCTTTTTTGACTTCATCAAGTTAAAATGTTAGTTAGACTAACCTTGAACCCTGTATCTAGGAAATAGTAGGGAGCAATGTTGTACTCACTCCTGATCTTGGGCTGGATTGAGACCTGCTGGGTATTTCTAGCTCTAATTTCTATGATTCTCTGAACCAATGCTCAGGTTAAAATAACCTTTTGTACTGTTTGCAATAAAATGACCATATTTCGCACCTAACCTGACCCCAAGGTAGCCACTTTAAATGCTTTGTAAACTTTCTATAATTGCCTTTTTATTATCTCTGAGCTCTTTAAAGTTGATGTAAGGTGGCAACTTACTTTGGGAAATATGAAGCTTCAAAGAATTAAGAAGATAATTGTCAATCCATAAAAATGTGAAGGAAGAAGGCCAAATTTTCCCTTGCTGTAACCACGCTGTCTTGGTTGGAGTTACAGCTGGGACATCTGACCCAGTTCTTAGTCATGCAAATCAACTCAGGCTCTTTTAAATTCCTTTAGTGAGAATGGATTAGATTAGTTCACAAAAAGAAAAGGAGTACTTGTGGCACCTTAGAGACTAACCAATTTATTTGAGCATAAGCTTTCGTGAGCTACAGCTCACTTCAGCGGATGCATACTGTGGAAAGTGTAGAAGAACTTATTATATACACACAAAGCATGAAAAAATACCTCCTCCCACCCCACTCTCCTGCTGGTAATAGCTTATCTAAAGTGATCACTCTCATTAAAATGTGTATGATAATCAAGGTGGGCCTTCTCACACCCCCCCCCCCACACACACACACACAAACTCACTCTCCTGCTGGTAATAGCTTATCCAAAGCGACCACTCTCCTTACATTGTGTATGATAATCAAGGTGGGCCATTTCCAGCACCAATCCAGGATTTAACAAGAACATCTTGGGGGGGGGGGGGGGGGTGTAGGAAAAAACAAGGGGAAATAGGCTACATTGGATACAATTAACTTAGGCTTGACTAGAGACTGGAAGTGGCTTAGTCATTATGGAAGGTAGCCTATTTCCCCTTGTTTTTTCATCCCCCCTCCCCCCCCCCGGACGTTCTTGTTAAACCCTGGATTTGTGCTGGAAATGGCCCACCTTGATTATCATACACAATGTAAGGAAAGTGGTCGCTTTGGATAAGCTATTACCAGCAGGAGAGTGGGGTGGGAGGAGGTATTTTTTCATGCTTTGTGTGTATATAATAAGCTCTTCTACACTTTCCATAGTATGTGTCCGATGAAGTGAGCTGTAGCTCACGAAAGCTTATGCTCAAATAAATTGGTTAGTCTCTAAGGTGCCACAAGTACTCCTTTTCTTTTTGCGAATACAGACTAACACGGCTGTTACTCTGAAACCTAGATTAGTTCAGATGGTCTTGGTAAGAGGAAGATCATTGGACGATCTGTGAGAGAACTGATAGCAGCAGCCAATAGGGTAACTCTCATCCCACTTGTGTAATAGCTTGGCAGTTTGCACATATCAGTGAAGAATTTACAACACCCAATAGAGAAATACAGGCCTGGGCTACAGTGTGTGTGTGTGTGTGGGAGGTTCGAACTAAGATACGCAACTTAAGTCGAAGTATCTTAGTTCGACTTACCTGGCCATCCTCATGGCGGCGAGTCGACCGCGGCGGCTCCCCCGTCGGCTCCCTTAATCCTGCTGCCTCTCGTTTACTCCTGCCTCTAGGCTGTGTATAGTCCTCTCTGCTCTGGGGCTGTGTACCACAGTCCCCTGTTACGTGGTGCTCATAACAAACCCTCAGCTGCATATATGCAGACATTGTGGTCCCCAGCTCTAGTGCATGCAGCATGACATGGAAAACTTCAGATCTATCCCCTGAACTAAATAAAGGAAGCTCTCAGCTAGGTGGCAGAGTACCAGGGCTTATGTCCCTGTTGGGCTGCAGCCACTGGAAACCAGGACTCAAGACCCCAGGACTCAAGTGCATTACATACCGATATATTTATAGCAGAGTGGGCAGCTTGGAACATTGTCTACTTCGGGGTGCAGAAGTTTGGAAGATGAATGGGAACCTGCATCAGTGGCTGTAATGACCTCTAAGAAGAGTGAGCAGTAGCTGGCCCCATGGAGGGAGTATAAGAAAACAGGAACGTGGAACTGGCAGTTTATGTAAATGTCCCCATGTCTTTCCAATTGTTCTGAACCCAGTAACTAAGTGGCTGGCTCAAAGCCAGCAAGCAGGACAACAGAACACTAAATGCCAGTCCCCAGGTCTGAGCCTGATAACCAGAAAACTGTTCTTGTAAATCCCTAGTAGCTCCTCTTCTTGTCCTCTCTTCTAGGAGGTACATAGCAGGAGGGGTGTGTAAGTCAACAGCTAAGCTGAATGGGAAGGTGGTGGTAATCACGGGAGCCAACACAGGCATTGGAAAGGAGACAGCCAGAGATCTCGCACAAAGAGGCAAGTCACCTGTCCCTCTTCCACCTCCAAAAGTCCCTCTGTAATTTACATCTTCACCGGAAGTCATTGTTTTTTTCTCTGGAGCTAGGAGGGGATTATTTTGACAGCCCCATCTATACTACAACTATGATGGAGTTTGGAGACCTGGTTACATATGGTTGTCCTCTGACCCAGTAAAACACAGCTAAAAGTTATAATGAAGATAGAATCAACCATGTCCTAGGAACTAGATTAGACCCTTGGGGAGCCCAGAGCTTTAATATAGAATCATAGGGTTAAAAGAGACTGCATGGGTCATCTTTTCTAATCCCCTACCAAGATGCAGGATTATTTGTGTCTATAACATGGTTATACATCCCGACAACACTTAAACTTTTAGCAATGCTGGAAGCAGGTCTCCTGACTCGATAATAATTTTACT